>NC_047670.1:35001792-35661792 GCF_011762505.2 Arvicanthis niloticus | reverse complement strand
AGAGCCAGAAAGCCCGGGGGGGGGGGGGGGGGGCAGATGGTGTGACTCTGTCTCCTGAATTCTGAGGGCCACAAATTTTTAGTTTAGTTTACTTTTTTTTTTTTTTTTTTTTTTTTTTTTTAAGTTTTTTGTTGTCTGTTTTCATTTTTAAAAGGCAACAGGAGAAGTAAAAAGATTTAGGTCAAGAAACTTGGAGGGCTGCTGCTCATAAAAGAGCCAGGTACCTCTCACCTTGCAGCTGTCAGGATGGCAGAGTGCCTGTGTGTCCCTGGTAACAGATGAAGTTCTCATTGGTCCATAAATCTGTGTGGTGGGCTTTTCAAAGACAGAGAAAGGCACTGAGATTCAGGAGAGTTGGTACTTCTCTCTCGTTTTAGAACAAGGTCAGATTTCTCCTTTCTTTCTGACTCAAGCTTCCTGCAGAAATACATTGCTTGCTTGTCCTGCTGATGGGTTTTCATCATCACAGGTGAAAGCTGTCTGGACCACAGCTTGAAGTGTGAAAGAGATACTTGCATCAGTTACCTTCATAAGCTGGCTCCACCTACTCCATCAATATAGACATCCCTAGATCTGTTAGGGAATCCCTTGTAGACCCATCTTCAGACATTTAAACAGCATAGACTCAGAATCAACTGATTTTAGAAACCACTTGTTGTGACATATTTTTGCCTACTGAAGTGAACTGATTTTTCCTTTCTAGAACTAGGATTTAAAGCCAAGTCCTGGATCAACTTGGGTAGCAAAACCATTCCAGGCTGTTCAAGGTCCAGAAAAAGGGGTTGATTATGAAGAGGTGGTGGTGGGGTTTCTTAAAAAAAATGATAACATCTGAATGCTGTTATCATTGGGGGTGGGATGAGGTGGGGAGCAGGTAGACCAGGCTGGTTTTGAACTCCCTGTGTAGTAGGGGAGGGTAACCTTGAACTTCCGATCCTCCTATGTCTATCTTACAAGCACTGGGATTTTAGGCATGCACTTCTACACCTGATTTCATGTCTGGCTGTGCGGTACTAGAGACTGATGCCACAGCCCCATGGACGCTAGGCAAGCAGTCTATTGACTGAACTGTATCCCCAGCATCCTGAATATTGGTATTAAGGTCCCAGCGGTATAGGAACTAAAACAATAAGCAGTTTTTCTCTTCATATTTTCCACCCATGCTTGGTGGAATAAGTGGGAGATGAACTAGAGTCACCAAAAGGTTTTGACCATCAATAATAATACAAGGACACTAATGACCAAGTCTAGAAAAGCCACCCTACAGTTCCAGGGACTCAGACCCCAGAGATTGCCAGTTTGTAGCAAAATTTTGTGTTTTACTGAAAGTCTTCTGGGGGTGTTTCTGAGTGTGTCTGTTCTCCCAGAAGTTAGAGGCTGATGCTGTTACGTCTGTGAGGATGGAGGGACCCAGATGTCCTCCTTTTGCAAATGAAGCTGTTAAACTAGGGGGAAAAAAAGGCTTGTTGGTAGTTAATGAATATGACATTAAAAAGTAGGGTCAGAGCGCTGGAGAGGCAGCTCAGCTGTCCTGGTAGAGGACCGGGTTCGGTTCCCAGCACGAGTAACTTAATTCCAGGGTTCAATGCCCTCTGACCTTTGAGGATACCAGACATACACTCGGTACACATGCATACTCGTATGCACATGCATAAACACATAACATACGTAAACAAATCTTAAAGAAAATCAGATTTGCTTATTACCTTTCCCTTGTTCTGGTTGTTTTTATTAAAAGCAAACAAAAGAAAACAAAACAACCAAAACCACAACCACAGTATGTTCCAGAACTCATTCCCCTGATGGCCTGTTAGCTGCAGCTTGAACTCTGGCCTCATGGCTGGGCCATGGAGGGAGCCATAGTCTCACTACTGTCACCTTTAGAGAGCACGGTGAGACAGGGTCCCTGGGGGAAGTTGGCAAAGGACCCATGCTGAAAATGGCTCTAGTTGTGGATATATGAGGTCTTTCATGACAAGAGCCTGGACAGTGCCTTTGGGGATAATGAGAAGCCAAGAAAGACATCTTGGTAGATACACTCAGCATGGAGCTAGTTGACCACAGCTTGAGGTCAGGTGTGCAGTGGGGCTGTCATCCAAGTCTGGGAACATAAAGGGGCAGCAAGGTCAGCGGAAGGGGATGCTGTGCCAGCAGGACCTGATCTGGCCGGTGCCCCGGTACCAGGGCTTCTACATGCCTGGCTAGATACATGCTCTTCAGGTCTGGCAGAGCCCTATGAAAGCAGCTTGCTATGTTTGCTGATTCTGGAGAGTAAAGGACATCTTGTGTCAGTGACAGCCTGGTCAAGGGAGTAACCTTTGGACTTAGCTGTCCTCAGGGACACCAAGGCAGCCTTGGAATCTAGGTCCAGAAGACCTTCCTTGGCTCCCCTGGCAGCTCCCTTCTTGTCTTAGACTTCAATTTGGGGTGCATGTGCATACACGTGTATTAGAAGCAAGGGTAAGACCTTGGAGCGTGGGCTGAGACTGTGGTAAGTCGGCTGATGAAATGTTTACACTCTACCCTTAGTCATTATTATTTTTTCTTACTCAACTGTACTTTTGGCTCTAGGCATGGGTTAGGAGCTTAACTTCAGTGCTTCTGCTCGGTTCAGGAACACGTTGGTGGGCAGCCCAGCATTACGACACGCCAAGCAAGTGTTCTAGAACACCCGAGCCAAAGGTTTCCAGGATTATGAAAGAAGTGAGAGGTGGGAATTGGCACTTGGGTTCTGGCTCGGAGTGCTGACAGCCACGTCTCCTGCACTACCCTTTTCTATTGGATGTCGAGCTGGGTACACATCGCCTTATGTCCTACAGGAACTACGAGGGCCGGGGCCACCTGACTACCTGGGGTCACATAGCAAGTACACTGTGTACTTGCTGGATCTGAGCCCAGAGTGTTCCAAAGCCTGTGTTCTTGGTACACCACTGGTTCCATTTCAAGTGCCTGGGTCTTGTTAAAACTCTACAAGACGGAGATCTGGAGGAGCTTTCTTGCCTTGCTGGAGGCCCCATTTCCCTGATGTCATTGTTCTACATCCCCACCCTCTCCTTCCTTGAGTTGCTGTGAGGAGAAGATGGAGGATGCTAAGGAGAAAACACCAGTGGCCTCTCGTCCTCTCTTTCCTCCCTGCCCTTTCTTCTCCCTCGAGAATTCCAATTCTTTCCCTGTTTCTGCACCAACCCTACCTCAATTTAATCCCCACGTGGTTGACAGCCAGAGGAATAGCCCTGGCCCAAAGTCATCCCTTGATGACTTTGCCGACCGATGGCTTATCAAGAGGACAGTGGCCCTCATTTAACTGCACCGCCTCAGGCCAGTTAGAGTGGAGTCTGCAGCGTCCACAGCCCTTTTGGAATGAGGGCTCATACAAGTCACTTCTGACAGTGACCTCTCTGGGGAGGTGCAAGGTGGCTTCCTGCCCCCAGTGATTATTTCTGGGACAATTATCAATGTGTATGAGAGGTCTGGAAACTTTTAAAAAGAGGACTCTTATGTCAGGACACAGATGAAGCCCCGAAGGAAGCCTTGGGCAGAACTGAGTGAGCAGGGCCAGGTGCACGTAGCTCGGCCTTCTCACGTCCGCCCTTACTGACTCCCCACCCTGAAGGGTGAGTCAGCTGCCTCTGGGCAGCAGGCTCTGCTTAGGACTGCGTGATGCACATAACATGCATTTAGATCACAATTAAAGCAATGAGTACTAATTAATAAGGTGATTTCATATGCGAAGACCCCTTGTTCCTCCGGGGTTCAAGGGAGGCTTTGCTTGTGGTGTCTAGGGGAACAAAACACCAATTTGTTTTCTAGTCAGGTGAAGACAGGGTCATGGACTACTGTGTGTTGACTACCTGCCCAGTCAGTTTCTCACAGGCCCAGAAGCCACTTACTTGGGGGCGCTCACATGCTTGCACAGTTGGTGGCTTGGGTGGGAGGCATCTGCTAAAGGCAGCCAGTCAGTGGTCACATCTTAGGCTGCAGCGTCAGGTGTCCATAGAGCTCAGTACCCAGCTCTGTAATTTCATAGCTGTGAGTCACGGTTCTGTTTACATGTAATGGATATCACACTGGTACTTACTCACACGGTAGAGTGAGGAGGATGACCGAGCACACAGTACTCCAGCTTGGCTCTGGCTTTTGAGTGCTCACTGTTTCATGTGTTGCCTCGGGATGTGTACAGAAAAGTGTTGTTAGTTGGGTTGTCATTGTGTGACAATGACAATAGGGTATACTCACACAAAATAGGGTGGCTGTGGTCTCTCTGGGTGGCAACATTTTATGAGACCACCATCCTAGTTTTGTCCCTTTGTTGACCAAATTATCACCCTGAGGCCCAGGGTGTGTATGTGAGCTCACATTACTAGCTCAGTTCCTCCCTTACCCCACAACCCTCCTGAATACAAGAACCCTTCGCCTATTCCTGCCAAGGCACAGAAACCACAGAAAAGTACTGAACTGTGTACTTTTACACACACACACACACACACTTACATACATACACATACATACATACATACATACATACATACTTATGATAAAGTTTAATTTGCAAATTAGGCACAGTAAGAGTTCAACTCCCTCCCTCCCTCCCTCCCTCCCTCCCTCCCTCCCTCCCTCCCCCCCAGTTCTGCATTACTCTGGGGCCATTGTTGGCCTCTGTAACTGAAGCCACTCCTAAGGGAAGAGCTGCTGCTCGCTATAGATAACTTGGGATCTGTGAGACAATTGTCTGTCAGGTCCAGAGTACGGTAAGGAACAGGAAGACGGTTGTCGGTACCAGACAGGCTTGAAGTCTGTATCTCTCAGTCTGTTACACAGGGAACTGGGCAATAGCTGCAGCTATAAGATGGCTGTGAAGATTAAGTGAGATTCCACACCGAGCCTCTGGCAGGGTGTGGCCCCATCCCATTGCCTTGGTGGTTAGCAGCCGCTATGACTGAGCTGATAAAATGGCTTTGCTGCTGATCTTGGGTAAATGCTATCTATCCTCCGTGACACTCTTGGCTTTGGCGGTCTCATTCAGGACAGTGGGCTTGAAAGTGAGCATACCATACCCTGGTCTCTATAGGGTCTGCTGTTTTTCCTTCTTGCTTGTTCTCAGAGTGCCTGTCACAATGTCTTGGGAGTGGGCGGGGGGGAAGGGGGCCTATGGGAGCTTGTGGGGGCTATGGGAGCCTCTGGGGCCTGAGGGGACCTATGAGGGCCTGTGGGGGCAGAGGCTGCTGCTTGAGGTTCGCTATCTACATGTAAATCCTGGGGAGCAGGAGACAAGCCTTCTTACTAATAAGGCCTAAATGCCATCTGGGGCTAGGAAGGCTCCCTGCTGCTGGTGTATATCATCACATTTAGCGTCCTGTGGTGGTGGCTTAATTGGAAGAGATAATTTGTGCAGTGTCCTAGTGACTGATTGGGGGCAAGGGGAGTAAGAAGTCCAGGGGCAGTAGACATCCTGGAAGTCAAGTCTCCCAGAAGATAGGGCGCACCACCCCCACTGCTGGATCCCAGCTTCGGAGCCCTTTGGTAGCTTGTTCTATACACCCCTTCGCTCTCCATGGCCTCTTCTCTGTCATTCTCCCAGGAAGCATCAGTACCTCTTTCTCTGGCGTGAGGGCTTGTTGGGCTCCCAGGGGCCTGTGGCAGTTCAGACGCCTTACACTGGCACTCTGGCCTTTCATCTTTCACCTCTCACCTCTCACCTCTCACCTCTCACCTCTCACCTCTCACCTATGCTTCTGTTCTTGAGCCACCTCACCCAGTAACCCTAAGGATATAATTACCCCAACTCCAGCTAGCTGCTGATGTCAACTCCCTCCCACCCCCACCCCCCAGACTACTTTCTGGTATTCTCATCTAAGTCCCTGGGTCCATGTTACTTCCCCCTCCTTGCATATGGCTCTCTGTTACGGAGACAGAATCTGACAGTCCCGATTTGACCCCTGACCCTAACTCGTTCTCCTTCTGTGACCTTGCACAGAGGACCTGTCCCTTCTGTTTCTAGTTTATGCAGCAGAGATGAGCCTTGCAGTATTGTGGAAACAGATGCCTAAGCAGGCACTCTTTCTGCTAATGTCTCAGTCCGACCTGTGTTCTCTCAGCCAGCCCTCATGCCTTAAGTGCTGCATAGCTGAGCTATTTTAAATAGCATGCTATGATTCTACGTCTTGAGGCAGCATTGGGCTCTGGAGATACCTGTGTCAGAGCCTCATGTTCAGTGTCATAGGGAAAACAAGATAGCTTCTCTTCCCCCATTGATCACTGGAGGGAGCCTCTGCAGGTCCCAGAAAGGTTTCTGCATGCACTTTGGCAGGGGCCACACGAATGCTTCTTAGTAAATGAGATGGCAGTGTGTGAAGGGACCCCCTGCGCCCCCTCCCCCAAATGAAACAGTATCACACCATGTTTCTCCAACTCTCCTCATTTGCAGGCTGTGCTGGCCAGGACCAAACTACTGGCTCAGGAGTCACGGTGCCCTGCTGCCTAGAGAGACCTTGGTTTGAGCTGGGTCAGCATGTCTCAGCCCAGGACTGTCACCATGGAGACATGGTCTTTCTGCCTTGCCTTCTTGTCCACTGCTGCAGAGGCTAGGGTGACACCCAGAGGTTGAAGTGTACAGCCAGGAGTCCCTGCACAGGATTTGTACAGGCTTCTGATGGGTCCTCTTCTGGTTTTTACTATTCCAGCCAGCAGGAGATTACCTTGATGCCTCCCACAGGCAAGTGGAGTGCCTCCTACCGAACAGCCAATTAGTGGAGTATTGCTAGAGCCCTACTCCGTGTGCACCTGCCGCTCAGTGGGCTGTGTGGTTGACTTTATGCTTTACACAGTGCTTTGGAACTGGGGCAGCCTCTACCATGGGGTCATTCTTTAGCTCAGCATTCTGGCAGAATCTTATCAGTGCCCTATATAGCATGCCCATAGAACATCTTAAAAAGAGCTAATGAGACTTTAGAATGGTTTGGTGTACTGAGAAATGATTCTAATCTTGAATGACCCCTATAGCTAGAGCTGGGAAATGGTTCAGGAGTTAAAGGTTTTTGCTTCAAAGCCAAATGACCTGAATTTGATTCCCGAAACCCATGTGGTGTGAAAGGCGAACATTTACTTCTTTTTTTTTAAACATTTATTTATTTATTATATATGAGTACACTGTAGCTGTCTTCAGACACACCAGAAGAGGGCATCAGATCTCATTACAGATGGTTGTGAGCCACCATGTGGTTGCTGGGATTTGAACTCAGGACCTCTGGAAGTGCAGTCAGTGCTCTTAACCACTGAGCCATCTCTCCAGCCTGAACACTTGCTTCTTTAAGTCATTCTGACTTCCACACTCACACTGTCTCTACCCTGCTAACCCCCGTGTAAAATTAATCCCCCCCCCATACTTACCCCCAGTCCTTTGTGCCTCTCTTCTGTCCTGTCTTTTCATTAATTTTTATTATCATCACCCTTTGCATTACGGAGCTTTGGTTAAGTGACCTGGCCCTGGCACTTTCCCGTTTTGCTATTTTTCTGCAGACTCTGCTTTCCTGCGCATACAGTAGATGTTCAGCACACTTAAGCCGAAGTCATAGACTGCTGTGGCACTTGAGTGGCCTTAGGGTCGTCTAGGGAGTGAGGTAGGAGGTGTATTGAGAGCCGCCATGAAAACAGCTCTGTTGACTTGCAAGACATTCCCAAGATCCAGGCTGCTGGCTGTTGACCTCCCTCCTGTGTCTCTCCACCCAGCCTATGGGCTTCTGTACAGCTGGTTGTGTGGTCTTGGGAGTGTATAGTGTATGAAGGGTTAATGGGGATGGGGTGCAGCTATAGGGAAGAACTGGAGTGAGACTCTCTGGTAGCACAGCTATTTGGGGGTGACCTACAATCCTGGAAGCCACCTCTCATCTATGCTCAGCTCATACACGTGACTCCCCAAGTTGGACTTGGACTTTGTTTTGTTGGTGGTGATGTTCTAAGGTGGAAGAAGTTAGTTTATGTCTCACCAGAGAAGGAGTTCCCCCCAACAGGAAGCAAAGAAGCCGTCACCTGGATGCTAATTCTGATGTCTAGATTTTCCTGGGTGGAAACACGGCTGTGTGAAGGCAAGGATGCAATTCTAAAGGCGGACATGCCACTGTCCGGCTTTGCCGGGGTCTGTTTCCAAGGAAATGAAGGTAACTTGATGCCTGTGAAGGAAGTGCAGCTGTGCTCCGGGCTGGAGATCATCAGGTCTCCTCCACAGCAGCCTCAGAGCTGTAGGGTTTGTGCAGGGCTGTCTTTGCTGGCCTTTTCTGTCAGGTACTGGACTAGTTGGGGTGGGTTGGGGTGGGTTGGGGTGGGGTGGGGTGGGTTGGGGTGGGTTGGGGTGGGTAGAGTTGCCATGCTAGTTTATGGTACGCACCATCTGGACTTGGTAGGGATTCAGTGACCCAATCCAGCTCCTCCTTCTGTGAGGGACGGTCAACAGCCAGCAGCCTGGATCTTGTAAGTCAACAGAGCTGTTTTCATGACAGCTCTCAAGACACTGCCTACCTCACTCCCTAGATGACTCTAGGGCCAGTCAAGTGCCACAGCAGTCTATGACTTCGGCTTAAGTGTGCTGAACATCTACTGTATGCACAGGAAAGCAGAGCTACCCCATGTCAAAGAACTGCCGGTCAGTCCTCAGAAACCTTGTCCGTCTAAGGTTTTACGTTCTCACCTGTACACTTTTCTCCAGACTATAATTTCGCCTCTCAAGACTAAGCACGTATCTTCAAAGCGTAGGTGAGAAGGTTTCAGCTCCCTGCAACACTTTCTTCGTGGACGGCTCTGCACTGGACGTATATGTACCTGTGACCGAGCTCAAGCACTCCTTCCTCGTAATACAAGGAGTAGGTTTGTGTATTCCACTTGACAGACAAGCCTGCTGAGGCTCAGAAAGAGCCGCTGGCTGCCAACATTGTGCAGCTATGGAGAGGTGGATCCAGGACAGCAGCAGCACTGGCTGCTAGACAAGGGTGTGGGCTCTCCGCACGATGTGATGTCTTTTCCCTTGTTCTCCTTTGAGGTTCCAAAGCCCAGTGTTCTGCCTAGAAAGCCACTTCCCTGAAAAGGATAGAGTGACATTTTTAGATCAGGAATCCAGGCACTTGGGGCCTGACAGACTCAGGGCCATGTGTTGTTACAATTGCCAAAGTCTGTCGCTGGGAAAATACAGGCACAGGGAGAGGAACATTTATCTGTGAAATAGCTACAGCGCGTGTCAGGAGGTTTTTCAGGTACTTGCCAGACTTCTGCCGTTTGAATGTGGAGGTGGGGAATAGCTTTGTAGAGAGACCTGATTCATTCCCGTCCATACTCCCCGTGCTGGGCAAGGCCACCTTGTCAGACTTCCATGTCCAGTGCTTTCTGATTGCTCTCTTTATCTGAGCAGGCATTTATGACAGTGCCATCCATGTGGCTGGCACAGTTTGGGGGATATTTGGCTGTCCTCATAGCCCCTGAGATACAGCCAACCCAAACAGCAGCCTCCAGGTTTTTGCATCTGTTTGTGTGGGGTCTCTGGTGGAGGTTACATGGGCCTCCAGTGGCAGGCTTGCATTTCTCATACCCTCCAGATACCACAGTGCCTAAAATACCCTTCCCAAGGTCCCTCCTGAGTCAACCCCCCCCCTAAGATTTATTAATTATGTATACAGTGTTCTGCCTGCATGTACAACTGCAAGCCAAAAGAGGGCATCAGATCTCATTATAGATGGTTGTGGTTGCTGGGAATTGAACTCAGTACCTCTGGAAGAGCAGACAGTGGTTTTAACCTCTGAGCTGTCTCCCCCCGCCCCCCACCCAAATCTCTTAATTGCTATTGTTTTACCTGGGTCCAGACCCCTTTGAGTCACCTGCTCTCTCTTTATCTAACTCATGCCGGGCCTGATTTTTCCTTTCTCAGCCAGGGCTGAGAATTCTCTCAGGGAAGCCCATTCCCAGCTCAAAAACACCGCTCTCTGCTTTCCCAGTAGGGGACGAATAGTGTGAGCATGCCGACTCTACACCTACTCTGGTCCTGTTGTTGAGAGCAGAAAATGTCTATTTCTTTTGCCTTATACAAATCCTGCATGGTGACAGCGATAGGCCTTCTTGAATATGTGCAAGAGTAACTACATGTGCAGATAAACTCTGGTTTTCAACGGGCATAACCAGTTTAATTTCAGTCTGCCCACGGGAAATAATGGCTAATACCCCCAACACATGGCTGTAGGTGACCCTTCCCATTTGCACCCAAGAAGTGCAAGATGGCCATGTTTTGGGGGGTGCTTTGAGTATTAGGTGCTTTGTTTGTTTTAAAGCCAAATGTGAGTTTCTGACTCCATGAGTGTCATCGTCTGAGTCCATTTGTGGAGTCAGCAAATGTCCAGTATGCAGGTGAGAGGCTTTAGGGGAATAATCGGAACACAAGACTATTTTAGGAAATCAGATTGATTTATGTTTACTAAACAGAAAGTGTGGCATCTTCCAGTCCCAGCAGCCTTTCCACCTGACTGCTTGCAAAGGTGATTGATCAGGACGTTAATGGGAAACATCTGGGGAGCAGGGCGGCTTTAATGTGTGTGCACGCGAGTGTGAGCACACGCTGTTGCATCGCATGGGGTCTTTGTAAGAAGATGAGCGTCCGTGGGGTTCCCATGGCAACAAATAAGGTTGGAGTTAAGCATTTGCCGCAGGATGAGCATATTTTGAAACGACCACAGTAAGGGGACGCTTATGTTATTATTATAGTCCTTCAGAGGGTTTTGAATAATCTAATTTGGGGGATTAGCTATCACTTGAATGCTTCATCTAGGCCTCCTAGAAAGACTGGTAAAGGCCAGTGGGGTTGAACTGTTCTTACTCCTTGGTAGAAGAGGGTTCCCTGACCTTGCCATGGGCCTCTCTATTTTCTCTACGTTGAAGATCGTTGTGTTTTGAAAGAAAAAAGAAAGGAAAATAACTAAAGTGATCTGGGCATGATAGTCCTTGCCCAGTAATCCCATCACTGTGGAAGTTAAGTCAGGAAGACAGCAGCAGGTTCAAAACCAGCCTAGGCTGCAGTGTGAGTCTCTGCCTCAACAAAACAGAAATGTAATTACGAACACATGCACACATACATGCACACATACATGTACACTCATATACACATATACCTCAAATGTACAACAGAAAGCTTTGCTAGACACAATGAGATGATTCCTACAGTTATGCCAACTAACCTACCCAACATCTCCCATAGCTACATGTGTTGTGCATGTGTATGCAGGCATCATGGTTCGTTCACTCATTGCTAGCCCAGGAGGGGAGTCTTAGCTGAGAGAGGGGAGCCAGCACCTGGTAACATGTTACCTGAGACAACAAGATGGATCCAGGCCTGGTGCCAACCCTTCAAATGTACCTGAGAATCTTTCTGACTCCTCCAAGGCTAGTCAGGACTTTACATGGAAAAGTGATCAGAATAGTTCCAAAGGGGTGATTGGTGTATCGTTTCCATGCCCACCAGGCCTGGCTTTTGGTTTCATAAAGGCCTGCACTCCAAAAGCTGTTCTTCCTCTTTGAGAGGCGGGGGTCCTCTCCTACCTCTGCTCAATTGAGACCCTGGCCGGGGTGCATCAGGTTGTCTTCATGACATCTCAGACGAGACCTCAGGCGTTAAATATTTAATTGAATTGTTTCACTGAGGGGATATTGTGACTCGTGTGGAAACAACCGCCCGCCTTTTTATCCAGCACTTAAGTAGATCCCTGCTTAAACATTTAAAGGTCAGAGTCCCAGGGATGGTTATGTGGCTTTCCCAGTCCCTTGCTCGGTAGGTTTGGGTGGGGAGCGAAGGGTTTGCTGGTAGAGGGTTTCCAGGGGATAGGGAGAGCTCGTCCTTCCAACCCCATTCCCTCCAGAGTCTTGATTCCCCAGAAAGAACATGGAGAAGGCTGGAGCTTGAACCACTCAGTGCCTTAGGCCTTTCTGGCTACAATTCCTTGATCTGCTGAGCTCAGGGAAGCAGTGAAATTTCAGTATTCTGCTTTCATTTATTTATGTTTGAACCCCAAGGCTTTATGTATTCCACTTTAAATTTTTATTTTACATACAGGAAGAAATTCTGGAAGAAATTGAAATTCTGGATCTTTCCTCGGTCTGATAGTACTGTTAACAGCAGAGCCCTCCTCACCAGCTCCTGATTTCCTCAGTCACTTGGGCAGTCAGTCTTCCTCATTTTTCTCGGCAGCACACAGATTGAAACTGTTAGCTTTTTAGGTTACTGGCCCGTGTTCCTCTCAGAACCACTGGGTCTGTGTCCCAGGAGGGTGGAATTGAGACCGGGAGGTGGGCAGGCTTCATGCGTACACCTCTGTGGGGGTTCATGTGGGTCAAAGACTGGGAAGGAGTCACCATGCATCCCCTGTGTGCCATGACCTGTATCAGGATCTTTGGGATCTAGTCAGTTCATTGCCCTCTTTGAGTACCTCAGATTTTTAGAGGGGAGCACCTTCTGTTTGTCAGGGACAACAGGGACCATTTTGGGGGTAGAAGACCACCGCTGTGTGACTTTACAACTGTTGGAGGTGAGGAATGGGGGGCATAGTGGAACGGGGGAAGAAAGAATGCTGCTGTCATCTGTGTCCTGGTGTCCTTCTGGAAAACAAGTCCAAAGATTATGTCCCTTCAGGGGGAAGTGGCTGCCAAGATGACAGAGTGTCAGCATGTATATGACTCGTCCTGAACCAGATGCGTGTTTCCTGCGAGTTGGTGCTGTGAAGCCATGTGACCTAGGGACATGTGACCTTCTTCCTCTGGAAGTAGGAATCCAGTGATCCTATCATCCAGCCGACAAGTGATTTCAAGAGCTGCCAAATAGCAAGCAAGTCTGAAAAGACAAACAGAGTCTATTTTGTGTAAATTTGTGGCATTCCCTTGCCCTCGGGGATCCTCCCCCCATCCTTCCTAGTAATTTGCTCCTTCTTTTTTCCCCAACACTCAGCAAATATTTTCTGAGTGCTGTTCTGTGCCAGGCACAGTACAAAGAACAGGAGCTTCTGCAGGCATGAAGCTTGCGGCAAAGAAAAGAGAGAGGGGCGGTGGGACAGCCCTCAGTGTCATAGAGTGCAGAGATCTGCCTCAGATAGAATAAGGCCTCTGCAGACAGAGTTCAGGGGTGCTGGAAGGGCTTACAAGCCTGCAAAGAGGACACCATCCTCTCAGGGGAGGGGCAGTACTTCCAGATGTCTAGAGGCAAACGAGGGAGACAGAGCATTTAGGAAACTGACAGGATGCTGTCACCTGTAGCGTTGGCAGTCTGTGACAACTCTGTTTCTCGAGAAGACTCAGTTGCCAGGTTAAAAGAACATTTTACGGCTCTACCCTGTTAACTCTAGTAGATGCCAGCTCCATGAAATTGTGGTGAAATCTACCCCACCCAAATATTACCCGTTAAGCACATACACAGAAAACGAGAAAAGCAAACTTAGTAAACATGTGTCTACATCGTTGGCAGCAAAGCTCTTGCAGCCATCAGACCCTAAACTGCCACACGCTGTCACTGTAGAGTGTCATCGAAGGTATACGGGTGTCAGTAAGGCTGACTGGTGTGGCGTCTGTTCTCTTTGTTCTTCCAAACCTTACATCAGTGAGCTTGTTAACCGATGATCTTCCTGTTTGTCTCCTTGCTTGTCTCACGTCTGGAAGGGCTCCTCTTGTACCTGCTTGCAAGCAGGCAGCTTTGTTAACAGAGAGCTGCCCCGGCAGGGCAGGCACACGTGAAGAGCTGCAGACGGCTTTGGACTCCCGGTCCTCTGTAGTCACTGCTCAGACACAGTGCAGGAAAGCAAGTGTGACTTTGGAGTGGCTTGTTACACCTCCTCTGCCAGCTGCCGGAGTCTTAGTTTGGTCAGTTGTTGGTCGTGAAAACCCTGTGCATGGCAGGAATCAGTCATGTGATGATGGGGAACCGTGGTCAGTGTTCACTCAAGGCGTGAAAGCGGCCAGGAAGTCTTGTGAGAAGGGAGTATACTGGGGTTGTTTTACTGTTTGCAGAGTGGGTACATGGAAGGCGGTGGCCAGTTCTGCACTGCCCCCCATAGAGACTAGCAGCTGCTTTACTGAGTTAAGCAGCAGCCGGTCTGACCATGGGCTTTGGAAGCACAGGGCCTGCGTTAGTTGTGTGACTAAGGAGGTTTATGACGCCAAGAATGCTGTTTTAAGAAGAGTTCAGGTCGAGTCTGTGTAGAAGGGGCACTTTCACAGAATGCCTTACACAGGGCGGGGAAACCATTCAGGCCCGTGTAAAGGACATCACTGTCTCTCTACCTGCTTGTCTTCCAAAGAGGACCATTCCTCCCCTATCTGACTTATCACACACACTGACCTAGTCTGTCTAGATTGCTTGGCATAGGTTGCCTCAAGGAAAGTGAGTACAGCGTAGTGGCAAAGTTACGAGGAGCCTCAGGTCAGGAGGATGAAGAAGCCTGATGTTTGCCATCTTTGGTGTCTGTCTGTCTGTCTGAGATCTAATTCCTAGTCTGTTATTCCCGCTTGACATATGGCTTTCTCAGGCCTTTGAGGTCTATAACTTCTGGCCAGCTCTGGTATGAGTCTTGAGTAGCCGCCACGAGCATGGAGTGAGGGCTGGGGACCAGAGCCTCTCCTCTGCCCTCTATCTGGAACACCTCAGATCAGAACATGTTTAAAGCATTTCTCTCTTGAAGATTTCTGGTTTAGGTGAAATCCCTTGTGCAATACCCAGATGACTTTTCCAGAACTTTCCAAGCTGCCATAAGAAGTGAGTGAACTGGATTGTGGGTCTTTTGTAATTGGCTGGCCAGGGATAATTGAAGTTAATGAATTTAAGGAGTGGATGATTATTTACACGCCAGGGGTTTGAATGTGAAACTTGTGGGGTCTTGTGGCCCTGTAGGGTGGAAGAGTAGAGGCAGAGACCCCCACTCCTTGAAGCTGCTCCTGGCTTCCTTCACTGGCTGCCAACCTGCCTGAAGGGCACTTTCTTGCCCCGCCCTCCTGCCTACACTCTGACCAGACAGCCTTTCCAACTGTCGCTTAGCTGCTTGCTTACATAATCCCGATTGGGAAATGTCAGGATTTGCTTTGGACCAGAGGTCAGCTGGAATGCTCGCCCTTAGGCGTGGATTTCTGATTGTTTGCTAACCGATCCCTGTGCTCATAAAGGTTTCAGAATTTGAAGTGACAAAGCAATCAAGATTTCCTTTTCAGCAGCTAAGTGCTCAAGGAGTGAATTGAGAAGGGCTTGACTTTATCCCTGACCCTCTCACTGGCTGCTGGTTCTAAGTTGTGACGGCAGAAACCCCTCCATACTCAGAAAGGGATATTGCGGTAGAGCGAGAGGGAGTGCAGACCATCCTGCTCTTCTCTGTGTGCCTATGATCCTCTTACGTCTTAATGGCTGCGGCATTGCACAATGGTTCTCAACCTTTGGGTCTCAACCTCTTTGGGGGTCAAGTAAACCTTTTACTAGGGTTGTATATCAGATAGCCTTCATATAAGGCATTTGTATTACGATTCATAATAGTAGCAAAATTACAGTTAGGAGGCACAGTGAAATGATGTTGTGGTTGGGAGTGACAACAACATGAGGCACTGTATTAAAGGGTGGCAGCATGAGGAAGGTTATGAAGCACTGTCATAGTGTGCCTCTTTGCACCTTGACTGAGACTGGTGGCAGAGGCGGCCTCATCCACTTCTGTCCCTTCTGTGCCAGGCACTGACCTCCCGAGATCTTGTCACGTCATCCAGCCAAGTGCAGGATGTCAGAATGCACGGATCATACTGGTGAGCTGAGTTCCAGCAGTGTGCAGTGAAGCCGATAGGGAGGTTTTACTGCCTGGAGCAGGAGACTGACAACAGCCACAGAAGCATAGGAAACACACAGGGAACAGAACCTGAGCCACTGTCCCTCCTCCACAGTCACAGCAGAGCAGCGCACACCATCCCAGACTCTGTCACAGTTCCGTGATGGAAGCCAGGAGCTCACAGTGTTTCTGACTTCACGGCAGGTCAGCTGTACCATGTGGGCAGAGGTGACATAGAACCATGAAGACCTTTGTGCAAATGGGAGTGTGAGTCCTGGGCGCTTGTAAGGGCCTAGAGTTGAGGCCCTGGGTGGGCCCAGCATACCGAAGCATCGGGAACTCTGGAGAAGGGCCAGTGTCAGTAGACTCCCCCGTCACTCTGAATGTCAGGATCCAACGCTGACCAGGCCGGGGAAGGAGGGAGAACCTTCGTAGTTTTCCCCTTTCTCTTTTGTAGCCATCCTAAGAGCAGAGACTAAAGCTGTGTTCACAGCTGGGATTCTTTGAGGCTCTCACATTTAATTTTTAACTGTAAATGCACATGTGGTTAACTTTACACATCAACCGTTCCTCGACACACAGTCATGAGCAGTTAGCGTATGCACGGTGGCCAGCCTCATCTCCAGAATTTTATCATCTCACAGAATCAAGACTCTGTTCCCTGTATACCTCCCCCCACCAGACCCTGGTATCCACTATTCTCCTTTCTGATTCTACGGATCTGACAACTCTGCCTGACTCAAAGCAGAATGACAAACAAAGACACAGTATAGTATTTGTCCCTTAGTGAACCACTTCCTGAAGGCCTCCTCAGTAACCTCTGCCTCCTTCCTTAAGGCTGAATGGGCATCCAGATGCTATCTACCTATGAGACTGCAGAGGTGACTATCGTGCCACAAGCTCTGTGCTGCTGCCTCTCGGTGGCCGTGTGTGCACATACATGTGCTCTGTCACATGTAGATAAAAGGGGCACAGTTATGTTGTTTTCCCTTTCATCCTGTTTGGTTCACAGAATGCCACCAAGTGACTTGGTGCTGTTTCTTTCTAGAGTAGCTGTGACAGTTGCAAAGTTCTCAGTGGCATGGATAGCTAGAAACCAGTGGTGTGTGTGAGACCTGGAGACCAGGCCTTCCACTCTGATTCTATCTGTCTCTCTGTCTCTGTTTATTTCCCTGTGTATGCGCTCTGAGTGTGTGTACGTGGAGGCCAGAGGTTAATGCCAAGTGTCCTCTCCCATTCCTTTCCATCTTACTTTTTGAGGTAGGGTCTTCCTCTGAACCTGGAGTCTTGGGTACTCTGGCTAGCCAGTGAACTCCATGTACCTTCCATATCTTGGACTTCCCTTTTGTCCCCAGTCATCAAGCCTGGGAGTAAGCAGCCCAACTGGCAATCTTTCCTCTGAGCCAGGTCACACCTATCAAGGATACTGAGGAAATTCTGATGTCATTCTAACGCAGTCTCACCCAGCCTTTAGCTACCCCAACTCCAGATGCTGAAGGTTCTTTACAAAGTGGCTATAAGAAATTGCAGGTCACCGTTGAGAATATCATTTGGTAGGTCCCTAGTCTGGCCTTATCCTCTGGCAAGCAGTTGTTGTCATGGTAACAGATCTACTCCCAACCAGGCTTTCTAATAGTGTAGAAGGGACTTGACACGTCTTCCTGAGGTTGTTAGTAATTATCTTCTCAAAAAATAAGTTCTGATTATTGGGAAGATTTTAATGGGCCCAGTTCTATCCTCTAGGGGAACAATTCTCTGCGCTGCCCCCGATTTTTTCTCTTTTTCTGTGCATGTTGTTTTAGGAAGAACTGTTACTCTCTTGTTACTATCCTGCCTTTAGTGGGTGCGTTAATACTTTATTTGAAAGGCAGGCAGAATAGCCTATGTCAAGCATCTGTAATTCGATTAGCTGCTATGTGAGCACATTTTCTGTGACATTTACTCTCAGAGATACAGCTTACAGCCTTAAGGTCTTGAAGTCCTGCAACCCTTGGTCTTCCCACAGCAGACAGAAGGGTCTCATGGGTGGGTCTGACCTGTAGTCATTACTCTGGTAGCTCACTTCCATCCCAGCTAACAAAATGTTGGGAACATCTGGTTTCCATGTAGCTAATTTCCCTGAGACCACCCCCCCTTACTCCTTTTTCTCCTTCATTTGCAAAGACCTATTGAGCCTTCCTCCCAGACCATAACACCTTGCTAGACACTCAGAATTCAAGGATGGCTTGGAAGTGGTTGCTCTCCATAGGAGGTCACTGGTGACAGAGGACATGGGCCTACAGAGCAGGAAGTCCAGGACAACATGACAACTATGACAGTGTATACATAAGAGGAAAGGTGCAGAGCAGCAACCGCCCTGGTCTCTCAAGTTCACCCTTTCCTCCTATGATGGTTAACACTGTCATCTTGATGGAAATCTGGAATCAGGACAGAGACAAGCCTCTGGGCATGTCTTTCAGGGATCGTCCTGAGTAGGTAAATTACAGTGAAAAGACTCACCCTAGTGCATCCACTGCCTCCATATCAGACAATGTGACCAGCTGCCTCAGGCTTTGGGTGTCATCATTTCCTTGCCACACTGGACCCTCAATACCCAAACCCAATTAAAGCCTCCCTCCCTTTAGTTGCATCTGTCAGATACAACTATAATCTGTTGATTATAGCAGCAAGAAAAGTCACCATGTACCTCTTCCTCCATCTTCCCACATTATGTACGGGTGCCAGAGGCTCCTGAGCTAACCTAATCCTCTACTTGATGGGGGAGAATGGCCCCACCTCTGTATCACTCTAAAGACCACCAAAGAAATGAGAGGGGAGAGACCATCAGGGACCAGTATTTTTCTGTTCAGTTATCTATCTTCCTCTGAAGATAAACTTGGTACCCCAAGTTTGTTTTCCCTAGACCAGAGTTGTAATTCCACCCATTGGTAGGAGGGCACCCCATTGAGAGCTCCTATCTTGTTTGGACTGGGACACTAAAGCAAGGGTGGGGGAGCTAAGGCAGAAGCCTTGTCCCCACAGCCAATCCCATGTTTTCTGGATCACAGCCTGGTAATCAGTCACATTTGCTGTGTTTCTACTCCGAAGCTAGGGCATCTGGTGCACCTGCACTCATCTCTACGGTTCCAGTGTTCTCAGAATTGGCAGAACATATGGACTGATAAAATACTCTGGCCCCTCCCATCATAGTGTGGTTCCGGTGCAGCGGCAAGTCGCCATCATTGGAGAGCTGGTTAGAAATACTGACCCCGTGCCCTCGCCTGCCTGACTCGTGAGGAATGGCAACCCTTATGCATATTGAAGTCTTTAATAAGCTGTTCCCTGACTTCAGTGCTAGGGCTGCAAGCCCAGGGGAAGCAGCCTTGTGCTGTTCCTGCATCTGTGCAAACCTGCCATCCAGCCACCCAAGCCCTGGTTTGTCGCTGGGTTGTCCAGATGCAGCCATTACTACATGATGATAATTAACCCACAATATGAAACTCATTTGTCATCTTTGATTTTTGCCTGGATTTAAGTTTTAAAAACAAACGAACAATCAGTCCAGGTGAGGAGATTTTTGCCTAGACCCTAACCTTCTTTTCCCCAGGACTGGGGCGGGAAGCAGCAAGACTCTCTGACAATACAGCTGTTGGCAGCCACTCCACAAACCCCACAATGGCCATAAATCAGCCCTAACTTGTCACTGGGGGTCAGGCCATGACCTTGACAGAGCAGCACAGGTCATTATGCTTCCTCTCAGAACACCAGGCCAGCCCGTCCACCCCCCAATCCCGGGCCTCGGCAGTTTCCTGTCCTATGATGGCTGAGCGATAGCCAGCTTTAAATCACTGCCTGATAGTTGCTGTCCTCCTCTCTGCATCCTGTTAGAACAGGTTGCCCAGTGAGATGCAAGGGGACGGAGAGGCAGAAGAGGAAGGGGAGCGTGGCCCCTAGAAAAGAACCAGCTGCTACGTGTGCTCCATGTTTGTGGGGATCAGGGGTTAGGAGACATTTTAGGAACTGAAGGTTGAATTTTTCTAACCTCTATGATGGGTCCGTCTTAAACTTGGTAAACTCTCAATCATTAAACAAATACATTTTAAGGGATTTTCATTTTTTATTATTTTTATTTATGTATTCAAGTGTGTGCATGTGAGTGCAGGTGACCTTGGAGGCCAGAAGATCCCCCCGGAGCTAGAGTTATAGGCAGTTGTGAGCCACCAGATGTGGGTGCTGGAAGTTGACCTAAGGTCTGTAAGGTTAGTATTTGCTCTTAGGGCCTGGCAGTCTCTCCAGCTCCTCTTCCTCCTCCTCTTCTTCTTCCTCATCCTCCTCCTCTTCCTCCTCCTCCTCTTCTTCCTCTTCCTTCTCTTCCTCTACTTCCTTTTTAGACCGTCACATTGCAAACACTGAGGAGACAGCAGTTCTAGTAAGCTAGGTGAGAGATGACAAAAGTTTACACTCTGGCCCAGTTCAGGGTGTACAGAGGCCCCTTAAACAAACAGAGTTGCTTTTAGCTTGGATCACAGGAACGTGACCCGATGAGTAGGTGTTGGAGGTTTCAAGGGCCCATGCTGTCACGGGGTACGGATGTTTGAGCTAGTCACTGATCCCAGACTCCTGTTTCAATCACGCATCTTCCAGCTACCTTCTAAATGATCTGATCTTATATGCCGTGAAGGCTGCCCGGGGGATAAACCCAGAGCTGGCTACTGTCAGCCTCCCCGACAGTTACGTTTTGGCAACTAAGAGAATGACATGTGGTTCATCCATCAGGCCACGTCTGCTTCGCTGGCCGAGCAGGCGTCCTCCAGTCCCTTTCCTGGCTCCAGGAGGAGCCTTTCTCTTTGCTCACGTGGCAGAGGCTGACCATGGCAGTGGGAGCTCTTGGTAGCGAATGTGGGGGAACCTGCCATACTTCCTGGGACACGGCCTCAGGGTTTCTCACTGGAGAGGCAGCTCCAAGCTATTGTGTTTGCTCCTGTCCTGGTTTTCCACAGTGTGAGCGTGTCCATGGCTCCTGTTTCTGTAAAACCAATCTCACTTTGCTTTTCAGCAGCAACAAAGAAAGCAGAATATTGGTCTTTGTGGCTGCCAGTACCACACATGCCAAAATCTCGTGCCTGTTGGTCTGAAGGCACCAGATGGTGGTAGGACTGTGTGGTTTTTGTTTTCTGAAAAGTTGTGAAGTGAGAGACACTGAAGTAAAATTGTCATCTGATAAAAGCTTGCAGGATCTTCCAGCCTGGGTCGGGGCACACCAGTGTTTTCAAGAAATGACACACTGACCACTCCTGATATGTTGAGTGTACAGTACTGGTGGCCCCTAGCCACAGCTGGGTTCTCCATCCACACTCAGCTGTGTACAGTTGCTGAATAACAGGGTTTTGTTTTTGGGGTTTTTTTTTTGTTTGTTTGTTTGTTTGTTTTAAATAAAAACCGGGAAGTTCCACAAGTGTGTCTCTTCCTTGAAGATTGAAACAGCTTAGGATTGCCATTGTGGTCAAGAGGAAGTAGCAGCTCCTTTGTGAGGGGCTGCAATGATTTATTTTTGAAAACCTGGTTTAAGGTTGTGTTTTTTGTTTGTTTTTTAGTTTTGGCCTAAGGAGCCTTTCTCTGTAAATTAAAGGACATGTGTGTCTTAAGTGCTCATTTCCTTGGCATCAGACTCTGTTGCAGGAACATTCTAGAGTATAGCAGTATATCATCGGGAAGAGCTCAGATGGTTTGGTTTTAAAGCCAGTGTCAGGGCTGACCTGGGCATTCGGTGCTCTGCAGTGACTCACGTGTGCCTGCTTCTGCTGACAGGAGCCTCCTCTAAGGTAGAGGGTCTGTATGATAGTGGGAGTACTAGAAGCCAGTTCTTTCTTCCTCTTTCCTCCCTGGAATCAAGGGTACCAGCTGACTTGCCTTTGCCCGGCCAGTTTTGCAGCTAGCCATCACAAGGATAAAAAACAAAGTGCAGCTGAATCCCGAGCAATCTCCGTTGCTCTTAAAATCACTTTGTGAACACTTTGACCTTTAGTGAAAATGCAGGTCCTCTGATATGAAATCAGAGAAGACCCTCTGGAGAACATGAAGCAGTTTCCCAAGTATAGAAACCGCCTTGAAGGAGGAGGTCTGCCTCCACACCAGGAGCTGCCCCACATCCTCAGGCAGGAGTGTGGCGCTGGGCCGGGTCTGTTGCTAACACTGTACATTCTGGTCTCAAAGTCACCGTGAAAATCCATCACTGTCGATCTGCAGGGAGGAGACGTTTGTCGTCAGACTAGGAGCTGTCTCACTCCGTAGCACAGTAATTGGTCTAAGGAACATTTCCAAATTCTGTTTTGTGGTCACTCTGGCTTCTTGCCAAAGAGAGGGGTTACCTAGCCTGGTTTGGAGGTCATCAGAGGTGCTTTATAGAGCCTCTGGCAGATGTGCGTACCACCAGCTGAGGTCTGGCTGGGCCAGAGTAGCCCTTATAGAGCTATTGTATGGAAGCCATTGCTCGCTCGCTCTCTCTCTCTCTCTCTCTCTCTCTCTCTCTCTCTCTCTCTCTCTCTGCCTTTAGATTTTGCTCCGTGTACTCAGTCTGTAGGCAAAGCAGGCTCTTAGCTTGCTGCAGGCGGGAGGATGGAGCTCCCTTCCTTCCGGAGGTCAGGTTCACTGTCACATGGCATTCTCATTTACTCTACATCAAAACCTTCATTCGTTCTGTGGTGAAAGACACACAAAGGAGATGAGGAGACTGCGGGAAGGAGAGGACTCCCAGCTTCAGGGTCCAATCTGGTGCTCAGTCCTCAAATGAGTTTATGCACGTCTGTGTGTGAGTACATGTCTGTGTGTAAGCACCTCTGTGTGCTCAGAGGTGTTTCAGCAGAGGTGAGAGCCGGCCTCCCCTAGGTGGCAATGATATACCCAGCCATGCCCTCCAGAGCGACAGCTGCTGCATGCTGAGGTGGCTTCTGTTGTGCAGCACTGGGCAAAGCTTCCAGCTGCGGCCGAGGTGACAGGAGACCTGAAATGTTGAGTCTTTAGTGCTCTCTGAGAATGGGCTTGTGTGTGTGAGAGAGAGATCAGATTATCGCATCCAGCCAGGCCATTGCAGAGTTAGGCCTGTGTGTCCCACGGCCTCGGCTTTCATTGTGGTAGGAGCTTCCCTTATCCTTGTTGGCTGGAAGGAAGCTGGTGATGTAATCGCTTGGAGCTCTGCAATATAAAAATGAGCAACCAAGGAGCTGCAGAGCCGGGGTTCTTGCAGAGCTGGGTGAGGGCAGCCGCCTGCCTGGTTGGAGGGTGGAACAGAAGGGTTAAGGTGGTCTAGAGCAGGTTGACCATGACAGCTTGGGACGCTACCAGACAATCTGAATGAATGGCTGTCAGAGTGTCTTTCCCAGTGGGTACAGCAGATAATGTGTCCTGAAGGAATGATTCTGGCTTTCACAGAAACCAACCCCGTAACTATCCATTTCCCTTCCTAGCCCAGGTTTCTCAGCCCCTTGGAGAAGAGTAAAGCATGCAGGGGGAGGTAGGCTGCTTATAGGTTTACTGGTGCTTTGTCACGGACACGCAGCAGTCTGACCAGAGCTAATTGCCCTGTCTTCCCCCTTCTGAGGATTTGGCCCTGTGTAATTGGCCCCGATGTGGTTCTGCTCCTTATTCTGTCTCTAAAATACACCTTTGCCGCCTTGTGTGCACTCAGAGCTGGGGGCTTCGCCAATGTGCCTCAGCTTCTCCCACCTGAGTTGCAAGCCTAACAAAGATCCCCAAACCCGCACACCTGTCCGTGCCTGTTGTACGGCTGTTGTTAGGTAGCTCACATGCAAGATACAGAAGTCTTGGGAAGATGGCGTAAAGATCAAGATTTGTTTCTTTGACAGGATAAGTGGAGTGTTTAGAAAGATATGATTAAATCAAGTTCCTTTCGGAAACAGTTGTCATCAAAGTACGCATGAGGTGATGGTTGAAGGGGTTAACCGGTCTGCGGGCAGAGCTCAGCAGCAGCGTGCTTAGAAAGCATGCACGGGGCCCCAGGTATATGTGCACATACTGGGGAGGCACAGACAAGGTGCAAAAGTTTATGTTGCTCAAGATGTTTTGCAAGAAACACAAATTAGAAATTATAGCTGGTGTTAGGATGTGAGAGAATCTGAGTAACATTGAAACAGTAGTAGTCATACTGCCTTTTTTTTTTTTTTTTTTTTTTTGGAATACAACTGTCAGCATTTGAATGGAAACAAGTCAGACCCTTACCGGTGCCATATGACCACCTAATGGGAGGGAGGGGCTCCTCATCCTTAGGCTTAGCTTAGGAGATGGCAGGAATTAGTACAGAGACTGGGGATCAAGGATTGTGAAGCTACTGCAGAAATCCTGTGGCCATGGGGCTTGTAGATCACCCAAGGACTTGGCAAGGATTGGGGGCGCTTCCAAGAAATCTCCAAACTCCTGGAGGTCAGGGGTGGGGGGGTATAAGGGGGAGGACATTGTTTACCTCAACAGGTACATTTGGTTTAGAGGAAACAAATTTGGGGAAATATTTCTGGTGACTTATGTTGCAGGTGTATTTGGAGTGGGTGGTAGCCATCTCTTAGATCTTTTCAAATTTATCGCCAAGGAAGCAAGTCCGCCTGTGTGATGGGTGAGCAAAGCATGCAATGCAGGTCCCCATGTAGTGCTCCAGCTGGGCTTACACAGCCCGTTTTGGTCTAGTGTCAAGATCCTCAGAGATACACTTTGGGGCTGACTGTTCCTTGCTAGCCAAGTAGCCCTGGTTTGGAGTGGCTGGAACCTGTTTTCCCCCCGCATCCTCTCCAAGTTTTCGGGCCCTACAATAGACATTTTCCAACTCATGAAGGTTAGTCTCTTCTGACTTAGATCGTGCCCACCATGGACTGGTGTCTCTTTCACAATTGTTTAGCCTTTCCCAATATTCTGTCCTGCACATAAGCAGTAGAGAATGCCAGTCATATGCTTTTAAGTCAGTGTTTCTTTAATGACAAGTGGATTGTTTGCTTCATTGCAGAATGCAAGTTACCCCTCACTTCCGTTCTTTGCTGCTGGCCATGGTGCTGGCTTACTGGCTTTCATGGCTTTGGTGATGACAGATTATAGGAGGGCTACTTCAGGTTGTCATGGGGGAGGAGGACAAGTGCCACTGGCATCTCATGGAGATACCTAGGATGCTGTGAAACATCTCCCAATGCTCAGAGCATAAAAATGTCCATTTAGAACTGGCTTAGGACACGTGAAGTTCCTGTGTGTGATTCCCAAGCTGGTGGACCTACACTCGCCTGTAATCCCAATATTTGGGAAGTGGATGCAAGAAGATTAGGAATTCAAGATCACCCTTGATTACTTAGCAAGCTTGAGTCTAGCCTAGGCTACAAAAGAATGTCTTAAAAGATGGGTGGGGGGCTGCTCTGAGCTGTAAACAATAATCCAGTCCAGAGGGGAGAGATTGTGCCCTGTGGAAGTGCCCTGTACTGAGCCTGGCTTCTGGGAGGTTCCAGAGACTATTCTTCTCCTGTCTAGCAGGCTCCTACTTAGCCTCTGGCAGGACAGCAGCAACACACAGTAACTCACTGTGCCCTCACAGTTTGGCCAGAGCAGTTAGTTCCTCATCTATTCCTCACCTCTTCCCAGCGCCACTGCAGAATCCAGCCTGACAAACAGGCTTTCACTCTTTCCCTGCCACCTGCTCACACTGCCAGCCCAGGCCTCCTGCCTGTACAGCCCCTGCTGTGCTGGGGGATGGAGGCGCCTGCAAATGAGGCAGCTTGGAAGGATGCGACAATGCCACTTGATAGACACCACCTTTCTAGTGGCCTTAGCCACGTGGGCTACTGTTTGGAGGAAGGAACTGTGGCTCGTGGCCTTTGCCCTCCCGGTTTCCTTCCCACCCTCTGAGAAGTAGTCACAAACAATTTGTATTCTGTCTGTGATGCTAAATGCTGCTCTTTGTCCTCAGTTGGGGATGTTTGCAGCTTGTCATAGCCGGAAGAAGTCTTCTGATATCAGTCAAACAAAGCAGGGTTTGGGTCTTGGCTATTCTGTTCAGCTGCTGTGTGGCTTATTAGCAAGCCCAGCTGAGGTGCAGTGAAGGTGCCTTCATCCTAGGGTTAGTGTGTGTGTGTGTGTGTGTGTGTGTGTGTGTGTGTGTGTGTGTGTGAGAGAGAGAGAGAGAGAGAGAGTGTGAGTGTGCCTTGGTCCACTGTGGCCGTGGTGGCACGTGCCTGTATTCTCCTCTGAGGACAAGATAGGAGAAGCCCTGAGGCTCATTGACCAGCCTCCTGGTTCAGCGAGAGACCTTATCTCAAAAATTAATTAAAAAAAATATAACACAGAGAACACATCGAGGAAGATACTTAATGTAAGCCTCTTGTGTACACACACGTATCCCGAGGGAATAAAGAAGAAAACCCAAATGGATTGTTGCTCCAGCCTCCAAATAATAAATACTCCCTCATTCAAGAAGTAAGGTCTTGTCCACTCTTGCAGGGTGGCCAGGTGCCTAAACCAGCCATTTGTGATTCCATAAATCCTCCAATTGTCAGACTGGCCCTCTTCCAGATGTCTCCTCCATCTCTGTAGCTCTGGCCAGTTTCCTCCAATTCAAACCAGCTGAGGTTTTTATTATTTATTTAATTTAATTTTTTTTTATTAAGTCCTAGCAAAGGTCAGGAAAGCGTTAGCTGTTGCTAAACACTTAAACAGATAGTTCTATTTTTAGGGTGACCCATACTTGCCAGGATCAGCAGCACTGGGTTATGGGGTCCACAGGGAATATCACCTGCCTGCTACCCCTGTGCCACTTAACACAGACACTGCTGGTAGGAGGTTTGCCTTCTGTCTCTTCATTTCCTGCCCTCTCTGTGGCTTCCTGTGATGAGGCACAGTGGTGGGCACGGGCATTATGTTCAGAAACTGCTAGGTATCGGCCCACAGCTCTGCTTCTTCTGGAAGGCCCTGGGGGTGAAATAAATCCAGGGAAGCCATCAGGAAGGCACTGAAATAATAGGACAGAAAAACGGAGTGTGGGGGCTGGCCTTCAGCTCGATCCTTGCCAGCCCCTAACTCTATCCCAAGGACATGGAAGTTAGCCTTGAGTAATAATCATACCACCTAGTTCTGCACTGGCTTTGCTAGGACAGTCTAGTCACTCAGCAACCAAGTATACACCTAGACCCAAGAATCGGGCTGGACAAAACCTCACCACCCATGCTGGTGGGTAGATGAGGACATTGGGTGTCCTCTGAGCCCTGCCATCTTTTTTTGTCTGTATGAAGTGTCACATAGCTGAGTACAATTGAATGCACAAACCCGGAAGATTCAGCCTGCTCGAGTGGCGTTTACTAATCCTGTAACCTTGGGCAGATTGCGTAAAGCACTTCTCCTGTCTGCAGAATGACACAGCAGTGTTGTCAACACAACTGAGAATATTGTCAGGATTGACTGATTTAATATGTGAAAAGTACTGACACACTCTAAGCAGCACCCAAGTGACATATAATTCTATTTTTAAATAGCTGTGTCCTATTCGGTTGGGTGTCTGTGCCCCATGGTTCATTTAACTAGATCATTATAATGGGATTTTTAAGGTTGTAAACATTTCAATCATTGTCCTCCCAGGTAAGAAGTCGCCATTTTTCTTCATTATTTCCTCAGGTTAAATTCTTAGTATTAGAGTGCCTGGGTCCAGGAGAGTATGCTATTTTTAAAGCATTTCTTGATAGCTGCTACTAATTTTCCCCCTAGGAAAGCCTTAGTCTGCCTTTCTTGCAGCAGGGAATAAGTGGGCCAATATCCTGTGTAGCCACGTTATTAACTTTTAATCAAATGAAGGCTCAGGGAAAAGATATCTTTTCCTGGGGATAAAGCATTCCTCATTCCTCACCTTTGTTCACAAGCAATAAAAACCCTAAAAACAGGCAGATGGGAAGACAGATGGAGCATGTGAGAATAGCGCCCTCTAGTGGTGATCCCTGGGAAGGCACAAACACTTTGTAGAATGCCAGGTGTTTTGTTTTGGGGTTTTTTGGGGGGAGGGTGGAGTTGGGGGTGATGAGTTACATGTATCTCACACTGGACTTGAACTTGCTGTATTGTTGAAAAAGACTGAAGTTTTGGTTCTCTAGCTTTCATCTCCTAAGTGCGAGGATTATAGGAGTGTGCTACTATGGTAGCCCAGATGCTTCATAGCACCCTAAGCAGGTACTTTCCCTACTGATCTCCATCCTCAACCCCCAAAGGCACCATTTAGATGCCAAACCAGCCTTGGGACTACATTTGCTTTTTGCTCCAGCTTTTACAGCAGGTTAGCAGTAAAGTGTGGGTTTTATTCTTCTGGGAAAATCTGACAGTAATTTTCAGTACTCAAGTTTGAGTATGGGACAGGGATCCTGGTACTGACTCTGTGTGGTCCAGACCTAAGTGTTGCTGACTGAGAGGACTGGCTGAGCTCCCTGAAAATGTAACCTTTGGGAATATATGAATATATATATTCACACACAGACCACACACACACACACACACACACACACAATTTTTGAAGACAGAGTCTCACTATGTCTTACTGGTAGGTCCAGAGCTTGCTGTATAGACCAGGTTGGCCTGAAGCTCACAGGATCTGCTGGATTTGCCTCCCAAGTGGGAATGCTATCCATCCATCCATCCATCTATCTATCCGTCCGTCCATCCATCCATCCAGATTTGGTTAGCCACAGCTGACTTTGAACTCACAGTGGCCGTGGTGGCTTTGAGCCACTTGCCTCTGCCTCCCAGGTGCTGAGACAAACACTTCTACAGAGAGGACAGAGCAACATGTAACATGTATGATGTTGTGGGTGTACACGTGTAATGTCACGGTTTTCATAAGAGGGATTTATCCCCCCCTTGTGATTGGTTAAACCCCGTCATAAGGTTCTGTGGCTTTCTCTTGTGGTCATAAAATAGTGTTTTAGTTGACACTTCCCCCAGTTTCACAAGCTACGCCTTTGTTTTTTCCTAACATTGTCAACGGTGCCTTCCAGGGTCCTTATGCAGTTCTGATCTGAGGTTACAATTCATTCTCCACACGTCCCAGTAAATTCTGATTCAAGAATTTTTCCAGAAGTGGGAGGGACAGAAGGACTTAATTAATCTTGGGAAGGGTGCGGTGCTCCTGAAGGGAAGGCATGAAGAGAGTCTTAGGAAAATCAAAACATGCTTTAGCTCCTTCCCATACTTGCTGAACTCAAAGATCTTTTTGATCACCAGTATCCAGTGAAAAAAATATTCCATGACTGCGTGTTACTGTAGAATTGCATGGACCCTGAAATGATGGACCAGAGTGGCCCTTAACCATTCCAAAACAGCCTTGAGGGTTGCTTGAGCAGATGGGGTGGGTTGGGGTGGGGGATCTTGGTCATCTTCCATGAGCAATGTTTGTGTATGCGTGTGCATGTGTGTACGTGTTGGACAGCAATCTCCAGAAGGCCTTTCTCTCCCGCCACCATGTGTTGAATTCAGGTCACTGGCCTGGATTTCTGACTCACAATCAATAGTACAAAATGAACAGAGAATCTCAGAACAGAAAACAATACATATGGCTATAGTAAGAGTGACCTCAGTCTGGATGATAATGCAGACAACCACATGATATAGATTTACACATGTATGTTCGTATATGCACACATGTGCAGTGAGAAGTTCTGAAGGCAGTGTCTTGGGTTCTACAATGGTGTGATGAAGCTGTGTTTGGTCTTAGATTCCTGCTCATCTCCCATTCCTCAACAGGGGTCTCCTTTGCTTTTCTAGGTGGTACCCGGGAGATCGGCTCAGCGCTCACCAGAATGTGCATGCGGCACCGGAGCATCGAGGCCAAGCTGAGGCAGTTCTCCAGGTGAGGAGCATCCCCTGCCTCTCCCAGACAGTTAGGTTAAGGATGCGGTGACACGGCATGCTTCCCTTTACAGCACCAGTGTCCCAGTAGTGTTTAAGTCCCTACAACCCATTCTTTCCCCTGCTGCTCAGTCACTGAGTAAGTTGGGTAAACTGCTGTGTACTAGGGTTGGGTCTAGCACTGGGTCAAATGAAGAACCATTAGTCCAGCCCCTGCCCCAGGAGCCTGCACTTGCCATCTCTCCAGCCCGTTTGTGTCATTTTTAATGTTTGTTTGTTTGTTTGTTTGGGATGGGGTCTCAGTAGATATCTCTGGCTGGCCTGGAACTCACTTTGTGGACCAGGTTGTCCTGGAATTCACAGCGATCCACCTGTTTCTGCTTTCTCAGTTTCTGGGATTAATGGTATACGCACCCAGCTTATATTTATATCTCCTTAATAATCATCAGAAGTATCCCGGGACCGAGGCCATTCATTCTGAAGCTGGCACTTCTGAGCCAGTGGTGGGTCATTGTGCTGCTATTATTTGTTTCAAGGAAATGATTTAAGTATGTCTTGACCACTAAGTGTATATTCTTTGGAGCGTCTTGCCAGGTAATCCAGGCTGGCCTCAGACTGCAGATGCTTCTGTTTTATCCCTGAAGTGCCGGAATTGATGTAGTATGTATCTGGAGAACAAGAAGTACTTGTTCAATCTCTCCTTTTCTTTATCTTTTCGCAAAAGTGCTTTGATCGATTGCCTGATAAACCCACTGCAAGAACAAATGGAGGAATGGAAGAAGGTGGCCAACCAGCTGGACAAGGACCACGCAAAAGGTACAGCAAGGGTCCTGGAGCACGGTGGCTGTGAGTGTTGCTGCAGCAGGTGCCACCGGCCTGGTGCCACCGAGTTATTCCTCTCACCAAAACAGCTTGGAGCCCTCTCTGTCTCTCCTTGTCCTGTAGGCATTTCAGCTTCAGGGGAGGAGTGCTCCCTAGTGTTCCCTCTGCAGGAGTGAGTGCTGCTTGTCTGGCACGCAGCACTGCTGAGCACTGTCTGACTGCTCTGTGCTTTCTCAGTCACCCAAGTTAATATGTATTGTAGTTGTGGGTTCAGTGCCAAACATACGTACTTAAGGCATTTCACAACATTTACCCTGATAATGTAAACAGACCTTGCTTGGGTCACCTGCCAGGTACTGGCTTTTTTTTTTTTTGTATTTTTTTTTTTGTATTGTGTTGGGTAAGAAGGGTTTGTGGACTCCTTTAACTAGGCATGGGGATCTTGATGACACTGAACAACAGAGCTAGGTGCTACCAGCAGAGGAAAGATTACGCTGGTCACTGTTATGTGATGGTGTGTTATAGTCCTGTCACACAGGCCTACAAAAAAGGATCATAATAATGCCTGTCCCTTGTGTAGATCATTCTGCCTCGTTGGTGGGTTGGTTTTGAGATGAGGCCTCACTACATTTCCTAGGCAGCTCTTGAACTCCTGACCTCAAATGATCCTCCTGCCTCAGCCTTCCAAGTCCTGAGTTAACAGACATGTGCCACTGTAGCTGGCTAATTCTGAGGTTCTTTACTTGCTAGGTGGGATGTATAAAATAGGTAGATGTGTTATCAACTAATACAGGGAATAAGGAGCCCTGTGACAAGACACCGCACAGTAAAGGCTTTAGTGAAGACAGCCTGTGTTCAGAGAGTGTGGGTGCATCTTGTAAGGTGGCTCCTGAGATAGGCCACCTGCTGGTCCCGGGGACAGTTGATTGTGCTTACTTTAGGTGTGACAATGAAGATTTCACCCCCCCACCCCCACAATTTCCTAGAAGCTATCTGTGACCACTGGGGACTTGGCATCTGTCCAGATCATTCATTCTTCATCTTCAGGCACCCAGAGTGATTGAATTCCCCTGCATTCCCTGTGTGGCAGCAAATACATAAATCCATCTTGATTTTAGATGTTTAGTTGATGATAGGCTCTGGTGGACACACATTCCTTCTTACAAGGAGCCATGTTACTGGAGAACTTCAGCAAGCTTCGGTGGAGCATTGTGACGAAAGAATGTTGTAAAATGACGAAGGCTGTGTGCACTGAGGAGTTTCAGTTGTGAGCCGCCAGGCAGGTGCTGGGTCTTCAATCTGGGTCCCTCTGGAAGAGCAGGTTTCATTCGCTGACCCATATTTCCAGGCTCCTGTGTTTGGAACAATACTTAACTCTTGCTTTTCAGGACCCATCAAGGCTGTGTGCAAATCTGTAGGACTTCTGTTCCCACTGAGTTTAATCAAACCGTTGCTTGCCATCTCCTGAGGCTCACCACACGTGTCTGGCTGTGGTTTCATTTGGTGAAAGAAAATAGAACTACGTGAATGTTATTTACAGATGGAGAAAGAATTGATAGTTTATGTTTAATTGGTTCGATAAATACACAGCAGTGCTAACTACGAAAGAGACGTGAAAGGCGTTGTGTTGAGCTTGTCTAGGGGCGATTTTTTTCTGAGCCCTATCAGAGGGAGAAAGCAGCAAAGGCTTCTACTTGACCCGTGCTTGTTCAGTAAGACAAAATCCCTTGATTGACACTCAGGAGTCATATACTTCCTGTCCATCCCAAACGTATGCAGAGAAACACTAATCAGCCCCTGTTTTCCTTCATGTTCCCAACGAAACAGAGACAGCCACAGGGGATCCAAATGCCAATGTCTTCAGGCATGGGGAGACAGTACTCCCTTCACGTCGCCATCAGTAGTCATACATGCTACACATCCCCTGCATCTCAGAGTGTGTGGAAGAGACCAGGGCACATCACTGTACTTGGGGACTTGGACACTGCAGGGAGGTGCAGGCTAGGGCTCGGGGCAACCAGAGTTCCATGATGGTGTAGGTGAGCACACGAGGGTTGAGGAATTAGAAAACAAGGTGCTGTTTGAAGGGGACCCTGTCTCATTGCAATGAATGATGAGCAGTGGGGAAGGGAGTCAGATAGGGAGGAAGCCATTCCGGGAATCAGGGAAGGTGGGAAAAACTCGGAAACGAACAGAAGGCCACCAAAAGAAGAGTGTACCCCCAACATGTGCTCCCTGCATCCACCAAGAGGAATTTTGGGAATACTTGTGCGTGTGTGTGTGTGTGTGTGTTACATATGTGTGTACATGTCCCTGTGGGTACACACAAGAGTGTTAGAGTCAGTGTTAGCTGCCTTCCTCAGTAGCTGCCCACCTATTTTGGAGAAAGGTTCTTTTCACTGTAGTGGAGTTTGCTGTCCATGCTGGTCAGACAGGGATCCACCTGTCTTCTCCCAGGCACCCTGGGCTACAGGTGCTTGGGGACACGCCCAGCTTCTTACTTTCTGTGGGTGCTGAGGATCAAAACCCAGATCCTCACGCTTACACAGCAAGCGCTCTATCCACATCTCCCCAGCCCCACATGGTGTGCTTGGAAGTGAAAGCAGCGTGGATGGGATCGGGCTTTAGGAAAACTTTTCTGGCCCTGGATTGTTTACGCCCTCAACAAGCACATCTCAGGATCCCAAGAGCTTTGGGAAAGTCAGTAACATTGACATTGACCGTCTTTCCGAATTCTAACAGATATATTGTTCGTGTGTGTGTGTGTGTGTGTCTGTGTGTGTGTTTAATTAAAACAGTCTCCAATAGCATATTTTCTTGGTGTCAGCAGGACAGGGAAAGACTTTAGTGTGTTTAGCTGTTTGTCATGTAAACAGCTCCTGTCACAGAAATGTCACTGTGACTTTTATCATGTGTGTATTTGCATGCAGTAGGCTATTTGCAGGGTGTCTGAGAGTATGATTTCTAGGATAAAGATTGAGCAGAGTGGTAAAATTATTCAATATTCTTCTTTCTCTTAGAATATAAGAAAGCTCGCCAAGAGATAAAAAAGAAGTCCTCTGACACGTTGAAACTGCAGAAGAAGGCAAAAAAAGGTAACTGATGAGTTTGCATTGACATTGTGACTCAGAGTAAGCAGATGTGTGACGTATCTGAACCAGGAGCTGTGTGATTCCCAGGCCTCCTTAGATAAGGAAGCCTGGAGGAGGGATGGGAGCAGGCCCCACCTACATGGATTAAAGGTCTTTTTTTTAAAAATTAGTTTATTATCTTATGCGTATTGGTGTCTTGCCTTCATGTACATCTGTGTACCCTGTGTGTACGTGGTATCCATGGAGACCAGAAGAAGGCATTAGACACCCTGGAACTGTAGTTATAGACAGTTGTGAGCTGCCAGTGCTGGGAATTGAACCTAGGACCTCTGGAAGAGCAGCCAGTGCTCGTAACTGCTGAGCCATCTCTTCAGTCCCTGCACTTAAGTTCTTAATGTGCAGGACATGGATGAATGTTAAGCCTTTGGTTAAGTCTTTGTCCTTACCCCACATCTGTCTTCAAAACCAGGTAGGTTCTTAAATACTGTACTTTACGATAATAATAGAGAAAGTTCTTGGGAGTCCTGAGGTAGTGCAGAGAAACCTTTATGCATGTTCTCTATAGTCATTACCACAGAAATGATGCTCTCCCCTTCCTCCGTCTTTCAGCCTGTAATCTCTGACATCCTCTCCTGGGTGCATGAGTGGTGGCTGTGGTGGAGCCTAGAGACTTAGTCTTTGTCGCCTAGGGGAATTTTTAGTGTGTTCTTGAGGGTGGCGTGCAAGGATTTACCACCAAAGATTCATACACTGGGGCCGATGAAGCCGTCTCCTCCCTACCCCTGTCTCCAGCTCCTCATGGCAAACCAAAGAATTTGTCACACTCGGGAGCCATCTTTGCCTCTCCAGATTGGATGGGGCTTAAAGAGAAAAGGTCTAGCTGTGTCTACCTACACTGCAAGCATCTGTAACATTTCCCGGAGTCTGAAAACAGGGGAAATCTCTTGAGTAGAAGAAAGCAGCAATTCTTGTTAGCTTTTTAAAAGTATGTATTTATTTTTATTTTATGTACATTGATATTTTGACTGCATGGATGTCCGTGTGCTAGTATTGAATCCCCTGGAACAGGAGTTACAGACAGTTGTGAGCTGGCATGTGGGTGCTGGGAATTGAACCTGGGTCCTCTGAAGAGCAGCCAGTGCTCTTAACCCCTGAGCCAGTTCTCCAGCCCCCCCCCGCCCCTTAATTTGTTGTATCTCAGCTGATAAAATGGGGTTCTTCTGGCAGGCTGTTTTATGGGTGATGATGAGTTAAAGGTTGTTCAAAGCAACTTTTGTAGGGAGAGAACCCTGGCCCCGATTTCCCCTTTCCTCACACACAGTGATTGTTTGGAATGATGAGAAAACATATTCAAGAGGGGAGATGGTGGGGAACAGTGAAGATTGCAGAAAAAGCATTTTAGACTTTGACTTTTTAAAAGGTCTCTGTCCCTTCAGTTCTTACAAATACCATATGTCGTTTCAAGATGAATACAATAGAGTTTTCAGAGACACTAAAATCCTCCGCCCTTCTTGGCTGCTGTAGTTTCTCTGGGATATATGTTGAAGGGCTTATGTGTCTCGACTTCATGTTCTCTCTCATGAGGGTACCTGGGAGCTAGCCTCTGACGAGTACTATTACTTAGAGCCTGTATTGTCTTCGTGGGTCTACAAGAAACTGTTGTGAATGCCGTTGTTACCGTAGTCCATCACTCTGAGGCCCCCCAGAAGTGCAGCCTGGTTGACATCGGGCCAGCTCTGAAGAGGAGTGATAACGGGCATGAGGAGGCGGTCCAGGCGTGATGCTTGGGCTTAGAGGTTTGGGAGCCTGTTGAAAAGGATACATGGGAAAGTAGCCGATTCCCCTCAGCTTTTTACAGCATTCCCTTGTCAGAGGCCTCAAGTCCCTGGATAGAGAGACCATTTATTTTATCTAAGAGGAGAGGTGAGGGGGTTTCTCCTGCCACTCAACGTCCCTGGCATTGTCCAATTAGCAGAGTTTGGACCTCGGGGTGCAGCCTAATGGCTTGGTCACAGTGCGCCATTAGAGGAAGCTGTGGTGATCAGGCCTGCCTGGTTGCCAGTGTAGTCTGCTTAGACACTAATGAGCATCCAGGCTACAGAGGATGATTCTCGGGACTCAGGAGCTGGCTGCCCCGAACATGAAAAGTGCCTGGGCTTGGGACTTGGGAATAATTGGTGTCAGATGGTTAGGTTTCTTGGGGCGTTTGGGCCTGAGGCTGAGAGAGCGGGGTGGGGGTGGGGTGGAGGGGGTGCGGTGGGGTTGGGGGGGGGGTTCTGTGATCATGGAGTTCTGAAGGACTGCCTTTAAAGTCCTAACCATGTCCTCTTTCTAGATTCTGTGCTTTTACCCTTAGAACCACTCTGTCCAGCTGCTTGCCACATTCTGGGTGATTTTAGTTATAGGGACAATCAAAACACAAGTTTGGTTTCTTTGTCATTTTTTTCCCCTGATGCACCTAAGTGTATTTTCAGATGTACTGTTGTTTGATTGGGGTAGTACAGCCTTCCAGAAGGCTTAGTGTCATCACCCTGTCAGGATCTTGGGATGCTCACCTAACAGGTGTCTGACCAGAGACTGCGATGGAAGGGCCATTGTTTAAGGGAAATCTGGGAGTTATTTGGGGTCTGGTTAGATGGAGTTTCCCATTCTGATAGAAAACTTGGTCAAGTTGTGACTGCTCACGTACTTCAAGTGACATGTTCCTTAACTCTGCTTGTGAGATATTAGTGAGCTGGGGCAGAGGAATGTCACATGGGTCTATGTGTCCTGTGGGACCCGAGTCTGACTCACGCAGCCAAGGTCACTTTGGTCACTCTCAGGTGCTGACAGACAGCACTCCGTTGCCTGTTTTTCAAAAATTGATTGGCAATCTTGTCATTCTTCTAATGTTCCATTAGAAGAATTCAAAACTGATCGGTGATCTGGTCATTCTTCTAACGTTCCATTAGAGGAATTCAAATGCCTTTGTGCAGATCAGCCTGGCACTAGCCCTGTCTTTGGCAGAGGCAGACACTTCATACAGTATGTGTCTTGTAAATAACTTGTATCCCCTACTTCTCTCTGCAAACATAATCATTACCACATTGCTTTACATTCAACTCTCTTTTTACCGTAGTGCTTGGTGATTAGTAATCTAAAAGTATGTCAGTATTTCTGTCACAAACACTCTTAAGTGGTTTGTCACCAGTTAGGTTTATTCCAGCATCACTTTACATGGACCCGGGATCTGCTCCATCCATGGATACATGTAGCAAGCGTTCTCATTCTCCAAGGCAAGCTTGTTAAATGCCCACAAAGCTAGGAGTCAGAGACGAGAGGGGTGGCCGGACCCTTGCCTCAGAGAAGCTCGGGTCTAAGCTGGGTCAGGGGCAGAGCCAGGATTCATAAACAGTGGAGGAGACCAGGCCTCAGGAAGCTGGAGAAGTGAAGTGGAGCTACCCCAGGGGGCTTGACACCCGAGTGGGGTTACTTCCTGCTCACATCTTTGGGATCCCAACTGTGAAGAAACAGGATCAGAAACGGGGTGCTTTAAGCTGCCTACCTACTTCTGACATGTATGACTAACTTTCATTTGGCAGCTTAGCTACATCCACACTATTTTTTTAATTTAAAAATTAAATTAAATTAAAATAAAATAAAAATCGGTTTGAGGATGTAGCACAGCAGGAAAGCAGTTAGTTAGTATATACAAGGCCCTGGGTTCAGTCCTCAGCACCGTGAAACAGTAAAGGTAAAATTCTGTTTTTAGCTAGAACCGCTACAGTTAGTCAGGGACTTACCTTGAGAAGAAAAGGCTGAAATGCCAGTGTCAGCTCTTTAAATAGGCAGTTCTGGGAGTTCACATCAGTAGAGTGTGTACTGTTATATTAAGAATTTAGGTTTCCTAATTTTTTGCTTTTCATCCCACCGTGATGTTAGAACTCTATAGCTCCCTCCACCCCCAAGTTATATTGAAGCATGCTCGAAAGCTTTTCTTGCTAAGGCCTCTATCTAAGTGGCTTCTTCTGGTTTCCTATTGTTCTCTCTCTTGAGCAAACTCTTATCCTCTAGTGGTGGACATTACCAGGTACAAAGGCGGGGAGAAATGGCCGAGAAGGAAGGAGCACTGGGCAGGCAGGAAGCGGAAGCTTGGAGGTGGATCTTCTCACAGATGTGGGTTTAGCACTGCAATGTTAGCGTGCCTGTCATGAGCAAAAGGTTAGGCAGGCGCAGGTCTGATACCAGTTTGACTTTGTGTTTTCCTTTCTGTGTCAAATGTGTATCCTGCACTTCCTCACCGTGCACCCTTGCCAGTGGATGCTCAGGGTAAGTGTACATCCCAAATCTCCGGTGGCGGTACGATGTGGTCCTTACCATGGGCTTCTCACTGCTCTTTCGACCTATGCTAGCTATCCACATTTTCCTGCTGGCTCAGAATAATCACTTGCACCTGTTTAATTTTCCATAAATTTAAGGAAGTAGTGTGTGTGTGTGTCTGTGTCTGTGTCTGTGTCTGTGTGTGTGTCTGTGTGTGTGTGTCTGTGTGTGTGTGTCTGTGTGTGTGTGTCTGTGTGTGTGTGTCTGTGTGTGTGTGTGTCTGTGTGTCTGTGTGTGTATGTCTGTGTGTCTGTGTGTGTATGTCTCTGTGTGTGTGTCTGTGTGTGTATGTGTGTTTGTGTGTCTGTGTGTGTATGTCTGTGTGTGTGTGTCTGTGTGTGAGTGTGTGTGTGTCTGTGTGTGTGTCTGTGTGTGTGTGTCTGTGTGTGTGTCTGTGTGTGTGTCTGTGTGTGTCTGTGTGTGTGTGTGTCTGTGTGTGTGTCTGTGTGTGTCTGTGTGTGTCTGTGTGTGTGTGTCTGTGTGTGTGTCTGTGTGTGTGTGTCTGTGTGTGTGTGTCTGTGTTTGTGTGTCTGTGTGTGTGTGTCTGTGTGTGTGTCTGTGTGTGTCTGTGTGTGTGTGTGTGTCTGTGTGTGTGTGTTCACTTTAATCATTTTTTTGCTTAGACACTTGGCCACTGACACTGTCCACATCACATTCTATGAGCTGTCATGTATTCACAAGTCAGTATTAGGTTCTCAGAAAAAGAAAATACCACATGCTTTAAATGCATGCTTACACAGGAAAGCCAGTATATTTCTATATCTATGCATATGTACCTGAGTAGATAACGAACATATTTGTTAATTCCATATGCAAAAGAAATGTGACACTGAATACCACCTCAGAGGCATTCTCAGGCCAGATTTAGTACTGTTAAGCTTACAGATCATATACCTTGTCTAGACATGCAGTGCGGCTCTTCTAAAACCAGTCATCTCAGCGGCAAGAACAAAAGCAGAAGTATGCCTGGCTGTGGCCGTTTGTGAGGTGCTTCCTGTCTAAGACTTCATATCTTTACGTTCCATTCTCAAAGTGATTTTCTTGGTTGACCGTGAACCTTACTTACCATGGGTGATCATGAGACTGAACTGCCTGTTGCTTTGGAACTCATCCTGTCCTTGTGGCTCTCTTGCCAGGGTGTCCCATTGCTCTCTGAGCTCCCAATAATTATTTATATTGGGTCCTGTCATCTGTAATCTCCATCTATGGGGTCTCCTTTGACAGGTGGGGCTTGGCTGGCTGGCTCTTGTTAAGGAAACAGTGTTCCCTCTGTTACCTTATGGCATGGTTGGGTCAGTCATTCCCTAATTTTAAAAAGATAATCCCTTCTTGTTCTCAGTGTTATGACTATGAAATCATACAGTAAACATATTTTTTAAGATATCCTTTGGAAAGAACGGCATGACACAGCCATATTTTTGGCTTATTATAAAAATGTATGTACCATAGTTATCATTTTAGATTCTCTATCGGTGGCTTTTATGTATTCACAGTGTTATGGAGCCGACCCCACTATCTAATTTCAGGACAGTTTCATCCGTCCCACAGACACCTCATACCTTTGCATTCTCACCTCTCTGTTACCTGTCTCTGGCTTTCCAGTTCCTGACAAGCACTCTCCTGACTTTGGGGTCACCTCTTTGGGTATTTCCCATGATTGACCATCAGGGTGTAATCAGTGTGGGGGGCAAATTGCATTTTATTTGTTCGAATTGATACGAGGTAAGTTTGGAATGGATGAAAACCACCCACCCTTCTGGCTTTGTGTTCTGAGATTCTGCTCGAGTAGTCGTGGGGTGGGGGGCATCTCTGCAGCCCTGTTAGTCCCCTCTCTTGTCCAGGCAGGTCCCTAGGCCAAGCCACAGAGCTCTGTGTATCAGTCACAGTGTCTGTGGGCATAGAGACAAGGATAGACCAATGGCTGCTGAATAGGGCAGTTACCCACAGAGAAACAATACCATCCGTGCAATTGACAATGTAGAAACAAATGAACAGCAGGTGAAGGGGATAAAGAGGGTGGGGTTAGGGCTGGTAAGAGTGGACACAGAGCCTCTGGGTTGTCTCCTTCCAGCTTCTCAATACATTCACATGCTAAGACGGTCCCAAGGGTTTGTGGAGGTTTGGGGAAACTTGGTTATGTAAGTAGGGTTGAGCATTGTTGACTAAACTCATTCTTCAGCCCCTCCTTTCCTGAGGTCAGGGTTAGAGCTGAGTGTTCCAACCTTCTAATGAAGTAACTGCTTTTCCTGGCAGTCAGCCTCCTCAGTCGGAGTTTAGGTCTCTTTCCCACACCCTGTTCTCATATCACCTGCCATGTGGGAAATTCAAAGGGTTTCCTAAGCTCTGTGCTAGGAACTGACGCAAATGGTGCACAGACATACATGCGGACAAAACATCCATACATACAAAATAAAAATAAATAAGTCTTTTAAAAACCCCATTAAGGGGTTTAAGGAGGCATTGTGCATCTCCCAGCAATGCTGAGAGGAGGGACATGCTGGGCGTTTGCAGATTAACCCCCTGTACGTGCTGATTCCAAGTCAGCGTACAGCGGAAAGGTTCTTGAGACTCACATCTGTACTGAGCATCTGCAGACTGCTTCTTGCCACTGTTTCCTGATACAGTAACTGTTGCAACCACATGCACTTTAGGTCCGACGTGTTATCTAGAGATGATTTGAAGTATACAGGAGAATGAGAGTCTAATGATTTCAGTCAGAGACTTAGGGACTTAGGCATATAAGGGGAGGTGTTGCAGCCAGTCCCCAGGAGACACCAAGAGACAGGTGGACTAAAGTCAGCACTAGTACGGTTTAGGATTGTGTTGCTCAAAGATGACCATATCTTAAAGTCAGTATGTCCAACTGGGACTCGAAACAATTTCTTCAACAGTTGTTTTTATATACATGCGTGCATACATCCACACACACACATACACACACACATACATACACACATACATACATACAAAGTTATGTACATTGTATACAAATGTTATATATATCATAAAAATATATGCTTTATACATATAAATTTTAATATATCTACTGTGGTGTAAAAATAAATATAATTGTATGGTGTGCTAGAGACTTTAAAAAATAATCATTGTGTTTTGGTTTGATATATCCTAAATAGAAAAAACTTTTCCACTATAACCATAATTAGAGCAATCTTTATAGCTTATACTTATTTTAGAATGCTGTAATTTTAAAGTCCTCTAATTATAGCATAACTTCACTGTAATCATAGAATAATTTATATATATTTACCAATTTGATCATACATTCATTTTGTTTTCTTATTTTTAAGGCTTTTTTTGGGGGGTGGGTTTGAGACAAGGTCTCAGTATGTAACCCAGTGTATTAGTCGGGCTTCTCTAGAGTCACAGAACTTATGGAATGTCTCTATATAGTAAGGGAATCTATTGTAATGCATTAAAGTCTGCAGTCCAACTAACCCAACAATGGGCAGCTCTGGATGGGAAGTTCAATAATCTAGTAGTTTCTCAGTCCCACGAGGCTGGTTGTTTTACCTGGTCTCTGTAGAAGCTGGAGTCCTGAAGAAGTAGGCTCTAACAGATGTGCTGGCAAGTAAGTGCAAGCAGCAGAGAAGAGTGATCTTCCTCTTCTATCATCCTTATGTAGGCCTTCAGGGACGGTACGGCCCAGATTAAAGGTTTGTACCTGGATTTGGAACTTGCTCTGTTCCAGGGTGGCCTTGAACTCAGAGATCTGCTTGCCTCAGTCTTCCAGGATTAAAGGCGTGAACTACCTTGCCTAGGCCTAAGCTTTTCATGGCTACTCTGCCTCAAGATGGTGGATCAAAACCCTATGTCAGCCCATGTCAGAATCCAGATTAGAAGCCCATGTCTTCCAGCCTCAAGATCTGGATCACAGGTGGGCCCTCCATTTCTGGATTCTAGTTCATTCCAGATATAGTCAAGTCAACAGCCAAGAATAGCCATCCCACACCCAGGTTGGCCTTGAACTCCTGAGGGCTGGCATTGGAGGCCCATGCCATCACATCTGGAACAAAAAGCTATTACTAATTACAATTAGACACATATATTACAACTTGTGACAGGAAGTAAAAATGCAATTTTACATATTAGACTTTTTTTTTCCTGTGTGAGGGGGATGGTGTGTGGATATATGCATACATGTGTACAGGCACATTTGTATGTACAAGCTAGAAGTTGATTTCAGGACTCATTCTGATTGATTTCCCACCGTATTCTTTTGAAGTAGGGCCTCAATCAAACCCAGAGCTAGTCCATATGGTTAGTCTCACTGGACAGCTTGCTCAGGATCCTGTCTCTACCTTCTGAGGCTGGGACTAGAGGTAGGCTGCTCTGCCCCACCCAGCATTGAAGTGACATATTGGGGATTTGAACTCCAATCTTGCTTCTGGGACAAGCACTTTAATTACTGAGCCATCTCCTCATCCTTAGTCTGTTATTGTAAAGTTTTTCTTCTGTAGAAGTTGGAGAGATGGGTCAGCAGAGGGTCTGGGTTCTGTTCCTAGAACCCACAAGACAACTCACATCAACAGTCACTCCAGTTCCAGGGATTCTGATGCCCCCTTCTGTCCAGAGAATATCTACTGCATGTATATGGTGCACATACATAACATGCAGGCAAAATTCTCGTGTGTGTGTGTGTGTGTGTAATTAAAACAAGCAAATCTTGGGATGGAGGGATGGCTCAGTGGTTAAGAGCACTGACTGATCTTCCAGAGGTCTTGAGTTCAATTGCCAGCAACCACATGGTGGCTCACAACCATCTGTCATGGGATCCAGCTCCCTCTTCTGCTGTGTCTGAAGAGAGTAACAGTATACTCACATATATAAAATAAATAAATCTTTAAACATAAATAAATCTTTAAAAAATTAAAAATAGATTTTTCTGTAATCAAAACATATCCAAGTATGTTTGGTCAGAAATCACACATAGATCTCCTTTCTCTTCCAACATGTTCCAGCTCTTCCCACCCCAATCCCAACCCGGTGCCCCAACCCTGAGTTAAGAGAACAGTCTGGTCTGGTGTGTTTTGCTGTTAAGACAGTGTTGAAGAGACTGAGCAACAAAGGAAAGGCCCCACCATCCCTGAGCTGGAGCATGATGTCCTACAGCTTGGAGAGAAAGTGCAGGTGTCCATGAAGAGCCTCGCTGTCAGTGGCTCGTATGGTGGACATACTCAGCGTGCATGGGCTTGTTTGCACCAGTCAGTATTTCACTGTGAACAGAGGAAATCCATGGTTGTCAGAGCACTGATGCTTCCTGCTTTCCCTCCTCGAGTTTGGCCCCAGCAGGGTAGACATCAGTGAGAGAGGCTTTCAGTGGACCATCCCTGGAGAGGATGGGAGCCTGCCTTCACCGTTCTCTAACTACACAGGAAAGCAGGAGTTGAGGTGGGCAGGTTGTGTGGATGCCTGGTTCCCTCCGTGTTGAATGACAGTAGAGGATTCTCTGGAGGGACAGGTAGTGACTAAGTGGAAGACTGGGTGAGCTGGTCACCCCAAGAATGTTGCAAATTCCTCAGGAAGCAGGTTTCATACGTAAGTTGACTGTTAGGGGGCGTCGTCCACTTATGTTCCTAGATGCTCTGCATTATGTATGCCTTATGCTGCATATTTTCTTGAGCTAGTGAGGGTTGTTTATGTACATAACTGTGTATACTGAGCTTATTGGTCACCCAGAGTATTTTCAAGGGTGGGTTTTGACCGTATATGATTTTCTCACATGTACTAATTTGAGACTTCCCTGTACAAATGGTTCTTTCTTACTAAAACACGGCGACTCTTCTCTCGGACTTTTATTAAGTCTAGAGTTTTATGAAGTTCTATTAAGCTTTTTGGTCCAGATTCAGCATTCTCACCTGCATATGAGAGAAAGTACAGCCAAGGCAGGCTTCCCTGGCCTTGCCTGTCTTTGCACCAAGCAATGGGTTATATTTAGTGTCTTACATGTTGATTGTAAGGGGGCAGCTATGGCAGTTGACACAGCAGTTTCCTGCCTGGCAGTTGAATTGATCATTCAGCCTGAGACAGTGGACAGAGAGGATGGGTCAAGGGCTCAGGGAGTCAGGCTGTCTGGGCCTTATCCCTGATCTCTACCTTGGATGAATCCTTCAGACTTCTCTAAGCTTTGATCTCCTCTTCAGCCGGAACAGTTAGGATAACCCTAACACCCCTTCCAGTTCGGTCTGTGTTTAAAATTCTGAAGCAAGTACTTACGTAGCACTTGCTGTATACACATGTACTCTGAGGGAGACCAGGGAAACCTTGCCCTGAAGAAGCTTAGAAAATCTTTCTCTAACTTGAATGTAGGCAAAGCCTTTTGCCAAAGGTCCAGTGTAGAAGCTTAAGAGCTAGTGTCCTGTGTGTGACCCTGGTGTCCCCAGCAACAGGTCAGATCTAGATCAGTGCAGCAAGACTAATTCTGCAAACCAACAAATATTCTTGGTCTCTGGGACACATATGTAAATGAGTAGGTATGGCTGTGTTTTAATAAAACTTTATTTACACAGACAGCTGTTCCTGTTCGAGTTGTTTAGCTGCTTACTACTCTATCTGAAACAGTAAAATGATGTTTGGATAACTAGAGTCTGGGTGGTGTAGCCAAATAAGTAAATAATACGGCTCTGCTCAGTATAGCTTTGTTCTTCGTCACCAACAAACACCTAACTATAGACATCTGGTTACCAGGTTCCTTCTACAAGAAGGACATTGAAGCCCTCCATTAGAGAGTTAAACTAACTGCCAAGGATTCCCAGGTCCTAGGGCTAGGAGCTGAATAATGACCTATCTTCATCTTTAGGGACTGAAACTTGTGCCCAAACAAAGGCTCTTTGAGGTGGGCCTAACAAAGCCAGCTTGTATCCATTTTTGGAAACAGCCCTAGCCTCTCACCTTGCCCCCCATCACTAGGGCTTCCAGATGCACTAAAGAAAGGAATACTGTTGCTATGTGTCCCGAGGTTTGCTGGCACAGGGATCTGCAGGCTTCTACAGGGCATGCAGATGTTAGAAAGTGGAAGTAGATGCTCCTGGGATGCAGCCACTTTCAGTCTTTTGGGAGTGATGAGTAACTAATGTTTTTAAGTCCTGGAAAAGGCTGCCTTTGCCTCCAGTAAGGACTTCAGAGAAGGGAACTTGTTCTAGAAGCTGGCATTTCAGCAAGCTGACTATACAGCCTTGTTCTGTTCACAGGGAGGGGTGACATCCAGCCTCAGCTGGACAGCGCTCTCCAGGATGTCAACGATAAATATCTCCTACTGGAAGAAACGGAAAAGCAGGCTGTGCGCAAAGCACTCATCGAAGAACGCGGCCGATTCTGCACCTTCATCTCTATGCTGCGGCCAGTGATTGTAAGTAGATGGAAAGCTCTGGAAGGCTTGGACTATGTAGTGTGGAGGGCTTTCCTTCTTGGCTTATGCATCCGCCAGCCTACTGACAGCCACCTACTGCTGTCTTGAATCTCGATGATGGAAGCACATCCACATTTTAAATTCTCAGCAAGGAGCTGACCCACCCCTCATCCACAGTTCGTAGCAACACTCATCCTACTTGGGTTTGTTTTTTTTTCAACTGAGTTAAGGTTAAGGCTATCTGGGCATGGTGACGCAAGCCCGTAATCCCAGCACTGTGGAGGCTGATACAAGAGGCTTGCTTGCTGTGAATTTAATTTTAGGCCAGCCAGGGCTATACAGTAAATTCTAGGCTACCTATAGCTACAGAGTGAGACTTGTTCTCAATACTCGCACCTCTCCCCCACCTCAGAAAACAAACGAACAAAGGTGTATTTAAAGAATCTTAAGGTAAAGTTGCAGGGCAATGCCAGTACCTGTCAACTAGACACGAACATTCTGAGGCCCACTGTATCTCAAATGCTAAGCCTGGGACCCCATGCACCTATGTCTTAAGCCCCAGGAAGCATCTCAGGGGATCTGCTCTCACTTAATTTCTGAGTGAACCCTGAACATGCTGCAGCTGAGATAGCAGCAGCCACTCTCGGAGGCTTCAGGAAGGCCTCTGGTGCACGTCTCTCCACCCTAGTGGAATTCTCGGAATTCTCTGATTTGAGTTGTTCCCCTGGTCTGTACCTGTGCCCTCCGTTCCCACTGGCACTTGAGAAGGTGACTGAAATATTCTCAGTCCTTGCTTCCATCCACATGTCAATTCTTAAGATGGGATAGGGGCAAGAAAAGGGACAGTTAGCTCTGTGGAACACACGTGTTCTGTCATAAAGATCGGACCCAACTATCCCCAAGCCATGTCGGTCCTCCAGAGCTACCTCATCCCATGGAAGGATCACTGAAAAGACCACAGGCAGACCATCCCACTGAATAAGCCTGGAAGTGCCAAGCACTGTAAGGATGTCCCTCCACTGTCCCCAGCACACAGGTCACTCTGTGGCTACCTTTTTCCCTTTCTCTTTCCAAAAAGAAAATACATATGTCACCTTCAGCTTAGATTCCTATCTCAGATGCCTTTCATGAAAGGCTGAGAAGGTAACGCAGTGACCCAGACAGAAGTGGTTGGAACAAGACAGTGAGGGAACTCACATGATGACGTATGCGAGTTGCTTCCCTTCAGGAGGAAGAGATTTCCATGTTAGGAGAGATTACCCATCTTCAGACCATATCGGAAGATCTGAAGAACCTGACCATGGACCCTCACAAACTGCCCTCCTCGAGTGAACAGGTAGGAACTGGGGACCAAGTGGTCAGGGACAAGTCTAAGACAGATTCGGAATTCAGGGCTCTGGTAATCTGTGTAGCATCCATTGTATCTGAAATGACACCCGTATGTGACCATGGTGTTCACATCGTCACTGTGGTGGTTACTGTGGCTGGGTTATGTGTGTTTCCATCCTTTGTGAACCACCATTGTTCACCTTCATTATTGTAAGGAAAGACGCTGAGGTACCGAGAGGTGAGGTCTTTAACCAAGGCCACCACTCTAATAAGCAATGACACTAGGATGAGTCAAGAGATCCATGACTGAATCCAGGGTCACCCACTCTGAGCCATGAGCTATCAAGGGACCCCATGTCACTCTGTTGTCATGGCTTGCAGCTCTCTCTGGAGCTAATCAAGTCATTTATGAGAACCTTTCCTGTCTGAGGAAAAGATGATGTATTTTAAAATTCTTTACTCTTTTTGTGTGTGTGACATTAATACTATATGTCTTAGTTAGGGTGCTGTGAACAGACGCCATGATTAAGGCAATTCTTATAAGGACAACATTTAATTGGGGGTGGCTTACAGGTTCAGAGGTTCAGTCCATTATCATCAAGGCAGGAGCATGGCAGCATCCAGGTAGGCATGGTGCAGAAGGAGCTGAGAGTTCTTCATCTTCACTTGAAGGCTGCTAGGAGAAGACTGGCTCCCAGGCAGCTAGGATGAGGGGTATTCTTATACCCCACGCCCACAGTGATACACCTACTCCAACAAGGCCACACCTACTCCAACAAGGCCACACCTTCTAATAGTGCCACTTCCTGGGCCAAGCCTATACAAACCATCACACTATATCAAATGGGAAGAGTCTGTTTAGGGGAACAACTGACCAGTCAGTGCTGGTTTGAGCCCTTTGCAGGCAGTTCTTACTGTCTGCTTGGACAGTCACCGAGAAGCTAAATTTGGAAGCTTTGTGTTTTTCTGTCTATGAGATTTTGTATTAAGCTCCAGTAAGCATTGACTCAATAAATAGGTATTAGCTGAGTGCCTGTTAAAGAGAGCAGGAGGTGGATCTTACACTCAACGGCTCTTTGTCACAGGGAGACACACAGAAATAATTGTGATAGTGTTGGCTCACTCTTGGTTCTGGGAGGTTTTCATGCTGACCAAATAGGACACAAGTATCTACTGAACATCCATTGGTTAAGGTGCAGCCAGCGAGCCCCAAAACCACTATTGTCTTTATGGAACTGCAAGCTGAAAAAGCTGCTGATTTTAGCCTGTGTTAAAAATAGCTTCTAGGAGTTACTCCATCGCTGTAATTATCTCTTTCTCCTGGTATTTCATGGTTTTCCTCTTCTAACTCCCACTCCCCATCAACTCCAGTTTCTTGCTCACCTCAGAAGGACTGACACTGGGGGAGAGGTACTGTGGCCCTTCAGTTGAAATGTGCATTTTCTGTTTTAATTCTGCCACTGTGAGGGTCATGTTTCAACTGCGTCATACGTGTGGTGATGTGTGGATGTCCCTCTCATTCATCCCTTACACAGCTGCTCTCTGTCCCTTCAGGTGATTTTGGACTTGAAAGGTTCTGACTATAGTTGGTCGTATCAGACGCCACCATCTTCTCCTAGCACAACCATGTCGAGAAAGTCAAGTGTCTGCAGGTAAGTGAAGCCTCGGGCCTCCTAATGCTTTACAAGACGTAGTTACATGAGTGAGACCAGGAGCCAGGCTGTATGTCCGGAAGGGACCCATTTGAAATAGGAAATCGTAAGGTGAAGAATGCACTCACTTTTTAGTCTGCCTCTGTCTGTCACCACACCCCACCCCCTAGTGTTGTTTTTAAGAAGTTGATCCAACCATAGCTGGAACGGCTTCTGGCCATACCGTATCCCTCATTCCTATAGCCGTAAAGTCCATGCAGTCCTTGTTTGGTGTTTCCCACCCCTCATGCCTACTCACACTGTTGCTTGTGGAAATACATTTGGGATGGTCCCGGGGCCTACAGGACCATTATGCAGTTTCACGAGGCAGCTGTTCTCGGTCTGCGGAGGGTAAAGGTTTATTCTGTTCTTGAAAGGTGCAAGCATCGGCTGACACGCCTTCCTGTCTTGGGCCAGCACTATACCTACTGCCAGTTATTTGACTTGACGTTGCAAAAGCAGATGGCTATGAAGTAGCCTGGGGAGGAGGGAGCAGGGGGTCATCTCAGGACTAAGGGAGAGCTGGCCCAGCGTCCTGCTGTGCTTCGTTTCACCCTGGGGCTTGTTGGGTATATACCTGGCAGGCAGTTCCAGTCAGGAGGCTATGTCCTCATATCTTCCCAAAGGTGTTGCTGGGTTTCTTGTCACCTTTAATGGGCTCTGTGTTTATGTGAGACGCAGGAAACTCCTTTTTTGTTTCAGCGGCTCAGCAAGGTCCTCCTCATTAGCACAGAAAAAGCTACACTGCCTTCTTCTCCTCCTGGCCTTACTCAGTTGCACTGATAGGAGCTGGCTGGAGTGTAGTTGCTGTGAGCTTTCCTTTCAGTCCACAAATGCCATCTTCTGACTAAAATCTTCACATTTATCCCGCCACGGTGCACACATCCTCAGCAGCTGTCTGCGCCTTCTGCTGTGCTCACCTGTGTCTGACAGATCACGGCAGGGCATCTTAGCCTTAGGCCAGCCACAGGGTGTGCTCCCCAACTCAGCAGCTTCAAAACAGAAGCCACAAATCTGCAAGGCCTGAGGCTTCCTGGGGCTTGGCAGGCCACTACATCCCCTCCATGGGTTTTTGTAACTGCCCTTCACACTTTAGCTCTGCTTGCCTGGACCAGGGTCTCTACTCAGCTTCAAGGTTTTCGTAGGAATGCGGGTAGAGCGCCTCCAGGGTGGGAGCCATTGTTCCACTTCCTGCGTATTGGTTCACCATAGAAGTACGCAGCTCAGCATTGACTGGCTTTCCTCACTGAAAGCTGACCGTGCTGTTACACTCAGCCCACAGATGGTTTCACAGGGACACACCCACGAAGGAGTAGAGCCATCAGTCAACTCACCAGCTCTGTTAATAAAATACGTAATGCTTGCACTCAGTCTCCCCAAGTTGATTGGCTCATGTACTTTGGTGGATGGAATTCACCTTAAGATGGGATCCACTCTAACCATAGGGCATCTGCCAGTGCTGGTTAGCTGTGTGGTCTCTGGTCAACTGGACCCAGGTAGTCCACCCAAGGATGTGAGACCATGTCCGTCCTTGCTGTAGACTTAGTGGGTTTTGCTGCAGGCAGAAGAGATCACACCCACTTTCTCTATGACCCAAGTGTTAGTCCCGCAGTTTTGTTGGTGGATGGCACAGCAGAGTTGGGCCTCATTGCTTTTTTGTAAAATTACATGCTTGCTTACTAAGACTGTCATGTTGTAACCTCAGAGACTGAAACCTAGCTCTCTTGCTGTTCACCTAAAAGAACCTTTCATTCACCAGCCCGATTTGGTCTTTGACAACAAACATGTCCTGGGTTTGTATGCTTCTTCAGGGCAAGGAACTGGTGTTTTCTTGTGCTTTTTCTCACACTGTCCATTGCCCTCTTTCTTCTTATCCCTGCCCTCTCCTCTCCACGCCTGCCCCCTCTGCTTGTCCCTTACAGCAGCCTGAACAGTGTCAACAGTAGCGACTCCCGGTCCAGTGGCTCCCACTCCCACTCCCCCAGCTCGCATTACCGCTACCGCAGCTCCAACCTGGCCCAGCAGGCCCCCGTGAGGCTGTCCAGCGTGTCTTCCCACGACTCAGGATTCATATCCCAGGACGCCTTCCAGTCCAAGTCACCCTCTCCCATGCCACCTGAGGCTGCCAACCAGGTAAGGACATCCTTCACCCAGAGAGCAGCAGGCACACAGGGTGCCCTCACCACTGTTGATGGGTCATTTAAAAGAGACCCCCAAAGGGAGAGATCCTCTAAGTTGGGCTGGAAGCCTATCTTAACATCAGCAGTAATTACAAATAATGTGTTGGTTGGGCAAGCTATCACTTCTAAGTAGGTAGCCTCAGAGAGACTGGGTTTCCCCCCCACCCCCCGCCCCCCTGCATCCTTGTAAGTACCCAGGTTGGTGTGACATTATGCTCCACAGTGGGGACACCCCCCTCTTCCTGTCATCTCGGGTTTTTCCCAGGGACATCGACCCTGTCGGTGAACAGTGCTTCCCCGCACTCTCAATTCCCCCGCCATCCATTGTGTTGCCAGGGAGGGTGTCTATTAGAGGCCCTGTGGATAACTCTGTTGATCCCTGGAGAAGGAAAGATGCACAGTCTCTCCACATACTGTAGTTTGGACGGCACTCGTCCAGCTAGACCAGGCATTGGTGCCCCTTGTGTGTGGTTGGTGTATACAACCCTCAGGGTGCCGGTTTGTCAGCTTTGGCTCGACACTTGTTACTTAGCAGGCATAGTGCATCCAATGCTAGGATGTGATTGGGCCCCATAGCGCCACCTGCTGGGAGGTGGAGGAGTGTGGAGAGGCTGAGCCAGAGAACTTGGTTGCTCAGCCAAGGTTAGCAAGTGCAGAAACCTCCTACTTCAGAGCTTCAGCACTATTCAGCCATGTGAGGTTTGGTGGTCTCCCTTCCCCCTCTTTTTTTCTCCTCTTTAGAGACGCAGTTTCCCACATAAAGTCTCCAGCCCGAGCTGCGTTTACACTCAGTGTGCTTGTCTCAGCTGGGGTGCCTTGGCTTGGCCACCAGGGCCTCCATCCCTATTGTGTGCTTCACTAAGCCATGCCTCCCGTGCTCCTACCAAGCTGTATGTGGTCAGAAGGAGGGCAGAACTGTTGCTTCCTTAAAGACCATCGTGCGTGCAGTCCAGCTCTGTTTGCATCTAATGGACTGAGAACTAACACACCTGGTACCCTGATAACCCTTGCTAAAGAAGCAAAGCCTTTCTTCTCATGAGTCTCTTGGTGGCCCAAGCACGATTTCTGCCCCAGTGATGTCTGGGAGAGCGAAAGGTGGTAAATTACAGGGGTCTCTAAAGTCTGAAGGTTGTACCTGCCTGGCTAGTCCCCAAGAGTAGAGTTTCTGGGGCTAAGAAGGGAGAGCCTGGTACTCAGAAGCAAAGTTTGGGTTTTCAGCACTTATCAGGTAAAGTGGGACATGCCTGTCACCTCAGTAAACACTAGGAGGGTGCAGACAGTGACACCCTTGCTGGCCAGTTAATGTGGCCAGTGAACCTCTGGCTGCTTCACACACGACACTAGGCTTTCTGTATGTTTGGTTGGTTCTGAATGTGGAAGCCAGGGTATGTGTTCTCTCTCTCTCTCTCTCTCTCTCTCTCTCTCTCTCTCTCTCTCTCTCATATATATATATATATATGTGTATATATATATATATATATATATATACACATATATATATATAAACACTCCAATATACACACCAATAAACTCTCTGTATGTTTTGTTGGTTTTAGGTGTGGAGCCCAGGGTGCCCCCCCCCCAGACATGTATGCACATACCAGTAGGCTCTCTGTGTGTTTTGTTGGTGCTGGGTATGGAATCCAGGGTCTCTCATTGGCATGTGACCAACCATTGTCTTATTTCCTCAGCCTTAGGGTAGTTATAATAAGCCAAAGGATGCTGCAGGATTTAAGGGAGAATTACTCTTTTTCAGACAGCACAGCTGCTTGCAATCAAGTAAAGAGGAACTTGTAAGATCTTTCCCAGATCACACCAGCCAGAGGGTTCCACCTCCCCTTTGGCATAGATCGATACTGTTGATCCAGTTCTCAAGGTGAAAAACGCTGGGCTCAGAGCTTAAAGTCCACAGCTCCACAGCAGGGGAGTGGTGGAGAGAAAGCATGAACTCAAGCCTTTACATTTCCGACCATGGGTATGCGTTCGGTGCTTTGCCCTTGCAAGATGGGAAGCTAAGCCTCTGTCCCTCACAGGAATCCTTTTGAGATGGGAGAAGGGGATAGAAACATGAATCTGGCCTCCTTGATGGTTGATCCAGGCGCACATAGTACTGAAGGGCCTGATTGATTTCATCAAAATGGAGTTAAGCTAGAGTTTGTAGCTAGCAGTGAGGAACTTGGAGCAAGAAGCTTGGTGTCATGAAGTGAAGAAGGCTCACGGGGAAGAATGGCGTGGGCTTCTGAGACCTCGAAGCCTGTCCCCGGTGATTTTCCCTGTAGCAACGGCATATTTCCTAGTCCTTCCCAAGCTGTTTTACCAACTGGAGACCAAGTGTTTGAACATATAAACCCATGGAACCCATTCTCATTAAAACCACCACACCAGGCCATAGAATCGAGGCATACCAGTGACCATAAGAAAGGCAGAGTCTCTACTACAGCAGAGTGTCACAAGGCCAGGCTGGGGGCAGGGGACTGTCAGGCACCTGGACTTGTGCCATCAGCACTGGCACCCAGTCCCCATACCTGGTCTTCTCCAGATGCTTCATCCGGCGGTGGGAATAAAGACTCATCGCCAGGCCTCCCTGCTCAATCTCTCCCAAGTCACTGTCCAGACAGAGAACTTCAAAGCTGTCTTTAAGACGGGAGGTGATGCTACCATCTGGAACAGAAGCTGTGCTGGACGATAAGTCGCTAGGAATTAGAGCCTTGTCCAGCCACCACTTGCCTAGGGACAGTTTTGTGCAATGTATAATACCTATGGACTTATAAGGTCCATCCTGGGTCCTTGTGGTATACTGTCGTATGCCCAAGAGCCCAGAGCTTGCCGAGAGGCCCGGTGTAATGAGCCAGTGTTGCTCTGTCAGGCGCAAGGGTGAGCTGTGTCTACAGGCTCCACACGCAGCAGGGCCAGAGCTTGGCCATGTCTCATGTTGCTTTCTTAAAACCAGTGTGGGTGAAAAATAAGCCTTAACTTACTGTCTGCTTCTCTCATCCCCCCTCTTCTGTGTCTGTCTCTGTCTCCGTCTCCCTTTCTGTACCTGCCCTTCCCACCCCTTCCTTCCTCCTTTATTTTAATTATGATTTCTGGTGGCCCGTGGTTTGGTTTGTTGGTCCCCTCGTGTGGCTCTTCCCTGCTGCAGAACTCATCCAGCTCGGCCTCCTCAGAAGCCTCGGAAACCTGCCAGTCAGTGAGCGAGTGCAGCTCCCCCACCTCAGTCAGCTCAGGCTCCACCATGGGCGCCTGGGTGTCCACAGAGAAGGTGACTGGCCAGGGTCGCAGCCATGGTGGGCTGTTCTTCCTGACCTGCCCCCGCTTGCCTGCTGCACACACAGCTGTCACAGCTGTAGGGCTGGAAACTCAGGATCTGCTCCAAAAGCTGAGCCCTCTTTGGGCTAGGGTCTGGATAGGTGGAGGGCTCCCTAGCTGCCTGACAACGTGGTCATTGAGGGCGAGGAAGAGGGGTATGGGGGATTTGGAGATGTGAAGGCTTCCTCCCCAGAACAGGGTCTGTGTTCATCCCTTCTTCCTTCTTCCTTCTCGAACATCCCACAAGACTGTTGGATGTGACATCTCACTGTGTCGGAGGTCATGTGCTGTCCCGTCTTTCAGTTTGCACCCTCCTCTCCCCATCGCTAAGCTTGATGTGGAGTCTGCTCCCGAGCAGTGTGCCGATTGGGAAACCTAGAATGAACAGATTTGCATAACGTGACGAGTCGGTTCCCTAGTGCTGTGAAATCAGGCTTCACTAGTTTAAAAGAAAATTAAAACACTAACAACATTGCAAACTAAGGAATGGCCGACTCCTAAACTGTTCTAAAACTCAGGTCAGATGCTCCCGACTGAGTGCTTGCTGGGTGTCCGTGCGTTCCTCCTGCATCCCTCACAGGCAGCAGAGCACCAGTGTTGATTTTGTTTGTAAATATTCAGGTTTCCCCGTGCCCTCGGTGTCAGTGCCATCTTGTACCTCTACATTCATCCTGTTATATTAATTTTTTCCCTTTTCTCCTCCCTTTTTTGTTTTTTGTTTCTAGTTGTCTAATGGGTTTTCTCACTATAGTTTATCAAGTGAGTCCCATGCAGGGCCTGTGGGTGCAGGCCCTTTCCCTCATTGCCTGCCTGCCTCCCGCCTGCTCCCTCGGGTCACCTCTGTCCACCTTCCTGACTACGCTCATTATTACACCATTGGGCCCGGCATGTTCCCGTCATCTCAGATCCCTAGCTGGAAGGTTTGTGTCTCCCCTCCCTCCTCCCACCCTCTAGAGCTCCCTCTTCCCATCCTTCTTTCTTCCCTCCTCCCATCCCTCCTCCCTTCCCTCCTCCCCTCCCTCCTCCCTCCCTCCTCCCTCCCTCATTGCTTCTGTGCTCACTCCTCTTCTGTGCTGCCACCCTCCCCTGCCCCCAACTCTACCTTTCCTTTCACACTCTGCCTTCCTCCCCACAACCCTTCTTCCTCAGGAAGCTGCCCCCCCCCCCCAGGGGTCACCAAAAACCAGCTAGAGATATTTTCCACGTGGAACAGAAACCTGAGTCTTCCTTTAGGGAACTTTAGCCCTGAAGACTAGCTATCAAGGACACTGCTAAACTCTGTGTGTGTGTGGAGCCTGCTGGCTTCATTCCCTCCTGGGCCACCTGCAGTGTTTTATCAGAGCCTGTACTGCCCTCCTTGGCCGTATGCCCATCTTGTCCCCCCATGACAGTCCTGCTGCAGTAACAGAACAGCAGCCCGAGTCTGCCCTCGCTCAGACGTATATGAACTTCGCCTTTGATTGTTTGATGTTGAAACATGTTTGTTTCAATATAAAAACTAAACTTTTAAGTGATTTCTACCAGGGCGGTTGAAGCTCCAGGACGGTAAGTCAGTCCCTGGGGCTGCCAGTATTTTGAGCAGCTTATAACCTCATCTCTGAGAGTCCTCAAAACCTGGGGCAGATCCTAGAGCCCTTCCTGTCCCAGGGTGGCAGACGTACCTGTAGAGCGACTGGTGGAGCGCTGGGGCCCCCTGGTGGCCGCGTAGCCTTGGCTAAATCAGTTGCTCTAGGAGAGTGGGTCCTTCCAGCAGAAAGGCAGGCCTGACTCCTTGGGATGGCACTCTCTCTCTTTCTGTCCCAGCTGATGCACTGGTATATAGTGACCAGCTGTCAGGTAGCTTCTGCCTACCTGGTTGTTAAAAACCCAAAGTTTTTAAATCTTTGGGTAGGGATGAGGAGGAGGGAGGCAGTAGTGTAGGGGGAGGGCGTGCTCAGTTGGTGTGGGCAGGGGCTATGGCTCTTGACTACACCGTTCTACTCAGGACTGGGCAAAGCCAGGACCCTATGACCAGCCACTGGTGAACACCCTCCAGCGCCGCAAAGAGAAGCGTGAGCCAGACTCCAATGGGGGAGGACCCACTACTACAGGAGGTCCACCTGCAGCTGCTGAAGAGGCACAGAGACCGAGGAGCATGACTGTGTCAGCTGCCACCAGGGTGATATACCTGTTCTCTGTATCTGGCTGGATTCACAGTTAGGCCAAAATGGGGACCAGGGACCCTGGCCTGCACTCAGGGTCCACATAGCCTAGCAGCTTGAGGGGTGGTTCTCCATTCTCCTTCCCCAGCTCCACAATGTGTAAAAGACCGGGGAATCCTTTTGTGATAGTAAAGCACGTAGGACTCTCTAGTTCCTGCTTGAGAACTATGCAGGTCTAAGTAGCCACCAAAGACTACTGATGTGGTGCTCACAGGAGTGATCTGGGGTCCCACCTACAACAGTGTGTGTATGGTGGGTGGCTCTGGTCTCTTGAGGTTACATGTCCCTTGTGGCTTGTGTGTCTGCCCTCCATCCTGCAGCCTGGTGAGGAGATGGGGGCCTGTGAGGAGCTGACACTCGCCCTGTCCCGGGGCCTCCAGCTGGACGTGCAGAGGAGCAGCCGGGACTCGCTACAGTGCTCCAGCGGCTATAGCACCCAGACCACCACCCCGTGCTGCTCTGAGGATACCATCCCCTCCCAAGGTACGAGGCGCCCAGCTTTCCGGGCGGCTCCAGGTGAGGAGGCAGCGAGCCGGCGGCTGTTCTAACCACGGCATAATGCCTGGCTACAGATGGGCTTTGGAATCACTCTGTTGTCTTTGGGGGCAGTGATCGGGAGTTGACAGGTCGCTGGCTGCTGCTGCCTAAGAAGTGACCCCAAACGTGAGCCATTTTGCTCATTTCTTACCATCCGTGCGTGATGCTCCCCAACCTGCAATGAGGCACGTGCTCTTAATGACAGCATCGTGTTTGCTTGGCACTTTGTGTGAAGCACCTTTTCCTCGTGATCTTCACAATCACGCACGGGAGAGATATTTTATCCCCATTTTACAAATGCGGACACCGAGGCTCAATAACTTGACCAAATCCACCCAACTCCAGTCTAAGAGATGGAATCCAGCCCCTAAGTTCTTAATCTAGTCAGTCTCTCCCTCATCACCATACATATAGAGGGCCGGCAAAGCAGACATGTGACAGCCAGAATCACTGTGGGATGGTTGGCTAAAGGCTCCCTGTAACCCACAAGTTATTAAAGATCCGAGTCAGTGACTCTCAAGTAAAGACTCCCCCTCCTCCTGTCCCCTCAGGGACGTTGAGCAGTCTGGACATATCTTTAGTAGTCAGAACCACAAGGATACTACTGGTGTCTAGAAGCTAAGAGGCTGGGAATTATGCTAACCCCCCTCTAAAACATAGCTCTCCAGACCTCACCCCAACAAAGAATTAAGCCTCCATTTCAGTTGACCTGCTGTTCAGAAACTTACTGTAAGCGTCCCCTCCCTCACTGCCCTGAGATATGCACAGTGCCATTTTAAAGCAGGCTTGAGTGAGGACACGAGCCTTTGTCCTTAGTTCTCAGGAACTCCATTCCTCTCTCGCCCACACTTGAGCTGTTGGTTATCATGGAGATGGTAAAGCCAACACTTTCCATGAGAGCTTTCTCATGGCTAATTGTGGACCAGAGGACTGGACAAATTTGTGTCCTTTCATCCGACCTCCCAGAGGTCATTGGCAGCAGCATTGTCACAGCTGGGGTTGTCACAGTCTGGGGCTCTTTCCTCCACCTCACAGTTCTCTGTCGTGGACACACAGGGTACATTAGTGAACAGAGCAAAGGGCTCCTGTACAGAACTGGCACTGAGGCAGTGTTTAGCATCTGGGCAGGGGAGGGTGAGGCCATCCTCCTATCGTGGCATGGGAAAAGAAGAGCTATCGCCCTGGACCTAGACCGTCTAATCAAATCCTATCCTCAGTTTCAGATTACGATTATTTCTCTGTAAGTGGTGACCAGGAGGCAGAGCAGCAAGAATTTGACAAATCCTCCACCATTCCAAGGAACAGTGACATCAGCCAGTCTTACCGGCGGATGTTCCAAGCCAAGCGTCCAGCCTCAACTGCTGGCCTTCCCACCACTCTCGGACCTGCCATGGTCACACCAGGGGTTGCGACCATCCGACGGACCCCTTCCACTAAGCCTTCTGTTCGCCGGGGGACCATTGGAGCTGGTCCTATTCCTATCAAGACACCAGTGATTCCTGTCAAAACCCCAACTGTCCCAGACCTCCCTGGGGTTTTGCCATCCCCTCCAGATGGGCCAGAGGAGCCCCGGGGTGAGCACAGCCCTGAGTCTCCATCTGTGGGGGAGGGACCCCAGGGTGTCAGCAATATACCCTCTTCCTTGTGGAGTGGTCAAGCGCCGATCAACCCTCCACTTCCAGGCCCAAAGCCCATTATACCTGAGGAGCACAGACAGGCGATTCCAGAGAGCGAGGCTGAAGACCAGGAAAGGGACCCCCCAAGTGCCACTGTCTCCCCAGGCCCGATTTCAGAGAATGATCCCGCAGACCTGAGCCCAAGAGAAAGTCCTCAGGGAGAAGACATGCTGAATGCCATCCGGAGGGGTGTGAAGCTGAGGAAGACGACCACCAACGATCGCTCAGCACCTCGCTTCTCTTAGGTTCTCATAGCTCCCAGGAGATGCTGCTAGTGGGATGAACTCTTTAATTAATAAAGCCTAATTTGTCTTGATCCATTCCAGTCTATAATCAAGCAAAAGATTTTGTAGGCAATTCGGAATTCTGCTCTTTTCAAAGTATTAAACATCTTTAGATAAGAATTAAAAGCAACATATATAATTGACATAATCTTGATCTTTTAATTTGTAAATATTGACGGTTTCTTTCTGCATATTTTAACCTTAGTTTCCCTTTTGATTTTTCTGAAGGTGCCAAATTCCATTTAACTTTTTTACAGGTCTTTGTAAAATTTTAAAAGCATAAAGGGGAGGGGGTGGGTTGGGATGGGGAGCCTTGGCGTAATTTCACAAAAGGATTACATACTCGGTTGTTTTTCTTTTTCTTCCCTCACGCTTTTGTAGCTGCATTGTAGTTGTCTAGTTTAGAAGCAAATTCAAGTTATTTTAATGGATAAACACAACGGATAAGGGGTGAAACCCTTATTCACATATACTGTGTTCTGGAGGAGAAACTCGGGAGTAACAGTTGAGCAATATGCAGAGAAGTAAACCCGGACATGGTGGACTGTGTTGGGATTGGGGGGAGGGCTGGGGGAGGGGCACACTGTCAACATAGCCAATCCTGTTACATTGAAGAGTAGCCTCATAGGTTGAATTTCCAGTAGCTTCATGGTTAACGCATCCGAATAAGCCATACTAGATTGCAGTGTTTGTTTCTGTAAGGTTTTTAAGGACTTCCTTTCTCCCAGCATTCCTCTTGACTGCACACACACCGCCCACATCCAGTCCTGCGCATGCTGCTGCCACGGGTAGACATAGTCCCTTTACTTTCTCGTCTCTTATAGTCACTTCCACTGAATCCAAATACATCCAAAGGGGTAAGGCAATTCAGAAAACCTAAAAACATTTTAAAATGATAGCAGGGAATTCTTAGATATAGAAAATGCCTTTTACTTAACTGTGCCCAGCAGGCTGGGTACGTTGAAAAGCCCAGATATTTTGAAGAAAAAAAATTCAAACAGATTTATCAAGGGTAACCAGCTTGGAGTCTAACAATTTTGCCAACGTGCTTAACAATCTGGGGGCTTGTTTTTCTTCCCTTCCTTAAATGAGGACAGTTGATTGGCTTCTAAACACCGGAGCAAAGAGGATTTATTTACGGTCAACTGGGAGTCTGATTTCAATTCAGGCAATGTTTTTTTTTTCTTTTCTTTCTTCTTCTTTTTTTTTTTTAAGTGAATTTGTCTTTTTTTTTTTTTTTTTTAAGTGGAAGTTAAATTTGTTACAATGCCCATCCCTAAAGTCAACAGAGATTTGTAGACTTCAAGAGCTCACATTTAAAGACAGCTGTTAAAAAAGGCAAGGCCATCAGCAGTGCAGCAACTGACAGAACACGGTTGACTTTTTGGGCAAGAGACTTGGGTCCTGTGTGCTCTGCAGATCTCTGTTGGCTCTAGCCTCTGATGACGTAATCTTATACTTTAACACACAGCCACATTGGATGTGAGAGTAACGTTCCTCTAGTCATTGTTCTATATATTAACATTTAAACACTGCTGTGATTGCTCAAAGGACATTTTATGTTATGGCTTTAAAGCAAAGGCATGATGATTAGAAATGACTTAAGCTCTTTTCTTTGAAAAACAAGCTCCTTTCACAGACTATAAGCAAACAGTAGTGCCTGTGGTTTAGCCCGCCAACCATGATGACTCAAAGTAGCTGATGCGTTGTGCAGATGATGCTCGAGGTGGCTTCTGCAGATGCAGAAACTGCTGCAAGGTCATTCGAATAGAGACAGTGGTATTTTAAACCTTTGAAAGGAATGGATGTAACTGTACGTCGTACAGCTTTTCACTTGTTTAGTTTTTAAACGTTAGTATAATCTGAATAAAGTTAATATAAACTGTTGCCAAATTCAATGTAGAAAGAATGTGACAAACACCTTGGGTAGCTCTGTTTGTGTTTTTGCATATTGTAAAAGCAGTGTCACAGCTGAAAACGAACCCTTTCTAAAGGTAAATTATTGTGGTTTAGTTGCTAGTTTGTATTGAGAGTTGACCTCTCCCTGTGCAGTTTTTGTTCGAAACTTGTATAGATAACAGCCAGCGTGTAATGTGTCTCCCTTCTACATTGTAACAGTTGCTTCTGCCTACCTTATAAATAAAGAATCACTAAGAAAAAAAGTCCTCAGGTCTGCTTCAGGTTTCTTGGGGTCTCAGTCCAATGTTAGAACATGAACAGAGCCTTCTGTTGGTGATATAGTTACAAGATTTAAAGGCTAGACTTGCCTAATTTGAAAACAGTTCTAATGAGTTACCAAACCTAAAAGCAACTAGTTTTTACTGATAGTAAAGTAGAATGCTTTACTTTTTTTTTTTTTTTTTTTAAGAGTTTCAATTATGGGTTGGAGAGATGGGTCAGCGGCTAAGAGCACAGAATGCTCTTCCAGAGGTCCCGAGTTCAATTCCCAGCAACTTCATAGTAGCTCACAACCATGTGTAATGGGATCTGATGCCCTCTTCTGGTGTGTGTCTGAAACAGCTACAGTTGTACCCACGTATATAAAAATAAATAAATCTTTAAAAATAAAAGTTTCAACTATGCAGCCCTGGCTTGCCTGGAACTCTGCAGACCAGGGTGGCCCTGAACTCAAGAGAGCAAGTGCTGAGTTACAGGTGTACCCTTTTTAAGAATGCCGGCTGAGCCGGTGTAAAGACCTGTGGGCACTCTGCGGTAGCAGTTTTCTCCACGTACACGGGTCCTGGGGATAAGCCAGGCTTGACTGCTAGCCTCCTCTGGTTGACCTTTGTAAAAACTAACTTGGGATACTAATGAAGGTCTGCTGTATCTTTACCGTTGACTGCCCAGCAGAGGAGGCACAGCTGGGTACCTGGATCCCAAAGCATCCTACAGTAGACCCTTGAGCCCCAACTGGCAAACCTACGCGCACCTCCAGAAGGCCCTGAACTCTATGCCTGCCCTGTGCTGCTTCAGAGTTGCTTTTTTCATAAAGACTAAAATTCCATTAGCAGAGCCTTTAGGAAGTAAAGAAGGCAGCAAGGAGTGGCAGCACACCCCGGTACCCCTACAATGTGAGGGTCACTAAGAATCTTTTGGCTTTTTCTTTTTTTAAGAATTTTTTATTTTATTTTATGTACATGAGTACACTGTAGCTGTATACAGACACACCAGAAGAGGGCATTGGATCTCATGGTTGTGAGCCACCATGCAGTTGCTGGGAATTGAACTCAGGCAGGTCCTCTGGAAGAGCAGTCAGTGCTCTTAACTGCTGAGCCATCTCTCCAGCCCTCTTTTTCTTTCTTTTAAAGCCCTCTGTATTTCTCTTCTGTTTCTTCCCTTTACTCAGTTGTGGGCTAGGGACATGGCTCAGTGGATAGGCACTTATGAGGACCTAGGTCTGGAGCCCCGGCACCCATGAAGCTGGGCACAGCAGTGCACAAGAGACCTCATCTTAAAGACGGAAGGTGAGGGGAACCACCCACATGGGTCTCTGCCCTGCACGAGTGTGTACGTGTGCACGAGTGCCTGAGTGTGCATGCACAAAGATGAAAGCCCACCTGGCTCTAACACTTGACCCTGCTCTCTGTGAAGCTTTTCCTTACCAAGCACATGTGCTATCAATATAATTCTACAGGTAACTTTAAAACACCTAGCATACATGGTAAAAACCAAACCACACTACAGGCAAACAATCACCACAGTAATCCTTGGAAGAACACTTCAGTCATGGCCGACTGTGTCCAGTTATTTTTATTAGGGCAAGTGTGAACATGTTCTGTAACTCTCACTTGCAAGCATGAACAGTGAGGTGTTCTATGTGGGCCGTTCCCGAGGTCTGGTCACAATATGCCACCACAATGGGGGCAAGTCACCTTCCTTTCTGGCAGGAGGCAAAGCTTCAGTCATAATACCATCAGGTGGTGTTTCCTCCTGCAGCTGCTTAACCTAGAAGGGGACAAGGAAGGAACAATTACAGAAGGAATGTCAACAGTAAGACCCATGTGCATAATCAGATGACAGCCTGGGATGTCTCCTTCCACCTGAGTCAGGATCAGGAAATGTTTATTTCCTATAAACCTGCACCATTTCTATGCCTGAGTCTACAAATTAGAAAAAGTCTCTCTGAAGAGTCTTTGTTTTTTTAAAGTCTGTCTTTTATAAAGCTGAGTTGACTGGCATGGAACTAGATCAGGCTGGTGTCTTAACTCCTTGGTCGTCCTGCGTTGCCCTGCCCCATGGTGTCATCACAGGTGAGCCAGGTGACTGTTCTCACTTCCAGCATGGCAGGTTGAGCATTCTACCTGTCTCTTACTCCTTCAGCAAAGCCACAGTCTTCCTAATTCCTTTTGTTACGGTCTGCTGGTCCCCAGGAAAACACTCTTGCCTATCTAAGTGTTCTCCAAAAGAACTAAGAAACTCAGCTCAGATGTATTAGGGATGCAACTTAACAAGTTCAGCGAGCAGCCAGGACAAGAATTCAGGTCACATGAAAAGTAGACTCCGCCCTGCCTGATGTTGCCCAACAAGGTTCTCAACATCACTGTCCTAATGGGAAAGGACTAGAGCACAAAAGCTCACCCACACAGCACTGAATGACATCCAGGAGCTGGAGAAGAGAGAGAAGGGAGGGACTCAGGAGTCCTCAGTAGTCACTGGCAGAACAAGCCTGCTGCTCACTGCTGCTCACCACAAAGGTATATTTTAAGCCTCAATATGCTGTAATACTTCTTACAAAACATGATGTCCCTTGACCACAGAGGCCTTTCTACTCCACTTTGGCTAAGGACTTCTAATACCAACATCCTGAACGTCATCTCCCAGAACCAGTACAACTTTCAGAACGGTGAACTGAGAGGCCAGTATCTAGGTCCTGCTGCCTGCCTGCCTGCCTGCCTGCATGGACTCCCTGAGACTCTGAAGGAACTGAGCCCTCTCCACCTGGAGTTTTCTGCACCAGCCTGTCTCAACTGCCTTTTAAAACTCAGTTTAGACCCTGTCATGACCCTTCCCTTCGAAATACTTTAAGTCTCCTGTTGTTTTGTCTGATTTTTCCAGACAGGGTTTCTCTGTGTAGCCCTGGCTGTTCAGGAACTCACTCTGTAGACCAGGCTGGCCTTGAACTCACAGACCCACCTGTCTCTGGCTCGAGTGCTGGGATTAAAGGTGTGTGTTACCACTGCCTGGCTCTGTAGTTCTACTTGGCTGGAGAAATGGCTCAATGGGCAACCTGGACCTGACAGGTCAGTATAGCTAAGGAGAAAATACTAGACAAACCAATGTCTAATATATCAATTACCCAGTGTCAAATGGGCCATCACTGTCTCTTGGCAAGCCTACTTTTCCATGTGCTCCCCACCCCCCATACCACTTCCCTTGGCTGTCCGCTCAGGATACTGAAAAAGCAGAAGCTGTGACAAAGAAGTCTCATCTTCAAACCTTTTAACCTGAATGCATTTACATACATTATCTACAAAATAATCAAGAACCTTTTCTAGCTTCCTCTCAAGGATCTCAGTCGTTTCTACAATTTTAAATACAACCGAACACTTCACCAATTTCCATTTCTAGACCAGACTCCTATACTGGAAGTTGCCAGGTGGAATGTATACTTCACAGAGGCCAGATTCTCAAGCTGCACCCTTCTGAATGTTGGATTATCCCTGACACCTGGGACTTCCCTCTACCTTATACCAGTCTTCCCTACCTTGACACCAGCACTGCACTCCAGACAGTTCCAGAAATCACTGGAAACCACTGTTTTCTCCATGTCCCTCACCCATCCCCCACAGCCAATGAAGATCCCTCCAGGGGACATTCTGCCTGTCCATGTCCCTTCCACAGCTTCTGTAGCACTCTGGGCCACACAACATTTTCACTAAAACTATCACACAAACCCTAAACTGGACTCCTGTGTCCTCCTGGCTTCTCCAACGTATCACCCACGCTATGACAAGAGCTGCTAAAACTGAACTCTGAACATCTGAAGTTGAATGAAGAATGCCTAGGGCTCTGGGGTAGGGAAAGGACAAGGAGTTTTATACAATAGGAAGGGTGGGTAGAGGGGAAGGAGGGAAAAGAAAATTCGAGATCAGAGAGGTTCAAAACACACTAGAGACAACATAACTAGAAGATGGCCAATGTGAAATTGAACACAGTGAGAAACTAAAAGTCTAGCTAAGAAGCTAGCATAACCGTCATGGCTGGACTGTGGACCTCAGCCCACAGAGGCAAACTCTATCCCCGTGCTGACCAAGCAAATGCTATGGTGCACGGTCAAAAGACGCACCTCCCGGTCCCAGCTCTCCATTCTCAGTTTCTTCCACTGCTCTCTCTTGGAAAAGTAATCAGGATACATTGCTTTCTCAGAAGGATGCCAGTAATCTAAGCACCATTCTGGAGCCTGCCAAAAGAGAAAAGCATGTTATTCCACAGGCTAACTATAAATAGCACGGACAAGGCCTGCTCAGGAGACAAGACAAAACTCAAGCGGCTTGCTATCAGTTGGTTCAGCTGGTCTAGTGCTTACCAAGCTCAACCATGAGAACCTGAGTACAGAGTCCCAGTGCCCATGGAAAAGCAGGCATGGTGAGAAGCACCTGTAATCCCAGTGATGGGCGAGAGAAGACTTCTAAAGGGATCCCTGGCCACCCAGCCTAGCCAAAAAAAAGAGGGAGGGGGTGCGTCCAGGCTCAGTAGAGAGCTCATCTCAAGAAATAAAGAACAACTGAGGAAGAGCCCTGTAATTGATCTTGGCTTCTACCAGAACATCCACCAACACATACATGTATCACACACCACATATACGTATACGTTAGTGTGTGTGTGTCTATGTAAAACAGTTATTATTGGACTGTTTCTGGCTGTAAGCCATGAATAGAGGAGGGCAAGCAGAGACCAGAAGTAAGAGAGAATGCCTTAAAGAGCCATGTAGCTGAAACATTAAACATAGTCCAAGAGAGCTGGCACCCCTCCTCTCTGGCTCGAATCTGCTGAACACCAAGGGTTATGGAAACATTACCTGAGTATCGGCAACTCTCAGTACCAATCCAAACTGGCTAACTTAAGTTCCCCAGGTGAGCTATGTACCAAAGCCTTTAGCACTGTGCTTTGCCAAAAGTACACTGCAAAACCTTAGAGCTGAATTCAGGGGAAAAAAGGAGAGAAAAAAGTTCAGCCTGTCAGGGAAAATTTAGCCATAGCTCAATTTGGGACCAGGGACAAGGTTGGTGTCCTGTAAAGCAGCTACCATGTACCCTTCGCCTACCTTGTAGCACTCATATCTCTCATAGGAAGTGCCCCCAGGAGAGTCTGGGAAGATATACGGCTGAGGGTGCTGATTCTCCCAGAATTCTTCTTCCGCCTCCCTCAGCAGCTGGTTAGCTCTCATCATATCCTTCTCATTCTTATGTTCTTCAAAGCGGGCTCTCATCAAACAAGCAAAGTACCGGTATTTGTCCCTGAAATCGAAATGGTTGTAGACATCAGAAGGGATGCCTACTTGAGTGGGCAGCACTCTGATCAGTGCACCCCAGATGAGAACCTCCATGGCACCTCACCAACTTCAGGTCATCAGGAACACTTCCTCTACGGCCCTCCGAACAGCAACAGACGCTGTACTGGCACAGCCGAGCCACTTGCATTAGTAACAGACACAATGCATTAAGTACAGCCTGGCTATTTTCCTCTCTCCTCCAAGGGTTTCCACATGAAGGGAAAAGGTGACAAGTTCTGCAGGTTCCCTCGCTATGCACTCATGAACAGCTACCACTCACTGACAGTACTACTACCACCCATCTGCTAGATCATCCGCACATCTCCAGGAGTTGGCATAGCATCTAGCAAAAGATGGGAAGACCTGTGGTAGTTGTCAGACAAGACCCAAGCAAACGAAACAAACTACCCATCCAGAGAGGGAGCCTCTCTAGACTACGGCAAACCTAGCTGTATAGTCTGGAGTAAGTTACTTAATGTAAACATTGCCATTCGCACTCCATGAGCTAGAATACAAAAGCACACTTCACAAAGTGGTCGGCTAATTTCAAGTGCTCCGTGATACAACAGGCATTACACCAGAAAATGATTTACAAAAGGCACCATCCAGTAAGGTCCGATGCATGAGGATTCGTGTTAGAGGCAGAAGGGAAACTAGGGAATCTTGAGGTCAAGTCTAGACTACTGAACTGCCAGTAATGTCATTAGCTGGGACAGAGAATTTGAGAATACAATCAGTATGAGGAAGTGAAAAAAAAAAAAAAAAAAAGCTTGGTTTTAAAGAATTTGGATGAACTCAATTTAGCAAATAGCAGATGACCTCACAGACAACTGGAAACACAGCTAATTCAAGTACCAACACTCAGGACATCCATAGGAGACACAGCACCTAAGGGCTAGGGAGATATGGCTCAGCAGTTAAAAGTACCATGCAAGCATTAGGATGGAGTTTGGAGTCCCAAAACCCAAGTAAACTGGACATGGGAGCACACATCAGTGGTCCCAGTGCTCCTCCTCAGGATGACAGGATGGGACAGATTCCCACAAGCTGATAGGCCAGCACTGCACTGTTCCAACAAGGAAGAAGGCAAGGACTGACACTTTAGGCTGTCACACATGTGATAGCCACACTGGGTTTGTTTGTTTAGCTTTGTTTTAAGGGAACCGATTCGGACAAGGACTAAGAAAAGATATCAGCTTTTAAATATGTTATTGCTGTCATCGTAGCTAGTTTTATTATTGCATGGTTATGAGCTCTAATATTTCCAGCTGTATGCATTACCTGAATTCTTGAAGGCTTAACTTCTTTAGTAACACTGATAATTCTGTTATTTATGAGGGTATCTATCACTTTCCCCATTAATCCATGGGGATTGAAGCTTAAAAAGAGGATTATTTGCTATCCAGAATGGAAGCTGAATTGCAAATTCTATTAAACAAATAAGAAAACCGTAGGAAAGAAGCTAACAATTGTACAACGTTGTACACTGCACCTGCTTGCATAACAAGGAGGTGTAACCACAAACTTGCATTCTAGGATCCTGGGTTACCACCCTTTGCAGGTCTTGCAGGGCCTACTTGATTTTCCCACCGTTTTCTTGGAAATCCTTCATGTGGGTTTAGGTTTTAGGATACGAGTGTGGTGGTCTGGGATTTACACATCTTGGGTTGTTACTGCACCTTCCATTTCTTTTAGGTCATGAAAGTCTACATGTTTTAACACTATATTGTTGTTTATCTGTAAAAAGAATATTTTTGGCCTCAAACTCATTATGTAATGGAGAATATATGTCTCCCCCAATATATTCCACAATATGAGACTTAACACGAAGACTAGTAACAGTGGTTAAAGGAATAAAATTATGTAGGAGGTGAAATAGACATGACAGTAATGAGAAGGGTCGATCCGATAAAGCCAAATAGAGAAAAGCCAATGGGAAGTGGGAAAGAGAATAAAGTTTTTGCGACAGAAACCTAAATTTTAATCTTAACTTCGCCACGCAGAAGCTGAACAATCTCGGGCAAGTTAATCCTGAGCCTGCTTATCTGTAAACTAAGGCTAAAATAATCACTAGTAACTGAGTTACTTTGCAAACTAAGGACAATGGACAAATTACTGTTAAGGTTAGGGACAACCGAGTCATAAAAACATTGGCGTTAGATCCATGACAATGACAGTGCTAGGTATTTTTTTATTTCTTCATGCAACCTTCTACGCTGGGTCCTGGTCGCGCCCCATACAATCATCTCTGCCAGATCAAGAAGCAGAGAGGATAGCATCAGGACCCAGGTTCAAGGGCAGGCTCCCTACACAGTGTCCCCAAGTCCTTGATCAGCCCGGCCCACAGGGCCTCTCGGCCTCCGTCCCCGAGCCCCGGGTCCCCTCTCCCCACCTGTGGATACACCATGACTCGAGGTGGCGCAGCGCGCGCTTATAGAGCCGCAGCACCTTCTGCCGGTGGGTCAGGTAGGCCGGGGGAGCGCAGAACGCCATACCGCCCGGCTCACCTTCAGCGGCCGCCGCAGGGGTTGCCGGGAACCCGGAAGCGGGTGGTTGCGAGGCGGAGCCGGAAGGATGAGCGTTCTCTAAGCCACTTCCGCTTTTTCCTGGGTGGAGCCTGCCGCGCTGTCATGAGTCTCTTCAAGTTCGTGGGTAAGGGCTAGTTTTCCTTGGCAGTGGGCCTCGCCGGCTGTCCCGGGACCCCTTTTCGCGGCTTGGCCTTTCCAGGCTACAGAAGATGCCAGGAGGCCTCGAATGCTGGCAATGATTGATCTGGTTCTTGCTCGAGAGTGGTTTTCCGAGTGTATATTCATTTATGAGAATTCACGGGCATAATTGTAACTTGTGCTTTTTTGTGTTTAATTCAACTGAAAATAGAGGAGTAGGTGTGGGATGTGTGTGCGCCAGCGGTAGACTGATTGCCTAGCATGGGCTAGTCCCCAAGTTCTCCCACCACTCAAAAAAAAGAAAGAAAGAAAGAGAGAGAGAGGAAGGAAGGAAAGAAGGAAGGAAGGAAGGAAAGAAAGAAAGGAAAGCACCGCCCCTAAGCTAATTGCTATTCTTCTGTCTTTCGTGAACCCTCCCTCCCTCTTCATGGCCGACCGGACAATACCTTCAAGGTACCGGTTCACTCAGACATCCTTCATACCATAGACAACGCTGGGAGGCTTGGCATTGAGTCCTAGGAATGTGGCGAAGTCTTGCTCACAGGCTATCTAGACATAAGTTCACAGACGGGAGGAGGGTGGCAAATTGTGTTACCTGCCAAGTTCCACGACCCATCCAACAGCTGGAGAGTGCTGCAAGGATTCAAAATGGTACTTAGGAAAACTTGGACATTGTAGGAGATAGAGTTGGGAGGATAACTTGGAACCCAAAAGACTTGATTTCTTACATTTTACTCTGTATGGAGTGGAGTTTCAATGAAGACTTCTCAGCAAATCTTTGAGTGCCAGTTATATGGAAAGAATCTTGCCTTCTGGGATGCCGTTGTGGGCTATCTCAGTATGAATGTTGTCTTTGTGGAGTTTCCAGCTACTTAAGGGTGGGAAGTGACAGGGAGGAGGTTAGTTACCCTGATAGTCGTTTTGTAGATTTTGTGGCAGTTAAGGGGAAGCATGGAAATATTTCAGGTTTTGCAACAGGGAAAAGAATGGGAAAAGTTGTCGAACGATTGTGCGTTTAGCATCGACTGTTCATGCCTGCTTGTGGAAAATAAACACCCAAAGATGACAGGTTAAATAACTATAGGTGGGAAGACCATCCCCGTCTATTGGATTAGGTCCATTCGTGAATTAAAGGACACCCAAATGGAGAGATCATCCAAGCACTTAGAAGGTTTATACAGTAAAGTTAAGGTTATACAGTAAAATCTGAGATAGCTTAAGCAATATATTTTCCCAAGACATTGTATTTAAAATTAGAGCTGTAAGCAATCTAGTCGTGAGTTAGTTTTTACACTAGAGAGTTAAGTCCTACAACCAGGCAAAGAAAATGTGAGGAAGCTGTTAGCAGGTAAACAACAACAACAAAAACAAAAACAAAAACCTCTGAGAAAACCTGAAGTGAAGATTAGGTGTTCTGGGGTCCTGACATGAAGTGCTAGGAAATGGTTTGTCCTGGAGCGGCCCCAAGAGCCCCTCCCTCCTCACCTCATACTGTCTCTGTAGCTGTTACTGGTTGTTAGAGTCTAGGCTGGCTGTTTCCAGGTTCTTGATCTCTTATCCAAAGAACTAAAGAGAAGGGCTCACACAGATTTACAAAAGAAGCAAGGAAACTTTATCTTGTGGATCGATAATATATATTAAAAGGAGTAAAACTTCATAGTTTTTTACTTGCAATGTTATAATAAAATTTAAAATATAGTTAATGTTGATCTGAGAGTGTAGTAGAGAAAGCAGTTTTTGTTTTTTTTTTCCCTTTTTGTCTTACATCTTGTTATTTGAAAGCAGACTTAGTATATAAATAAATCTGTGTTCATGCTCCAATAAAGTTTTATGGACTTTGAATATTAAACTTTAAAAAAAAAAAAAGTTGATTTATTTTATCCACGTGGGAGTTGGTATGTGTGCAGATACCCGTGAAGGCCAGAAGAGGGAGCCAGATCCTCTCAAGCGCCTAGAGTCACAGGCAATTGTGAGCGATCTGATATGGATGCTAGAACCAAACCTGGGCCCTCTGGAAAAGCAGCAAGTACTGCTGAACCATCTTTCCAGCCTTGAAATTTTTTTTTTTTAATAATTTCACAGGTAGAGAAATATTCTGTTGATTTTTAAAAACAATTTTAGAATGTTCAACCATTATCAGTATAGGGACTAACAAAATAGGCAATAAAACCAAGTAAGGTAGTACACACCTGTAATTTCAAGACTTAGGGCAGAGGCAGAGGCTTGTTTTGCATGATGAGGCCCTGTGTCACAGTAACAGCATTAGCAAGAAGGCAGACAGCAGCTGCAGGAAGGAGGTCTGGCTCCTCTGCTGTGGCATCCTTTTGTTGTTAATTTATGTCTTTTTTGGCACTGACTTGCTGAAGAAACTGGGCTGCTTGTCTGACCTTTTGGATCTGCCTTTTTGCTCAACAGTGGTGCGAGTCCCTTGTTCTCTTATTATTGAGAATTCCTAACCTTGAAATTATACCAAAAGGCTAACAGAATCCAGCGCCATTTTAAATCCCTTGTTTACAGTCTCTCTGTGTTCCTAAATCACAGGTGACAGTCCCTTGACATGATTGACGAAGCCCACACAGTTTGCAGGTACTGCTTTCTGTCAGAGAGCAGCAGAACAAACACTTTCCTACTTTGTTTGGTTTTAAAAAATAAACTCATTGACTCCAGCAGTTTTTATTAAAGACGGCCATTTGTAAACGATAACGAAGTAGAGATATTCCTGTCCTATATAGCAGGGCTTGCCAGCGTCTGACTCCTTCCATCAGAAGGACATAGTGACTGCCAGTGTTACTGTGTTTGTCTCTCAGTCCTTCTCACTTGGTTTTCTACTTTTCAGGATATTTTCATCTTTGACTGACCTGGCTAAACGTTGTTTTTTTAAATATACTATTTATTTGCTGTTGATTTACTCGTCAATAAGCATACTTTTGATAAGAATGCTTTTAATTACAAGGTACTTGTCATAGATCAGTGCATTTTGAAGAAGTGAGATAAATAGGACTGGTGGGCATCACCGCCTGTCTGTGTGCCTAACTTGTTCTCTCTTCACATCCTCTGTCCAACTATCCTAGTAAAGCTGTCTCCTGTCCTTTCTGCACTGCCCCTCAAGTAGCTTCCCTTTCCCCTCTCTTCTCCTGAGAGTTGGGCAGATCCTATTCTGTCAAGTCTTTCTCTGATCCATCACTTTGTCGCCACTCAATTAGACATCACTTTAAACATGGGTGCTTCCTTCTACAAACTAACTTTACCTTCATTGTTTGGGATTAAAGGTGTGCTTTAAGAGAGTGTGATGAGCCATCTAAGGCTGAGCCATCACAGCACAACTAGAAACAGATTTTTCCAGTAAACAACACAATCTTAGGGTTCACAGCGTGATCAAATATCCTGCAACAGCCTAGAATTCTCTCTTTACTATCTCTAGGGTTATCTAAACTCCTATTCACCTCTCAAGGTCTGCCATAATGTTGGAGCAGCACATCCTGAGGGGCAGCTTGGCATCTGACATACAGCATTTGACAAAGTCAGCCTCTAGGTGTAGTTGTGAATAAGGAAGTAATTCTCCTCTACATCTCCACTCATCACCATCTCAGACTGTCTTCACTGCACACAAGCTTTTGCCAGTTTCCAAATGAGAGACCCTAACTTCTGTTGCTCCCTTCACATCCCAGCTCTCCGTATGCCTGAAGGAAATGTCTTAGATGTAAATCTTGCCCCTTTGATTAAAACTCATCAGGCATCATTGAATCCAGTATTTTTAACATAAGTGTGTGCCATAATTGATCTGTCCTTCCTGGCTAAACCCTTTCCTGTGCTTCTCTTTAGTAACTACAAAACCTTTTATTTCCTGAAGAACTGTTCTCTTTCATACCCTGAAGGCTAGCTGTCTTAGTTCCTTTTCTATTGCTGCAAACAGATACCATGACCAAGGCAACTTACAAAAGAAAAAAATGTATGGGGTTCACAGTTCCAGAAAGTTAAGTCCATGACCATCATGGTGGGAAGCATGACAGCAGGCTACCAGGTATGGAGGCATTGGAGGCATCATGGCAGACAAGTGGTGGGGTCAGTTCTCCCACACTTGTGCCCTGGGGATTGGCTCATGCACACACACACACACACCACCACCACCACCACCACCAGTGCCAGCTCCACTGTGCTGCCTCTCCTGAGTAAGGGATGGTGGCATGGGCTTTTGAAACCTCAAAACCCACTCTATGATGTACCTCCTCCTCCAAGGCCACACCTCCTAATCCCTTGCAAACAATTCCACCAACTGACCCTATAGGAGCCATTCTCATTCAGACCACCACACTGGGTGACTCTAACTCATCCTGTAACATTCAGCTCTGGATTATTTCTGGGACCCTCTTCTGAGCCAGCTGCCAAACTCTGGTAGAACTTCCTGTGCCCCATAATTACAGTGGTTTTATGTTTTTAGTATTTTGAGAAATTTATGGATGATTTCATGTATACATGATATACTTTAATTCGGTTTCCTAATTAACTTTCCTGTCCCCCTCATTGTCGTCATAATTGCCCGCGAATGGGTCTGCGCCATTCACTTCTGAATGGCTAAAGACTCACTTCTACCATGAGTCTTTAGAGAGCAGAAATCACATATTAGTCCTTGTATCCCACAGGTCTCTTATAGTAGCCTCCAAGAATTGACTAGCCGGTTGATACTGCTCAAATGAATGACTGTGTGAATGAAAAGCTTGTTTAGAGATAGTTCAAGTAAATTTTGCTTTATTGATTATCTGCTTTGCTTTTGCTTTCCACAGATATTGGCATAAACCTGACAGATCCCATGTTCAGAGGAATTTATAGGGGAGTGCAGAAGCATCAAGGTGAATATCTCTTTACTAAGGTGACTTCTATGAAGACAAACTCTCTGCTACAAGGTGTTGAAAGCATAATCCACTCTTAAAATTGAAATCTTAAGGTTGCAGAGATGGCTCTGCGGTTAAGAGCACTGTCTGCTCTTCCAGAGGTCCTGAGTTCAATTCCCAGCAACCACATGGTGGCTCACAACCATCTTAATGGGATCCAATGTCCTTTTCTGGTGTGTCTGAAGACAGCTACAGTGTACTCACATACATCAAATAAATAAATCTTACCAAAAAAATGAAATCTTAAAGAACTCTGTGTAGCTGAATACGAGTCTAAAAGCACAACACTCAGAATGTAGAGGAAGGAGGATAGCAAGTTTGAGGCCAGCCTGGGCTACATAGTGAGAAGTTGTTTTAAAAAAACAAACAAAGCAAAACCCTCGTCATCATATGTCAGATAAAACAATGAACTAAGACAAGCTCTGTTGGCAAACCACTGTTTTGGACAGCAAGCATGGAACCCAACAATTACTTCCAGTGAACATCAACTTATCAACATTTTCAGGGGTTGTAGATGGCTCAGTGGTTAAGAGGACTTACTGCTTTTACAGTTTACTTCCCAGCACCCACTTCAACACTGGGCTGCTTACAGCTGCCTGTAACCCCAGGTCCAAAGCCTCTGATGCCCTCTACTGGCTTCTGACAGCATGTGCATTCATGAGCAGATAGCAGCATGTACACACACACACACACACACACACACACACACACACACTGAGAGAGATAGAGAGAGAATTTAAGAAATCTTTTAGAAAGGAACAAAACATTTTCAGCCAAGGACAAAGTGTGGTAGACAGAAGGTGTGCTGTTATCTCTCCTCCTCCCCCGACCCCTCCTTCTTCCTTTCTCTTTCCATCTGTGTCTACCTAGAGACCCAGTGTATAGGTGGGACCGGATATTGTAACTTTAAGTGTAAGCTTCACCAGAAGCAAGTGGTTTGTCTTATCATATAAGTTCGTTCTCCTCTCCAATCCTAAGACTCAGCCCAGGGACTGATGCAATTAGACAAGTGCTGCCCCACTGGGCTGTGTCTCGTACACACAAGTTCATTTGTAAGGCCTGCTGGGTTAGCTGAGAGGTGACTAAGCAGGAAATGGTGGTGACACCAAATTTTAAAAGCAGGATGTGTCTGCTTAGATGTGTCTGTGCACACTGCCTTTGAAGAGCGCCTGTGCTCTATACATGCAAATAGGAATGCTGGCTTTATGCTTGAGGCGACTGAGTTCCATACCACAGTGAGCTAAATCAGAAAATGACCATGCCAAGCTTCTCCAGATGGCTTTCCTGAACACAGGAAACAAGAAAAACAAATGTTTTCCCAGGTCTCACTTTAAAACTTACCTCTTACAGTTCATTTAGACAATACAATAAAGTTAATGTTGAGTAAATTACATTCTGTTTTCCTTGCCTTTGTAGTGGTTAGATTTCATGCTTTGCTGTTGCATGTATATAATATGCATGCGTGTTTGAATATGTGTCTATGACATAAATTATGCAGTAGCCAATTATCACTACTACTGCAGTTTATATAATCCAGCAAACTTAGTTGCTATACTCAGTATAAGTTAACTAAAGTGATTTTTGTCTTTTGAATTACAATATTTTTAATATATATGTGTGTGTGTGTGTAAATAGAATTTTGAATTCTATTTTTATTTACTCTGAAGCTGAAGTATGAAATTAATAATTAAGTTTTTATATTTGATTTTGCTGCCCATTATGTTTCTGGCCCTAACAGTGGGTTGGAGAGAGGGCTCAGTGTAAAGGACTTTCTGTGCAAAGCATGAATTTCTGAGTCCGGCTCCCCAGCACACATGTTCACGCTAAGAGCAGCAGCATGTGTCTGTAACCCCAGTGATGGCGAGGAGACACGTGGCTCCTGGGGGCTTGCTGGCCAGTCAGTCATCTGAAACAGTGAGCTCCAGTGAAAACATCAGTTATATAAACTAGAGAGGGAGGCAGATGTTCATGTATCTCTACCAGTCAAAGATAGTTGATATATCTAGGTTGGGTATTGGGTTACACTTCTGATTGAGCATTACCAAACATATAAAGCCTTTAATTAACATTTTAAAAAAAATTGTATAAAAGCAAAAAGGAGAAGGGGGCATGGGATAGGGGTTTTCTAGGGAGGGGAAATGGGAAAAGGGGATAGCATCTGAAATGTAAATAAAATATCCAAAAAAAAAAAAAAAAAAAAAAAGCAGGCTTCACCAAAAAGGTGAGTAGCCTGAGTAGAAAACAGACTAACTTGGGCTATTTGGTGAAAATGTCTGAGCCTCTATTCACACACACACACACACACACACACACACACACACACACACACACACACACAAAACCTCTACTCTGTTTCTTCTCTCATCTGACAGCTGAATGTCAGCAGCCAAGGTAGCAGTGAAGGCCCACTGAAGAATCTAAAAGAATGTCCTTTAGTTTCCAAACTTGAATGACGAGTAGAACAGAGCATTAACCTTTCCTACCTTCAGACTCCACTTGTACAATTGCTGCTTGTGTTTTCTTAAACCTAACCTCTTAAAGTTTGTTAATTTCTTAAAGTTACTTAACATGTTATGCTATTTTATCTTTCGCAGTTATTATTTCTCCTGTCTGGAATGTTTGAATGTCGTGCTAGGATTTCATTTTGAGACACTGAATATGCATGCATTACAATGTGATTGAGGTACATCCATAAGCACATAAGACTGTGCTTCCTCCAGCTTGTTACTGTATAGACATGTCCAAATGAATAAAACAGTCTTGCGACCCAAATAAAATAAATAAATAAATAAACTAGAGAGACAGAGGAAAATACCCAGTGTGGCCCTCTTACCTACACACTCAGGGACACACACTCACAGAGGGGGGACGCAAACATGGACACACACGGACACACATACATATGGGCACATATACTTTCATACACAAATACAAGTTTTGGATACAAGGCACATCAATTGATTTGTAGTCATTGAGTTCATCTTTAATTTGGATCTCCTGACTTTTGTCATTTTCTTCTTTTTTGTTCAACAAAATAAAAGTACAATTAGATTAATTATTAATTATTCAGTTTCTTGTTTTATATTTTTTTAAGGTTTTACGACTCCAGTTTCACTAATATTACAAGTAACTGGTGCTGATTAGGTTGTGTTTTATTACATGATTGTTTTTGTGCATTTTTACTTTGAAAGATAAAAATTATAGATGCATAATTAACTATAGATAACATCTCTATATTTACCACGTTTTCTTAATATGTGATCTTTCTTACACAGATGACTTACAAGATGTAATAGAGAGAGCTATCCAGATTGGTGTTAAAAAGGTAACATCTGAATTTTGTTATTGTTGAATTTCTTTGTTTTTGAACTAAATGTTAGTTAAAATGCTGCACAGTAACCAAGAAAGCCACTGGCACACTTAGTGTCTTATCCGTGTGTAATAGAAATAATTATTCTGTCACAGACAGTTATGTTGCACAGTCCTCAGGTATGTCAGCAGAATGTGACAAGATGTGATAGAAAAAGTAAAACTAACACATGCTAGTCTTAAAGACAACCTCAATAAATGTTATAATCTCGCTTGACATGTGTTGGAAATAGTTATCAAACACATGCATGCGTTACCGTAGTTAGCTGTGGGTATACCATTAGATAACAAGAAAACTCCTTAGTTTTAACAGTAATAAAATGCTTACAATTTTTTAGAGTTCTAATAAGAAATTGAACATTAACTAGCTTATGTCAAATTCTTCAAATAAGTATTTCTTTAAATTGGTTGTACAAATGGCAGACGAGCCCACATATATGAGAAATAAAGTTATATAGCATAGTATCGATTCACTTTGCAGCTATTGCTTCTAAGTTAAACCCTCGGTTTTAAAACCTGATGCGAGTTAAATAAACTCTGCAATCTCTAACCCTATATATTGATTAGTCAAAAGTAATGAGAAAAGACCAAAATTGTATGAACTCTTCATCATATGTTCACTCCCTCATGATGAGTCACTTGTATTTAATGCCTTTCTGCAAAGGTATCAGGCTCCTGAATTTCCCCACGTCAACAGGAGTACTTTCCTCATTTCTAATCGAGCACACGAGCTCACACACGTAAATGACAGACAGAAATACTAGGACAGAGGCAGAGTTCACTGGCACTTACTGAGTTCATTACCCGCAGTTCTGTCTTATGATTAGAAGCATGGTTTCGGCATCATACATTTGGCTTCCAGCCCCAGCTTTCTCCTTCAGAGCTTGGAAACCTGGGATATTCTAGATCTCATCCATAAAAAGTGGATGTTTTAAAAGTGTTTAAAACATTGTTGTGAGGGTTAAAGTAAAAGCTGCTATGAGCAAGCCTTCATGATGTATGTGATGGCATCATCACTGCCAGGTCAGGAGATTGCATGCTGGGAGAGAAGCCCATGGCCTAGCCTTGCCCTTGCTTTCTTAGGTTATTTGGAGCAGGGATAAAGAATGTAAGTAGATTTGGTTAGAAACTGTTCTACCACACCGAAGTTCTTTATGTGGGTAGCTGGTATCGTTTTCAAGACTTATGTAAGGTTAGTAAAGAATAGTTTTCCTGATATCTTAAAATTTTATTAACTCTTATATTCTATGGGCATTTGAAATTTTAATTGTGACTGTTATCCCCTGTATACAGCTCAGTGACTGGTCACACTATGTTGCTGCATGACAGTATCCGTTCCTCACACACAATTCCACCTTTGTTTTTATGCATTCTTTGGTGTATACCTACGATAAAATAAAATATGTCTACTTTAGCTTGGAGAGACTTAGAAGTATGTTTTAAAAATCACTCAGTGTCCTTAAATCACCCTTTAGAAACTATACCTTAAACAGCACTGTCTTGGTCGCCACCTTTGACAATGGGTTCTTTAATTCTGTCTGACAGATTAGTAAAGATGGCACTCTAACCATCAAGTGACTCTAATGGCTGTCTTAAGCATGCTGACTTTCCAAGAGCCATGAATTCCTTCATCACAACATTAATGTATCAGTTTTTGTTCTTAGAACCCCTCTGCTTTCTTTAGGATTATGACAGACCCTCTAAAAAGCTCTTATGTGGGTTGTATGTATTATATATGCTATTCTAGGAATTAAAGCAGAAATATTTTAAATATCAACTCATTTCAGAATATGACGAACTATAACATAAACAGTATATTTTAATGAGGAATACCAATTTTCCAAACAAACCTTAGCAGCAAGGGATTATGTTACATCTGCCAAGTTTCTGAATGACTAAGAAGACCTCTGTGTTTGCATGCCTGTTTCTGGGGTCAATCTGTTGTGACACTGTACATCAGATAGTGTCTGGGTGACGTCCCCGTACACTTGAGATTGGATGGAAGCGAAAAAGATGGAGAGCCCATTGGTATTCTTACAGATGTGGTTTCACCGCCTAGACGTCCCAGCCCATAGTTGGACCTGTTAAATTAATGAACACTATTCAGTTACTGATTTACATGATCATTGACTTCAGTGAACAGAATTTTGACTAGGCAGGTCCTTAGCTATTGGTCTTCTGTAACATATAAACTGCATCCTCAAGAGACTTAGAGTTTGTCACTAGTAGAGACAAACAGGTAAATGCATGTCACTATTTAACACTGGGATCCTGTGGGAGGGCGTGTGTGGACAGAAGTCAGGTAGCACTCTGTGGAGATGATCTCTATCATGAACATAAGACACGGGAGCGAGCGGGTGAAGCGCCTTGTGGTGAGCTGGAGGGAAGGTGTTTGGTCCCTGGAAGTCAGCTTCTTTTACTTCTTGCCATTTCAGTTTATGATCACAGGTGGAAGTCTACAAGACAGTAAAGATGCACTGCAGTTGGCACAAACAAATGGTACCCTCTTATTCCTTTTACCAAAACAAATGTGAATTATTTAATTATGAAGAAGTCTTTCTCAGAACTACTTAAGGTACAAATACAGTGAACCTGACATAGGAAAATAGATAGATTTCAGTGGAACATGCTTAAGATGACAAAGTTTAGAGTACTCTTTGGTATTTCAGATGTTTGATAAAATCATATAGAACTTAACAGGATTGTTATTTCAGAAAATAATAGTAAGGTTACCCACATACATAACTTATCTTCAAGTCATTCTGATGTAGAGTTTTTATGTGCATATTTTAATGTTTGATAGGAATTGTTTTTATTTAAAATAGTTTAAGTTAAATTGAGAAGGATCATTGTTATTGAACATTTATTTTATGAATCAGACTTTGTGTGAAGCGCCATGAGTTTAAGTAATATTATAATATACCACTCGTAGGGCTAGAGAGACGGCTGGGCAGTCGAGCGCACTTGCTGCTCTTGCAGAGGACTCTGGTTCAGTCCCCAGCACCCAGCAGCTGAGGGGATGCGGCATCCTGTTCTGGTCTCCATGGGCACACTCCTCAACACACACTAACACAAGGAAAGCATGCTACTCTCTGGGTTCTCACTTCATGCTCAGACAGTTCACGGTTATTTAATATCCTAACAGCTTATTTGACATTCATGTAACTTTTTTTGTATGCATACTTTGCTAGACACCTAGAGATTAGGCATTCCACATAGTTTTTTCAAAATACAGCTGTTTCTTTTTTGTCTGAAACCTTACCAAAAGCTGTTTTTATAGCAATCTTTATAAAATGCATGCTTCTCTTCAGGCTACATTGACTCCCAATGTTAAAATCATGAAAACGATCATCTTCCCAGGACTTTTTGAAGTACAGAGAAAGATTCTCTTCCATATTCTGTAATCTCTAACAGCTGTGGTTTGGAAACCCTTCCCCCCGTCTTTATGATGGTTCTTCTTCCTCCTCTTCTTTAAAGAGCTGTCAGTTGCTTCCTATTACCTGTGTGAGAGCCTGGGGAAGGCTGTCTACCCTCCATGGGTTCCTGTTGAACTTCTAAGACAAAATAAAACCACAAAACGTATTTTTTAGCTTAGAGCCCAACCCAGGGCGTTGCATGGTGCATATGAGAGCCGACCACTCTAATGCTGGCTGTTCTCCCAGCCCTTCTGCTGTGTGCTTCTCACTGTTAAAGCTAAAGTCTGCCTTCCAAATAGTGAGATTGGTTTTTTCACTAGCAAAAGGGAATCCCCTTTCCTGTTCTTTAAGCCATTCCTACTATTAACCTTTTAAAATGTTTTGAAAGTATTTTTATGGTATGCTTGTGTGTGTGTGTGTAGGCTGTACACATGAGTGCAAGCGCCCACAAAGGCCAAAGATGTCAGATCCCTGTGGAGCTGCAGTTATAGGCAGCTGTGAGCTGTCTGATACAGGGACCAAACTCTAATCCTCTGCAAGAACAATCGTCATTTTTCCAGTCTCTACTGCTAACCTTTTTAATGGAGGTACATTGTGGTTGTTATATTAAATACATGAATTGTATTGTCATGTAAACAGTAAATATAAAATATAAAATTAAGTTATTTTAAGAAATCATTTCACAGCTGGGTGTAGTGGCACAGAGGCAGAGGCAGGCAGATCTCTAAGATCTCTATGAGTTCAAGGCCAGCCTGGTCTACAAAGAGAGTCTAAAATAGCCAAGGCTCTATTACACAGTGAAACCCTGTCTTAAAAAAAAAAAAATTCTATTCTGAGATGCTTGATAAATGGCTAGCTTTGGAAAGAGTTGAGTTGACTATTTTATTAATACACGAAGTCACTTTTTATATGCATATCCCACTTTCAACATATTTTAAAAAATGTTTGAATGATGTACATAATTCTGGAAATTTGAGTTGTTTATAGCTCCAAACCTCAGTTGAAATTAACGTCATTCACTCATTTTTATATGTTAAATATTAACATGAATGAAAAATATTCTGAAAATAACCTAAGATGCGTTTTTCTGCTAGACATGTTTTTCAGTACAGTGGGGTGTCATCCCACCAGATGTGATGAATTTGAGAAGGATAGCCCTGATCAGTACTTAGCAGGATTGCTGCACCTTGCTGAGAACAACAAGGGAAAAGTTGTAGCAGTAGGGGAGTGTGGCCTAGGTAAGTGCCAACCTCACCACTTAACAGTATCTTGAAGATAACTGCTTGTTATGTTTAAATCCCGAGTAATTATTCTTCTTTGTCTTTAAAGATTTCGACCGACTTCAGTTTTGTCCCAAAGATACTCAACTCAAGTAAGGAAATTTGTTGACTTTGATTTTTATTTTTTCAAAGTACCATCGATTGAATATGTAAGGTTAGATAACAGTGTGTTTGTTTTTCCTGGCAGATAGCAATAGTTATTCGAAACAAAGTCCATTCATATCTGCATGTAATAATAATCCCTAACTGATTAGCATTGGATTTGATTTGAGTGGTGAAACAAAGGGATGCATTTTATATTATACAGACTTTTTGGTGAGGTAGCAACAGGTGTATTTATGCACAAACATCTACCCTTGGTTCACTGTAGTTTCTTACGGAAACTACATAAGAATCTGGATCAAATTATCTCAATAGATTTTGTCATTTATGGGGGCAGGCATGTATGCCACCCAATGCCACCTAAGGGACTTTCCACATCGTACCCGCCAGGAATGTTAGAGATGCTATGAGCTCTGCCTCCTGAACACCAGGTCATCAGTTCACCTAATCTACAAAGTTCAGATTTGCACTGGGGCAGAACCCATTGTCTTTACCATTCTCAGGCCATTCTTGCACTGTACCTGAGTGAGCCCCCCGAGCCTCAGACTAGCCAGCCGGCACATGACAAGTGCTGTTGCAGAGCTTCACAGGATTGTCTTCCCCAGGTGGCTTTTCTTCTAGAATAAGTTAAAAGTGATTCTCAAATGCATCCTGAATATGGCAGACTTGGATTTTAGTTCTGAAAGTACTGGTAGTGTAAGTTCAATCTAATGCTCCGAAGATAACTTCCATTATAAGTCAGTGTTAGAACTCAGTATGTACAGCAGGATATAGATTATGCTGTACCACACATCAGATGTCCAAGGGCTGGTCTATAATAGAGATGACCTCAGTCTATCCTGTAAGTAATTGCTGAGTGCCTCTTCAATGTGGTAAGATATAGGCTTGGGTCTTTGGCCTTTATTGACAAGACAGTCCATAAACGTAGTAGGCTAGTAAGTGCTATCAGGAAGGTGTATGTACTTGAGGGCTTGTGTTCACTTCCTACCACCACCATTACAAGTTTAAACAAGTGTATAAGCCAGGCAGTAGTGGTGCATGTCTTTAATCCCAGCACTTGGGAGGCAGAGGCAGGTGTATTTCTAAGTTCAAGGCCAGCCTGGTCTAGAGTGAGTGTTCCAGGATAGCCAGGGCTCACAAAGAAACCCTGTCTCAAAAAAAAAAAAAAAAGCTGTATGGATAGGGGATGGAAGGACAACCGTGTAAAGGCAGTCTAGGAGGCCTTTCTGAGATGACAGCATAACATAGGTCTCCTCAAATCCTCAAAAGAGGATACTCAGGAACAAACTACAGTGAGGACATTGAAAAGATACACCAGTTGGCACTTTTTAATTAGATTTTAAAATGTCTAAAGTAGTAATAATCTCATTTGGATTATTGTCAAGGACACAGATACCCAAGGAACTCCTGTCCCACCTGGCCTTCCCTGGCATAGGCTATCCTCTTCTGTGTCCATCAATTTCAGTATATTTACCTGAGTGTACTAAAGATAGGTGGCAGATTAGTATCTTCCAGTGTGTTGAAGGCACACAATGCGTCTGTTTTATGTAGTTCCTGTGGTGTCTAGTAAAGGTTTAATAAGGAAGAACTCTCTCTCTGTTTCTTACATGGATAAAAGGGCTGTAATTTAATATTTGCTGTTGAACTTATTGTTGGAAGAATGTAGATCTTGGTCAATTCTTTGTGTACATGCATGTGTGTGCATATGGAGGCCAGATGTCAATCCTGGGTGTCATTCCTCAGGAGCTCTCATCTTATTTCCTGAGACTGGCCCCTCCCTAGGCCCTGGGGCTGTCCTTTACATGGTTGCTGGAGATCATCAGGTACTTGTGAGTGCATGGCAAACACTCTGCCTACCAAGCCACCTCCCCAGGCCCCTGATCTATGCTTGCTTTTTTCCATTTTTGTTGTTGTTGTTTTTTATTTTGATTTTTGAGACAAATTCTCAGGGCACATTATATGTCCTTATGTTATTTTTGGTTTTTCAAGGCAGGGTTTCTTTGCGTATCCCTGGCTGTCCTGGCCCTCACTCTGTATATCAGGCTGGCCTCCAACTCAAGACACCTGCCTGCCTCTGCCTCCTTAGTGTTGGGCTTAAAGTCGTGCGCCACCCCTGCCCAGCATGCTTCTGTTAATTTTAGTGAATTATATCTTTGGCTATTCTGTGACAGAAAGCTACTTTCTTATAGAACTGTTTGGTTCTATAAAATGGTGACTTGGTCATGTGGCTGGGTCACAGAGTTGTGCATGGTGACCACATGGAGGTCACTGCCTGTGGTGTGTGGCTAAAGGGTCATATTTACACAGTGACATGGCACACTAGATGTTGGCATGTGTACTACTTTAGTGGCTATGAAACAGGTGGCTAGTACTTCTTGTGTTTTAGGGTTTTGTTTCTGTTTTGTTTTGTTTGAAACAGGTTTCATGTGGCCCAGGTTGGCCTCAAACTAATTGAATAGTTGAAGATCACCTTAAACTTGTGATGACTGTCTCCACCTCGCAGGTGCTGGAATTACAGCCCTGACCTACTACACTTGCTTTCATGCAGTGCTGGAGATGCAGCCCAGGGCTTTGTGCATCCTGGGCAAGGACTCTGCCCATTTGGTCTTGTCCCTAGCCACTACTAGTAATTCTTAATCTTTTCTTTCAAGGTTTTGTGTTTTATAACTTGCAAAATGTCCTCACTTTAACTAAAACAAAATTACATTAGCGTATTCTAGCCCCGCAGAACCTGAAAAGGTGATTAAAAACCCAAGCATTAGTTAATAAAGGCACAGAGCACCAATGGGCATTGTGTAAATAAGTTTGTAACCCTGGTAAATGAAGCATCCCGTTCTAGAAGTTAAGTGGCAGGAAAGAATCTGATATATTTAATATCTGAATTCACTGTTTTCATATTGCCATTTCCAGATAATAAAATTCCTTTAGTCAAAATTTATTTGACATATGTCTCATGCTAAAATAAAAATTTTGGTGTTGTAATTTTTTTTGCTGTGCAGATATTTTGAAAAACAATTTGAACTGTCAGAACAAACAAAGTTGCCAATGTTTCTTCATTGTCGAAATTCACATACTGAGTTTTTGGGTGAGTTAAAAATGAAAGATCATTACAGTTTAAAAACCGAGGCAGTTAGGCTACCTGTCTGAATTTTCTTTTGAATTCACAGATATTATGAGAAGAAATAGAGACCGGTGTGTGGGCGGAGTGGTAAGTGTACAATAATTGTTTAAATATGGGATATACAAGAATGTCTTTGTTATTAAGGTTAGCTTCAGCTAATTCAGATAGCAAAAGTAAAGTTATTGAGTCTCTTAGTTGGAAGACATGTAAATTTGCTGTAAGATTTATGGGCCAGATGGTGTACAAACAAATAATACCTTTAGTTACATTTCTTTTACTTTAAGTACAAAAATGAGTACCAAATTCTGCTTATGAGAAACAAATGTGAATTGTCTTCTCTCACTATGCATTTATCCTGAAAGCTGTCCTTCGGTGCTCTCCTTAAAGTTTAAGGGAAACATATACCAACGTTCATGATGTCTTAAAATACTCCATCGTTTCTTTCAGGTTTCCTTTCCTAATCTGCTAGCTGGTAGTCACTCTTTTCCCTCTGATGATGGCTCATCCTCCATGATGTATATTCTCTTCTTAACTGTTTCTCGTGTGGTCCTTTCAATCCTTATTCTTGAGACATTTCCAATATATATTCTCCAGTGCCAGTCACTGCGCTATGTTATCTGTGGTAGTATTTCTAGTCAGTTGGATCATGGACTAATCTGTTTAAAAATGCTCACGTATACAAAATTTCATATACAATTTCAGGAGAGGTTCAGTGGCCATCTTTAGGGGGTAAAGATTGTTATTCACGTATTTAAGTCACAGTTCCATGTGTCAGTAGAGGAAAGTTGACATAACACTAAATTTTTGCTGTAATATATTGCTTTGCTTGGGCACTTTTACATATATTCCTTTTTGAAATGTTGAGGAACACATGTGTGCTTTTTATTATATATATATTGTGTGTGTGTGTGTGTGTGTGTGTGTGTGTACATAGACACATATGTGCCGTGTGTTTGTGGAGGTCAGAGAATAACTTGCAGAAGAAGTGGTCATCAGGATTGACCAGGCTCAGCACCTTCCCCTAGTCAATCACCTTGCTGATGTTGCCGTCTGTTTTAGGGCTTTGCTCTGCTTGGTGCTGCACCCCACTACTGATAGGTCTATGCTCTGTATTGCTGTCATGTTCATGTTACTTTGCACATCTCCTCTGTAGTTTATTGACTCTGTAATTTTCCCTTTAGCAGCTATACTTAGGAATTGAGAAAGGCTTTAATTAATGTCCTGGGCATTACTGACGGCACTGATTGTAATTAACATCCTGGCATTACTGATGGCATGGATTGTCATTCTGGGCTCCATCGCTCACTCATCTTTATTTCTAAGTAAGACTTTACTTGGATGAGTCTATAATTTCAAAAATGTATTATCAGGAACAGCAAAGGCAACCAAAATGTTTGGCTTTAATAAAATACATTGCTAACTAAAGTACTAATAGACTGTTCTCTGAATTGGTTTATAAGAGGTCACATTGTAAATTATCTTTATATTAGTGCAAGAATCTTTGTTGTTGTTGTTCACTGGAAATGTTGAGGGCTTAGTGTCTTCACCTAGTGAGTCGCCTTACCAGGTACTGACTCCTGTGTGTTTTCCAAGGCTTTCATCTGCTTGGTGTTACAAATCTTGCAAGCAGCTTTATAACATAGTTAGTTATCCATGGACAGTGGTGATGTGACTTCATTGCTAAAGGAGCCCTACTGTTAGATATTGGTTTTGATTACACACATAAAACAGAAGAAAATAAGGTAGCAGTCTTTTCCCCTCTTTCCCTCTTCCTCTCTCTCTCTCTCTCTCTCTCTCTCTCTCTCTCTCTCTCTCTCTCTCACACACACACACACACACACACACACACACACACACACACACATGCCAGAAGAGGGCATCAGATCCCCTGGAGCTGGAGTTACAGGTGATATTGAGGTGCTTAGTGTGGATGCTGGGAACTGAACTCCTGCAAAGCAGCAAGCACTCTTAACTGCTGAGTCATCCTTCCAGGCCACAGCTGGCAGTTTAAAAGCAATCTCCTCACCACTGTATAGAGCTTCTGAAAACTTACCTCTTAATGATTAATCATTTCTAAAAGAAAAGTGTCCTCTAAAAGAGAAGTGCAGTGGGATTTTCAGAATATCTTAAATATTAAGAGTGTCCCAGACCTTTCTTCCTCCTGTGTAAGAATATGGCCCCCTTTCCGGTGTCCTTCTGAGAGAGACTTTAGGGAGGGTAATGTAGAGACACACCTAGCTACAGAGAAACCTTAGGCAGATAACTTCTTGCTTTGTGTCACCAAAAATAATGACAGATTGTGATTATCAAGTCTGGTGTGAAAGAAAAACACTGTAGGTGCTACCACATTAAAAAGACCTGTGAAACACACACATACACGCACACGCACACGCACACACACACACACACACGAGAGAGAGAGAGAGAGAGAGAGAGAGAGAGAGAGAGAGAGAGTTTTGTTTAGAAAATAGACCAATGCTATTGTGGATTTTAATATAATAAAATTGTATGTCTGTCTCCCTAGGTACATTCATTTGATGGTACGAAGGAAGCAGCAGCTGCTTTGATTGACTTGGGCCTTTATATAGGATTTAATGGTTGGTACGTTCTCACAGTGTTTTGGTTTTCTTTAATTTTCTATATTATCAGATTCTTTAAGTTGTCTTTTTAAGAGTTTACTTTTACTACAGTTTGTATGTTTGGCATTGATCTTTGGGAATTTTGTAACTACTTATGAAGAAATCGAATAGTAGGTTGTTTTCAGTCGTTACACATTATTATGCTGTGTTCTGAAATGTTGAGGTCAGCAGGTCTTTAGCACTCCGGTTTGTCCTCAGGCTATCTCGTGTTTTTCCCAGATACGTGTTCACAGCACTGTATGTAATGCTGCACACATGCTGGCCATGGGAAAAGAGTGTTCTGTGGCAGTCATCTGTGTATTTCTTAGGCCACAGAAGTTAGGAAAGAGGTATAAAGTTACCTGGCCTCTGGCTCATTGCTCAGTGACCTTTCCTCTGTAACTCCACACTAAACCTCAAACTTCCTCACAAGTCCGCCAGCACAGCAAGGTCCTGGCCTTGTTTTCTGTTGGACATGTTAGCGTTTTCTATAGTTGTTTTCTTAGGAAGTCAGTGATGGTAAGTTACAGAATAGTCTGGCTTGCTTTCCCTCTTCAGTGTTGCCCTTACAATGATCATTGGTGACCGTATATAATTCTTAGGGAAACAGAGTGATGGCATTGCTTATTCTTATAGATATATCCCAGGATTATTCTAAGTAATGATCAAACAGTATACACATACTGAGAGAAGCAGTTATTGCTTCCTCCCCATCATGCCTCTGTCCCAGACAAGTTCTTGGGTATCTGCTGGTATACATCTGTGTAACATATATTCCTAGCTCTGACATCTCCCTTTGTCTATGTCCTTAAGACACACACCATTCTGACCCCACTTCATTGTCCCCAGTCTGCCTTCCATTATGATGTCAGAACTCTGGGTTATGTGTAGTTGTCATTGTTTCTATATTTTCTGCTGCCCATGTGGTGACCCGTGCTCACTTCTCACACGCCAGAAGAAATTTTGATTTCTTGTAGTCATTGGCCTCATATTTCCTTGACTTCAAAATGTGAAGCACAGTCAGGCACAGTAGCTCAAGCCTCTAATCTCAACACTGGGGAGGCTGAAGCAGGAGGATCGTGAATTAGAGGTTGGCCTGGCTACACAGTGAGCCACTATTGCTTTCTATAGCTCCATGCAAATGCCTTACTGGGTTTTCTCCATGAGGAAGTCTATTTAGATAGTGTGTTAGTTCTGGGCCCTTCTGTTTGGACTCCTGTCTCCTCTGTGATAGAACCCCATAGTCTTATTTCTCAAGTTCTCCTGCATTCTGCATTGTGTATAGATGAGGCTGGCTGTACACTGTGTGGACGAGGATGACCCTGGCTATCCCTGCTGCCTCAGCCTCCTGTGCTGGCATTACAGATGGTAGCCACCATACTGTTGTGTTTGGTTTAGTGAACTCTCTGCTTCCTGAGAAAATGTTCATGAAAATTAACTTTTTTTTAAAAAAAGATTTTTACATAATTGGAAATGGATTTATTTTATTCTTAGAAGTGTGCTTGGATAGTTCATGAAAGAAATAGGAACCCACTTTTGATTCTCCAGAGGTGGGCTCTAATGCTGGTGACATTTGGTTGCCACTCAGCCTCATCCTGCTGCTGTTTCTGTCTCCAAACAGCTGGAGCTTCTCCCCCCACCCCCCCAGGACTCGGGAGCAGGAGGACGGGATTCGAACGCGCGCGCACCAAGAGACGCGCGCCCTCTGCCAGCGGGCGCCTTAGGGGCCGAGCCACCGGCAGTTCGCTCTTTCTTTTCTTTTTTTTTTTTTTTTAAATCATTCTTGGGACTAGCCTTTTTCTTTCTCCCCCCTCCCTTTTTTTTTTTTTGAGGGGACAACTCAGAATTGGTAACTGATATTATCTTTTCTATAATTTCTATTTCTACTTTATCACCTTATAAAATTTGCTTATTTTCAACTTTGTAAGATGACGTATATTCCAGCTTTTATTTCTAGTTCTGAAGTTTTCTCATCTAGCATAGTCTTGACAGATGGAGTGCCTTCTGTCTGAAGACATTATAGTCGGAAGTCATTTTCTAACTGTTTGGTTGCTTTTATCTTGGTTCTGTTTCCCTCACGTGGTTGGTCTCTTTTGATGAGGACTTTCTTCAAGCTGAAGCAAGAATTTAAAAGGCTAGCCTCACTTACAAGGCAAGTTTGAGGACAGCCTGGGCTATATAAAATCTTGTCACAAACAACTTTTTGGAAGCTCTAGATCAGTCAATCGACTTTCAGGTTAGATCACAGCTGGACTTTCCCACAGTGGGTTCTCACACAAGGTTTTGAAGAAACCTTTTTTAGTTGATCTTTTTCTAGAAGGGTGCCCTGTGATCTTTGCTAGGAAAGTAGGGTAGGGATTTGTAAATGTGCATGGAAGTGTTGTAGAGCAGGGCGAGATAAGAGGGGACTATAAGAGGGGACTGTCAGTTCAGTCGCATCTTTAATCCCACGTTCCTGCTGTGCTGAGTGTCCCCTATTCCCTCCCTTGTGTTTTCTTCACTCATCCTGAGTCACAGGTAATCTGTGTCGCTCCTCATCTCTCTGTCTAAAGTGCTCCAGTCCCCATTCCCTGTCCTAGCTCAGCACCCTAGGCACCTGCTTCTGGGATACTTCTTGGATCAATCTGTTTGCTAGTCTCTTTCTGGACCTTTAACATTCATGTCACTTAACACTTAAAAGTTATTAATCATCTCTCCTTTCATGATTTGCTTTATTAAAATGGGTTGGGGTAATAGGCGTCTACTAGTTTCACCAAAAAATGTTGGATGCAGTGATTATCAAGGAACAGTAAAAAGATCAGTGTTGCAGGATCAAGAAAGTAGGGATGAATACATACAGCACATAGGACTGGTAGTCAGTGAAACTACTTTGTAAGAGATATGCTGTCCCACAGAGGGTGAGCCAGGGGTGGCCACCATTACAACATGGGCTTCAGAGGTGGTGTTGTGTCAGGCTGGGTTTGTCAAGTCTAACGCATGTAATGGCTGTGTTGGGATTTAGTGTGTGCTTGACATAGGTGGGAATGAGGGAGGTGTGTGATCTCTGCTTTGTTCAGTTTAGCTACGGACCTAAAATAAAATTGTTCTAAAATGTCTTTACAGTGAATTTGTGATTCTTTTTTTTTTTTTAAATACAAGGACAATACTTATTACTTTGAATACTGATTCATTCTAAAACTTGGTAGCAATCTAAAGCATTTACATTCCCACTTGTGTCTTGGGTGAGCTGGGTCTCCCCATGTTTTCTTTCTGGGCACCTATCAGTGGCACTGCACAGGCACGACAGCATCCTGTTCTAACCACAAAAGGCTCACCGCTTATGGCCATGCCATCTCGTTATCCCAGAGCAAGGCCACATTCAAGGACTAGAGTGTCTATGGGCAGTGAGGGTGCAAATAAGTAAGTCTGTTCTAACAGGACAGTGAGGCCATAGAAGCAGGAGTTGTCTGTTACAGTGGCTGAAAATAAATTTAAAAGGTTAAAGTTAACAGCCTCCTGATCATTCTAAGTTACACAAATAACTTTTTGTAACTTAAAACTTTAGTTATGCTAATAAAGTTTATTTAAATGTCAACTGAGTATGAAAAACGATATCCCTAAAAGCATGAGTATTCAATATGCCACATTCTAACTCCGTTGTTACATCAACCCCTTTACATTAAAGAAGTATCTGGGAGCTGGACAGGTGGCTCAGTGGTTAAGTGTACCTGCTGCCCTTTCAAAGGATCTGGATCTACTAGTCTCTGTCATTCACATGACACACAGTGTGCATGCAATGTGCATACAATATGTATACTTATATGTGCCTACACACGTTAGTAAAAATTAGGGACATTTAAGAGACAAAAGTAGAGGTTGATTTGAAGTTGTCCATAATATGGGTTCTGTAAAGGGTAAGAATATATTCACTAAATATCCTTTAAAATACTGTTTTCAAGCTCTCTGAAAACTGAAGCTAACTTGGAAGTTCTGAAGTCAATACCTAGTGAAAGACTAATGATTGAGACAGGTAAGTAAAAAATTCCAGAAATTCAAGTTCCATATTGAATCAGATTTTTAAGAGGTTATTATTGATGGAAAAGTAATTACACAGATTATTTTTATTTTCAGTTTGGCCAAACCTCAAAAACTTACAGAAGATGACAGACTCTGCTAACTAGAGTCTGTATTTATGACTATGTAATGAGTCCCTAAGCAGTTTAACAAGGGCCTTGAGATACTTTTAGAGTGGTTTAATTCTATAGCCCTCTACAAACTAACAGCAGCAACTGAAATCAAATGCTTTAGTGTAAGGACTTAGATTGTTATCTCTGAAAGTAAGTTTAAAAGCTAGTACTTTGACCCATCCCCTGTAACTCAAAGGATTGCAGCTTTAAGTCTCTATAGTGAGCCACTCTAGGGAAATTAGCTGTTTCCTTAGGCAGTCACTGGAATTGCAATGCCTCTATATGTGCAAGCTGTTCACAGAGAAATGACAGGGAAGGAGCTCAGTGGCAGAGTATCTGCCTGGTATTCCCAACACTGGAAACAAGCTTATGTTCATGGCCACGCTTTCACGTGCAGTAGAGGCAATACAGAACAGTCTTAATATTGGAGCATGCCAGTGATACTTCTTGTACATTTAGGTCTTTTTTTTCCTAAAGCATGTCATACACTAGCCAATTTAGATAAAAATTAGTCTTTAAAGTATAGGTTGGGACTTTATGCTTTCCTTAGAACTGTTTTCTGTTGCATTAAGTTTTGTAATTTTACGTTATGTACCAGTGTGATGTTCATGAAAAAGATTTAGAAAAGTAAATTCCTTAACACTTTTTCTCCCTTTCCCTTAACTCTAGATGCACCTTGGTGTGGAGTTAAAAGTACACATGCTGGATCAAAATACATAAAAACTTCATTTCCTACCAAAAAGAAATGGGAAAATGGACACTGTTTAAAAGACAGAAACGAGCCCTGCCATATAATGTAAGTGGTTTTGCTTGAGTGGACCTCACGGTTGTCAGAAGTAACTGCCGACTGCCTCTCAGTGAATGGAGGGCAGAGTGGAAGCTCTCTGACATCTGCTCAGGTTCAGGTTAGTTCACAGGAGTTAGCACTGTGGTTAGTGATAAGCCATCCATTGGCACTTGACCCAAAGTCAAAGAGCATTTGAATGGTGGTTTGGAAATATATGTACCTGAACTAATGTGTCATCCTAGGTTCCCATCCTCTTAATCCAAATTATTTTACTGTCTCAGTGAGACATCTGTGGGTCTGGTCCTTTGTCATTTTGTAGGAAAAGGAAAAGCCCTCAAAGTTTACCACATTAGTGTTCTACTGCACCTTTCCTGTTAATGTTTATAACTAGTTGGCTGACCTTTAACCGTGACCTGATGGTTATCTGCAGATTAATATGGACAACAGCAGCAACCAGGGAGGTAACATAGTTCTCTAAACCTCACAATAAATGACAAGTGGCAGCATATCCTTTCTTCAGCACCCCTGCCCCCAAATGCAGTAATCCAGAATAGGATATATGTAGACAGTTGTGAAGAATCTCTGGGCAAACAGGAAAAGTTGGTCAGGTCATTTTATGGGCACCTATCTAAAATAAGTCTAGATAATATTGGATTAGTGTGGTTTGCCACTATAGACCTGCCTCTAACATTTATAAAGTTTAATATCACAGATTGTTTCTACTAAGAGTGTAATATCTTGAAATATGCCTTTTAAAAAAGTATTTTGTAATAAGTAGAGTATAAGGCAGATCTCAGATTCAGCAGCAGAGAAGTCAGTTGAGTGTCCTTTTATATACGTATTTGGGTCTTATTTAACATGCTGGTTTGGCAAAGAGTTTTGAACTGACACTTTAAAGCCTGAGGCAAGGACTCTTTGTACTACTTGCTAAAATATTTTTCATTTTTTTTTTGAATGGAGGAATTTGCAGATTCATCTAGAAGACATTTTTTTTCTCATAAGTCTTTGACAGTTTAAGGGGACACTAGAGATCCTGATACAGTAAAGACAAGAAGCTGTTATTTTTGCCACAGCCACTTGGCAAACACACTGAGGATGTAGTGCCAAAGTATGTTTTCTGTATGCTTTAATGCCTTGTAAACTCATAGCTTTTGGCTTTACCTGTAAATCTGCAAGACAAGATTTCAAGTAGTTTTTAATGTAGTCTTAAAAACTGAAAGCATGTGTATCAACCTGTCCTGCAGTTAGCTAAATGGCAGAACTTGGGAAAATCAGCATATGCTAGCTAAAGGGTGTCAACGTTTCAGATCTGCTCTGTTACTTAAAATTTTTGCCAACTTCTACTCCACTAAGTTTTCCATCTTAACTATTTACTTGCAGGTCTTCCTTTAGACTATAAGTGTCTTGAAACACATTTTGGGGCTCCTGCTGTGTCAGGAAAAGGAAGTTATTGAGGCTAGCTAAGAGAAGCAGTTGTTATGCTGCTTGGGATATGGGATGAACTGTGGCAGGAGTTTTGGATAAGGAGCCTCTGCTCCCTGGAGCAGCCAGGCAGATACAGTCTACGACAATAAACTGCTTCAGAAGTGTCGCTCTATGACTGGGACCTTGGAGTTAACAAGTGTCTGCCCAGAGGGCACTAGGAGCAGGCTTTGCCAGTGTAGAATCTTAACTGCTCACTAAGCGTGACTGGGAGTCAGGTCAGATGAAGACAAACACCTTGAGCAAAGGCAGCTCGTAGGAGAGCTCAGCACTATCAGGGAAACAATGTACTTAGTGTAGCAGAAAGGAGATGAGGTGAGCGGAAGAAAATCTGGGACAGCAAGTGAGACCAGATCCTTGGGGCTTTTGTCTGCCAGCCTTACTAGTATAGATTTCACCATGACCCAAAGAGACTAAAAGCAAGAGAACAGTGATTTCTGTTTGAGCCGGGGTCTCCTACAGCGCAAGCAGCTTACAAGTTGCTATATAGCAGTAGCTGAACCCTAACCCCTGCTTCTGCTTCTCCGAGTGACAGGGCTAGTCTTGAATAGTCACCATGTCTATGGCCGTTTTTTTTTTTTTTCAAGAGGCGAAGGGTACACACTTTAAGACTTTATTTAATACTGTGCCTAGTATAAGGATGTCACAGTAGGAGCTGAGAGATGGCTTAGAGACTAAGGGCGCTTGGAGAGAACCCAAGTTGTGTTCCCAGCACCACATATATCGGGCAGCTCACAACCACTTAATAACTCCAGCTCCAGGGGAATCTGATTCTTCTGGTGCCTGCACTGTGTGTGCATGTGTACACTCACACACAAATAGAAAAAATAAACAAAACAAGCTTAAGTGTCACAACATCCCAGAGTGCTATACTTAAAAATAATTGCAGCTTTATTTCTGAAAGTACAGAAAAATCCACTGAATAAAAAAGGGCTGCCCAGGTTGCTGGATTACTGGCTTACTAAACAGAGTGCTTTACCAAGCACCGCTGACGTTAACAAATATGAATAGTAAATGACTCTGCTGCCCAAGTCTCAGCAGAGGAGCCATGCCCTTGGCTACCCTTCTGTCAGCAGCAGCTTTACTTACAAATGCAGTCTGAGTTCACTGCTCAAACTGCATTTGAATGTCTGTATCACACTGAGAACAACTTCTAAGGTTCAACTAATCTTAAATCCTCATTTCTATTTATTTTGGGTATTCAGTTAGGATCCTCATAAAGGGAACAAAAAGCTTATGACAAAGAATATTTAAAGGTTGAATTTGAACTACAACTTTCTAATCCATGTATAAAAACAGGTAATATTGCTAGGAACCCACTGCTGCTGATCATTTTGAGCAGAGAAAGAGGGGCCTCTGGGCTCTTCTCTCTGCTCTGAGTACAAGCCTGGAGCCACTCCTTCTATACTGTCATGTATTTAGCATGCACACAAACGTCCCTGCTGCCTGTTAGACACTAAGTCAGTAAGCAGTGCCTTTCAAGTTTTTGGCCCTATTCTCCCCCAAAATCATTTTATTAATATTACACATAATATAAATATATATTTATTTTATTTATATAGTTATACTAGTAATAGTAAAACAAGTAAATATAAATAAAACTAAATCCAAAGTAGAAAGGTGCGTACTTGAACCTGTTTTATGTGCAGGAGACATTTCACTTAAGATGCTCACGATCCAGTAACTGTAAATGTGCTATGACCTAGAGTTTTAAAAGGACACCTACCCTCTGGGACAATTCCATTAGAGGTGTACTGACATGACCCTATAATTTTATATTCAAGTTAACTCCAGAATCTTCTAATTGACAGTAATTGGTTATGCTTTCCTACGGATATTACTGACAGCTTTAGTAACTCTTAAACCTCCTTACAAGCGGTACTAGTATAAGCTCTTCTCTTACATAGGAAAAGGTGATTATACACCTCTAACAATATACGCTGAGTAAGTTGATCCCTTGTTTTCTGTTTTAGTCAAATACTGGAGATAATGTCAGCAGTAAGAGAAGAAGATCCTCTGGAATTAGCCAACACGCTATATAACAACACCATTAAAATATTTTTTTCCTGATTTGTATTTTCTTTTTATGATGTGGAATTTCATAATAAGACTGTGAGCTTTATTAAAGAAGTCTTTCCAGTAGTTCTTTAAAGAGGTAGCACTATACATTCCACCTCACTTCTACCCATCAAGTCAGATCAGCTGCTCAATGCCTTAGTTAACAATGACAACCTTTTTATTGTGTAATGTCATCAGAAGTCTGAAAGGACAGTTTTATGCTCTCACTGCAAACACAGTGATGTTTCTACCTAAGACTTAGACAGCACGTCCTTGTTTATATCAAAGTTTAGTTAATAACAAGCCTATTTCTCAATTCTGTCCCTGATTTGTGACTTTTGAACCTAGCTCTGTGCTGCAGCTCTGATTTCAAGTTTCTCAGTTGCTTCTAGCAGGCTATCTTGCCTTAGTTTTAAAAAACATTTTATAGCCTTTCTACTCAACATTATTTTATCTCCTTGTCTCTTATACTAACTTCCTTTATTCTGCTTCTTCATTTCCCCATTGATTTGAAGGAAAAGCTCGAGGCCAGCATTAGCTATACTCCAATTCCATGGAGGACTCTTTGGCACAACTGACGCACCGTATGGTCATTATCTCTATTAAGAAGTTATTTGTTCAAATTTTGTCATAAAAACGTGAAAACATTTTATTCTATGTACAATAATGTACACAAATTTAAATAGGTCACCAAAGAGACCAGAAGTAATTAAAGAGGTATATTTACAGTAGCACATCACAGTAAATGAAAAATCATTCACAGTTTCAACATCGATACTGTTTTTGTGCTTGGTTACACACTGACGTGAAGCATATTACTCCATTTTGGATGAACTGAATTTTAAACAAATACCTCAATGATTAGTAAATGCTACTTTAATCAGTGTCATCATTAAATTCTGCTGCTGCTGCTGCGCCTGTGTGCTGAATCCCCCCGTTTCTTTCTCTTTGAGTGTCATCATCACAGTCTGTACTGTCATCCTCGTTCAATTCTCGGTCAGATCCAGCAGCATCTTCTCTTAAAGCTTCCTCTGGGTTTGGATTTTCATTGGGTGCAATAAATCCATTGTTGTTAGATACATTTGAGTTATCCTTGATATCATCTTCGATGTACACTTTCTGATGGCACATTGGACAAGTATCTTGAATGTACAGCCATTTCCGAAGACAGAGTGCATGGAAATAATGGTTACATGGCGTAATACGAGCAGATGTTGTAAACTCATGATAGCAGATTGCACATACATCATCTATTTCTTGCAAGTGGCTCCCTTTTATTTCAGGAAGTGAATTAATTTTCTTAACAGCAGTTCTACGATTCATGAATGTCTTCCAGCCATTTTTTACTTGTAAGTAGATGTTAAAATATGCATGTAGGCACATCATACAAGCCCGAATTTTACTTCCTGACTCAAACATCATGGTATAGGCCCCATTCCCAAACATTACTACTCCAAATATAAATTCAATAATATTGCCTGTCGAGCGAACAAAGTAGACATAATCATCAAGCTTTTCCCAGAGGACATTATAGTAGCCATCAATCATGAATAGCGTGTAGACAGTGAGGGAAACTATTACTTTCAAGCAGAGTTCCACACAGAAGGCTGTAACTGCAAACAGCCATGTATTTAGTGCATAGTGATGCCAAAGAACATAACTGAGTAAGACAGGAAGAATGAACAGGCAAGCAGAGACAAACAGCACAGGGAAATGTCTATGGAAAGATGACACATGGGAGGCACTGAGAGACATTAATACGGGGTCTGTCATTCCATGGATGAAATGCAGGACTGCAGTTAATAAAAGGCACATGTTTCTACTTAAGCGAATAAGTCTCTCTTCAGGTCTCAGCCCACTTAAACCAGTCTGAAGAGCCAAAATGAAAAATAAAACAGGTGCTACAAAGCCAAGCCGCCTGTCATCTTCTTCAGTCGATCCAATAAAGGCCAATATTCCAAGGCCCAAATAATGGGCTATTGAAGAAATCACAGCGCTCATGCCCAGTACAGTTAGTGTAGAGTCACAGCCACTAATTATGAGATTGCAAATGACATCCCAGAAATCATCCCAAGAAATAAAGAAGGACTCAGTTTCATTTGCCATCCTTAAAATGTACATTAACACTGTAGCCTGAGCTGTAATTCTTGTTAGCCAGAAGACCCGAAGTATGTCTGGGAAACGAATCCTCTTCCATGTGTCCTCCATCAGCAACTGTAATCCATAAATTCGGTACATATGCCTCACTAACAAGTAAACATACCGAGTAGAATAATAAAACCACTTAAGTTTCACTGCCAAGACAAGCGCTGTGTTAAATATGAGAATCAAGGAAGATGTGAAAACTAATGTCTCTCTGATGTGTAATGGTAGCTCTGTGATTAAGCCGATTACAGGAACCAAGATATTCAAAATAATTAACTGCGAGTAGATGGACTGAATCTGGAGCAGTGTGACATATCCAATTCCAAAGGTTAGCTGCAGAACGATGAGTGCCATCCACAGCGAGGGCCCTTTCCGAGGAAGCAACTCGATTCCAAACGCTGACGTGTTGTAGGCACCATAGAAGTCAATGTGCAAAGCAGCATAGTAATTCACCAACACTGAAGTTGCAGCTAACAGAAAGGCTGAGCTGTACATGTAAAACTTGAAAAGTGATCGCTGTGACAAGATCAGAACAATACTGGATACAACTATACCTAAGGAAAAGAGAGAAAAGGGTATGCAAATGAAATTTTGTAAGCATGTTTTTATACTAGCAATTACAACTTTCTTCCTTTATTATGCTATTTTTGTAGTTGTAAACCTCAAGACAACTTAGTTTTATGGGGCAGTAAAGATTTGAGAAGTCAGAGTTCTAAACCAGACCAACTAAACACATTTTTAAAACTTTGGCCCCTTATTTTCTGGTTTCTAAAGTAATTCTGCTTGTCATGGTATATATATATCCATACATGAGATTACTAAATTATCTTCAGGACAAAACTATAATGATATACATGCACCATTTGATAAGTTTTTAAACTCAAAAGAATACTTCCTATATAATTTCATAATCATTAAAAAGCTTAATGTAATACCACCAAAATATAAGGCCATTCAGAATGAAAATTACTAGACTGAAAGGCCTGTTCCTGGTTGGTTTCAGAATCCTTTCAGCAAGTGTTCTTTAGACAAGGGGAAGTTTTATATTTCACCCTATTACCTCCTCTTCCTCCAGCTGAGCTCAGCAGATTCTTTCTTAGATATTCACATTCTCTAAGGGTCCCAACTCAGGCCCCCAACACATTCCTTCAAATCAAGTTCCCTTTTCCTACAAATTGAATCACATCTTGAGATAACAAAAGTAACACTCAGAAAACCAAGCCATGTTTTAAAGAAGGCTGGCTATAAGCATTATTCGGATTATTCCATGGGTAAGTACTGTAAATGGTCTGATGATCGCTATCAAGTGCCATCCAGCTGTTCATTCAGCATACCTACGGAACTTTTGACATACCTATTTATATACATTCTACCTGATTCTGAAGTTTGTAATTATCTAGTTATCACCCCATTACATAGTTCTATCACTGCATTATAAATCAATGGATTGCACATGCTTTATACAAAGAAAGGTTATTGGGCAGTGTCTCAGTCCTATATTATTATGCTCTTAAAAATGATCACAAAATACAATCTAAGAAAGGAACCTAGGGAAGGGAGAGACAGCTAAGAAGCCAAAAACACTTGAGTAGCTTTCCCTTCAGTGTGACACAAAAAAGAATGCTGTATCTCACAGCCTGCGCATATTTTAAAAAGGAGTGATGGCTAGTTCCTTTAAGGGTCTAAACACCAGGTCCTTTGTGAAAAACAAAAACAAAGGAACAACAAAAACAAAAAAAAAAAAAAAAAAAACCCACATCTGGAAATCTAAGTAAGCTCCACCAGAAAATGAGACTGCTCGGAGCATTATTTCTGGAAAAGGAAAACAGTACTACTTCAGCCTGCAAGATACCCAGATGCTATCTAGCTCTTTCTACATGGAGATACTCCAAGCCTAACTCATCTTCTAAGTTGAGTTCTATTTTATGGCACTTAAAAGAGAGAAAGTAAAGCAAGTACCAAAATGCTGAGTGGCAACTTGCTATTCAGAGTATCAGTCCTCACCATCATGACCTTAGTTGACCTTATAAAAGGGATTTTTAAAAAATCCTAATAACCTTTTCTCCGAATCTTAGTTATACACACAAGCAGAGGCATGGGTTGGCTATTAGGAATGCTGTACAAAAACAAGTGCCATCTGCTGTATGTATGTACCAAATGAACCAGCTGAAAAATGGGAGGAGAGGGCAGGTACTGCCACTGTAACCTGAGTCTGAATATGGCCCAACAAACAATCTGATCCATCCTTCCCTCCCTCCAAATCAGGACCTCACTATCTTATATACTCAAACTGGCCCCAAATCTGTACCTGCCTCAGCCTCTTAAATGCTGGACTGTAGGCATAGGCCATCACCCCTAGCTTCACACTACTATTCCCTGAGGAAAACTACATTCTCAGTGTAAAATCAGTAAACACTCCCAAAGTAGCATACACCTGTAATTCCTACACAAAAGCTATAGACAGATCTTTTATAACCATGTTCTTATGGAATATGGGGAGAACCAACTCTCACTTTACAAAAAAAAAAAAAAAAAACAAAAACCAACTCCCCAACTAAGAAGTCTCCAAAGTAAATGTCCTTCCTGGTGATCTTTGGGCAGCACTGTTCGGGTTTCTTTGCAGTCCATGGCTGAGACATGAGGTTTTCTTCCTTAGAGTCCATCTTAAGGGTTCAAGAAAACCCAGGGGTAGTTTTTATTAGGGCTTATAAGGGGCCTGTTTTCTATTAAAACACCACCTTTGGACACAGAACGAGAATTGAATTAACCACAACCTGGGAATTTCAGTCCTAGACTCCAGTATAATTTGGAATGCTGTAAGTTCTCAAGGCAGAAAAAGAACCAAGTATCAAAATCTGTTCAGGAACTTTGAATTCATATATGAACTGAATGCACCAGAGAGTTCAGGACTTTTTCAGTTAGACTTCCAAATCCAAGAAGTAGTAACAGGAAAGGAAAGAGTACATCCATGCACTTTACACACCATGGCATCAACTCTTAGGAGACAGGGACTTGCTGTATGTAATCCAAACTAGCCTTCCACATGTGCCCTCCTCCCTGTCCCCAGAAGGCTAAGGTGAAAGGTGTGCCCCAACAAAGTGCAAACTCTTTAAAGTCTATTCATTCCTAACTCTTCTGCAAACTGACTAAAATTTAGAAGGAAATAAAATAACATTTACACCTCTTCAGATCCCTAAGTAACTTTAAAGCATTCAAAAACTGGCAAAGATACACAGTAATAAAAGACATTACTCCCTTACTTCAAATAGAGTCCTAAGTAATGAAATTCAGGAAAAAAAAAGTACTGTGAAATGATGTTAATCTGTTAGCATACTTGACAAATACATTATACCACAGAGAAACACTTTCTAAGCTTGGCACTGTGGCACTTACCTATAATCCAACCCCCAAGGACTAAGGCATAATAAGTACCATGCTGAGCTGTGTGAGACCCTACCTCAAAACAACAAAATTCTACCAAACTTTCACTTTAGGTAAAACAAAACAACAGCAAGAATGATATCCTAGAGTGTTTTATTCATGAAATTAAATTTTAATAACTATGATTTCATTACCATATATGAACATGGATTTTAAAAGTCAAGCCCCAAAGTGATGGTGGTTTGGGTTTTTGGAGACAGGTCTCTCTTCTCAGAGGTGTCCTTGAACCCACAGAAATCTGCCTATCTCTCTTTCAGAGAGCTGGGACTAAAGGCATGCACTACTAAACCCAGGTCTAAAGAGGTAAGGTGTAATTATTTGAATTCTGTTGTTCTCTGTCTTCACCATCTATATGTCTAGTCCTCGTCCAGATTCCAAACTTTCAACATCTAAAAGCTGTGGAATCCATAGTGACAAGACTCTCTTGTTTAGGAATGCAGTGAATGACAGTTAATATCCTTAGGATGGAGACTGTTATAGAAACAACAACAGCCAAGAGATGATAAAGCCCGGAAAGTCCTGGTCCCATTCCTACCCTTTTGGTCCCTCCCTACTTCTAAGGAGAGAGAGAAAAACTGAATAGCTAAGCCAGAGGTGACCATTTAACCAGCAGTGCCCACACAACGAAGCAACAAAACCCCAGCAAGACTAAATTCTGATGGCTCCAGAAAGCAGAGGCTGGAAATCTGACAGGGCACAGACACTCCTCCGTCCTCCCCTTCACTGCACTATGCCCTATACACCTACCTCTTCCTTCCGTCTATGTCCTTGGAATAAATGGACAGACATTTCCCAGATTCTGTCTGCATTCTAGCAATGAAAGGACACAAAGGAATGGGTCAGAAAACTTGCCCAGAGGTGAACCATTCTGGACTGAATGTGTGTGTGTGGGGGGGGGGGGGGGGGAGTGTGGAGAGACACACACCCCACCATTTTTCTTTATCATTCCACTGTCTTACTGGCACCAAAGAGGAAGAACAGCTCTAATTTCTCATATATCTGATCATTGATTAAATATGCACTCATACAGACACATATAGACATACTGAGGTTTTAAGTTTTTAATATTAGATCTCTATAATATTTTATAACTTTTATATATTTCTGAGGACATTTCTGCATGAGTTCTATATTCAGCATTGGCTTATTTAGAACTGATTCATAAGTATAAGGTAGAGGTCCAACATGATTCTCCCTATATTACTTTTTTACATATATTAATACTTATAAGGATTTCTATGAACAATGTAACAATGTAATCAGAATAACTACTCTTCAAATCCTAACTTACACTTGAATTTTTTCCTGACTACTGATTAAAGACTCCTTCCATTTCTGCTGACCACTCAGGGTTCTGTGAAGGCCACTTTACCTTCTGTCCATTTCTTCCAGTTTGGACACGTGTCCTTACAAAAGGCTATGTTGAAGACCTAGTCCCTGGCAGGTAGTGAGAAACAACTGGATCATTACAGTTCTAATTCCAACAATGTGTTAACCCACGAATGAATTCTCTGCTAAATGGAGGGGACGGGACCTAGCTGAAGGCAGCAGGTCACTTGCAGGCGTGGAGGTGGGAGTGGAACAGTGAGCGTTTGAAAGGGATGCCTGTAAAGGGATAGCTTGTCTTGCTCCTTCCTGCCTCTTTGTGCTTCCTGTCTGCCATGAGACAAGCAACTTTCTCTGCCATGACCTTTGGTCATAATGCTCTGCTTCACCACAGGCCCAAAAACCAATTAACCTAGTGTCATAGACTGAACCCTCTGAACCTAGGAGTCAAAATAAACCTTCCCTACTACAAGTTAATCTTAGGTATTCTGTCCCCAACACAATAACTAATACAATATGATGTTGGGAAGCTTTTCTTATTTGTGTACAATTAGTAACAAATTATTTGTTGGTCATAAGTAATACCTAGGTTTACATCCAGTCTTTTGGTTTCTTAGATGCTGATTTATTATAAGGTTTTTAATCCTAAAGATTCAATTTATAATCTTTCTATAAATTGATTATTGATGATCATTCAAAGAGGAAGGGAGCCAGTAATTTTTCCATATTAAGTAAATATCACTAAATACTTCATATTTACTTCTATGAACCTCAATTCAAGTCTACCTCTGGAACCTACCAAGTTTCTACTATACTTGTCTATTTCTGAGCTGTGTTTTTCTATTCCTAGTCTATTTGTCCATCCCCACGGTTCTCCACCAGGATTAGATGTCCTCACTCCTTGGGAACACTTGACAATATCTAGGGTCGGAACAGCTGTGACAACTGAAGTGCATGTTACACTGACAGGTGTTACTGGCAGAAGGTCGATAGACGAGAAAAAGGCTAGAAATGGTACTTTGTAAATTGTGCCCCATTCCTACGTTTATGCTGTCCACAGTGTCAACAGGGCTGCTGCTGAGGAACCTCAGTCTCTTCCCCTGCCACACACAGTTACCTCTGCTTCATTCCAGTGTGCTCACACCGCAGGGTTTCTCAGGGTTTTCCACTGAATGGATGAGCTCATTCAGTATCAAAGAAAATTCTCAATTCTTTTACAATGAAGAGATTCCCAACTAACACACGTTTAGAGTAAGTCTTAAATTTGCTGTTTTGTTATTTTCAAAAGTGCTATAATGACTATCCTTGCTCATAATGTGGTATAACTATAATCTCTAAGTCCTCACAACTAGAATTGTGAACCAAAAGGTATAATGTAAATGTCACTTGATGGCTAGAGAGATAGCTCAGGTGGCAAGAATACTTTCCTACCTAGCATGTTTGACAGCTGGGTTCAGTCCCTGACATCTTATAAAACCAGCTACAGTGGTACAACCTTGTAATTTCATCAGTACTGAGGTAGTAGAGTCAAGAGAATCAAAAGTTCAAGGTCATCTTCAATTTGGGGTCAGCATAGGCTACATGAGGCCCTGCCTCAATTAATTAATCAGTATCTGTTGATAAAGGCAATGGTTTATACAGAGGCAATGGCTTGCCAAATTATATAAACTCAGCTATTTTAAATAGGTAAACACCTTTGCCAAATACTTTTAAATCACACTTTGCATTTTTTACCTATCTAACAGATTAACTATTTCTTTCATTAACAATGAGGCTAGGAACTACTTTTCCTTACAGGCCACCTGAAGTTTATACAATGGGAGCATAAGCCTAAATTTAAGTTTAAAGAACTTAGAATTGGACTGGAGAGATGGCTTAGTGGTTAAGAGTACTGACTGCTCTTCCAGAGGTCCTGAGTTCAATTCCCAGCAACCACATGGTGGCTCACAACCATCTGTCATGGGATCTGATGGTCTCTTCTGGTGTGTCTGAAGACAGCTACAGTGTACTCATCATGTATATAAAATAAGTAAATAAAATCTTTGAAAAAAAACCACTACTAAAGGATTTAGCATACATGATATAAACATTTTCCCCTCAATGTGTCATTTTTAAAAGATTTTCAATAAAAAAGGGTTTTTTTTTTTTTAATTTTTAAATACTCATTTTATTGTCCTTTGTAATTTCTCAGTTTTCCTTTACGGTTAGAGAATCCTTTGCCACTTCAATCAATTGCCACCATATGAGTAATGCTATTAAAACACGTTTCTATGCATGCATCTTCTCTTTTGTCTTTAGATTTGCTAACTCGGCATCATGCTACTGTGGGATGAGCTTCTCTTACTATCTTAACACTACCTAAGAAATAGTTTTATGTTCCCAAACATTGTACATATTGCTATGGGTTTCTTTATATCTCTAAAGGGAAAGGCTTTACTTTCTGACCTTTTAAAATCTCAAACTGGTCTGACACCAGATCAAAGTGCAGTTGTTGAACCATTCTGTAATCAGAGGGAGAATGCTGCAGCCATTAACACATCCACTTAGCAATGTTTCAAAGGCTGCTGGGCAAGTCCTGAGGTATATGGCTTCAATAATGCGAAGTCCCCAAGTAGTCTCCACTCACATCTTTCATACACATACATGTTACTACTTTCATTTAAGGTAATTTTTTTTTAAGTCACAAAACTTTCTTCAGTTTTTATTCTTACAAACAAACAAAATTAGCACAACTATTCTGTTACAATTTCGGGAATCTTTAGATGATGAATTTAGAGGTCAATTTTTCTTATAAAACCTGACTCAATATTCTGAGATAATTTTTTTCAATTAATTTTTTGGTGATTTCAAAAGGATGAAATATCTATAACAAAGTATAGTCTTAACTGAAGCATTAAAATATTTTTTGAAAAGTGACCATATGAACAGCTAAGACATGAAAAGTCAAATGCTTTCAAGGGTTTTTATCCTAACTCATTTATCGTCCTAAACTCCATGATAAAGATGCTATGAACTTCCTAAAAAGAAGTTGTACCTTCAAAAGGAAACCTGCAAGGCCGAGTGATTAGAACGTCACTGACTGTGGAGGCTGGAATGCTGCAGACCCAGAGCCTAATTACAATTTATCTTGGACTATCTTTAGCCCAAGTCATAGCGAGACCTAACATCCAGTGACTAACCTAGAAACCTTTTGGAATATACTAACTTATAGCCTTAGTTCCCAACGGCCAGAGGTGTAGAATACCATCAGACAGCATGCTGGGTCTACAGCAGGAACCTTGGCTTTGCTTTCATCCACCTACTTAACATTCCACTAATGTTTTTTAAAGTGTTATAAAAACTTTATCAAACTGTTACCATGTTGGAACATGGGATTTGGGGTAACTTCAGTGTTCCTGGGCCACAGTCACTCAGATTTGGTTTCAGAATAAGCTCTTATCCCATCTGAGATGAGCTGTATTTTTATGTTGATGATACCATCATTGTCCATCTTTATAAAGGTAGAGAAAACAAAACCACAGACGCATTAAATGGACCACCAGCGGCTCTTACTGAAATTCTCAAATACAAAACTTCTGTGGAAATAAAGTACAAAGAGTGGGCAGGGGAAATAACTACTTTCTTAAATGTTTTTACATAAATGACTTAACTAAAGAAAACTCCTTCCTTTGGATCTACCTAGTGTTGAGTACTCCAACAGGAAACGCATTAAACCCCCGGCCCCCACAGAGTTGCCAGAATCTGCAGTTATTATGTCAGGAAGACATTCGAGGCAGCGGCTATATCCACTATCTCTGAGATGACTATGCCGACTCCACTCACACGCCACAGAGAATGGTGGAAGTGGCTTTAATAAAGAAAAACAGAATGGCTAACTTGTGTCCCCAGCAGATTACTTGTAAGCCCCATGCCTGCTGACTATCGCTCCCACTTTTTTTTTCTTGTTAACTTTAAGGTGAGCACTGCTGGTTAATACAGCGCTCTGTTCCGCATTTCAACACTGAGGGAAAAAGAAAGTAAAGCATCCTTGGAATCAGAGGGATCTTTAACGCTCTGGCAAACACCAGCTGTGCACCAAAAAACAAACAACTCCTACAACCTCATTCCTTCACCTGTAAAGTAAGAATAACACTATCCACCTTTGAGGAGTGCCTGACATATTAGGGAAAACCTGTGAAAATGCTTTATAGCAGACGAAGGTTACTGCTAAGAACAAAAGTGCATCTTTATTGACACTCCCTTTCTGTGGGAATAAGGCAGCAGACGCTTGTACTTCTGAAGGTTTTGGTCAGGACCTCACTACCAGTTAACCACCCACAACCCCCACCATTTCAATAGCAAGAACCCACCTAAAAACTCATCGTAATGATCTCATCAACAAAATCTGCCAAGCTGTAAAGATCAGAAAAAGGCCTCTTTACTCTTTAGATGCTTCTCACTCTGTACGTACAGAGAGAAATAGAAAGTGAAATATGAAATACTTTTAGTTCTCAATCCATATGAAATGAAGAGTGATCTTCTAGGTCTCTTGCAGATGTCTCATCACCCTCAAGGCAAGTTTTCATAGTCACATTCAACACATTATTTACTCATAGAAAGAGTTAGGGTTCGGTTTAAGTATAACCTTCCTGGCGGTGACTTTTGGAAATGGTTTCAAGGACTGACATTCAAAACTCTTGTCTCATGGCTTGTGTGTCCATTTACCTCAAACACCTGACGAGCCGGTGGACTCCAAGCCACAGAAGTGACAACATACTCTGCATTATGAAAAAGGGAAGATGGGGGGGCTCAAGCTTTGGCTCAAGTCCAAGGTCACGCACGGCGAGACCCGGACAGTTGTTTTTCCAGGGCTGTCGCATAGGACGTGCGCGGTAAGCCAGCAGTCATTCCCCAAGAGAAACAGGGAGGCAGTCGCATGCTCACACAGCCCCATCCAGGTGCCAACTGAACAGGACACAGACCCGCCGGCACCACTCCGCTGTCAATGCTGGCACGAGGACCACGGGTCCCCGCACCCCGCCAAAAGGCCCTTTTGGGGAATCAGACCGTGGTTCCCCAAGCCGCGTGCCACCAGTGCCCGGCCGTTCCCGTCCGCCGAGAGGCGGGACACGCCTTGGCCCGCAGGCTAGCCCGCTGTCCTTACCGAGGAGCCGGAGAAAGATCTGAAGCCCGATGCAGAACCGGCTTTGGCTGGAATCGTAGTAGGAGTTGAAGATGGCGTCGATGATGTAGAGGCAGGGAACCCGGAGCGCCACTTCGAGCGCCGCCCAGACCTGCTGCTGGGCCATCCGCACCTGCTGCTGCGGGGGCCCCACCGCCGCCATGAGCCGCTGCCACACCGGGGCTGGGCGGGCCGGGCAGGGCGGCGCGGGGGAGGCCCGGGGCCGCGGCCGGGGCGGGCGCGGAGGAGAGTGGCTCCGCCCCCGCCCGCCTCCTGTCCTGTGTCCCGGCCCGCCCCGCCGCCCGCTCGCGTCCCTCGGTGGAGCAGGGGGCGGCGGCAGCGGCTCCCGGGAGGCCTCGGGGCGTCGGTGTTTCCGGCCGGCTAGGGTCTGGCTCCTCCTCCCTCCAGCGCCTCCCCCGCCAGCGGAGCCACCATCTTGACCCCGCCTGCCTCGGCCGTTGCTGCCGTTGCGAGGCCCCGAGGTTGCGCCCGCGGTCACTCGAGAACGCGGAGCCCGCGCCGCGGCTGCGTCACAATCCGGCGCGCCGCGTAGCGTCAGCGCGCGCCGCACGGCGAGCCGCGTGCGTTGCCATGGTCTCCGCCCGCTTCGGCGCGCCTCGCCGCGGGGTGGCGCTCGCGTCGCCGGGCCACCGCGTCCCGGAGCCCTAGCGCCCCTCAGCGTTGGCGTGCTGCGAGCGTGGGATGCTGGGCTCCTGCGCACCGACAGTGTTAGAAGTCTAGTAGAGCCCAGTGAGTGTCCCGTGAACTTGCCTCATACTGCTTGAGAGATGAAAGACCGGAGGACGCCGCCCTGCCTACCTGCCTCTCCCCACCCAGAGACCAGGTCTGAGGAATGGCAGGGGAAATGACCTGCACAGGACGATCGCAGCCCGACTTGGCACTGGCCTTGAGTTGCTAGGCGTGGCCAAAAAAAGCACACTCGCTTCTATTTACACATCTCCCCTCCTGTCCCTGTGGACGGTCATGAACACATTAATGGCTTAGGACTAGCCTGACTTAAGAGCAAGAACCCAGACGTCTCCGAGTTCTTTGATTTATCCTTGTCCCGGGTAATCCTTAATCAAAGTAGATGAGACCATTCCCACCACCACCACCACCACGACGCACTTTCTTGCCTATCAGTGGAATTGGTATGGCCTGGCTGTTGTTTCTCTGTTCCTTCTCCAACAAATGGAGAGTGTAAGGTCAGAAGCTGAACTGTAGACTTAGATGTTTTGGTTTAAGGAACACAACATAGCAAACCAGGAAGCCTGGCTGACAAGGGCTCCCTAGCTCAAAGCGCATATGCCAGTGTACTGCAGGGCTCCAGAAGTAGGACCTCCCTCGCCATCCCACCCCACTCCCGCACAGGGTCTGTAAATAAAATTATCAGACAGGTATTGGTCTACCTGTTTTATCGAGGTTGAAACTGAGGTTCAGATAAAATGGATTGCAAGATCACAAGGTACCAAGAGGTGGGGGTTGTGTATGTCCCAGACCAGCAAGAATCAAAACCAGATTTTGAACCAGATGCTACCTTAAAGCTCAAAACTTTGATTTGCTTTGCTTCTTTTCACCCACAGCCAATTGTGTAACCGAGTCATATCCTTCCTACAGCGGCTGTCACCATCCTAACTCAAGACCTTCCTCGTCCTTTCTCTGTTTATTTTAATGCCATCAGAGGGTTGCCTTTTCAGATCTACTCTTCAGTAACTCTGGGTAACTTTCCTTTTTTTTTTTTTTTTTTTTTTTTTTTTTGGTTTTTCGAGACAGGGTTTCTCTGTGTAGCCCTGGCTGTCCTGGAACTCACTCTGTAGACCAGGCTGGCCTCGAACTCAGAAATCCGCCTGCCTCTGTCTCCCAAGTGCTGGGATTAAAGGCGTGCGCCGCCACCACCGCTCGGCTCTGGGTAACTTTCCTAAACTGCATAGCTGGGGACTAACCTTGTGATTATGACAACATTCCCAAAGGAAAGCAACCTTAGTGAGAGAATGACACAATCTTACACAGGGAACCCCAGGGATTAAATTAGCTGCTCAGCGACTCTCTTATCATGCCCTGACTGTAATTTAAGTCCAAAGAGAGAAGCTATTACTGAGAAGAGAGTCCAGAAACACTAAAGTTAAAATGTGATAGCAAAAAGAGGGAGAATTGCATTATTATCATACAAAAATAGAGAATAAAATATGATCTGGAAGTACAAACTAATACACATCTCTCTCGTCGGTTATGACCAGTGGTGCCTCTATTCACAGACAGGTAAACAATATGCACAGAATACCTGTGTTCAAAGAGAACACTGTCATTAGTGATTCAAAAGCCTTTTGTTTGCCATTAATTATTCAAATGCCTCTTAGTAGCTTGCTTTTTAAAAAAAAAAAAAATCAGAATCTTATTGTGTAGCTCAAGCTAGCTTGGAGCTGGCTTTGTAGATCAGGCTGGCCTCAGACTCTTTCTATATCATCCACCTGTATTTGCCTCCTAAGTTCTGGAACTAAAGGTACTTTAGTAAAAAGTAGTATGTATAAAACATGCATTAGAGGGCTGGAGAGACTCACAACCATCTGTAATGGGATCTGACGCCCTCTTCTGGTATGTCTGAAGACAGCAACAACATGTTCATATACATTAAATAAATAAATAAATCTTTTTTTTAAAAAAAGAAAAAAAAAAAAAGAATAAACCTACATTAGCTTTTCTCTGGCTACCCATCAGTCAAGCCTTGTCAAGTAAAGAAAAAAAAATAAAGACTCAGGGCTGCAGAAAGGAAGTTTACTAGTGCACCCTGGCTTCCTTAGGTGGAGGGAGAAATCAGGAACAAGAACTTGAGCCTCCTCCCTCCCCTGCCCCTTCCAAGAAGGTCTTTGTATTTCCTTCCAATGGATGATGCCAATTTCAGAAGAAGAATGGGAACTGATAGTTACAGTATGCACTATAACTTCTACGCCCTTGGAAATTGCTTTAAAATGATAGTCTCTAATTGGTTGTTTTTTTTTTTTTTTTTTTTTTTTTTGGTTTCTCTCTTTTGTTTAAAGTAAAATTCAGATGCCTATCGAAATGTAAGTATTGACATTTTCTGGTTTTGCAAGTCCAAACAGTCTTTTTGTAGTTAACAACGGAAACGACAGGGGTCACAGTGGCGTTTGGAGTAAATGTTGAGTCTCCATTTCCTGACATGTGGTTATTCCTCTGGTACGCATTTGCTGAGCACTTTGTGTGTGCTCCACCTCTTCTGTGTCTGGGTAGTTTACCTTTCTAATTCTCAGCATGCTCACCTGGAGACAGAAGAAGATAAGGATGAGAAATGAAATTGTTACACACCATCCAGATCCATCCTTTGCTGATGTGCTGAAGAACACAGAACCAGGCAACAATAGTGATGGAATCAAGTTTGCAGTGGATAGTTTTCTCTCTTCAGAGCATAAGATTAATCTCCTAAAAGTAACTTGATGGTATCTGGGGGAGTACCTCCCACCCCCTGCCTTCCCAGACAGGGTTTCTCTGTGTAGCCCTGGCTGTCCTGGAACTCACTCTGTAGACCAGGCTGGCCTCAAACTCAAAGATTCTCCTGCCTCTGCCTCTGCCTCTGCCTCTGCCTCTGCCTCTGCCTCTGCCTCTGCCTCTGCCTCTGCCTCTGCCTCTGGAGTGATGGGATTAAAGGCGTGCACCACCACCTAACTTTGTTTTACTTTTACAAAAAAACAATTAAACAAGCTGAGTGTGGTGGCACATGCCACCCTTAGGAGACAAGCCAATCTCTGTGAGTTTGAGGCCAGTTGGGGCTACATAGTGAGTCCCTATGTTAACAAACTAAAATAATTTATAGACTGGGGAGTGTACTCTCCCCCCATGAGCAGGACGGAGAGACCTTGGTTGCCACAGCAAGGTCAAGTGACCTAGATGGAGTTACCCACCTTGGCTGCCTGGAACACAGCAGAACTGCCCCTGGGCTTGCCCTGAGACATCTCCGGCCGTGACCTGGAACGGACTATGGATTATCCCACCCATCTGAAACCAGGAGGGGTTGTGGGTTGGGTCTTCCCCTTTAAATTGAGAGCTGAACATTAAAGCTTTGGGCCTTGATCAGAGAACTCTGTCTTGGCCTCATCTCTTCTCGCCCTCCTTCCCCCTTCATTCCCAGCCCCCCTTTCAGGTGAATCCAGTTGACTTGTGGCCGCGGGCGGCTACAGGGGAGTGTGTGTGTGTGTGTGTGTGTGTGTACTTCCCTAGCATGTGCTAGGGAGTGATCACCACCACCACAAAAATATTGAAAATAAAACAAGAAAAATGTTTTGAGTACTTAGTATGGTATGTCATGAAATTTTAAGAAAAACATCCATTGGCGCTACTATGCTATTTCAACACTTTTTCCAATATTCCATTTATAGCTTAGGAGTATGGTAAAGATACTCAATTTGTTACAGATGGTAACCATCAAGTGGAGCTCAATGTATTTTAGAATAGAAATGATTAGAATATGTTAATCTAGGATTGTGGTCAACCATTATGTGAGGGCTGAGGTACTTCTGAGAAGGAGAATGCAGTCAATACTTTAAGGTCATGTCAAGGAGGAAAGAGCACAGTAGACGAATATATGATCATGCGTCCCATAAGGCTCAGAAAGGTTAGGGAATTTCATGGTTGTGCAGCCTGCAGCTAGGTGCTACTCTCTTACAGTACGCTGTCCATTGCTATATGATATGAGGTATTTCTGGTTTCCACTAGCAGATAGATGTATACGACCCTTCACCATGTCTTGGATCCTGGAGGGTGAACTTCTGATGCTCACCTTTCATTCCACAGCTGCCTTGAGCAGAATAAAAGTTTTGAGGTAAACACTTGAGTGTTGTAAAGATTCCAATCTTTCAGATTCAAAATATCCTCAATTTGGAAAAATAAATCCGAATAGGGTTTTTTTTTTAAAGGGGGCAAACTGACTTTAAAATTCATAAGAAAATGGAAAATGTCAACAATAGCTAAGACCACCTTAAAGAATAAAGTTGAGAGAACATTTTTGTTTGTTTTGTTCTGGATTTTTGAGACTGGGTTTCTTTGTGTAGCCCTGGCTGTCCTGGAAATTACTCTGTAGACCAGGCTGGCCTTGAACTCATATAGATCCTGCTGTCTCTACCTCTTGAGTTCTGAAATGAAAAGTGTGCACCTCCCCCCCACACACACACACACACTGTTTTCTATAAGCTGTTAAGGCCTAGTCCAAAGCTATAATAATGAAGACACACGGTATGGTGTATGGCTAAGAGTGACTAAACCTATGGAACTGAATAGAAAATGTAGGGAAGCCAGGCATTGGTGATACACGCCTTTGATCCCAGCACTTGAGAGGCAGAGGCAGGTAGATCTCTGAGTTCCAGACCAGCCTGCTCTACAGTCCTAGTTTTAGAACAGCCAAGACTACACAGACAAACCCTGTCTTGAAATATAAACAAACAAGCAAATGTAGGGAAAGCCTGTCATATAGTTACCCACCTCCTGATGAAAGCAGCATTACAATACAATGGGGAAAGGATTTTTTAAAAACCTTGTGAATAGCAGGACAGCAGGTGTTACCTAATGAATTACAGCATGCTGTCTAATGATGAAACACCTCAGAGTGCATCCTGTTGAACTGTGGGTCACCACCCCATGTAGAATTGCATAACTGAACTAGGAGATTGTGCATGTGCGTGCACACGCACACGCGCGCACACACACACACACGTTTTGCATGGCACATGCCATGCAATGCCATCAAACACTGCCTGAAACACTTGGGCTCACATTTAAATCAGATTTGAGAATATGAATAACATTTTTTATTGGACACACAAAGGTTTTTATCTTGGATACAATAGTTTGTTTACCAAAAAAACAAAAAAACAAAGCACCAAAACCAAAATCAAACCAAAACAACAACTGAAAAATCCACCCAAAGAATATTTTTCCATCTGCCGTTCCTCAGTGTGTATTACCAAATCAACACCTACCTTTGGATTATACTGTGTTGCACAAATTGGTTTTAAAATTTGTTGAGTTGCTGGCTTGTGTTTCATAACTATGTAAATTTTGGTTTGATATTTGGACAGAATTTCAACAATTCCTCAAATGCTTCCAAACATACTTCTGCCATTTTATGCTTTAAAATGGCATTTGTGGAAAACTGAATTGTCTCAGTATTGACAATTATAAGATCAGTCTAAGAAAGATGTTGAAGATAGTTTGTGACCTGTAGTACCCTCAGGCATGGTAGTGTTAGTGTTTAAGAATCACTGAAGACTGACACCCTAGACTTTAATAGTATGTAAAGCAAAGAGCATTTATTTAGCTGAATTTCCTGCATGTAGGGATCTCCCCACTTGGAAATAGAGACCTCTGGTGGACTCTAAGGCCAGCTTTTATTGTCAGTTAGGGGAATTCCAGGGAGGGGTGTGTGCCCTTTTACCTTGATTGGTCAGCTCTATCTCTAGGGCTCTGACAGATTCTGTAATTGGTTAGGTTCTGGAGACCTCCCTGGGGGTTGCTTATTCATTCTAGCTACCAATTCTTACTTCAGGCCAAATGACAAGGTGTCCTGGAATTGGCTGCCTGCAGATGTGGTTGGCTGATCACAGGTTCCTGGATCTCATTTCTAGGAAACAGAAACTTAGGCTTAGTCTCCCAAACTGCCAGTTTGTAGCCTGTCTTGGAATCAGCACTGACTTACTCAGTCCTCTCAGTGCCAAGAGCCTTTACCCACTGGTCCATCTCACCTGCTGTACTGGCTGGTCCTGTGTCAACTTGACACAAGCTGGAGTTATCACAGAGAAAGGAGCCTCCATGAGATCCAGCTATAAGGCATTTTCTCAATTAGTGATCAAGGGTAGGAGGGCCCATTGTGGGTGGTGCCATCCCTAGACTGGTATTTCTGGGTTCTATAAGAAAGCAAGCTTAGCAAACCAGGGGAAGCAAGCCAATAAGTAACATCCCTCCATGGCCTCTGTATCAGCTCCTGCTTCCTGACCTGCTTGAGTTCCAGTCCTGACTTCCTTTGGTGATGAACAGCAATGTGGAAATATAAGTTGAATAAATCATTTCCTCTGCAACTTTCTTCTTGGTCATGATGTTTGTGCAAGAATAGAAACCCTGACTAAGACATCCACCCACCAAGACTCAATTCTTTATGTAAAAATAAACACATCTCACTAGTATACAAACTTGCTTTTGCCTTTAATAAATTGTATAGTTCTGTTACTTAAGAATTTTTTAGAATTTTTTAAAAACGTATTCACTTTACATCCTGCTCACTGCCCTCCTCCCAGTCTCCCCCTCCCACAATTCTTCCCCCATCCTCTCTCCCCGTCTTCTCTGAGCTGGTGAGTTCCCTCCCTGGGTATCACCCCACCCTGGCACTTCAAGTCTCTGCAAGGCTAGATGCTTTCTTTCCTTGAGGCCAGACAAGGCAGCCCAGCTAGAACATATCCCACTTACAGGCAGCAGCTTTTGGGATAGCCCCCATTCCAGTTGTTCGGGACCCACATGAAGACCAAGCTGCACATCTGCTACATATTTGAGGGGAGGCCTAGGTCCAGTCCATGTGTGTTCTTTGATTGGTGGTGCATTCTCTGAGATCCCAAGGGTCTAGGTTAGTTGACTCTGTTAGTCATTCTGTGGAGTTCCTATCTCCTTCAGGGCCGCATTCCTTCCTCCTATTCTTCTATAAGTGTCCCCAGGATGCATCCACTGTTTGGTTGTGGATGTTCGTATTTGTCTGAGTTAGCTGCTGAGTGGAGCCTCTCAAAGGATAACTTGCACCTGTCTGCAAGTGTAACAGAGTATCATTAATAGTGTTTGTTAGTGATTGGTGCTTGCCATGGGATGGGTCTCAAGCTGGGCCGGTTATTGGTTGGCCATTCCCTTAGTCTCTGCTCCATCCCCTGTGCTTACATTTCTTATAGACAGGATAAATTTAGGGTTGAAAGTTTTGTGGGTGGGTTGGTGTCTCATCACCCTACTTGTTTCCTGCCTGGCTATAGGAGGTGACCTCTTCAGGTTCCATAGTCCCAATGTAGTGAGTCACTTAAGAATTGATACTTAAGAATATTTTTACTTCTAGGACATACTTACCAAAATATGCAAATTTTTTATTATGTGTATGTGTGTGTGGGGGGGGGGGTTGGGGAATATTGTTCTATAACTTCTGCCCACTTCTTGAGGCCTATAGAAATAAACCTTTAGGTGCTTGAAGTTATAAAGAAAATAGGATGAAATAAATTGTGAAACTTAAAAATCAAATAAATTTCTTATTTAATATAGAAAACATTTGACATCTAGACCTCTATTATATTGCTATATAACTGACTTTGCATAAAAAATTCTTGAGCAAAATGGAGATAACAAGGGCAACGTTTAAGAAGTCTTGCTCTAGGGGCAATTTCTCTAGTTGGGAACATACCCAGGCTCTCCACTATGTTTCTAACATTGTGTTAGAGGTTGGGAAAGTAGAATAAGTTAAAATACTTCTCTGTTTATTATGATCTAACTTTAAAAATATTCTTTGTTCGATTATTACAAGACTTCAGGGATTTTCAGAGTTCATAAAATGCTCACTTTTTTTGACAGTTTTGGAGAGCATCTTCATGTGTTTTTATGGAGAAGATATTCCTGCCATCCTGGTAGCTGACTGTTCAATGCCTACTCCTGGCATTGGGTAGGAAAACCTCATGAACCTGCTACTACATGTGGTAGGTAGACAACGCACCCTTGCAGTATGACAGTGCTTCTTCCAGATTAAATTAGTTGCCTCAACTAGGATGTGGCTTCTCCTTGCCTGTTGTTCTCTTGGCACAAGAAACCTGAAGTGCCCCCCAAGAAACCCTAGCAGATTTAAAGAGTATTATTATTATTATATTATTGTTACTATTGTTATTGTTCTTATTGTTATATGTCTTTTGATGAACTAGTTCCTACGTTAGGAATCAAGACCTCTAGACCCACAAATTTGGAATGAGAGGCACAGGCTCCCCTCGCAGTTACTAGGAGAGATGGGATGGAAGTGTTCATTTTCTATCGATGCTGAAGGCTGGGTATCTTAATCACTTTTCTCTTACTGTACAGAAACAACATGATCAAGGCATCTTATAAAAGAAAACATTTGTTGGGACTTACATTTCCAGATGTCCATGACCATCATGGCTGGCACGGTACTGGAGCAGTAGCTGAGAGCTTACATGTATCTGCAAGCACGAGGCAGAGAGCTGGAGATGGCATGGACTTTTAAACCTTCAAAGCCTATGTCCAGTTACACACCTTCTTCAATAAGGCCCCAATTCCTAATCCTTCACAAATGGGAGCCATTCTCACTCAAATAACTGCATTGCTTCTCTTAATAACTGTAGTGGTCATAGAGGATCATTTCCTGCCGGGAGCCAACCTGACTCCATTTTAAATAGGAATTAGTTTTAGGTTTTGTTTTTTCTCAGCTGTCAACTTCTGAGAAAGCAGATGGCTAGTGGTCACTGCACCCTAAGGAAAGTGGTTGCTCTGCCCTGAGCCAGACAAAAACATCAGGGCCGCAAGATATCCACCGTGGCAGAATGCCCGGCTTCTGTGAAATTCCCCCAAATACATTATCCCCTTCCCCGCCTGTATAACTTGCCTGAGAAAATACAGCTCAATGGACCTTGATCAGAAAACTTGACTTGGTCTTGTTCTTTGCATTTCCTATCCCTTCCATTCTCTTCCCCTTTCTCTTAGGGTACCCTGTCGAAGGTCCCGAGGGTCCAGGCAATTTTCCTATCTTGATATCATTACTTTATCATAACATTGTTAAGTCCCAGATATTAGGATATGAACTTATTCTGAGCCATTATTCAATCTATCATTGTGGGAAATCTGTATCTATTTGCCATCCCCCAAAGCACAGTAGTTTATCTACATGGAACACAGTACCATATAATGATGGCTAGAGTGGATACAGCTCTCCCAAATGGCTGTAACTTGAGCTGAGGGAAGGGTACTGGGAAGATTTACATACAGGACATGGGAGTTTGAACATCTTCCTGTACCTCTTGTTTCCTTTGACCATGGAAGTTATCTTTGATGATCACTGTCATCAATTCTGGATGAGATGGATTAACTGGAGTCTGACAAAACTCAATTCGTCATGAGAAACTGGCTGTACAGTCACCAATAGTCCACAAGATACACATGTATAGAACTTTGTTTTCCTTGTCTGTATGGCTGTCCCCTGAAGAGATGGCCTTGCTATAGGGTGGCAATTCACTTGCAATTCTCCCCTTAGAGCTTGCTGTGAACTTCTACGGATTCTTATCATAAATACTCTTTACCACAGATTCCTCTAGGTTGAATGTCCCAGACAACAGGGCTAAATCACACAGCAGCCTGGACAAGTCAGAGAGCCTCACATTCCCTGGATCCCAAGATATCAGTCTCCTTGTCAGCCAGTTTATGAATTAGAACCAGGATTTCCAAAAATTTTTTGCTGATGTAACAGGCTGCTGGTCTAATTGGAGATTATCTCTTTCTCTGACATACAATATGCCATTTATTGTTTATCTGGTCCAGTCAACACAATACCATCTGTGGCACACTCCGACGATCCAGATCTCCTCAGACTTTATTGGTTAGAGGGTAGGAGAGTTAATTTATCTCTATGGCAAGACTAGACATGTGCACTGATGTCTCTTCAGCATAAAATCAAACTTCTGGCCTAGCAGCCTCAGGACTTAGCTCCACACAATCGCCATGGCTTCTGGTGATGTGTACAGGGTAGGTCTTTTGGTCTCTTTTGGCATATAGGCTCATTTGGAATTGTTGAGAAGCAGCACAGAGTAAGGCTGAGAGATGCCTCATCATAATATGTGGCTACTGGCATCTTTTTCATAACTGGCTTTGTTACCTGTACTTCAGTTTTTAAATTATGTGAGCCTAGATCTTTTAAAAATAAACACCACTAAAAGATAGAAATTAGGGCAGCTTTCTACCAGTCTGCTTCTATTTGACTACCTAATGGTACATGTGGGGATGCAAAATTCATTGCTGGCCTCACGTTCATTCCTGATTCATCTGCCTTTGACTGGAAGACCTTGGCATTTAAAAACCCAGAGATCTGTTTTGTCATTGAAATTGTGTGTGATCGATGGTCAAGAAAACTTGCAGATCATATCTGACCAGAAAGAAATGCCACTGCGTGGTTAGTAGTGCACTAAGTACTTTATAAGAATTCTCAATTATTAGAGCAAGGAATTCTTACATGCACCGTGTTCAGGTTTTTGTTTCAACAAAAGTATATGTATGCCTGTATTGGAATGAATTTCCTAAGTAATTATCAAAGCTAGAAATTTTACATATAAAAGTCAGTATAATCTAAGTAGTATTTAAAAAAAAAAACTAGATATAAATGGTTAATTCATTGGTCATAGACAGTGAAGGACAGTAATCCATGAGACATAGAAAGCAACCCAGGCCAGTCAAAACTACTCCAGTTTACTACTGTCTGGAAAAAGTTCCCAGCTGTGGCCTGGAGTTGGAGAGTCCAGGCTGGCCAGGCTGGGAACCCAAGGCAACTATAGTTCACAGGGTGGACTGTTACAGAGTGTGGAGAAAAAAACAAGTGTACTCAAACTTTTCTAACAATGGAAGAAGGAATACATCCCAACTGTTGGCCTCATCATTCATCCGTGTGTGTGTGTGTGTGTGTGTGTGTGTGTGTGTGTGTGTGTGATGTATCTCTCTCTGTGTAGGCATGCATGTGCCACTTCACACGTGTGAAGGTCAGAAGACAAGTTAGAATGTCAACCTTGCTTCCAGGTTTTCAGTGTTCCCACTAGGCCAGGCTAGCTGGTCTGTGGTCTTCCTAGGATCCTTGTTTTCATCTCCCAATTCACCCAGGAGCACTAGGGTGACAGGTGTGTGCTACTCCTGACTTTAAGTGGTTTCTAGAGATCTGAACTTACAATTGCATGGCAAATGTTTTAACCACTGAAGCATCTCCTTGCCAGGCATGTGGTGGTGCACACCTATAAATTCCAGAACTCAGAGGGCTAAGAGGATCATATTGAGAACACTCTAGATTACAGAGGCTTGGGTGGGGGTCGGGGGGAGAAAAAATTAGTAGAATTTTAATGAATATATAAAATTTGTATTAACCATGTCACAGTTTCATTTTAAAATTCTCCAATAATGTCCAATGGCTATTTAGATGTTCTTGAGACAGGGACTCATTTAGCACTGTGCATGGAATCAAGGCTGGCCTTCAACTGCTCATCCTGCCTCCAGCTTCCACATACTGAGATCATAGGCGTGTGCCTCCAAATCTACTCCACCATATTCCTATCCTGCCTTCAGCCCTGACCCTTCCCCTCCATGTACCCAAACTCATTTTAGCCCCTCAGACTCCTCTACAATGCACGTGTGTGCTTTATCAATTCTGGGACCATAATGCCTGTGCTCCTTGGACCCTATCATCACATATTCCGAGGGAGGTGGGGCTTTGTTGTTGTTGTTTTTTGTTTGTTTGTTTGAGACAGGGTCTCTCTACACAGTCCTGGCTGTCCTGGAACCTCCCAGACCAGGCTTTCTTCAAACTCACAGAGATCCACCTGCCTCTGTCTCCCAGATGCTGGAATTAAAGGCGTGTGCTTTTAATCATAGGTTCCTGTTGCACCAAGAACATTTCCTCCCAGGACTAAAACGTGGATTACATGCAAGGTTTTATGTGGGTGTTGTGTGACTATTTGGTCTTCCACTATAAGGGTCATGGAGTCTGGGTTTGGTTTGGCTTCGTCCACTGTTTTATTGCTGTGTACAGTACATTGCTGCTTCTTAGTGTTATTTATGTATGGCCTTCCAGTGACACAGTTTATGATGGATTTCCCACCCCCCCACCCCCCATGGCTTCTCCATTAGGTGGCAGCATTAACAGCAAATGAAAAAACTTGATTTCAAAGGTCTCAATTTTAGGTGTGAGCATTGATCGCCACGTTGCTATTATTTATTGATTATCTGCCCTTATAACGTGTTACCTTGCTGTGTGGTTGCTTATTTATGTATTGTATTGTATGCCATGGTCCGTCAAATCTGTCATACTGATATTTAGCCCACTATTCAGAATACAAGAAACACTTCCTTCCTGTAAGAAAAAAAAACAAAAAACAAAAAACAAAAAAAACCCAACTGTGTCATAAACAGATCTGGTAGCCAGGGGCAGGGGTTTTTGATTTTCATATTTTTTTTTTTTTTTTTTTTTTTTTTTTTTTTTTAATGACAAAGATTAGAAAGACGTTTCAGGGCTAGCGTTGCTGATCAAGGATGTCCTTCATAAAAGTCCTGTAAACCCATCTTAGCATACCTGAATGCTACATCTCCAGGATAAAAACTCAACAACCTCCTTGGAATGCCTGCTACGTCTCTGTGCCAACACTAGTTTACCTGACTGCTGTAGAAAACTTTAATCCCAATCAGGTTTCTGGCCCACCTTTGATCATTTAGTTCCAGGATAACGGGAAACAGTGCTTTGCCTTGCCAGCTGTCTTTATTTCCCTTCCTGTCTTGTTATGTAACTGGGCTGTGTGGGACTCAGGGATTGAACAATGTTTAGTGAAATGAATCCCACCAGCTCCATCTGACACCAACTGCCTGGCCACAGCATATGACAAAAGGCAATTCCTCAGTCCCCAAGTGGTGCTCTGACTCATCTCCCTTGGGCTCAAGCCCCAGGTTGGCATCTTTAGCATTTTAGTTCCAATATGGCAAACTGTTGGCACAGTAGTGCAAAGGAACCCAGCCAGCAAGGAGAAATATGCCAATTCAGGCAAACACAGGGTGGTCTGTCTGAGAAAGGAATGTTACAGGCAGGTGTCTGCAGTGGGCTCCTAGGATAGCATTTCCTTGGGAGCTCGCTGTGTACAAGACACTGCTCACAACAGTCTTATCACCAACATGCACATCACCAAGTCCTGTTACAAGCAAATCACAATGGCTCACTTCCAGAGCACTGAAACTCTGGGGCCCAGCCCTGCCTCCTCCCCACCCAGCAAAATCTCACCCAACCAATTCAAGTACCAGCTCCATGTAGACTTCCGATTTATTTGTCAGAACTTTCTTCCCCCTTTTCGCACATGTTTGGCAAGTTACCGTGTGGCAGCCACTCCACTCCAGCACTGAGGACTTGTGTAATTTCTGCTGCTAAGTTGTGAGCTCCTTGGGGAGAGGACCTTTTTAACCTAATGGACTTTTATTTTCTGTACCTATTACATATAGAAGGCACTATTTGTGCTTAATGGGAAAGGCACCGGCACAGCCCTTATTGCTACTGTTGCAAACAGTAAGAGTAGCAGGCACACACAAGACATGTAAGCTAGGGATATACAGCAAGACAAGGAAGAAAAGACGCTCTGTTGTCTGTCTCCCAAGCAAACCAGCTCACGGGGCTTCAAAGTGCATCAAAACAGAGCTCTGTGTGATCCTCGGCTATTAGCTATCCTAGTGGCAAATGGCAGTGAATAGTGGAAAGCCTTGATTTTATAATCAGATGGTCTGAAAACTGTGGAATATGTTTCCTACCTATAGTAGCAACAGCTGCTATTGTTGTTTCTAGACCTTTTCATTGTGTGTGTGGGGGGATTTTTTTGTTTGTTTTTGTTTATTAACAAAATATGACAAAGACTTTCAGGGCTAGTGCTGTTGTTCAAGGATTTCCTCGATAAAGGAAAAGTCCCGTAATCCCATCTTAGCATGCATTCCTGGATGTTACATCTCCAGGGTAAAAACTCAACAGCATCCTTGGAATGCCTGCTACATCTCTGTGCCGACACTAGCTTACCCGACCACTATAGGTACAAGGAATACTGTGGGAAACAGTGCTTTGTCTTGCCAGCTGCCTTTATTTCCCTCCCTGTCTTGTTATGTAACTGGGCTGCATGGGACTGAGGGATTGAACAACTCTTAGTGAAATGAATTCCAACAGCTGTACCTGACAACAACCACCTGTTCACAGCATATGACAAAAGGCAAGCTCTTCCTATAGCTTCCTGACCAGGAAAAGAAGATAAATCTAAAGTTTAAGGTCTATAAAAATCTTAGGATTTCTGTACATCTATTGTACAGTCCAAGGCCAGAACTTTAGATTCCCTACAATACAGAGAAGTGACTCTTGGTTTTAAGACAAGGTCTCACTCTGTACCATGATGCAGGTTGTCCTTGAAATTACAGCAATCAACCTGCCTCAGCCTTCCAAGTCCTGAGATTACAGGTGTGGTTACTGCATTGGGACAGAGAAGTACTTATTAACCCTCTTTAACAAAAAAAGATCTAATATTTAATACCCTCTCACACCCACACACAAACACTCCACTGAGGAATGCTATAGGATTCGAGTTACCTCCACTTATGGTCCCCTTCCTCCATAATTTAGTCTCAGTAACAAAGCACCATCACATTAATGCTCCAATTTGGAATTCATAATTTGGTCACACTGATTTTTTTTTTTCCAACCTACTATTTTCAAGTCCCCATGGCTGTCACTTTAGTGCAAACCACTTTGTACCTGTACAACGACAAAACATCTGTAGAAGTGGCCACTGGACTCCCTGTTTTGATCTTGGCTTTCCAGTGTAAGATGTAGCTAGATCTGTGGGACCAATACTGTATTTCACTGTAATAATTAATGTCGCTATGACTTACTAGAAAAAAAAGCCACACAATCCAATTCAAGAAAACTCTATATGCAAATAAATCCAAGACCAAATGAATATTAAGGCCACATATTCACTGAAAACTAAGGTAAAAATGCAGAATTCATGTCTGCACAGATGAATCCTATTTTAATGAGTCACACTGCTTTCCTCTGATACTTTAATACATTCTCAATCATTCTCAATCATCAAAGAATTTGTCGTCTGATGACAAATTCTTTGGATGGATCTAGAGTTCATTTCAGACCACAAATCACTTTAAAAGGTCACCAGAAAACAGAAGGGTAGGAACGTAGCCCTAGCTGAAGAACTAAGGGCCACACAGCTGGCTCTGTTGTGTCACTAAATCAACCCCTTCTAGCCAATCAGAGGACAGGGACGGCATTCCAGATCTAGGACTATGTGATCCACGTGCGGGGCGTAAGACTTCACTGGGTGGATATGCAGGATTCGAGTCCTCCATGGCTTCCCATGCACTTGATGAAGAAGAGAGGCGATCTGAGTTTCTGCAGATTCTGCCCATCTCTGCCACTCTGGTTTGCTGGGTGATGACATTTCCCCCCTGAAATTCCCAGTAGTTCCATTTCCCCGTTTATCAGTGGTAATTTTCTGGGGACGAGGCCAATGTTCTTTTTCCACCTTACTGTTTCCAGGTGGCTGTGGATTCTTTCCTGAGAAAGATTCCACATTTTGGTGGATATGCAGAATACCCCCAACATCTTTCCGCAGCACTCGGCAGGCAATGGGCCAGCCTTCTTCAGAACTGGGAATGAGCCCCAGGTTCACCCGATCTGCAGTGTTTGAGAGCTTCAGTTTCCTGTTGTCCCCAAAATGTATTTGGCACCGGTCTGCCACTCCATTGATCTCCAAATTGTTTCTCAGGGCAACTACAGCATGAGGATTCCATTCACAGGCATGGACGAAGGCCGCACCAGCATGAACTAGGAAGGGCAATGTAAAATAACCAATCCCTGCATAGAGATCCACCAGCACTTCTCCAGCACAGGACAGTGATGCCACTCGAAGTTTCTCAGTGATGTTTCCGAAGGAGAACATGCACTGTGTCACATCAAACTTATACCGGATGCCATTATCCATATGCTCTACCCAGCCATGGTCACCCAGCAGCAGAGTCACTGACGGAGTTCGAGTGCCATCAGGTAACACCCGCCCTCGTTTTGCCAAACGCTGGACTCCAAGGGCTGAGGCAACAGTCTCCCAGAGTTCTGGTTCCAGACCTTTCCACTGCGTGGCTTGGAAACAATCTTCACTAAGAAGCAGCAGGTCACCATGCCGTTGCCAAGACCGGGGCAAATCTGCCTCCAAGTCAGCGGACCACGTCACTCCACGATCCTCTACCCAACGTCTCACCTCAAGACACAGTCTTTGAGCAGGTGAGCAAACCCGGGCCTTTTTAGAAGGAAGAGGATCCAGGAGCTGCGTCAGCATACAGGTGCTGCCCGGGGCAACACGATTCCTCAGCTCCTGCAGATGCTGTTCAGAAAGGGTTTCCGCCAGCACCGGTAGCGCCACCGTGCCATCCCGCAGCTTTTCCACACGGTGCTGTCTATCCAAGAGTTTCTGCCTCTCGAGGTACTCTCTGTATCTCTGGGTAAACCGAGGCTCGGTCACAACTGCGACAACTACAGACTTCTCACATTCTCTCTCCATGTCGCTGGTGTTTGCATCCCTTCGGTGTCCGGCAGCGAGATTCTCCTATGGGATTGGCAGTTCTCTCTTGGCAAGTCTGCCGCTACAACCGGAAGCGCCGAGCCCGCTCCGCTACGGCGCACAGGAACTGACGTCAAGTAAACGAACCAGATTTAGAAGTATCACAGCGATCAATGAATGGAATTTCGGCGGCAGTGGGTTGCTTTATGAAGCCGTGGCCGCCTTGTTTGTTATGGTTATGGTCAGTCTGTACTTAACTTCCACTTAGGAAAATTGGTAATCCTATGAACCAAAGCTCATGAAATGAGTCGATGTCCTCCGGAAATCTTATACACTCTCTTTAATGATGCTCGTAATTTTTTTTTTTTTAAAAAGTGAATTTGAAATGGATTGAATTTACAGAAGGGATTTAAAAAATCTAGTGTTGCCCATAAATTAGCGCCAACTGCCACCTTATTGTTGGAAGTGAAATGTTTATAAAGCTTCCTTATTCCCTTTTTTTGCAAAGATTTTCATCACGGCTGCCTCGTTATCCAAGGAGGGAAACGTGTTTTAAAATAAAGAAGCATGTGAGTAGAACAAATTCTGTCAACTCTCAAAAAAAAACTTTGTTTAGAAAATGTTGATTACTCGAATCATCTTGGGAGATTGCTATTCTAATGAGAGATGGCCCGGAGGGTAGAGTATTTGCCACCAAGCCTGACAGCCAGGATTTCCAGACCTCATATGGTAGAAGGAGAAAACCAAACCCAGATCTTTTGCAAAATCACCAAAAGCTCATAATTGCTGAACCTCTTGTCTTTTGTGAAAAAACATTTATCTTTTAGGGGGGTGGGCACTCATGCCATAGTGCAGGTGTGGAGGTCTGAAGACAATTTGCAGTGTCTCTCCTCTTTTTTTACTTTGTGAGTTCTGAGGAAGAAACTCAGGTTGTCAGACTTGGTTGCAAGCGCCTTTACTTGTGCAGTCTTGCCAGCCCATCCTTGCCCTTTTACATATTGATGTACAATTCAGTAAATGTAAACAGTGAAATGAACACTCATGAGCTCTAGCCATAGCACGTTTATTTGGTTCCTCTTGTAAGAAATATCAAATGTGAGACTTTTCTATCAAATACTAGAAAACATCTGTTTAGGACAGAAGTTGAAATCCTTTTATCTCTCTCCAGTTGTGAGACTTTTATGCAAATGTTTTAATTCTCCACCTACCCAGCAATCCCTTTATTTACACAAAGGTCTATTACTGTATTTCGGGAATCTGATATCCTGTAGCAATGACTTCTTTCTTCTCTGAACACTGACCCCTTTCAGCTTTCACTATTTCCAGTGTGCCAGTTCTCTTAATTAAGATTATGAGGTTGGACTTCAGACTGGGGAACAGACCCAGTTACCACCTGAGTTAGAATAAAAGCCAAATGCACTTCCTGTGTTTGTGTGTTCACTCTTCTAAGCACATCCTCTTGATTAAGAGGTGAACTTTGCTTTGTCCAGACAATTCAGTTGGCATAGTGGTCTCTTTCTTTTCAGCCTGGAAGTTATTTCTAACACTTCCCAGTAAGAGCAGTGTTCCTACTTGTGCTTGAGAACTCAGGTTATCTGTATCTTTTTCTTCTGTGGGTCACTGGTTATTTAAGAATGCATTGCTTTATTTCCATATACTTAAAAAGTTTTTCAAATTCTTGGTTTTTACTTATTTAAAAAGTGTACTCACCATTGTCAGAGAACACATTTTGTATGACTTAGGCCCCTTTAGACTTATTGAAGCCTTTCTCATAGTTTAGAATATGGTCTGTTCTGGAGAACGTTCTATATGCATTTGACAGGCTTGTCTGCTCTGCTCTTGTTGTGTGAAATGTTCTACCTTCTAGCAGGAATCTTTTCAGCTCATGCTCAAGTAAAATAATTCTGGGGTGGTAGAGTGCTTGTCTAGTATGCTCCAGACCCTGCGATCAATCCCTGGCAATACATATCCCTATAAGCCCCCTGCCCCAAACACAATAATCTATAGTCTTTCTTACCCAGACCACAGTCTCTATTCAGAAACGCTTAAGTACCTAGTACAGATCTAAGTGTTAGATAAGATATTATTACCAACACACACACACACTTCCATCTACCCCACTTCTGTGATTACCTTACTGCCCAAAAAACTGTCATATCCACATATCTGTCAGACCTGAGGCAATGGGTGCTTCCACAGGACTGCTTTCTCCCATCTTTTCTTTATTCAGTAAGACAACCTGTATTCCATATCGCCATGTAGAATTTTATAGTCAGAATCTTTTCCTTTCATGCTGGCTGTCGTTCCCCCAAAGTGGGTTGGTTTGATTCCAAGAGCTAGCGGGTGGAGCTGGATTTTCTGTCTTATTGCATTTCATTATTATTTCATGAATATCGCCACACATAGTTGGTCATAACGGATCTACAAAAAGAACGTTTAAGTGAACTGATAAATCAATGGCTAGATAGAAGAAATATCTGAAGGAAAATTACTTCATAATTTGAATGTTTTCATTTCAAAATATTGTCGATAGAGGGCAGCAATAGCCAGCACTGAGCAGTCAAAACTGACTAAAGTCTTAGAGGGTTTGCAAGTCTAAGGCTCTTCAAGGATCACACCTTTTCCACTGGCTTTACTGGAAACCATTAGATACCCTTTACTGTCACGGACCCAGATGCGTGAACGTAGCTCTCTCCAGGAATGCATTAATAAAAATGTATGTAGATGTCTCTGTGTAATAAACGTTGCTATTTAGAGCCTATGGCCCGTTGAGTGGTGTGCCAGACGCATATAAGCTGTAGTACCACGTGATTCCACTAGGGGACATGCATGGGCCGCTAAGCTGGTGACATTCCCAAAAAAGAAATGCTTAAAGAATTTCCTCACCTCTGGTCACAGAGCTCTGTGTGCATTCTCTCCACCTTGCTTCTGCTCACTAGATGCTTTTTACACATCTGGCCAATCCTCATATGGAAACTTTCGGGAATCACTGAAGACGATGACCTATGGTGTCCTAGGAGAAGGCTGAAGGGCACTCCTATCTCATCTTTGAACTTACCTGCGGTATAGCTTCTATATCTCCCAGTCACTTTTCTCTGCCCCCCTTCCCCCTTCCACCATTAAATCTATAGGAAGTTATAGCTTTTCCTTAACATGCTATCAAGTTTTCTGTTCATGTCTCACAGATGGTGCAGGTCAGAGTTGGGAATCCTTGCCAAACGGTGGCCTCTTCAAGAACAAGTGCCCCCACTTCTCCCTCCTTTGAAGCTCTTCACAGTGCCTGGCTGAGAGGGTGCATGCAGTAGTGAGCCAGAGACTGTCGACGAGTGACTTTTCAGAGTGGGCTAGTTTGCTTTCAGGATCCATAACAATCTTTCCTGGATGAATCGAGATGAAAGGGGTTTGCTTTAGAAAAACCTTTGGGAGCTGGGCAGTGGTGGCACACGCCTTTAACCCCAGCACTTGGGAGGCAGAGGCAGGTGGATCTTTTGTGAGTTCAAGGCCAGCCTTGTCTACAGAGTGAGTTCCAGGACACCAGGGCTATACAGAGAAACCTTGTCTCAAAAAACAAAAACAAAAGCAAAAATAGAAAAACCTTTGGGGAGATGTATCTCCTAGTGAGTTTCCTCTTCCTCCTCCTCTGCTTCCCCTCCTCCTGCTTCTCCTCCTCCTCCTCCCCCCTCTTCTCCCTCTTCCTCCTTTCCCTCTCCCTCTTACCCCAAAGTTTCACTGTCTTTAAACTCACAGAGATCCACCTGCCTCTGCCTCCCAAGTGGTGGGACTAAAGGCGTGTGCAGCCTCACTCTTGTTTAAAGTTGAAGTTTCAGAAACTTTCACCTGCATGGGCCCCTCCCAGTTGTGTGTGTGTGACTGTGTGTGCTGAGCAATCTCTTTACAAGGTCGTATGGGTCACATGTTTTTGTAAAGTTTGCAAAATAAGATGTTTTAACCAAAAGCCGTAAGGATCACCATGTTGTGTTGTTCATTTCCCCCCCCCCCCGCCCCCATCCCATTTATGTACAGTAGCCCTGGGGAGGCTGCTGTCGTTTTGGAAGCTTAGTAGGCAAAGTCAGAGTGCATTGAGTCCTGACTCAGTGGGGTACATGCAAGAGATTGAAGTCATTCCCACGTGTATAAGGCTATTGGCAGCTATTCCACTTCAGGACCACCTTTCGGTAACATTGCAAAGCAAGCTGAAAACTCACAACATCTTAGCTGGAAGGTGCAAGGTGATGTCTTCTGATTCAATCGATGTGTTGTATGGTGCCGAGCACCAGAAGGCAAAGACTGTGCAAGGATCACTAATTAGTGTAAAAAAGTCTTTGGGTCTTCAGATATTTAGATTTTTTTGAAAAAATTTGTGTGTGTGTGTGTGTGTGTGTGTGTGTGTGTGTGTGTACATGCATGCACCTGCATGTGTAGGGGCATCCAGAAAGGCCAAAAGGTGTTAGATCTTTTGTAGCTGGAGTTACGGGCTGCTATTTGCTATGGTGTTAGGAAGTGAACTACGTTCCTCTGTAAGAGGAGGGTGCACTCGTAACCACCGAGACATCTCTTCACTTCCCAACATGTCAATTTTGAAACAGAATCTGAATGTGCTGCCAGCTGTTCTAAGCATGCATGCCCTGAGGATGCTGGGAGATGATCTGAGCTTACACTTCCTTCTTTTCTGCTAGCTCAGGGGTTCTCATTGGCAGTGTGCTTCCTGTGCTTCCTGTGCTTCCTGTGCTTCCTGTGCTTCCTGTGCTTCCTGTGCTACCTGTGCTACCTGTGCTTCCTGTGCTTCCTGTGCTTCCTGTGCTTCCTGTGCTTCCTGTGCTTCCTGTGCTACCTGTGCTTCCTGTGCTTTCTGTGCTACCTGTGCTTCCTGTGCTACCTGTGCTTCCTGTGCTTCCTGTGCTACCTGTGCTTCCTGTGCTTCCTGTGCTACCTGTGCTACCTGTGCTTCCTGTGCTTCCTGTGCTACCTGTGCTTCCTGTGCTTCCTGTGCTACCTGTGCTTCCTGTGCTTCCTGTGCTTCCTGTGCTACCTGTGCTTCCTGTGCTTCCTGTGCTTCCTGTACTTCCTGTGTTTCCTGTGCTACCTGTGCTTCCTGTGCTGTAGCTCCTTCCCTTTGGCTGTGAGTGGTTTTGGACACTCAGCCACGGCGTTTGCCATGAGCACTGGCTTCTTTACTTTCATCAATACAAACCTCATGGTTCTCCTCGTAGCCGATGGAAAATTAGCTTTCTTCCTGGGGTCCTCCCTGTTCATGCTTGAGCCATGGTTTTGCAGACTCTCTCATCCCATACTTGATTTTTAGAAGTATTATGACACTAAGGTATAGGGAGGTGTTCCTGGTAAAATGTGGTCACTACTTGTCTGCATCTGGTTCACCATTGGTTCCCAGCATTGCAGTCCCTTCTTTCCAGGCACATCCAAGGACTAGGAGGTATGGTCCTTGCTTCCCTTTCACACAGAACCTACATCCCCCACCCCATCTGTTTCTTCTCTCCAAAATGCTAAGTCCCCAGCGCCAGCATTCCTTTTTGCTATGGCTTTTCATTTATTCTTGGATCCTTCCCTGATCCCAAGGTTTAGGCTTTGGAGAAAGGCATTCAGGGAATCAGGTAGGTCACTCCTGCTGTTTCATTGATCCATCCCTCCTAGAGTGATGGAGAGTGAGCAGATTGTGATTATGAATGAATACAAAGGAGGAAATGGGAAGGACATAAATCAATACTTCAAAATATAGCCAGAAGCATGTGTTTATTTTGAGTATTATATCAAGTTTGGTCTTGTGAAAATGTTATCTACTATGTTTCTTGGCCTGGTGGTTTGAATAGGTATGCCCACCCCCTACAGATTCATGTGTTTGAATACTTGGCCCATAGAGACTGACACTATTAGGAGGCATGGCCTTGTTGGAAGAAGCATGTCACTGTAGGGGCAGACTTTGAGGTCTTCTATGCTCAAGCTCCAGTCAGCGTGGAGTCCAGCCTTCTGCCGCCTGTGGATGAAGATGCAGAACTCTCAACTCCTCCAGCACCACGTCTGCCTGCTTGCTGCTATGCCTCCTACTATGATAATAATGATATTGTTTTGGTCATGGTGTTTCTTCATAGCAAGAAAACCTAAGACAGTCTGCATGACAGCTCTGAGTTGAGCTTCATTCTTGGTCTACTGATTTCTGGGGTCCAGGAGATACCTCACAAACTACATGGACACCCATCTCAGTCAGACAGGGATAGTTTATTGAGCAAACGCCTCAGAACTGATTGAACAGGCCACGGTTCAGACTTGGGAGCTGAACCGTGAAATTGAGTTAAGATCCTACAAGGTTTGTAAGCCTAAAATCCACAAAAATCTGTGCCAAGTTATTTCTCTAGTCAGGATTTAGGACTAGGGGATTTCCTTAGGAACATGTCTTTGCTGTACACTCGTCCTGCTCCCGTTGGTTGGGGTATTCAACTGTGGCAGGGGACTTGCCTTGTCTAACATTCATGTCTTTTTTTTTTTTAAAGATTTATTTATTTCATTTATATGAGTACACTGTAGCTGTCTTCAGACACACCAGAAGAGGGCATCAGATCCCATTACAGATGGCTGTGAGCCACCATGTGGTTGCTGGGAATTGAACTCAGGACCTCTGGAAGAGCAAGCAGCCAGTGTTCTTAACCTCTGAGCCATCTCTCCAGCCCCTAACATTCATGTCTTAACTTGCCAACCAGGATGTCAGTTACTCACATACGTGTCTCTTCCTGCCAGGTAGGATGTCAGTTCCTAGGAAGGTCTTGAGAACTTAAACTTTACTCTACCCCCTACTCAAAATGGAAGTCTTGTTCCAAATAGTTTCTTTTTTTTTTTTTTTTTTTTTTTTTTTTTTTTTTTTTTTTTGGTTTTTCAAGACAGGGTTTCTCTGTGTAGCCCTGGCTGTCCTGGAACTCACTCTGTAGACCAGGCTGGCCTCGAACTCAGAAATCCGCCTGCCTCTGCCTCCCAAGTGCTGGGATTAAAGGCGTGCGCCACCACGCCCGGCCCAAATAGTTTCTTATATTGGTGCAAATCTCTTTCTTTTATTGGAATCCAATCTTATTGTGGGTAACTATACAAAGCAGTAGTCAGAATATGTAATCAACTTGAGCATGGGAAAGCTTCCCAGTAACAATGAAAACAACATATGAGAAAGTTCTCTTATAACATTAGTAACAGCACAAAATGGCAGGCTAGACAGGTAACAGTTACCTAGTCCTTAACATTCCATCTAGGCCTTAATAGTTTACCTAGGCTTTAACATTGATGAGACCAAGGCCTAGAGAGACTTAGTAGCACCTTGCCCAAGGCCATCCTCACATTGTTGTGCTGTGAATTACATAGTCAGGACAGGGTCAAAGGACTTGTCACTATGGAATCTAAGGTAAGTAAGTCTGGTCTTAGAAAAAGACACAGTGGTCAGCCCTGCCAGTTAATAACGTCGTAGCTCCAGGCACATCTCTTAATTACCTGGGCATGAATTTCTGTATCAGCAAATTAGTGATGCTGTGCCAGAGTCTCAGGTCCCAGGTTCTGCATGAGGAAATTAACAGTGCAGAACAGAATGGCTTCAATACTCTCCCTAGTCCAGAGGGTCTGTAGCTTCAAACTGTCTGAAATTCTGCTCACCAGAGCAGCTTTTCTGGAAGCCTTCCCTACCCAACCTTCCACCATTAGAGTGATCTGAGAGAGTGTATCTAAAAAGCATATTCCCAGGATCACTCACAATTAAGCAAATCTTCATTTAAATCTCTGCAGACAGGACCCAACAGTCTACTGTATTCCTTAAACCACAGTTTAGGTGACCTAGGTTTTATCTTGCGTTACCAAGGGATGTGAGGGAAGGTAAGACTTTAGTAATGGGAGAGAAGAAGCTAATGCATGCTCTGAAAGTGTGGTGGTTTGAATGAAAATGGCCCCCATAGGCTCATAGATTTGAATGCTTGGTCCTCAGTTGATGAATTACTTGCGAAGGATTAGCAGGGTTGGCCTTGGAGGTGTGTCATTGGAGGTAGGCTTTGAGGTTTCAGAGGTTCATGCCATTTCAGGTTAGCGCTCTCTCTCTCTCTCTCTCTCTCTCTCTCTCTCTCTCTCTCTCTCTCTCTCTCTCTCTCTCTCTCCATCCCTGTAGCTGCCTGCAGCCACAGATCAACTGGGTTCACCTGAAAGGGGGGCTGGGAATGATGAAAAGTGATGGAGGGCGAGAAAAGATGAAGCCAAGACAAAGTTCTCTGATCAAGGCTTGAAGCTTTAATGCTCAGCTCTCAATTTAAAGGGAAAGGCCCAACCCAAACTCTTTTTTTGTTTGTTTGTTTCAGCTAGAGATGGGTGGGGAAATCCGTTTGTGGGTGTTCAGCGGGCGGGAGATATCTAAAGGCAAGCCCAGGGGCAGTTCTTCTAAGTTCAGTGCAGCCAAGGTGGGTAACTCCACCTAGATCCTATCACTTGGTCTGTTGTGGTAAACAAGGTCTCTCAGGCCTGCTCAAGGCTGGGGAAGGGTACACCTCCCTTCTTCCCTCTCCCCCCTCCCCTTTCTCTTCCCTCCCTCCCCCTGCTTCATAGCTGTGGCTCACACATAAGCTCTCAGATACTGTTCCAGCAACAGGCCTAATTGTTTGTCTGTCTGCTGCCATGCTCCCCACCATGATGCTCATGGACTCACCTTCTGGAAGTGTGAGACCCCAAATTAAACACTTCCTTCTTTTTAAAAATTTTTAATCGGATATTTTATTTACATTTCAGATGTTATCCCCTTACCCCATTCCCCCACCCCGCCCAGGAATTCCCATCCCATTCCCCCCTCCTGCTTCTATGAGGATGTGTCCCCACCTACCCCCCACTCCCACCTCCCCACCCTCGAATTCCCCCACACTCGGTGTTCATCCTTCATGGGACCAAGGACCTCCTCTCCCACCTATGCCCGACAAGGCCATCCTCCCCTACATATATAGCTGGAGCCATGGGTCCCTCTCTATGTGCTCCCAGGCTGGTGGTTTAAACCCTAGGAGCTCTGGTTGGTTGGTATTATTGCTCTCCTCATGGGGCTGCAAACCCTTTTAGCTCCTTCAGTCTTCTCTCTAACTCCTCCATTGGGAAACCCTTGATCAGTTCAATGGTTAGCTGTGAGCATCCATCTCTGAATATGTCAGACTGTGGCAGACCTCTAAGGAGACAGATATATCAGGCTCCTGTCAGCATGCACTTCTTGACATCCACATCAGCACATGGTGACTGCACATGGGATGCATACCCAGGTGGAATGGTCTCCAGATGACCCCTCCTTCAGTTTCTTTCCTACACTTTGTCTCCATATTTGCTCCCTTGAGTATTTTGTTACTCCTTCTAAGAAGGACTAAGCACCCACACTTGGTCTTCCTTCTTTATGAGCTTCATGTGGTCTGTGAGTTGTATCTTAGGTATTTCAAGCTTTTGGGCTAATATCCGTTTATCAGTGAGTAAATACCATGTGTGTTCTTTTGTGATTGGCTTACCTCACTCAGGATATTTTTTAGTTCTGACCACTTACCTAAGAATTTCTCAAATTCATTGTTTTTAACAGCTGAATAATAGTAACACTTTCTTTTATAAGTTGCTTTGGTCATAATGTTTTGTCTGGGCAATAGAAAAGTAACTAAGACAGACATGATTGCTTTAAAACAGAAAGAATCAGTGAATGGTTTGTATGCAAAGAAAGGGTGCTCTGTTTTCAACATGGCTTGTTCTTTAAAGTTTCATACACTGGAGACTTACATGGTCTTCAATGTGGAGGTGGGACTTTTAAGAGACGGGTCCTAGCGAGAAGTGTTCATAGGTCAAGTGGACACATGTCCTTGGAAAGTCCTTGTGGGACCTTGGCTTTCCTCTGACTTTCTGTCTAGTTAGGTTCTTGTTTCTATACATCTTTGCCGTTTCTATCCACTAGGAGATGAGACAACTGAAGGGGCTCCTCATTACAGACAGGATCATGCAATTTAGACTTTCAACCTCCCAAAATGTGAATAAGCCTCTTTTATTCATAAAGTTAGGCTGTTGTATTTCACTGTTGTTATGCCAAATGGACTAATCTAAGGTCATTATCAGTAGCAGAAAATTATCTAAATGGGCCAAATCATGTCAAGAACACAGCTTTCTAGTTATTAGATGATTAATGTCTGCTAAGTAAAAATGCATTTATGGGACCAGGAGTTGCCTTAGTGAGTAGCATGCGTGCCATACAGGCAAAAGGACCAGAGTTTGTGTCTTCAGCATAACAAAGGGCACAGACAGTGTGGAGGCAGCAGAAAGGTTTTATTCCGCGCCCCTTCCGAGTCCCCTTCGCCCTCGAAAGAGACACGTGAGGCAGTGTTTGGGTGGTTACTACAGCAAGGCTTTATTCTTGTATCAGCAGAAGCGGAAGACCCTAAGCCCGGGAAAGGCACTGCTATATGTACCCTAGAGTGGTGTGTTCACTTCTGATTGGCTGTTCACTCATCACCCCATATTACACCCCGGGATTGGCAGTGACTTTGGCGCGCTTTTGCCTTTTGCACCTGCGCAGTTAGTTGTTTACTTGTGGGAGCACAGGATGCCAGCACCATCTTGTAATGGAGAATGTTGTCACGCTCACCGCGGCTCCTAACAAGGTTTCACTTTACAGCCCTCAGAGACAGGTCTTGGAGGGAGAGGAAGAGGGTCATATGCCCCCACTACAGATAGTTTTATTGTGGGGTAGAGAGAAGCAATGCCTGAACTTGCCCGTGGAGGAGTGTAGCTAGGCATTTTAGTGGACCGATCTTCATGGGTAGCCCTAGGAAAGCAGCAGAAGGGTAACAAGGTGGAAGATCATCTCAGGATGTGTGGCTGTTCACTGAGGGATTCCTTCCGGTCAATCAGAAGTCCAATCGCCAGGTCTCTGCTTCTTAGGCTAAAGGATAGCAAGATGTGGCTAAGGGACTCTTTTGGGTTCCTATAGGGTGTGAAAGTTTCACAGGCCTCTTATTTTACTAACAAATGAGAGTTAAATATAAATTCACGATTGCCCAAGGCTTCCATTTCTTTCTTACAGGGAATTACTTTAACAAAACCATAACACCCCCACTCCCCCAACAGTTCAAACAAGGAATAAATGAATTCAGCAAAGAACTAGATGAACTGTTTAGTTACTCCACTGTGTACACATGTGTGCAATCACAGACACAGACACACACACACACACACACACACACACACATTTCATGATTCTACTAACCATATATAAAGTAAGTCTGTTTGGATCCTTAATGGACAACTTATGCAAATGTTAACCTCCTAGACTCCACCCCCACTCCCCCCACCGCCGGGGGAAGAGAGAGAGCCATTGGTTCTAGTGCTCCAATGAGAACATCTAACCAGCTGCTCACAGCCATTCATACAGCTCGGGCAGAAAACATTAGTTTCTGACTTTGCCCACTTTCCCATTCATCTTTTGCGGTGGATGCTCTTCCCTTTCCTAAGATGCTGATTGATATCAGTTACCTAACCACATCCCCAAATTTTCAGTTCCCCAGATTATACTTCATTTATTATACATGCCTTTTTATGATTTGTATGGTTTTGTGTATCCTTTGAGATACACTGAGTTGGCAATAACATTACATTACAATTTGTATGAATTGTTAAAGATAAACTAGCAGACAGGACTCCAGAGGCATTCTGAAGGATACCATACAGACTGATGGAATGAATTGAATATGGCCCCTCTCTTCATGTCTGCCTAGAATCTCATATGACCTTATTTGGCCATTACAGATGTAATCAGGATGAAGCTGTACTGGATTAAGATGGATTATTAAATCTGATGTCTGATGATCTTATGTGAAGAGATGAGGGTCCACAAAAATACTTGAAAAAGGAAGACGGGAACATGACTTTGAGACAAGCTAAAGGATCAGAACCACCTGCAGCTGGAAAACTCAGGGAGGAGTTTCCTCTAGAGCACCCAGAGAGAGCATGATCCTGCCGACATTTTAACTTTAGACTTTAAGCCTGTAGGATTATGAGGAAGTAGATTCTGATCATTTAAGCACTTTGTTCGTGGTGCATGGTTGCTGCAATCATAGGAAATGACATCCAGTCTTAGGAGAATGTTTCCCATGATTCATCGGCTTACACATTCACTTACCTGATATTTCTGTATTCTGGGTTCAGGGGGACACTGTCCTGCATCAATAGAACACACGATTATTGGGGTAACTTCTGTCCTCAGTGGCCTTAGCTGATAAAATCAGAGTGAGCACTGGCTTCAAGGTTGTGTGTCCTCTGCAGTTGCATCTGGCCCAAGACTGACATAACACCCAGTGGTGTGTTAAGCATTCTGCTGTTGCTGTCTTGAAAAATATACTTTTTGAATAAACGACTCTCCATTTTTATTTTGCACTAGACCCCACTAATTATTCTTCTGTGTCTTGTCCTACTGGGGTGGTTATATAATTACTGGTGGTGTCAGGAGGGCACAAATGAAGGCCCACCAAGGTAATGTGTTAGTGAGAGACTAAATTTTGGGGGTTCAGATTCCATCTTAGGGAACTTGACTTAAAGTTAAACTCAAGTTAACTAACAGGCCGGTACCTAGTACCAGTTTCCAGGCTACCCCCCAAAAAGACCTGTGTCTCCAAGCTTCCCTCCTAAAAAATGGAGTGGCTAGCACCAGTTTCCCCTACTCCCAAAGACCTGAGTCTAGCACCAGTCTCTAGGTTATTCTCCAACAAATCTGCAGCTCCAAGTTACAAACCAGTCCCTAGCACTTCACTTTAGAAACTTTAGATTGTTAGAACAATTAGAGGAAAGCAGAAGTTAGGTTTAAGGTTTGGCTCCCAGCACCAGCCAATTATGTCAAAAGGCCACAATTAGATGCTTGCCAGGCTAGAAACACGCACCCCTCACTTGCCAGTTCCTATAAAACCTTGTCCAGATGAGTGTTTGGGGCTTTTTCCCACCGAAACCATCCTGTGGGTTGGCAGTGAGTTTAGCCCAAGCTTGAGCTTGTGAATAAAGACCCCGGTGTGGTTATATCGCATCGGCTCCTGATTGGTCTTTTGGGATTCATGAATGTTTCCTGGTACTACAGTAGGACTCCTTAAAGGAGGAGTTTGTTCTTAGAGTAAATTTAAAATGCAGGCATTTACAAAGCTGTATGGCTGGGGCTTTGTAAGCAACTGCTTAGAAACCGATTTTTAACAAATATGTGAAGTCATTTTATTTAAAGTTCTCTTTTTATGTGTGCTTATAATATGCAAAGTATGGTAGTACAATAACCCATGCACATATAATGTTAATATACATCATTATGTATATTGGGGTCCTCTGGCATTGCATATACTAATGTACAGAGGATGGGGTTCCCCTCCCCCACACTACCTTTTCTCTATCCCAGTAGCCTTTCTTTGACTGTTGTGTACCTCCAGAACTTGTCCTTCTGAATCTGGCTTGGCGAGTGTGTGAAGGTCTGTGTGTATTGTTGTATGTATCCATGGAGTCATGTTATGATTTCGTCTAGTTGTTTTTCTTTTCCAATCCTCACTCCCTTGCTTGAGACCCTCTTGACTGATGGAACTGACTTGGTCAAGGAAACTTTCATACGCCATACAAACCCAGTACAGGAACAAAGCGGCTATTTTATTTGTGACTACCAGGATATAGAAGCAATTTAAGTGTCCATCAACAGAAGAAACTGGTATAGTCACACAATGACAAACCTGTTAGTGACAAACCATTATTTTAAAGAGTGTGAAAGCCCAGTGAGAGAATACTGTATGTTCAGGGTTCCAACTGCATGTAGTTGTAGAATAGACAAACCTGTTATGGGTGCTTAGAAGCCAGAACACTGGGGTAGGGTAGTGAGTGAGAGGAGGTGCTAGGGAATTTCCTAGGGTGTCAGAAGTCTCCTGTATTTGCCAGGAGTGTAAGTAACTCAAATCATGATAAATCTTCAAGGTTTTTCCTTAAATTTATAGCAAATAGTATACACTTCAGTGTGTGTCCCTCATAGGTACGAAACACCCTGAACCCAGAGGACTCTACCGTTAAAATATTAGAACCTGTCAATGGGTAGTGATGCCTTCTGTCACCTCAGAGGTACCGCCGGAGTCTGTGGCCCCATCTCCATTGACGCTGCTAAAGAAAAGTATGCAACCATTTAAAATTCATACAAGTTGAAAATGAGCCTTTAATCCCAGGCAGAAACAGGTGGCTCTCTAAAAGCCAGACTGGTCTACAGAGTGAGTTCCAGGACATCCAGGGCCACACAGAGAAACTCTCTCTTGAAAAACAAATAAAAAGTTGAAAATGATCAAAGAAGTGGATATTTTCTGTTAAGTGCATCTAGTGGGAAGCACACAGGAGTATATAATATAAAACTAGTATTTTACACACAAAGCTTTTTTGTGGCGTTCGGTGAAAATTTATCAACATGGCAAAAAGGTGGTCATTTGGTTCCGCGTTCTGACTCGCCAGCCTCTGGGGCATGGGATCGCTGCTTGGGCCGTTGAATCGGAAGGTGCTCTGCTCTGCATTCCGTCTTGCTGCAAGGCAGAACACTAGACTGCAATAACCCTGTGCCACCATTGGGTGCTGGGCTTGTAGGAAGCACCAATGCGCCGCTCAGGGTGTGCGAGAACTCAGCCTTGGGTGGGGTCTTCAGCCCAGAGTTTGAAACTGAGGCCGAAGCTGGGGTTCCCTGACTCCAGGGCGCAGTCACCACTGGTTTCTACACAGAAACCACATAGAGTCGAATGGAGGGGCCCCACGGGCCTTCGAAGAGGAGCCTGGGGCCTGGGGTTCTCAAACTGCTGGAAGTCTTAGGGAGCTAGGAACATCCCGCAAGCTGAGGACAATGAGCCTGGGGATGGGGTGAATGAGGAACTCCAGTTTAGCTTATCCGGGATGGTCCAGCGCGAAGGGCCTTCTGGTGCCTTTCTCCATGAATCCCCCCTGAGGATCTTGATGAATCTTGGAACCAAGACATCCCTTGGTTCATCGTGGAAAATGAATGCATACCATCTCCTCAGGGTGGACCAAAGATTAAATATCTTTTGTAGGAAGGAATGGGACGGGACACTAATCGGCAAAACACTCAGGGCCCATCTAGATACCTCATTAGAACGGAGAACTCTGTTCTGGGCTGCATGACCATCGCTCACATCCCTATGTGGGGAGTGTGGTCCTGAGTTCGGGGCCATGAATCTGATAGGGAGCACGGAGACACCTATGGTCCTCAGACGGGTGCCAGAGTCTCTGAACCCCTCAACCTTACCACGTTTCCTAGCATGGTCCACTGCCCCACATGGTCTCAAGCTTTAATTGGTCACTTGTCATTTTTTATGATCACTCCTAGCATATGACATGGTGTGTGTGTACCTGTGGATGCACCAGTATTTTATGAGGGTGGCTGGATATGTCTTTATACCCATGACTATTTGGATCACAGCACAGCTCCTTCCAAGTATGTTACAGGACTTTTTTTTTTTTTTCCCAGTTGTACTTTGCCTAATGACCTAGGTGCCAGATACTCATAATCACAGAGTCACTTGGGACAATGGCTCCCCCATTTGTCACCTCAGGCCAGTGATGGTGAAAGGCGTGGGCACTCATGGAAACAAAGCTCTTTCTTTATTAAGGAACAGTAAGGAAAAGTGAGTGTACTGGCTGGTTTTGTGTCAACTTGACACAAGCAGGAGTTATCACAGAGAATGGAGCCTCCCTTGAGGAAATGCCCCCATGAGATCCAGCTGTAAGTCATTTTCTCAATTAGTGATCAAGTGGTGAGGGCCCCCTGTAGGTGGTACCATCCCTGGGCTTTTACCATCCCTAGGCTGGTAGTCTTGGGCTCTATAAGAAAGCAAGGGGAAGCAAGCCAGTAAGTAACATCCCTCCATGGCCTCTGCATCAGCTCCTGCTTCCTGACCCGCTTGAGTTCCAGTCCTGACTTCCTTTGGTGATGAACAGCAATGTGGAAAGTGTAAGCTGAATAAACCCTTTCCTCCCCAACTTGCTTCTTGGTCATGATGTTTTGTGCAGGAACAGAAACCCTGACTAGGACAGTGAGAAATTAAGGAAAAGTAATAGAAACTCCTAAGAGAAAGAGGATTTCACAAGTTAGGAAAAGTTGTTAAACTTTCTGTCAAAATTAAAGTTTGTGTAGAGAGATGTCAGAAAACAGACAAACACAGAAGTAATCCTTATGATTGATTAGTTCTTTGGGCTATCACTGGAGAAACCACACATTCTGTGCATGTCTCCAGGCCCAACCAGGAGATGATCAGATGCTGTTTGTATATGCCCACCTAGTCACGGGTGGGCCTTGCTCGCCCTTTCCATCTCTGACTCTGGCCTTATTAGCTATTGACCTTAGCTGTTAGCCACTACCATGGTTACTGCCACCTCCCTTCCACATGACTGATGGCTACCAAAAAGTGACTGAGGCTTAGTTAATTCTCAGTGAACTCCTTGTCTATGAGATGGTCTGGAATCTCTTTTCTGAAATAGATAAAGGCTCTTTTTCTTTTAAGGAATTATTTTCATCTGTGACAACCAGTTGCATTAGAAGTAACAGTATATGCAGGTGCTGGAGAAATAGCTCAGTGGTTAGGAGTGCTTGCTAGATTTCCAGAGGACCCGAGTCTGGTTCCTAGTACCTACATGGCAGTTGACAACTTCCTGTAACTCCAGCTCCAGGGGACCCAACACTCTCTTCCCTGGGGACATCTGCACACATATGGCACATATCCCCATACATACACATTCAAAACAGATGTAAAAGTATGTGAAAAGTTATGTTCCTTAAGAGCTTTAAGGGAAGCCTGCCAGCTTGCTGTCAGTCAACTCAAATCCCTGTCCTTTTTACCTGTTCAGCTTGATTACCTCACATCCGGCTACAAGCTCCTGTGTTCCTCATCTCTAGGGTTCCTAGCCTCAGTGTTTAATCCCAACATCCCTTAACCTTAAAGTTCATCCCCTACAATGCATGTGAGTTTTCACCATATGCAGTTTTCCCTTTCCTGTACTACCTATTGAATGCAAAACAGAAATAAGGAAATGACGTGACTGCCCCTAGGTATAGTGGAGAATAAGAAGAGCATAGCCAGAAGCAGACACATCTGGGACAGTCCGGAGTGGTCATGGCCCTGACAGGGAAGGAGCACGAGGGACGGAGGGGTGGGGGGTGGGGGTGGGGGGGGGTGGGGGGTGGGGAACAACGATACAGGACCAGGTGCAGTAGCCGGAAGACCAAAGATACAAAGGAGTGGGTGTCAGGGGCAGCTTTGCTTATACACTGAAGGCCCAAGTCAGCCTGCTAACACAAGGTCTTGGGTCTCTGTGGAAAAACACTGAAACAGATAACTATAAGATATTGTAAACAGGCAGCTTTGGTGGATAGTTGCCAGGCTTTAGTCATAGACCTTGTAGATAGGTGACCTTGGTGGATAATACCAATTTAGATTAGACAAGTGAATCATAGGCGGAGTCATAGTGTCCTGTCCCCTGAAACTTCACCCAGCTGACACTCTGTTCTAGAAGATATCTGTACTCCCCCTGAACACCTACGCTCCTGTGTCATCCCCTTCCCCACATCCTGCCTTTTTGTGTGTATAATCCCTGTGTGAAAAAAGTAAAATCAGCGGTTTGATCAGCCTATAGACAAGCCGCTCGTTCTTTGTGTCCTCTGTCCTCCAGTTCTCTCTTCCAGGTCTTCTGATCCCAGTTCAATGCCCTGTGGGACTGGGGCATTCTGGCGCCTCCAACAGGGACTCTGGAGATCGGGGAGGAGAGTATGTGGGCTCTGCAGGAGGGATAGGCCTACCCAGTTTTCAGGAGGGTTGAGGGTGGCTGCCTGGAATGCCTCAGGGCACTTTGCATTACGGAGCACTCCCTAGAGTCACTAAATAAGTGACCTTCGAATTTTCTGGAGCACCCAAGAGGATGACTCCCGAGGTGACTGAAAACACCTCGAATTCGCAAGGACGCCACAGTCCGACCTGCTGTGAGACAGTCCATGTGTGGGAGAATCAGAGCATCAGAGTGGCCAGACCTTTGAGGTAAAGGGATAGGACAGGCATTTTCTAAGCAGTCACTATTTGTGATGGACTCAAGGAGTCTACTCAGGATTCGAGGAACAAGGGTTAAGAAAAAAAATGGATCTTTAAAAATTCTTTGTTTTCATTACTGTTGTTTTCCCAAGAGGGGACTATTGATTAAAAAAAAAAAGTTTTACCTCCTAAGGAGGAGATAAAAAAATTAAACCTTGAAAATGAGGGGGGGGGGCAAAAACAAAGACAGTTGCCCACCTCTGGCGAACATACCAGATTTGCACAGCACCCACTAGCACCATCACCCCTGGAGTTGTTATGGCATCCTCCCCAGCACTTCCTACACAGCCTGCCCAAGAAGAGAGAGGTTGGTCTAATGAAGAACAGGTAACTAAATGACCATGGGCTCTGGAGCAGACAACCAGCAGAGTGGGGATGCTGCTGTAACTGAAGCTGAAAATCAACAAATGACAGTTCAAGCCCAGCCACAGATTGCCACGCTAGCCCAGGTATCCATGCCAGCAGCTCATGCAATGTCATCTGCTCCCACTGTAACCTTAGTGCAGCTGCCCAATGGGCAGACAGTTCAGGTCCATGGGGTTATCCAGGCAGCCCAGCCGTCAGTTATTCAGTCACCACAGGTCCAAACAGTTCAGATTTCAACGAGTGCAGAAAGTGAAGATTCACAGGAGTCTGTGGATAGTGTAACCGATTCCCAAAAATGAAGAGAAATCCTTTCAAGGAGGCCTTTCTACAGGAAAATTTTGAATGACTTATCTTCTGATGCACCAGGGGTGCCAAGGATCGAAGAAGAAAAGTCAGAAGAGACTTCAGCCCCTGCAATCACCACTGTTACAGTGCCAACCCCGATTTGCCGAACTAGCAGTGGGCAGGATATTGCCATTACGCAGGGAGGAGCAAGACAGCTGGCTAACAATGGTACCGATGGGGTACAGGGCCTGCAGACATTAACCATGACCAATGCAGCTGCCACTTAGCCGGGTACTACCATTCTATAGTATGCACAGACCACTGATGGACAGAGATTCTAGTGCCCGGCAACCAAGTTGTTGCTCAAGCTGCCCCTGACAAGTAGGGAACCAAAATGTCTGGATTATTTTATGAAAAGCCTCTGGGGAAGGGCAGTCCAGTCCCTGGGCTGGAGAGTTGAGGCTAGAGGGCGGGGTATGCCAGCCATGTCCTGTAACAGGTAGGGACTGAAGGATGCTGGGAGAACCTGGAGGCCAGGTACACTTTGATATGTCAAGTCGGCACCTCAGCCATGTGTCTTGCATTTGAAACTTAACTCCCTCCTAGTTATCAAAGCTCAGGGCCAGGTTTTCATATACCTAGGTTATCTTCGTTGTTTACATTGCTTCTGACGCTGGGTACTTGCCAAACCATTAGCAATTTGACGGCATTAGTTCTTTCCTGGTGGTGTAAAGGGTTACCTAGCTACCACCTTCTCGTGTCTTCTCTGTGATGGCCCCTGGTTCATGCACTGTCTTAGCATTCCTTGTAAGGACAGCTAGGCAAGCCTATGCTTTAAGCGGTTTCTCAGCACTACTGTGCCTTGGGTTTCTGGTGCCCAAGCCCTTTCCTTCCCGTGTCCTGCTGGTCAGACTCTGCCATCTTGCTTGGCCAACCAGCCTTTCTTTCCACTATTCTCCAGCCTAGCAGCCTAACAGGGGAAGATTCCTAAGTGTGGGAGTCGAGAGGGCTGAGAGGGCTCCTGTATTCACTTCTTCCTATGTGGACATGGCTTTGTGCAAATTGCTCAACGTGTTACATAAGAAGTTCGCTGTAAAGCTTTCTCTCTCTCTCTCTCTCTCTCTCTCTCTCTCTCTCTCTCTCTCTCTCTCTCCAATATATATCTCTATCTCTATATCATCTATCTATCTATCTATCTATCTATCTATCTATCTATCTATCCATCTATCTATCTGTCTATTTCTGTTATCTCTCTCATATACTTACACACATACACACACATTATCAATGTGACTAAGATCAGCATTACTTTCGACGTCCCTGTTTCTCTCTCATCTCCCCCCCCCCCAACACACAATCAATTTGACTAAGATCAGCATTACTTCCAATGTTGTCTCCACATTCACTTGGCCTACGGCATCGTGTTTCAATAAAACATATTGCCTATAGTTTCTGGCACAACCGAAGCTGCATGACCTTGGTGGCTTTCCCCTAGTTATTTCTAACCTCTTTCTAATTGTGTCAGTGGACAATACCAGGTATCAATCATTAACTCTATGTTTATCCCCATGTCATCTAACATCAACCACAATAACTAAACAAGATGTTTATTGAGCCCCTACTATGGACCCTCAGGGAAAGGCTTCAGGAGATGAGAAGTTTCAGAGGACAACATTACCTTTTATTTCATGCACTTAACCAACGCCTACACCCTTATCCCAGTGTTTGTGTACCTTAAATAGAAAGTGGGGACTTGCCAGCATTTTGAGTCTCATTTATTCCTTCTGGAGAGGAAAAAACAAACCGATATCCTTTCATCCACCCTTCTAGTTCCCAAAACACATATGTGTTTTCCTCACACCGCTCAACTCTGTTGAGGACGGTAACCAGAGGGTTTTCACTTCAATTCCGTTATTACACCATTTCTCTGCAGTTAGCGGCAGATCCCATGCAACGAAGGCTCAGTTCCTCAAGATGGACCTGCAGTTCAAATGGCAGTTCTCGCCAGGTGGCTACAATCGGGGTTCTCCGGATCCCATCTCGGGGTCCACCGTTTCTAGGACAATGCACAGAATTCAGGGAGACAAATGTCCTTAGGTTTATCATTTTAATATAAGGCACCCTCTAATGTAAGGCACATGAATGGGTATGACCCCGCAGAGCGAGGCACAGGGGAAAGGGTGCAGACTTGTCAAGCCCTTGGGGCTGCCACTCACCAGAGCTCGTCAAAGCTCCCTCTTGTAGGCATCATCAGTTATTAACTCAGCTGCCTGCCCTTCTCCCTTCCCCGACGCTGGAGCTAAACGTCGCAGCCTCTAATCATGGCCCAGGCTTTCTTACGACTAGTTCCCACCCAGTGTCCCACTCTGAGTCACCTCGTTAGAAGAAAAGACACTGCTATTGTCCAGAACATTTCAAGGCATTAGGACCTCTGAGTTCCGAACCAGGATTAAAGACTAAGTAGGAGAATAGGATCAACACAGCACCCCAGAGCTCAGGAAATGCACAGACCTTAGGGGGTCAGTCGCCCTCACTGTCCCCTTTACCCTTACCATTCTGATGGGAGGTAAATGATACTACGTCTTCACCTCTTGTTTGGGTTACAGCCCCCTTTCAGAATGGTCCTCGATAGAAAATGTAAATGCTATTTATACCTTAACTACACTTCCAAGGAGTCACAAAGTGGGAACTTAAGGGCTCTTTGGAAAGTCAGTTGGATGGTGCTTTGCTGAGGTGAAGGAACATTTCATTAACGTGGACACAGGTGTGAAAGGCTAAGGCAGACTCGTGGAGGAATGTTTGGCTGAAGCAGACACAGGAGAGGATGTTCTGCTAAAGCAAGCATGTGAAAGGACACGTGATGAAAGCCTCTTTGCTAATGTCACACATGTATTGGTCCGCCTTGCATTGTGTAGTTGAGCTGCCTTTGTCGGAAAGCCATAGAGAGAAACGCACCCAGAAATTTCTGGTGGTGTGCTGCAGTTTGTTGCCACTTCCAAGGACTGATTGGATGAACAGGCAGAGATAAGACCTGTGCTGAGGCAAGGCACGTGGAGGACATATGATGCTTGGAGGGTATAACTAGGGAGTAACAGAGCCAGAGCTTGGCTTGCTGGTACAGTTGAGCGCTTCTCCTGGTGTTCCTGTTGGTCCCTCCTGCTGACTCAAGTCAAGGCTGAGGCCTGGGTTTTGCTAACCCAACTCTACCGAACTAGATTGCTGCTGTACCCGTGAGGTGTTTGCAAGTGGATTAAGCTGCGGCCGCCTGCTAACCTGTGAACTGAACTCCCGATTTCTAGAAACACAGGTGGGAGTTACGCCAAAGAACTTTTCTAAACAGATCTGCTTCTCCCCAGCCCCAACCACCCTGTATCCTTTCTTTTCCACTACTTCTGATGGGTGGTGGATTACAAAGAAGGTTAAAGTATAGAAGAACCATCATTAAAAATATGATTTGAAAAAAAAAATTAAAGTTACAGAGTCACCCAGAACACCTTCCATGGATCCACTGAACACCATGTATCTCAGTCTATAAATAAATGCCCAGTGTCATGAAAATGAATTGGAAATCATAAATACTAACTTTGGCAACGCTTACTACCGTTACTTTCTGGGAGCCAGATGAGTGAAAATGAATTGTCTTGCATCATGCTTGAGGCTTTCATTAATGGTTTTGAATTTGAGGTTCATTTTATAGGGAAATTGGGCTTTGTGGCAAACCTGAGGAGTCTTTTCTTAGCTGTCATAATGGTGTTCGGTGGTGGTTACTTTACTTATTGGGGGCTCAGCTAGAGTCTGTAGACCAGTTGGGAAACATGATATATCGTATATTTAATATATCTTACACATTTATATAATATACATTATCTTTCATCATTTCATTTATGTAATTATTCCTAAATGAATACAAACATGTTTTGAATAGAAATCAATGCTAAGAAATGGGACATCTTTGACAGAGAAAAGCTTGTTTGTAGTTTCTGGCTTTCCTGAATCTTGTTTTTAATTTGAATACTTTAGTTTGGTTCTTAAATGTCTCTTAAAGGCCCCTGTGTTAAAGGCATGTTCCCCAGGATGGTGCTACTGAGAGGCAGAGCCTTTAAGAGGTGGGGCCCAGTGAGAGGTCTTCAGATTATTGGGACATACCTTTGAAGAGAATTGTGGGCCACCAACCCAGTCCCCTTGTCTCCTTTGCTCTTGGCCATGAAATGAGGTTTTTGGCTCCCCAGGCTCCTGCTATAATATGCTGTGTTGCTCAGAGCAATGTGGTTAATCAATCACAGACCAGAGCCTCTTAGACTGTGGGTTACCGGAAACTTTTTGTCGTAAAGGATTGCCCCATGCATTTGTTATGGTAACAAAAAGCTGATTAACATAAAATCCTTGAAGATGATCATTAATTTAATATATCCAGAAACAGGGTGGGAGAAATGGCTCAGTGGTTAAGAGAGTGTACTGCTTTTGTAGAGGAACTGATTTCAGTTCCCAGCAATCATGCCAGGTGACACACAACTGCTTGTTAACTCCTGTGCCAGGGAAGGTGGTATGACGCCCCCTTCTGGTCTCTACAGGCACTACATCCACATGTGCCTACCACATCACAGACAGATAGACATGCACACACACATTTACATAATCTAAAAAAATGTGTTCAGATAATCCTAACTCTCAAAGTTAATTCATGGTCCTTGCCCTCAAGTAATTTATAGTAAAGTAGGACTTTAAGGACTTATTGATTTATAACTTGCTGATCATTGGAAACTGGATATCCCAGTTCCTCAATTATATCACACTTTCTGGAATCAGAAAGATATGCAAAGCGTAATGATTTCAAAGGTTGTTCTGCTTAACCAGGGGCTATTGCAGACTCTGGAAGGATATAATTCATTAAGTACCTTGGGCTTATTAATCATTAAGGGTTACTGCGCAAGATGTCAAGGTCAAAAGCAGATTAACAAGGGTTGTAGATATTTTTGGAAACAGTTATAATTAAGGTTCAGCAACTCTTCTTAGGCCTGGAAAATGTCATTATGTCATCTGCTTAGTATCATGTAGACATTTGTTAAGGAGCCATAATCATAAAGGGTTAGGAAGGCAGACAGAGAATATTTTGTTGACTGCCAACAATGAAGGGGTTGCTCTAGGGCGCTGCAGAGATGGCTCAGTGGTTAACAGCCCTAGCTGTTCTTCCTAGAGGACCTGGGTTCAATTCTCAGCATGCACATGACAGCTCACATCTGTCTATAACTCCACTTGCAGGGCTTCTGATACCCTCACACAGATATACATGCAGGCAAAACACGAATGAATGTAAGATAAAAATAAATTATGTCAAAAAAGAAGAGGTTGCTCTGTGTTTGTTGATAAATGATGTCTCAGAATTCTTAGGACACGCCTGTGGTGTAGACTTCTAAATTCCATTTTGTAGGTGGAAAAACAGTTTTCAACTCGAACATGCGGTTAGTAAGTTGAAGAGATGAAGAATATTAAATCCATAAAATGAAATATGGAGACTTAGCCAGAAAACCAGTTATAGTGACTGGCTGTAACGACGACGTACTAGAATGTAAATACACACAGCACCACAGCCTCCTGAGCTCCTTCTGCTCATTGGAAAAAGTGGTTTGAATTCCTGGTGAATAGGATGTCTTTGAGAGATGTAATTGCAAGTTACTACTCATTCATTTTAGAGAGCTTTGTTTACTCTCTCTCTCTCTCTCTCTCTCTCTCTCTCTCTCTCTCTCTCTCTCTCTCTCTCTCTGTGTGTGTGTGTGTGTGATTGAACCCAGGCCTCATGCACAATAGGTAAACACATTACTATGTTATATCTCCAGCCCCCTAAAGGCGCTCTTTTTGCATTTGTTTTATTGCTGTGCTGGCGATTATACACAGAGCCTGTGCATGCTGAGCAAGCACGGCCGCCGCCGCCCCCCTCCCCCCCCCCCCAGGCTTCAGCCCCACCTCAGGTGATTGTTTTTAAAGCTAAACTGACTTGTGTTTTTTTCTCTTTCCCGAGCTGATCTCCTATCTGGAAAACTACTATCTTGATTGTGAGGGGAAAGATGCATAGAGAACTTCTGAAACGGTCAGAAGTGTTTATTTATTGAAAATCTGCTTTGGTGCTAGGTATGACTAGGTACTGGGATGTAAGGAGGTATTAGGTGGACAGAGACAGAGTTCCCACTGTCAGGTAGTCATGCCTTTTAGGATGTGTCTCTCAAATACATTATCACATAATTGTTCATATTTATGCATTATCACATATTTGATTGTGATAAATACAATGGGGAGGGAAGAATAAAACAAAGATGATATGACGGTGAGGATGGCGTGTGTGTGTGTGTGTGTGTCTAGAGTAAGTATTCAGAAAAGACATCTCTCCCAAAAATAACATCTTCATGGAATGTGGATGATAAAAAGGACCAGGGGCAGAATATGCTGCAGCAACATGCCTGATATCTCTCTCTCTCTCTCTCTCTCTCTCTCTCTCTCTCTCTCTCTCTCTCTCTCTCTCTCTCTCCCTCCCTCCCTCCCTCCTTCCCTCCCTCCCTGGTTGTTTTTCGAGACAGGGTTTCTCTGTATAGCCTTGGCTGTCCTGGAACTCACTCTGTAGACCAGGCTGGCCTCGAACTCAGAATTCTGCCTCCCTCTGCCTCCCAAGTGCTGGGATTAAAGGCGTGCGCCACCACCACCCGGCCATGCTTAATCTCTTAAAATTCTGTTACTGTTAAGAGTTGCCATGACCATGGCAAATCATTATGAGGGAAAACATTTAATTGGGGCTGCTTATAGTTGTAGAGGTTCAGTTCATTATCAGCATTGGGGGAAGTATCGTGGCATGCAGATAGACATTGTACTGGCTGGTTTTGCCAACTTGACACAAGCTGGAGTGATCACAGAAAAAGGAGCTTCCTTGAGGAAATGCCTCCATGAGATCCAGCTGTAAGGCATTTTCTCAATTAGTGATCAAGGGTGGGAGGGCCCCTTGTGGGTGCTACCATCCCTGGGCTTTTACCATCCCTGGGCTGATAGTCCTGGGTTCTATAAGACAGCAAGCTAAACAAGCCAAGGGAAGCAAGCCAATAACATCCCTCCATGGTCTCTGCATCAGCTCCTGCTTCCTGACCTGCTTGAGTTCCAGTCCTGACTTCCTTTGGTGATGAACAGCAATGTGGGAAGTGTAAGATAAATAAATCATTTCCTCCCCAACTTGCTTCTTGGTCTTGATGTTTTGTGCGGGAATAGAAGCACAGATGTGGTGCTGGAGAAGGAGCTTGACAGTTCTACATCTGGATCTGCAGGCAGCAGAAAGAGATTGCCTTGCCACACTGGGCATGGCTTGAGCATCTGAGACCTCAAAGCCTTCCCCCAGTGACCACTGCTTCCAGCAAGGCCACACCTCCTAATACTGCCACTTCCTATGGGCCTATGGGGGTCATTTTTTTTTTTTCACACCACCACACCTGGCACAGGGTGAAAGTGGATGCTGGGGTAGAGACTAGGAGTGTGCACACAGAGCCTCGTCATATAATGTAAGAATGTAATTTTGGGTCTCAGCTTGAACTTAAAATTAAGAGATCCTTAAGTTTGAGTTTCAGTTTACACTCAAATATTAGCTGCCCCCGAGGCACATCCCAGGAGGAGCACATTCCAAAGACGCACACAAACATTCCAGGAAGAAGGGTCCAAGATAAGAGTTTATCAGGGAGATGAGCCCTTAACACAGTACACCTGGGTAAACAGAAGCCTCTTAAGCTGACCCTCTTTGTTGTAAAGATAAGGTACAAATTTGAGTTACCTAGAAAACAGGCCTGGGAACAGCTGTTTGAAATTCTTTACGATTATTGTTTCAGAAGTAATTAACTGTCCTTGTGAATTCTGTAAAAGTGGTATATAAGCTGCTTTTAGCTTCAGCTCGGAGTTCCTCTTACCTGCACGTAAGGGAGCCCCAGTATACTGGCTATCATCTTATCATCAATACACCTTATGTTATTGCATCGAATCTGCTGTCCGTGAGTATTTTGGGGGGCGCGTGTCCACTGGTTTGGATCTTTAGGTCCAACATTGAGAGGTAAAGATCAAAGGGAAAGTCTAGGTTTTAAGTGCAAAGGGAAACAAGTGTTATGAGTATGGTTGCTGTAAATTCTCTCTTCAGGGGATTTTTATACAATCATGAACACACACACACTCACTCCATCACTCCACCAACAAAAATACCCAGAGGAGACCACTTATAATTAAGCATAGAACTCCCTTCTCTCACCTCTGATCTCCTAAAAACCCACTTTCAGAATTCCCCCACCCCAGTATGTTCATTGTGAAAACCCCTGTTTTGTTCTTGAGAGAGCTGCTCCCTCCATGTTCTTCCATACACATCACACGTCCAAATGTTGTGGCATTTTTCCCCCTCTTGTCATACGCCTTTGCCAGTTTAACTTGCAGATACTCGAGCCTAAGAGAATAGAGAAAAGGTATTGACTCTCTATGGTAGATATTCCTTTGAAGACTTCAAATGAGAAACCTAGAAAATTAGATTCAGCATTTAGCGATCTACCTGAAGTCACACTAAGAGTAAGCATGTGTGGGATTTGAACTTTTGTTTCTTATGCCGGGCCTGAGGCTTTCTTCTACTGTCCAACAGTTCTGGTTAATGCTCAGGTGTCTGAATGCCACTGTGGTGGAGTGCGGGTTTCAAGGTGAAAGCTTCAGGAAGAGGTTCAGACTTTGAGAGAGGGGATGGGACAGACAACACTTAAATTGGTTCCAGTTTGTGCTGAGGACTGGGTCCAAACAGAAGGGACCTTTCCGAAAGCCTCAGAGGCCACGCCCCTGCTGCCAGAGGCAACCAACGAACTTTAATTAGAATCCGGAAAGCACAGGAGAGGAGAATAAAGAATGTGTGCAATGAAGGAATGGAAACAGTGTGGAAATTCATCCCGGGGAGGTCGGCTGCTTGGGCCACCCAGCAGAGGTCACTGAAGGTCAAAAGCACCCCAGGGTTCTTTGGAGATAATCGTTTTGAGGCATCCTCAAGTGGTAATCCTAACAGTTAAGGCCAACCTGGGCTACAGAGTGATTTCCAGTCCAGTACATAGAACATAGAACATAGAACATAGAACATAGAACATAGAACATAGAACATCCCTCTCTTAAAACATTCTCCACCCTGAAAAAAATCATTTGTTTTCTTAAAGGAATGTGGATTTGAAGGAAGTTTGAACGGAGTAGAAGAGGCTAGTTAAGTTATTACGATTGTATAGTCTACAATAATAAGCATTCTTTTTTTTCCCCCGACCTCATAGATGTCCTCTGTCGTATATAATCTTCTATAGTATCAAACTGAGAAAACGTTACTTCATAATGAATGTTACTATTTTTTAATTGGATATTTTATTTATTTACATTTCAGAAGTTATTCCCTTTCCCATCCCCCCACCCCAGAAACCCCCTGTCCCATCCCTCCTCCTCCTGCTTCTATGAGGGTGTGCCCCCATCCACCCACCCACTCCCACCTCCCCACCCTCAAATTCCCCCACACTGAGGCATCCAGCCTTCTTGGGACCAAGGACCTCCTCTCCCACCTATGACTGACAAGGCCATCCTCCCCTACATATATAGATGGAGTCATGGGTCCCTCCCTATGTGCTCCCAGGCTGGTGGTTTAGACCCTGGGAGCTCTGGTATTGTTGCTCTCTCCATGGGGCCGTAAACCCCTTCAGCTCCTTCAGTTTTCTCTCTAACTCCTCCATTGGGAATCAACATTCTATCAGGTTTAGGTAATAATGAGGTGTTAAAAGTTAACCCCCAACGGGCAGTGGTGGTGCAGGCCTTTAATCCCAGCACTTGGGAGGCAGAGGCAGGCGGATTTCTGAGTTCGAGGCCAGCCTAGTCTACAGAGTGAGTTCCAGGACAGCCAGGGCTATACAGAGAAACCCTGTCTCGAAAAACAAAACAAAACAAAACAAAACAAAACAAAACAAAACAAAACAAAACAAAACAAAAGTTAACCCCCTAGGTCTGGAGAAATAGGTCAGCAGTTAAGAGCACTGACTGCTCTTCCAGAGGTCTTAAGTTCAGTTCCCAGCAATCACGTGGTGGTTCACAACCATCTGTAATGGAATCTGATGCCCTCTTCTGGTGTGTGGAGACAGCTACGGTGTACTTATATAAAACAGATAAGTAAATCTTTTTTTAAAGTTAACCCCTAGTGTTATATTTTAACATTTGTATTGACTTAATGTATATACTTTGAAACTCACTTATCTGGTGTTAATTCAGTGTTTCTAAGCACATCTGTAAAGTTGTGCAACCATCTGCATAATACACTTTTAGCCTTCTACATCATCCCAAAGAAAAGCCTATTATCAGTCATTCTTCATTCCTCCCTCCCCAGTCTTATCACTTTCCTAAGAGAAATGAGCGTAGTGTTGTTGGTTTAAACCAACATTAATGTACTTTTTCACAGTTTCAGAGACCAGAGCCTGGCATCTAGTGTCTACCGGGCCTAACTCAGCAGGCAGGCCGCAGGAGGATGCCTCCTTTGCCTTTTTCAGATGCAGGCTTGCAGCTGTCTAACACTAGCATCTGTTCTCACCTGCCTGCTCTCCTTTTTACCCTGTCTGTTGACTGTGTTTGCCTGCAGGCTCCCTCTTACCCTGTCTGTTGACTGTGTTTGCCTGCAGGCTATCCTCTCTTACTCTGTGTGTTGACCTTGTTGGCCCATTTTAAAGATCATTGCCCTTGAGTTCAAGACCCACCTGGATTCTCTGGTCTCATGTTGAAATCCCTAACTTAACTGTAGCTCTAAGGACCCTTTCCACCAAAAGATTCATGGACACTCATGGACTCCAGCACTTAAACCACGGCCGTATCTATCTTTTGTGATGAGAGGGCACCATTCGGCCTAGTATGCCTAGGCAGTTATCAGTCTACCTTTTACTCTTCATAGATTGACTGCTCTAGATGGCTTACATCTGGGATTTTTGACCCGCAGACTTGAGTAGGTACTAGTGCTGTGTGGTGATTTTAATGAGATGTACCCCCAAAGTCTTGGATATTTGAATTCTTGGTCCCCAGTTGGTGGAGGACCAAGAGTGACTTTGCTGTAGGAAGTAAGTCACTTGGGGCAGGCTTTGAGGTTTTGACAGTCATGCTGTTCTTGAAGTATTCTCTGTCTCCTACTTGTTCTTTCAGATGTGAGCTCTAAGCTATTCTTGTCACTGAGCCTTCTGACTATGTGATGGTTTGTCTATGCTCAGCCCAGGGAGTGGCACTATTAGAAGGTGTGGCCTTGCTTGAGGTAGGTGTGTCACTGTGGGTGTAGGCTTTAAGACCCTCATCCTAGCTGCCTGTGAGCCAGTATTCTGCTGGCAGCCTTCAGATAAAGATGTAGAACTCTCAGCTTCTCCTGGACCATGCCTGGCTGGATGCTGTCATGTTCCCACCTTGATGATAACTGGCTGAACCTCTGAACCTATAAGCCAGCCCCAATTAAATGTTGTCCTTTTAAAAGTTGTCTTGGTCATGGTGTCTGTTCACAGCAATAAAACCCTAACTAATACAGACTACCATCACAGCCTATAACTCTCTTAGTCTAATTGAATGTTTTCTTTGTAGGTTGTTTTGGTCATGGTGCTTTTTGTATAGTAATAAAAACCCCAAGACACGATGCTTACTTAGGGTAGGCAGACTGAGGATGACTAGTGTCGACTCTGGGATCCTTAGCATGTGTGTTTATGGATGGATATCCAAGCTTAGAAGAGAACAAAGCAGATAGAGACAAAATCTTTGCGGGACAGTCTGTCTGTGAGTATGGGAATCACTGGCATGTAGGAATACAAGTAAGAAGTCACTTGGGATGAAAGAGGTGGGAACGAGAAGTATACTGGGAACATCTGGGAGGGGATGAGGTGGGATGGTTATAAAGGACTTAGAAAGAGAAACGATGCACAAGAAGGTAGGAAACTCAGGAGAATGTCTTCACAGAAGAAAAGGTTTCTATTTGTTTTAAGAACAAGGAAGTGTCAGCTCCTTAAAGCCAGCAGGTCCAGGCAAGAGGAGAGAGAGGTCCTGGTCCCACTGGGTCTCTCTGGAGCTGAGTGGGATGGTAAGTGTTGGCATGGCCAAAGAAACACACCTGGCCAGGAGTCCTGTCAAAGCAGGAACTCAACTTTAATGTAACAACCTCTTGTTTATATAAATTTGGAGCATAGGGAGGAGATGTGTTGGTGGGGTGAGATGACGTAGGGGACAGGGAAGGTATGGGGTGACTGGCAGGGCTAATGGCAAAGCCTTATATCAGCAACAGCGGGTCAGAGGCAGGGACAAACAGGTCTTGTTCAACAGGACTCAAACTCGAGCCAGGCTTAGACTCTCCTAAAAGGCCACAGAAACTTGAGCTAGGCTCGGGTTTGTCTACAAGGCCCAAACCAGAGTCAAAATGGGGCCCAACAAGGAAGTGGTTCATTGTTTCACCCTCCTTTGAGATTGAAGAAAAATCATAAAACATAAGTAAACATTGGGTTTGGCAACCATATTAGTTAGGACTGTCTAGAGAGACAATCAATGGGATATATGTGAATATTTAAGGACAAGGGCTGTAGCTCAGTGGTAGAGAACTTGTCAATCATAGGTGACCATGTGGGCTTAAATCAACACCCTGGCACTGCTAAATCAACCCCAGTACTGCTCATAAAATCATCCTAAGTATTTAAGAAATCTAATAACATGCTGTCTGAAAACTGGAGAAACAGAAAAGCCAGTGCTATAATTTAGCTTAGTTAAGGTGACACATGAGATTAACCATCATAGCTACAGAGACCTCACTAGTAGTCTGGTAAAAGTGGTTGGGTGGAGTGGCTGGGATTAAAGCCCTATCTGGTGAGTTAGAGGATACACGGAAGACTAAGGAGTGGAAATGCTGGTCAGACCGGCTGTTCTGAGATAAAACAGGAAAAGTTATGGATTTGGAGGTTTGTCTTGTATTGAAGATGGAATATGCTTTTATCCCTGTGAAAGTACCAAGGGGGTACCTTGAGAAAGGAACCAAGAGAGATTCCAGGAGTCATTTTCTTGAGAATACAAGGTTGAAAGAATGCATCTCTGATGAAGGAAGAGCAGGCTTAGAGAGCTACAGAAAGTTATGGTAAGGAGACAGCCACGTTCTGATGCTTAAGAACAGTAGCACTGCTTAGTAAGATCTGAGTTTAACCAGCTCACTTGTTTTTTTTCTAACAGGTGGCATGGAGTCAGAAGAGGGCAAAGGAACTACAGGTGTGTTCAATGAGATGGTCATAAGGCTTTGGACTCCTAACTGGGTTCAAAGGGAAGGAAGCACATGAGCGATCTGATGGACAGTGGGCATGTGGTAGAATCAATGGATCCTAGGCAAGGAAAGGGTCCTAGGTGACAAGGGCTGAGGACAAATGACCTAGAATAATGGGAGGCTACAGTAGAAACTGAAGGCCTTGTGACGACAAGCCATGGCTATGACCATGAATGGAAAGAGTTGAAGTGAAGACCAATTCGAGAGCAGCAGGGAGACAGAGGGCATGGTGCCTGCCCCATGCTAGGCAGATAAGAGATTGACAAGTATGGCAACTGGTCAAGACAGAAACACATCAGTCCTTTGTGCTCTGGTACCTTTTTTTTTTTTTTTCTGTAAACAATGAAAGATGTGTCTTTACCAGACTCCATAAGACAATTGGCCCATACCTCAGATCCTAAAGTGCATACTAGGAGAAAGCCCAAGAAAAATAGAGAACTAACAATAGCCTGGTGACAGATAGGGACATTCCAGGTTGGCTACTCTTAATGAATTCTGTATTCAGTGTTCTCTCATTGAAAAATTTCCCTAAAGATATGTCTTCCAATATCTCAGGAGTGACATTGTTTAGGATAACCGGTTACAAAGGAAAATTCAAACTGGAGATTACTAAAGCATTACACCAGAAGCTAGGCAGGTAATAGATAATTTATAGGGGGATGCTGCCACTGGAGTTACCAACGAGAAAAATAGACTTTTGATTTCAAAAGACCTTGAAACTCACACAAGGACAAGGATGTAATAACTCAATGTCTTTCAGTTTCAGGATCAATGTGTTGGTGCTTGAATTTGGCTCCGCCTTTCAGGGAAAAAGGTTTGAACTCTGGAGCTGCAGAATCTGGAGGTTTGGGTTCTTCCCCTCACTTATTAGATTTGTGACCTTGCAAATTGACTTAATCTATTGGTACTTCTAGTTTCTCATTTTAAAAAGGAGGATTAAGGTCAGATGCTCTACCAGCACCTGACTAATACAGATGCAGATACTCACAGCCAACCATGGGACTGAGCCTGGAGACCCCAGTGGAAGAGCTAGGGGAAGGACTGAAGGAGATGAAAGGATTGCAACCCCAATGGAACAACAATATCAACCAGTCAGGGACTAAACCGCCAATCAAAGAATACACACTTTACTATAAAACCCACAGACCATATGAGGCTTAGGAAGGAGACCAAAGTGTGGCTGCTTCAATCCTACTTAGAAGGGGAAACAAAATAATCACAGGGCATAGAGGGAGTCAGAGACCTGGGAGGGAGGAAAGAGGGGGAGGGGAAAAAGGGGACAGAAGAAAAGTATAGAGGGTCAGGAAATTTAATAGAAATATGTAACTGTAGGGGATGGGGAGCTGGGGGTAGCCACTAGAAAGTCCAAGATGCCAGGAAATCGAGAGGCTCCCAGGACCCAACAGGGATGACATTAGCCAAAATACCCAACAAAGGGGAGATCGAACCTGTAGAGACCACCTCCAGTAGATAGTCATGGCCCCCAGTTGAGGGATAAGGTCACCCACCAACCTCAAAATTTTTAACCCAGAATTGTTCCTGTCTAAAGGAAATACAGGGACAAAAAAAATGGAGCAGAGACTGAAGGAAAGGCCATCTAGAGACTGTCCCACCTAGGATCCATCTCATCTGCAAATACCAAACCCCAGCACTATTGTTGATGCCAAGAAGTGCTTGCTGACAGGAGCCTGGTATGGCTGTCCCCAGAAAGGCTCTGCCAGCATCTGACTAAGACAGATGCAGACACTCACAGCCAACCATTGGGCTGAGCCTGGGGACCCCAATGGAAGATCGAGGAAAAGGACTGAAGGAGATGAAGGGGATTGCAACCCCATAGGAACAGCAATATTAACCAATCAGAGCCCCCAGGGACTAAACAGCCAATCAGAGAGTACACATGGAGGGACCCATGGCTCCAGCTGCATTTGTAGCAGAGGATGGCCTTGTCAGACATCAGTGGGAGGGGAAGCCCTTGGTCCTGTGGAGGCATAGGGGGATGCTAGGGCAGTGAGGTGGGAGTGGGTGGATGGGGGAACACCCTCATAGAGACAAAGGGGAGAGGGTATGGGATGTGGGGTTTGTGGAGGGAAAACCAGGAAGGGGAGCAGCATTTGAATTGTAAATAAACAGTAAAAAGGAGGATTAAAATTGCTCCTACCTCAAAGGGTTAAAAATGGAGATAAGGATAAGCAATTAAGGGGTTAGTGCAGTAACTGATAATGCTAAGTCTGTGAAAGTGTCAACAGTCATCATCATTACCATCATCATCTAGAGATAACAAAAGTTCCATTGCAAGCCTAAGAAGATTAAGCAAGTTGAAATATGCAAAGTATCAAGCATGTATCCATGTACTAAATACTAAGTAATGTTTAGCTAGTGTTACTTTGACACTGGTCAACAGGTTTAACCCTCCAACTCATTATGACGTCTAAAAGTGAGAGAGACAAACCCAAGCTCTCCCTCTCCTGAGCCCCATCTTTGGTTATGCCAAACTCTGGGGACTTTCTGGGAGTGGGGAGCAGATTTTCATGGTAGTAGATACAGGGTCCCTATTAGGTCTGAAGTAAACACGGTCTTGTTTAGCCATACTAGATCTGGGAGCCTACAACTGTCCTGAATCCTGCTACTCTAGATCTGCTTTCCCTCCTGCAGCCATCACTGTTGTGGAAGAGCTACCTCTGATTCCTAAGACAGTGCTCTTGGTAACAGTGACAGTTCTCACCTGATAGCAAAATCGAAGCCTGGATTTTATGACGTATTCTAACCATTACACAAGACTCTCCACAGGCATGATCTACTGAAGCAAATGAACAGGACCCAGGTGCCATCATTCTCTGACATTTTCCAAGAATGAAGCTGAGGCTCAAAGACATTAACGGATCCAAAGGTTGCAGCTTCCGGGGGACGTAGGCAAGATTTTAGTCTGGATTCTCCATGACTCTAACACTCTGCTCTTAACTGTTATTCATACCATGGACATGACATCGGATGTTTTTATACTTCTTATCTTTTACTGTTTCTTTTAGCAATTTAAACATTTTTTCCTTTTAACTATCAAATAAACATTTTCATACCTTGTTAGATCCCAGGGCAACATTCATGGGTCCTGTTATGACATTTCCCCAAGGTTATTCCTCTCCTTCCCCTTTCAAATGACAGTGTGTCATAAAATCGAATGTCCATTGACTACGTAGTTTAAAAACTCAGTGAGCATATTGAGGATTCTGTGTGCAGGGTGCAATGTTATTGGCAAAGATGAATTTGAAGGAGGACTTGTTCAGGTTGTGGAAAGGGAGGCTCTCCTGGTATTAGAGTACAAAAGAGAGGGTGGAGAGTCCCCTAGAACTCATTACTAAGTGTGTCCAAGGATATCTGAGAATATCAGAAGGTATTAGATCTGCCCCCTTGAAAAAAGGGAAAGAGTAGCAAGGTAGAGAAGATGAGGGGGATGGTGCAAGTGGAGACGGTGTCAGGACACGGGTGTAAATCATGGAGATTGTAGAGTACTGAGGGAGTAGTGTTTGGCTCAAGGAAAAGGAATTACCAAGAGATGCAGCTATAAAAACACCTTCCCATTAGACTAGTACAACCACTTTAAGATGCGGTGTTTTGTGCACATAGTTTCAAAAGTATAGACAGGTGACTGTGCACTCAGCGAATCTTGATGGTCAAACCCCACCAAGGACAGGCAAGGATGGGAAGAAAGAAAAACCGGACGTAGAGACTTATGGAAAGGAGTGCTTTGAAATGCCGCCCTCTGCGCATGACACGGCCATTGTAGCCTTGAACGCACAGCAGTTTGGTGACCTGCAGAAGACCTACCTGCTCGAGATCAAGCCAACATGATCAATCAACATCCCAACAAGCAACGCTAGTTGGACTCAGTGAGTTACAAAAAAAGGGAGGAGACCTGAAAGCAAGCAATGCTGTAGCAGCAGACGCTCAATACTACGGTCCCCTGGTAGGTGCCGGTCACAAGCCCCAAACTATTTTACAGGGCTAACTGTTCTAAACCAGGGGTCCGTAACCCATTTCTCAAATCTGACCAATTTGCTTGGTCAGTTCACAGTCCTCAGGGAGACTTGTTTGCCGGCTATCATCAGGGTATTACAAAGACTCCAGATGAAGAGATGAACTGGAAGGCTCATGGGGGAGGGTAAGGGAGGAGAGGAGAGAAGAGGAGAGGGGGAAGGGAGGGGAGGGGAGAGGAGGGGAGGGGAGCTTCCTATTCTTTCCAGCTATGTTGCTCTCAAGGACACTATGAGGCTAGCTCTCCTGAAGCACTCCAAACCCTGCCTTCTTGGCTGTTCACAGAGACTTTATTATACAACTTTTCATCACTTCATTCCCATGCAGACCAGAACTATAGCTCTGTTGATTGATGGGCCTCTGTCTTGTAATAGATTCCATTCCCTGGATTCCTTGGCTTGTTCTTTTGAATTGATAAAGCATTAATTTTATTATTATTATTTTGAGAATTTCATACATGAGAACTCTATTTACCTTATTTCCACCTCTCTCCCCTTCCAGCTCCTCCCATGTTCCCTCGTCCCTCTCGACCTTATGACCTCCTCCTCTTTAATTGTAACTGCTACATCACACACACACACACACACACATAACCTGACGAGTCTTTTTAGGGTTGCTCTATGCATATGTGCTTAGGGGTGACCACCTAGGCTTGGCTAATGTACAAGGAGGCTCATTTTTAATTTTTAAGAGATTTTCTTTTGTGATTTGGATGCTCCTACTTTTATAGATGTAGTATTTCTTCTTATTTTGCAAGCAATGTTATCGTTATATTTGTTTCTGACTTTTCTTTTTCTTTCTTTCTTTCTTTCTTTTTTCTTTTTCTTTCTTTCTTTCTTTTTTTTTTTTTTTTTTTTTTTTTAGACAGGGTCACGCTGCATCGCCCAGACTAACAGTCCAGATCACTGTTTCTGTGTTTCTAGTGTTGGTAGTACAGTTATGTGACACCCTACCCTGTTTATTGTATGCATTCTCAAACATCTTAAACACGATCACTGTGGTTTTAGAGGTTCCTAAACCAACAAGATGTAGTGATGATCTTGAATATGTCTTTCCATTGTCAATTAACTAAGTGATTTTTAATCTCTTGGGTCAGTTTATTTTCAAGAATGGACATCAAAACACTATTTGGAAACTATGGTGGGTGGGACTGGTTAAGTAGCAGGTTTTGTTGTAGGCCAGTTTAGCTGAACTCTTCTGTTGGATGCTCTAAGGAGAACCCTTCATTGGTGTCGGTACCCATGCTCTTGAAGCAGAGCAGGAGAATGACAGCAGACCCAGCTTCAGGACCTGGTGTGTCTTTTCCCCTTCACCTCCATGTGCATCCTCTGTCTGTAGAGGTTCCGGCTGGTGTCCCCTATCAGTAAAAGTCTACAATTTTCATGACACGAGGAAGAGGCGAATGGGTTTCTAAGTTCTTTTTAAAAATATTTTTTAACTTGTTATGTAGTTCTAGAATATCAAATAGGGCTGGAGAAATGGCTCAGTGGTTAAGAACACCATCTGCCAGCTGGGTGGTGGTGGTGCACACCTTTAATCCCAGCACTTGGGAGGCAGAGGCAGGCGGATTTCTGAGTTCGAGGCCAGCCTGGTCTACAGAGTGAGTTCCAGGACAACCAGGACTAGGCAAAGAAACCCTGTCTCGAAAAACCAAAACCAAAACCAAGACAAAAACACACTATCTGCCTGCATTTCTAGAGGTCCTGAGTTCAATTCCCAGCAACAACATGGTAACTCACAACCATCTGTAATGAGATCTGATGTCCTCTTCTGGTGTGTCTGAAGACAGCAACAGTGTACTCACATAAAATAAATAAATCTTTAAAAAATATATCAAATATATTTCTGTTCTCAGAAGCATCCCCTGTATCTTATTCTCCAAGGCTTGGTTTGAATTCCCTTTTTGCTCCTTTTCAGCTTTGTTTTTCAATTTCAATGCACATGAATCTCTGCATGGGAGAAGAGGGGCCAGCTGCATGGTTGAACACAGACATGTAGACAGAAACATGTCACATGTTCATCACATGTTCATTGTCAGAGCAGGTCCTAGAGCTGCCTTTGACTCCAAAGGACAGAGATGAGAGATCCTGTTGGGCCCTGAGAACCCAAATACTGTTGGACAGCAGTGATTGGTAGTGTTGATAAAACTGGGTCCTAATCAGAAAATCTGGCCTTATAGAGTTTGTACATTTTGTTTTATACTCCACTAGCTAACAGGATGATTGGTATGAAGTAGACAGAGTGGAGTTCAGATGTGTCGGGGATGGTGATACATCTTCTTGAGAAGGTGTTCAGTAGAGTCTTAATCAATCTCTTATTTTTCTTCCAAAAGAACAGGAACATTCAAAATATTTCCACTGACCTTCCTGTTGGCTTCCAGAATGGGATCATTTTTCAATCATTTGAAAGCCTTCTTTTTTTTACCTTTATCAAAAATATTTCTCCAATCTCAAACATAAAGGTCATGTTAGGAGGAGGAAAAGTTATGAAATACTTCCCTATAAAGAGGTGTGTGTGTATGTGTATGTATGTGTGTATGTATGTGTGTGTGCCTCTCTGTGTGTGTTTACATGCATGTATGCTGTTGTGTTGAACATGGATGAAGCTGTATTCTTGCTGCATGTTTATGGGTAAGTAGAGATGAGCCTCATAGGGCAAATTGAACAGCAGTTCTGAATCCAGTTTCTATCCTGCTTCCATAAGATACTATTTCTTGCTCTGTGATTGTCACTTTCTGCCATGTGGATTAAATCTTAAGAAACAAAAGTTTCATAAAAGTGATAAGAGGCAGTTTTGAGCAGTTGGTTTAGAAGAGTGCAAACTATCTAATGCACTTAAAAAATTACTTCTGTGTGTGTGTGTGTGTTTGGAGTATGCACATGTGTGTGTGTGTGCAGCTGCATTTGTGTTCACACATGGAGACCAGAAGAAGGAGCAGGTATCCTCTTATTCCTTTCTTTCTTATTCTCATTTATTTCTTTCTCTTATTCATCCTTTCTTATTCCTTTGAAGTAGGGTCTGTCCTTGAACCTAGGGACTGTGTTTTTTCAGCTAGGTCGGAAGCTAGCAAGCCATAGTCTCCCTGTTGCTGGGGATACAAGCCCACATGAGCTGACCACAGCTTGTTACATGGGTACTCATGATTGTGTAGCAAGCGTTCTACATTACCAAGCAAACCAGAGTCATTTCCCAGCCCCACGGGATCCAAAAGAGAAAACTGAATATTCAGGATGCATTTCAATTTTCCAGTTGTTCTCACACCAAAGGTAATCCAAGCTTCTTTTTTATATACCAAAAGTTTTGGTTTTATTGGAACTATATCTATACTTCTCATGAACAATTCAAGCCAAAGAGAACAGTGCAGAGGGAAGAGTTATTCAAAAGACTGGCTAACATGCCCACGAGATGAATGGCTGATGTTACATCAGGAGACCACCATTTCAAGCATCTCTAACAACATGAACAGATTGGATAAAAACCCACGACTGACTCTGCTTCTCTACCTTGCTGGCTTTCCTGCCTCTTAAAGGTGTTTTGTGTCTGAAAGTCCAAGAGTTAGACCCACACCCTGCCATCATCTCCGTCTTACCACAGTGGTAACTTGACTGGCTTCCTAGCTCCAAGTGATGCCACAATGCAATGGTGACTTCATTACTAGATGACTCGAATTCAGGGATTTGGACCACAGCGAGCTAGTAAGTCGTATTTGCGAATGTGTCTCTGAGACTGTTTCTGAAGGACGGCATTTGAGTCCATAGACTAAGCAAGGAGACACCCTTGCAAATGCTGGTGGGCATAATCCAATTCACAAGAGCTAAGGTAGGATACAGGGCAGAGGAAGAGACTTGTACTGCTTGAGTTAGACCTTTCTTTTCTCTTGTACTGGACACTGGCACCCCTGGTTCATGGGCCTTTGAACCACAACTGGGGTCTTATATCCCTGTGCCCCTCAGTTCTTAAGAATTTTGGTTGAAACTGGAACTGTTGCTTTCAAGAACTTTCAGTTTGCAAACAGCAGGTGAAAAGACTGACACAAGCCAGTCCCTCATATTAAATCTTCCTATATATGTCTGTGTATCTTACTGGTTCTGTTTCTCTGAAGAACCCTGACTAAAGAATTTGAGAGGACTACTGTACTACTGACTTTCCAGACTCTTTCCCTCCATTTATTTTGGTTTTTTAAAGTATATCTAATATTTCGTTGTTGTTTTTCTGAGACACAGCAAACTGTTCATCACTGTCCTAAAGGGATGGAGTCCTAGGTCAGAATACTAGGGCAAGAACTCAGTGAATGACAGATGCATTAAAGAAATTACCAGCTGTGGGCAGAAGTAACAAAGGCTCTAACCTAAGTTAAGGAACAGAATTTCAAAGTGGACAGAAATAGCCAGGTGAATAATTTCACACATGGCAGACAGCAAGTGGCCCATACCCTGCTAGCATTGAGGATTGTAGTGACCCTGTAGAGTGTTTTTATGATGCTGCCTTCAGTAGACTCATGAGTCAGCAGGAAATTTGCATGAGGAGGTGTCTGAGTTAGTGTTCTACTGCTGTAAAAAGACACCAGACTAAGGCAACTCTTATAAAAGAAATCATTTAATTGGAGACCTGGATAGGTCCATGATTATCATGACAGGAAGCATGGCGGAAAACACGCATGGGACTGAGAGCATGGGGGCAAACACGCATGGGATTGAGAGCTTACATCCTGATCCGAAGGCAGTAGCAGAGTGAGAGAGACTAGGCCCGGTGTGGGTTTCTGAAAGCTCAAAGCCCACTTCCAGTGATGCACTTCCTCCAACAGGACCACACCTCCTTATCCTTCCCAACAATTCACCAGCTGGGAAACAAGCTTGTAAAAATACATGAGAAGATGGGGGCCATTCTCATTCCACCCTCCACGGGAGGAGAGTGGGATTATGGGATTATTAACAGAGGTGTGACGTTTGTTATCTTCAGAAGTGAAGAGCTGGCAGGGCTGAGCCCAGGCTAGATTTACCTTCTAGAGCCCCTCTTTTCCTTGTTAGCTTCATCTCTTTACCCTTCATGTTTACTCAGTGTCTTTTCTTGCCACCCACAAATAGACCTGCTTTATTCTGCACTTCTGCACAGAATGTGCATATGCAACCACAAAGCCTCCTTCTCCTCATCTCCTCTGTTCGTCGATTCAGGTTTTCAGAGTAAGGACGTGATTTAGGAGATGGAGTTAGCTCATCAGCTGGATAGGTGGTTCTTAAATTAGGATCCAGTCACGTGGGGTGGGGGTGGGGAGGCCTATAGGAACTAGGTACTGTTAACCATTTAGCATGTGTCCGATGCTGTTTCAAATATGTCTTGTGTGTTAACTCGTTGGTTTCATCACAGCCTTATAGAGCAGATGCCTGTATCTTCAGTTAACAGATTAGCAAGTGAACATTACATCCTCAGTTTCAGACAGAGAGACGAGCGATGGAAAAGCTGACTTATCACCATGAGGTAGTACAGATAAGTCTTTACTATGTAGTAAAGACTCAGATCCAAGCACTGTGTGTGGCTCTGGCATAATTCTTTCAACTATTGTCATCTAAAGCTTGGGTGGAGCTGGATGGTCCCAGATGACCTCGTGCATATGCCTGCAGGACAATTCTCTGAGGCTGTCAGCTCAGGCCCCGTCCTCTGAGCCATCTTTTCAAAGGGTACTTTAGATTTCTTTGTTTGGCGGCTCGATGTGAAGAATTCCAAATGTCATCCAGAGGATTATGTTGACGCAGCAGCAGCCTCCAAATATGTCACCGGATTGAGTTGTCCCACAGACTACAGAACATACAGCCAGACAGAACAAATCAAGATCCGCGAGTCACGCACCTCTAGGGAGAGGTTTGAGAACATGCCTTTACATTCTTTTGTCCTCATTAAGAAGTAAGGACCTCTACACTGGTGATGCTGAATCTTGATCGCCAACTCGATTGGATTAATAAAGGCCAAGGAGATTAGTGAAGCTGCTTGTAATGGCATACTTGGAGACAATTAAATCATGAGGGCTCAGGATTAATCGATAGATTAATCACTTGATGGACTCATAATGTGGTTGCAGTACTGGGAGGTAGTAAAAGATAGGAAGTGGAGCCTCGTGGGAGGAAGTCTCTAGGGGCGTGTCCCCAGGGCCATCCTTTGACTGGCTCTTTGGTATTTCCCTTTTCTTTCTGCTTCCCCTCCCCCAGCAAGTGAAGACTGCCCTGTGCTACCAGCTCCTGGCTTCTGCCGTCAGTATGACTTCTCCAAGCACTTGAAGCCAAACAACCAGAGGCTGGACACTCTGAAACTGTGAGCCCACAATACAATTTGACTCCTTTGTTTCTTTAAGGCATGTTGGTCATAGCAACTAAAGAAGCAGAAGAATACTTTTCCTTTGACTCGGGGCTGGTTTTAATGGCTTGCTTCCCTAGCTAGTAGAAGAGAGACTATAACATGAGGGATGACTTCCAAGGACAGGGCAGAAGAGGCCACAAGCCTGGTTCCTTTCAGAATTTCTCGCTGTGGGGAGCCAACTGCCAAGCAAAAAGTTTGCCATGTTGCAAAGGCTGAATTTCCAGATAGCCAACAGCCAATGTCACACGTCAGCTTACAAAGGAGAGCCATTTTGAATGTCTGGCCCACATAAACCTTCAAGTTGCAGCAGCTGCAGCTAATATCTGATTGCAACTAATTTAGAGACTTCAAGAGAGAGCTGCCCGAGGAAGCCCATCCTAAAGTTTGAGCTGCAAAATGATGGGGCAAAATAAACGAAGTCACTAAACTTTGGTTCACTCAAAGAGCAACGATTAACTAGAACAATTGACTCACTAATGCCTGGGCAGTGTTCATGTGCCCCCTGCTCCTGTGCTGTGCTGATCTTCTCTCCAGAGAGTATAATTATAGTGATGTTTAGTCCATGTTTAGTCCCTGTAACAAAAGGCAAGCAGCATGTCTGCTCATACCCAGCTGGTCATTAGTTGAGTGTCTCTGGGATTTGGCCTCTTTATCTGAGCTTGAGCAGAGATTACAGAAGGCTAGAATTGGCCTACAATGGGTGTTACCAGTAGGTGTTCAGTTTAGGGATGACATACCTATCAGTCTAGAGGTACTACGATTCTTGCCTTTATTTTTACTTTAATCTCCACATTGCTTAGGATTGAACCCAGGGCCCTGCATGTGTTAGGCAAGTACTGCTCACCGATTCAGCTACATTTCCATCCTGAGAGGAGACACACTTCTTACGAATTTCTTGGTATTTAAGGTTTACTTATTTTCTCATGACTTCTCATGTAAACCATTTGTTTAATATAGTTCAACACTTATCCATTTGTTCTAGGTGCAACCTGCGCCATAAGTGTCTTGCTTATACATTTTATTTTCTCCTATTTTACATATAAAAGGCAATACAGTAAGTCCTCAACCGAGCAAGTGCTTATTAGATCCGGTTTGTACAGTCTCTCTTATCAGCTAAGGCAAGTCACATGGCTAAGCCTACAGTTAATATGCTGAACTACACAAGCCAGAAGACAACAGTTTAATTCATTGGGAGTGACTATTGACAATCTACGACTTTTAAGGAAAGGGTCTTGTAATGGCTATTCCTGGTTGTCAACTTGACTATATCTGGAATGAACTACACTCAAGAATTGGAAGGCTCACCCGTGATCCAGGTTTTGAGGCATGGGTAGAGGGCATGGGCGCTCACAGATAAGCACTGCAGAAACTAGGAATGTCAATCACACTTGTCTCCTCAATGGAGAAGATGTATATGTTTTCCACCAAGAAGGCTGGGGTGAATGTTGCTAATAACCTGGAGACCTTTCTAACTATAGGGCTAGGCCACACTCAAATCCATCAGAATGTTTATCCCAGACTTTTTCTCCTTAGACCTCTCTTTGTTTCTCTTAGAACCCATCCTTAGAGGAGGTGTCATGCGTACTTCATAAGCTGGTGACCTTTGCTCTATCTGCATGACCAAGATCACACCAGATCCTAGGCTCTTAAGCTAAAGAACCCATCTTCATGGTAGAGATCGCATGTACTGTACAAATGAGATTCAATGTAGCCTTACGTTTTATTGTGCAGGTGGGATTGGGATAATTGTTACCAAGAAACGTTTCCAAAATTGGACTGTATTCAAATAAGTCTAAGATAAACTGGCCTGGTGTCAGTCTCCAGAAGTTTGAATCAGTACCAGCTGACTGCTGAACTGAGGTCCTTGCTTGTGTCTGATGGTTCATTTACCTGCTGCTGTAGAGCTTGCAGGGACTACCCCCCTTCTGCAACACACACACACACACACACACACACACACACACACACAGAGAGAGAGAGAGAGAGAGAGAGAGAGAGAGAGTACATGAAGCTGGATGTGCCCACAGTCCAAATCTTGGGATTTGGAAGATTCCTGGAGGGTTTCTGGTCTTCATTCCAGATCAGAAGGCTGAAGAAGCTGACCAGTGGCGTCAGTAGTAACAAAGATGGACATGCTCACCGGTTAGAATTGAAGGCAGTGTAAACAAGCAGCATCGGAATTTCCCGGAGTCCTTTTCCTTTCTAGGCCACCCAGCAGTAGGTTCCACTCACTATAGGGGAGGGGTCTCCCCTCCCCCTAGTTAACTCTTGAGGGCATTAATTGTAACTGAAGGGTTTCTAAAAATACAGTTGATTGGACTCTCTGAGATACTTTAAATCATCTCTCGATTACTTATAATAACCAATACAGTGCAGGTGCACGGAAATAGTTGTTACACTGTCCTATGAACGGAATAATGAGAAAGTCTGCAGATGCTCCAGGCAGATGCACATTTTTTCCAAGTACTTCTGGTCTGAGGTTCACTGCATTTGCAAATTCAAAGCTACAGATGTGGAGACTGACTGTGCTGTCTTACGTGCTTATAGTATATTCACTTCACACAAGGTTCTGAGCTGCAGCGGTGGTTACGATAAAGAAGGGATTTGGATCTTGATTACACTTGAGTAGATTTATCATCTAAGCAGATTTATTTTTCTAAGATAGGGTACCTAAGTGTCCTTAGATAGGTTCACATAAAGCAGTGATCTTCCTTACAAAGAAGGGAAAGTTTCATGGAGTAGGTGACATTTGGCCCCGGCCTTGAAGATATCTAGGATTTGGACAAGAAAGATGAGAAAACCATAGAATTCTCTCTTCCGCGTGGAATCAAAAGAGGGACGTAAATCACCAGAGACCATTCGATAAAGGTTTATGACATTCTCGCCCTGGCTACAGAGTTGGCAATCTGCAAGTAAAGAGCGGTCCGGCCAGGGAAGAGTATTCTCCTCCCCAAACCTTATTAAGTCTCAGTCTCAAACCCTCCTCTTTTTGGGACGGGTTGAACCGGCCCTGCCTTGCCCAGGGAGCAGCCAGAAAGGGCGTTTCAGCGCCGCACTGTCTGGCCGCGGTGGGTACTGGCTTGGCGAAGGGCGCGGCTCTTTGTGCTTCACGACCCACAGGCCTGGGCAGGGTGCGGTGACCCCACGAGGCTCTTATCCATCTTGCTGCTCCTCCAGGACCCTCCGAACTCCAGATTTAGGACGGTGCTTCGGAGAGCAGTGCGGCAGCTGTACCACCCCGCCGAACATCCAGCCCTGAACTCTTTTTTGCTGCTCCCTACAGTGCATTTAACACAGGCGGATGCAGTCTGACAGGGTGCGCACCCCTTCCTTTCCTCGCCACGCAAAGGAGTGGGTGGAGACTCCGGGACGATCTCCCTCCCAAGCGACTATGCGCCTGCGTAGCTCCGCCCAAGCCCCGCCCATTCCCTACCGCCCCGCCTTCTTATCCCGGGCTCCACCGCTAGGGGTGGCGGCTGCGGCTATGCCCTGACTGTCACCGCGCGGTTGCTTTGAGGGCGCAGCAGCCCTACCGAGTGGGGCCGGCGTGAGGCCAGAGGGTGGGAGAGCTGCCGGCGGCGGAGGGCGGCGCCGGAGGAGGGCGGCGCGCGGTGACTCATCCCTCTGGAAGATCAGGCACGCTCTCCCGCGCCGCCGATCCTCAACCGGGAGGCGCCCGCCCGCCCCGCCCGCCCGCTCCGAGCTCCCAGCCCGGCCGCGGCACAGAAAGTTTTCCCGGGTTCACGGCCTGCGGAAAGCGGAGCGGGCACGGCTGGGAGGCGGTCGCCGCGCGGGCCCGCCGAGTGCATGGTGCCGGGCGCCCGGGCCGCGCGTCAGGAGGACCCGGGGCGGGGCCGGGCTGAGCCCAGCTCCTGAGCCTCTGTCCAGCTGCGCCCGAAGCCGTCTTCCCTTGGGACTGCCGCGGGGGTCGCGCTCCACGCCATGTCCCGGCTGCTGCCGCTGCTGGGGAGCCGGACGGCGCGCAGCCTGAGGCCGGGCCCTGCCGCCTCGCCCCGCCCGCCGTCCTGGTGCAGCTGCGGCCGGGGACTGCTGGCTCTCGGGGTCCCTGGCGGTCCCCGGCTTCTGGGCACACACCCCAAGAAGGAGCCTATGGAGGCGCTGAACACGGCGCAGGGCGCTCGCGACTTCATCTACAGCCTGCACTCCACCGAGAGGAGCTGCTTGCTCAAAGAGCTGCACCGCTTCGAGTCCATTGCCATCGCACAAGGTAAGCGGGTGGGGCCGGCCGCCGGGGAAGACCCCTGTCACCTCCCCACACTCTGACTCCACGCCTGGCATGGGCGAAAGGGGAAACTTTCCACCTCCCAAGTGTCCCCAAGACAGGTAGGACACGCGTGGATTGTGCCAGACAGCTAGGGCCAAGCTTGGCTGGTGCCTCCCTGGCCGTGGAATTTAGGAGCTTCATCCTGAAATGCCAGCTGAATCTCACTCAGGGTTGTGTTTTGGTTTGTCCTGTGCCTCCTCTCTCCAGCCCTCCATGCAGGTGGCATGCCCTGCCTGGTCTAAGAAAGTGCCAGGAACTGGACAGGCAGGAGGAAACTTTCTTGATGTCCCCCCAAGATGCTCTAGGTTATATATTGCTTCTCAAATCTAGTTGTGAAACGCCAAGGAAATCTTTTCCTTGGAAGTGGAAAGATTGTATCGAGAGCCAGCAACAGAGTGTGTACTGGAAGGCAGGAGATTCAAATTGAACTCCCGAGTTTGTTTCCTTGGAGTTTGAAAGAGTGAAGTGAGGTTTTGGGTGGTTGGGGTTAGGGAATCTGTGACTTGAAAATGAAAAGCACACTTCTACTTAAAAATAATTGGGAAAGGATGAAAGGAAAGCTATTTTTAAACAGGCATGTTAAGATAGGATATTTTTAAAACAAGTGCGGAATGTGGTAGGTCAGAATTTGAGTGTACGTGAAAAGGCATTGAAAAGATGCAAAGACTAAAATGGATTCAGTCTTTAAAGTCTGGTTTTTGTTTGTTTGTTTTTTCTTGCTACGTAAATTCTGTTGTATACACGAAAACACAGCTACTATTTTATGTGACATTTGGATGTGTTAGGAAGTTTTTAAATAGTTGATGTTGGTACTACATAGTATCATGTAAACATTCCATAGGCTCTGAAGTATGGAGCCCTTCAGCACTGATTTGGAACGGGGCTTTCGGACATCTTGAAAGTTTGGCCTGTGTATGAGAGAAAAGTGAGTTCTGTCCTGATATTAGCATTGTTTACTTTTACAACTTAAGAAAACTTTTTTTTTGTTTGTTTGTTTTTTTTTTTGTTTTTTGTTTTTGTTTTTTGTTTTGTTTTTCGAGACAGGGTTTCTCTGTGTAGCCCTGGCTGTCCTGGAACTCACTCTGTAGACCAGGCTGGCCTCGAACTCAGAAATCCGCCTGCCTCTGCCTCCCAAGTGCTGAGATTAAAGGCGTGCGCCACCACCGCCCGGCTAAGAAAACTTTTTATTAGTTGTATCCTTTACTACTTTAATTTTTTTTCCAGTTTGGGGGATTGTGAATCAATATAAAGTAATGGATAATTTCAGGCATTGCTTACCCACACCACTTTTTACAGGAAAACACAGTATTCCAATCAATTCAGTTAGTAAATCACATTACAGAAAATTATAACTGAGTACTAGCATCCCTTTAGTCTATGTGTGTGTTCTGTGTGTGGCTTAAAAAGACTCAGTTCTGAAAAGGTGCTCTTTGAAAACAATATAGGTAGTCATATCTTAGAAAGTCAGTTTTTGTCACTCAGGTGAGACTATGTAAACATCATTTTCCCTTTTCTAAAGTAAGGTCTTGCTGGGCGGTGGTGGTGCACGCCTTTAATCCCAGCACTTGGGAAGCAGAAGCAGGAGGATTTCTGAGTTCGAGGTCAGCCTGGTCTACAGAGTGAGTTCCAGGACAGCCAGGGCTATACAGAGAAACCCTGTTTTGAAAAACCAAAAAAAAAAAAAAAAAAAAAAAAAAAAAAAAAAAAAAAAAAATAATAATAATAATAATAATAAAGTAAGGTCTTGGAAATTCTACATTGTCAACATGCTACAAGATTGGAGGGTCCTTTGAATATAATTTTATAGCAGTTATTGAAAAGCATGTTCCACAATACCAATACCTGACTTGCTAAATTTAACCTACTTTTGCCCACACCAGCAGTGTATCGGGTAGGAGTGTTACATTTTCTAACGAAGACAGTATTTAAATCTAAGATGGTTTTAGATATCTTTGGAAGGACCTAAAAACCTCAAGTCCATGGATGTTATTAGCATCAATAAAACTGAATGATCTAAGTATTTGAGGAAGCCATTGGTAATTTAAATGTATTTGTTCAGGAAAAAAAGGGGTAAATACATAGGAAACAATTTGGTGGTTTAATGCCTCCTCTTTATAGGCTAAAGGGCTTCAGAGTTTGGTCGTCTATTTTTGTTGATGCTTCTGACTAACTTTCCAGTTAAGTGACACTTAGAGGTGCTGCTGCATTAGGTTTAGCGTGCCTTGGTTCTCACTTAACAATTTTTATCACCAGTGCACATAGCTAAGGAGATAACTAGACTTGCTTAGTAAGTAAGTTACCTTGTTCACCAATTACATAAGGTAAAAGGATCTCACTGCATTGGGAATTCATGTTCATCATACATACTATTCTGAAATCAATGGGTTTGTTTGTTCATTTTAAATGAAAACCTCTCATGTTTTCTTTACTTCCTTCTTCCTCATCCTCTTCCTCCTCCTCCTCCTCTTCTTCTTCTTGTACTTTATTTACTTATTTGTGTGTGTGCTTGCCACTGTATACTTGTAGAGGCTAGAGGACAATGTGTGGGGGTTGTCCAGTCTTTCCTGCTAACACACTCATCCCACATCATCAAACTCAGACCCTTAGGCTTGGCAGCAAGTGCCTTACTAGTGGGCCATGTCGTCCATCTTAATTCTGCACACTACCAATTACTGTACTGAAGGCAGAGCGCTAACTATGCTTTCTAATGGAGCATAGTCTCGGGAAAGGGCCGTTTCTTACTACAGGAAGCCTGCATGCCCTTGGAAAGGCACTTAGGTCATCCTAGGAAGCATTCTGGCCTTGATAAAACATCACAGAAAGGAAAAAAAAATCATCTCTGCTTTGAGATGGGTCCTAAGATCTGCTGAAATTTGGCACTCAGTCCTTATCTTTCTCATGTGTCTATCAGTAGGTCTGTGGTATAATTTGTGACAAGATATCACTCTAGAATCAGCTTATAACAGATGAGGCTGACCTTGAGGGATATCTTATCTTAGTGAGTTGGGTTGTTCGATTTTAAAATTACAAACTGATTTTTCCTTTCCAATCTGAAGACAGAGTTTATGTCGCACTCTTACCTGCTCAACTTGTTTTCTTTTCCAGAGGTAGCATGCATTTCATTGACAGTAGGGGTTGGCTCTGTCAAAAGTAGAGCTGACAAGCTGATGTTAATACAGCCTGTTAGCACTAGCCAAGAGTTTTTGAAGCAAACTCTTTCTTCGTTTTTCCAACTAACATTTCTATTTATAATTATTTTTAAAGCCTTTAAAAGTACACTTTGCTTTTGAAACAAGGCAGAAGTCACTGTGTTAGTTGTTACCTGTAGCTATAAAACGAGTTATATCAAACAGAGAAACACAGAACCTCACAGTTTCTAATGTTCCCAAATCCTGGAGCCACTCATTTGGGTATTTCTTATTTACAGTCTCTCATGATATTGAAGTCAAGCTTTTGGCTTTCTGAGGTTCTGGCTGGGGCTGGAGGATTCATTCCCAGCTTGACTCACTTACATGGCTGTTGGCTGGTGGTGTCAGTTCTTTGTTATATGGATCTTTCTACAGGACTGAGAGCTTTCAAGACAGAATTCTTGGAGAGAGAGGGGGAGAGAGAGAGGAGGGAGGACAGTGCTCAGGAGAAGGAACGAGTTCTGGAAGCCCATCTTTTATGATACAGGCTTAGACAGAACATCTCTTGTTTGCTGTGGTACCTTGTAGGAGGTTCCTACACAAGATGTGACTATTACGTCAGAGACTGGGAGCCACTGAAGTCATGTTGGAGGCTGATTGCAGTACTTACTAAGGCTTAATGAACAGTTACTGTAGAGTTATGTAAGACAAGAGCTGGTTTTGGCAGAGATATAAGAGATGAAAATTGAAAAAAGCTTCTTAGGGAATATTATTGTCATATCTATTCAAAACTTAACAATTTTACATATGGCAAATAAGATACATCAAGGTGATAGTTGCCTGGCAGAGAGGATACCATGATGGAGTAGGTGGTTTTCTTAGGGTGAGGTTCATCTATGGCACTCGGGGCATGCTGACTCCTCTCATTTCCCCATGTGGGGCAAACGTTGACTGTAAAGTTTGTGGTAGCGAGGGACTGTGTTGACCCTTTACTCTACAAATAAAAAGAAAGTGAAAAGATTATTTCCAGGTGAATAGTGCAGTTTTTCTGTTAGCAGAAAATTCATTAGCTTTCTTCTTTTTTGTTTGTTTCTCTGTGTAAACAGTAACTATGTACTTTTAAAATTCGTTTTTGTTACCGATGTACTCCATATTACTTTTATAATACTAAACTATGATGTCTTCAGTCTTCTCCAGTTGTGACTGTTTCTTTAAGGTAGGATATAGCACTCTGTTTGGCGTGCTTGGCAAGTAGCCTAAAGGTCTTAGACCAGATGATAGTCTGGCAGCTGTTGGGTTGGGCATCTATAGAGTGCTTACACATGGCCAAGTTTTGTCACGGGTATCACTCTACTAGAGATCTTGTACCTTTAAAAATTCTTTCCCTGTTCTCCACAGCCTGTTCCTCAGGACCACATGAGAAGAAACAGTTGTGTCTACCTCTTAGCCTCTGTGATGGATTGGGATGATCTCAGCTTTTGCTCAAAGAGAAAAGCATTTCCTATGCCGATTAAGACACATGAATAAAGACATTTCAGTGTCTTAGCTGAGATAATAAAAGTAGAATAAGGGAGGGATAGCCCCAACTGGGCTCAGCCAGAAGTCCGGAGCTAGCATGGCTCACCAGAGAGTCCAAGAAGGGTTTTCTCACAGCTAGAACTGCTGACCCAGGAAGATACAGGTTTCCTCAGTAACAATGACTGAGACATTTCAGAATGGCTGTAAGATTTAGGTAATAGGTCAGAGTTCCTAGAAAAAAACAAAAACAAAACAAAAAAAAAAAAACTCTAAGAGGGGTAAGAGAAGCTGTAAAACTTTGTATCAGTTTCCTATTGCTGCTGTAACAAGTTTAGTACTCACTCAGTGCTTAAAACAATGCACTTTTGTAGCGTTTTGGCAACTCAGGGTCCAAAACCAGTCTTAAAGGCACTTGTCAACAGGTCCCGTCCTTCTGGAGACTCAGAGGAGAATCCGTTCTTTGCTTCTTCAAGCTTTTAGCATTCCTTGGCTCTTGGCCTCATTACTTGAATCTCTGCTTCAGTTGTTGCGTTATCTTCTTTCCCCTTGACCTTTTGCTTCCCTCTTGTAAGGACTCTTGTGACTACATTTAGTTTTCATGAGCAATAGCATGCCCTAGAAAAACTTAATGGCACATACCACTGTACAAAGCTGGTGCTAACATTTAGGACCCAATGAAAGAATTCAGGATAATCTCTCTCAGTATCTTAAATCACACTTTTTGAAGTCCCTTTGCTATATAGGTAGCATATTCAAAGGGTAGAGGATAAGACTGTGGACATCTTTGAGGTCCAGATCCAGCTTTCTACAGACTTGTTAGGACCTAATCTTGGAAGTCCACACTGTCATCTTTGCTGCCTGCTATTGATCAAGAGAGTAAGTTACTAGGGCTAGTTTAGATTCAAGGAAAGAGAAATAAGATAGCATTTTATGTGAGCGATCATGTCTAATAATTATAGTTCCTTTAGTCTGTATATTAACTTTCCTGTTGAAGGTTTTGCAGATCGTTATGTTAGTTTTTACAAGGGCATAGGGCCCTGTTTGGAGCACTTGTTCCTCTACTAGGTTCCTCTACAGTGGCTAGACACTGAGATGTACAGCATCCCTCTGTCTTTATCAGGATATTTTTACTTTTTAGGTGTCGACATTTTGGACTGGGAAATTCTTTGCTGTGGGGGCCGCTCCCCTCATAGGCTATTGGGCAGCATTTCCGTCCTGTGTCTACCATTTGCTGGTGCCACCCTTGCATGCTTTCCTAGTTGTGTTGGCCAAAAACGCCTCTAACTGTAGCTACATGTTTCTTGGATGGTTGAGAATGTGGAACCTTGCAGAGAGAGGCTTATCAAAATCTCCTGGCCAAGAGCCATCATTTGTAGGAAATGTTGAAATTGTTTCTTTAGCTCTTCAGGCCTGTCTCTGCTCTCATCTTCTGCAGTGCTTGCTGTTAGCCTTCACTCCCCACCCCTGGCCCCCCACTTCACTGTTTTCTGTGTGTTTGTGTCTTAGTAAGGACAGAGGATAATCCCTGACCTATCTAGTCAACGACTTACCTGTCTGAACTTTATCAGTAACTGTTTTCCTTGATTGTGTTGTCTCTTCAGTACCAAATTCTAAACACAGCAAAGGTAGAAAATACATACAGCTTTCAAATAAGTCAAACACTGCCGTGGTTTAATTTACCGTCTTCTATCCACTAGTCACTTTTTTAATAGCAGTTGTGGCAAGCAAATTTTTAATAAAGAAATTTGTGTGAAGTAAGTAATTTATGGGCTCATGAGGAAGGTTGGCTGGAACTGAAAATACCTGGGTGATCTTGAACGTTGGGTATGACCTGATATTAAATCATTATTAGAAGAGATTCAATTTTTCTAAAAATAGTGATGTTTGCATAATCACATTCTTGTCTGCTTTCCTGTGGCGTGCCTGCTTATAAAATCACTGGAACAAATAGAGACCAAATCCCCGCGTGCAGATTTTATTAGCATCTTGCTTAAGTCAGTTGAATTAATTAGTATGTAGCTTTACAGGACTCCAGTCTTCTCTTTGTCTTATTGCTTCATGACTTCTCTAAGTTAAGGCACACAATCATGTACAAGTAGTTACATGTTAAAAATCACCTTAATCTGGTTAATGTGAGGCTCTTGTAAAAAGATTTTGTAGGGAAACTATGAAACATTTATTCTGCTTGCTTCTGATGTCCTATTTCCTTCTCTGTCTTGGAGAAGATGTGAGTATGCTCGTAACGTACCTTCCACCAAATGCCACAGTCCTTCTATACTGTATTTTGGTACAACGATTTTCTCTGAGACTACTTCTATTTGTAGACTTACCAGTCATTACACCAAATGTCCGCAGAGCGCAGCTGTTTGGGGTGGCATCTCTGTAGACTGTCATAGTGAGAGTGACGTATGTCAGACTTAACTTGCTCTCTACCTCCCTCCAGAGCTCTCACACATTCAACTCTGCTCTCACTCATCCCTGATGGCTCTTTCGTGCTTCCTGAGGAGGAGTGCATCTTGGCATTCCTGCTACTGTGTCTAAGGCATGCTACTTTGCTATTTGTTACTATCCCACAGCAGTTATAATTTATTTTTCTTTTACTCACAAAACAAAACCTTATGTCCCTTCACTCCACTCCCAGAAGGTTTGATCTTGATAGACACTTCAAGGACCAATCCTCTTTTCAGCCAGCTGCTGACATCCATCACATGGTTATAGATCCAGCCTCAGCTTTGTCAGTGAAACTCTTTCTTGTAAATATCTGGGTTATGGCTGGATTATCATTGTTCTAAATACCAAAAAAGTAGTTGTGAGGAGGATTACTTTTTATGGTTCTTTAAGTTGCAGAGAAATTTAAGTTAGAATGATGTTCTTGGCTTAGTCCAGATTTCCTGCTTTCCTTCTGAATTTTAGGATAAACTATTTAGCATGTTTAAAAAAAATCTGTAATTTAAAAGTCAGTAACTTCTGAGTTTCAGTCATGTGCTATTGCTGTTTTGCTGTTGTAAGCACATTGTCACTGCTGCTCTGCAGGTTATTGGGTGCTCGCTGGATGCTACACATACCGAACTGACTCTTCATATACTTCTCTCGTTTACTATTCTTGGAAGATGTTACATTTTATAGATTAAGAAACAGAGGCAGGGGTACTTTGCCCAAGATCTTAGAAGCTACGTACGTGTCACATTTGAGCTATAACACAGCTTGTCTAGCTTTAAAACTTTAATTCTTACTTTTTTTTTTTTTTTTTTTTGAATCTTTGTATTGACATTGAATATCCGAATAGCCAAATGGAAAAAACCAAAACCAGAAACAAATGTGCCAGTATCATTTTGTGTGTGTGTGTTTGCTTGCATTTTTTTGAGGTAGATTGCCTCAGACTCATCATCTTCCTGCCTCCAAAGGGCTGCTGGTATTGTAGGCCTGCAGTACCACATCCATCTGGTAACATTGTAGGCCTGCAGTATCATATCCATCTGGTAACATTGTAGGCCTTCAGTACCACATCCATATGGTAACATTGTAGGCCTGCAGTATCATATCCATCTAGTAACATTGTAGGTCTGCAGTACCATATCCATCTGGCAACATTGTAGGCCTTCAGTACCACACTTATCTGGTAACATTGTAAGCCTGCAGTACCATATTCAGCAGGTAACATTGTAGGTCTGCAGTACCATATCCAGCAGGTAACATTGTAGGCATGCAGTACCGCACTCATCTGGTAACATTGTAGGCCTGCGGTATCATAACCTTTTGGTAACATATTCTAGTCTGTCTTCTGTATATTTGCACAAATATGTATTCAATATAATAAGAAAAGTAAACATGACATCATTACTTTGTCAATAGGGGATCTCAAGGTGCATAATAGTAAGATTGTGTAAAAGTTTGGAAAAGTAAGGAAAGTAGTATATGAGTTCATTCATAGCTTACTGTCTATTGAATACTTGTGAGATAATTATGGAGAACTCTTCAGAAGTTAGTTGGGTGTCAGGACATTGGGATCCAGGGAAATATTCAAGCTTGACCATCCTACTCACCTAGGTAATAACAGAGGCGGGCAGAGTGAGTCGAGTAAAAGGGGGAGCTCCTAGAGCAGTGGCTTTCAACCTTCCTAATGCTGTGACCCTTTAATATAGTTCTTCATGTGGTGCTGACCCCAAACCATACATTATTTTGCTGTTACTTTGTAAGTTTAATTTTGCTATTGTTATGAATCATAATATAAATATCTGATATGCAGGATATGTGATATGCAACCCCCCAAAGGGGTCATGACTCACAGGTTGAGGACCACTGTCCTAGAAGGTTGTTCTGAGAAACACCAATACTGGCTGGACAGAAAAGCCAGAATTAGATAGTGATGAATATCTAGAGAGAGATGGAAAATTGTAGTGTTATGTTCTGGATGCTAAGTAACAAAGAGAGTGTTCCAAAAAGGAGAGTGATCTGGCAGTTTAGATGGTGAGAGGGGCACTTGGGTGGGATGTCCTTTGGCTTCTAGAACAGAAAGGAGCAATGTCTTTGTCAGAAGCAGTTTCTGATGGCCATGTGGGGAGTAGCCAGATTGAGTTGGCTGAAAAGGAAAAATAGATAAGGAAGGGTTTAACTTTGTAAAGGTAACGTGGGGTACGGAAAAGAGCTGTGGGGCTAGATTTTACCTGATCTTCTCTGTGCTCATGTTAATTCATTAATTAATTTGCCAATTTCCACAGGTGGTTCCTGAGTAGATTCTTGTTCATCACAGTTATGATTCCCAATCTATGTGTTCAGATATCTCTGCTTTCTCTGTCTCTACCCTTTTCTGACTCTCAATTTATTTGCAAATTCGAAAATAACATTCTTCTTGTGCTATACTTTGAAACATGGCTTTACATTAGGATTATATTTAAACATGATTATTTTTTTCCCTGTAGCCAACAACAAAAGTGACCTTATAGGCACATGTTTAGAGGGTTATCTTCTATTACTATAATCTCAGAAACCTACTCTGTGCTTTCTACAGGTTTGAAGGAAACTAGAAAGTAATTCAAATTTTCATGACGAAAAAACGTAAATTTTATGTGTAAACAAATCGCACTCTTTTTGGCAGCATTCTGTAGAACATGTGTGGGCCATTTAGCAGGTAGGATCTGTTCTTTGTGAGAAGCTTGCAGCAAAGTGGAAATTGCCAGCGTTTACATTTGCATCATATGTAGATAAAGTGAGTGAAGTCTAGTTTGTATTTAGGTGATCTTGTGTCTGGGAGGCATAAATTCAGATAGCTGTGTCTGGGTTCCTAGGAAGACAGGGAAGGTGGGAACTTACATGCTGGACTGGGGCATGGGCTTGTTGTTGTTGAAGATACAAGAATGTGTTAGCAGAATGGAAGTGCTCATAAGACCAGAATCCATTAATGTCTTGATTTCACATCATCAGCCACTGGCACTATGTCTTGTGTACCTTGCACGTTGCTTAAGGATGGCAGTGACTAAAGTTAGCATTTCGGGGGGCAGCTGGGTTTTGAGTCCTGTTTCTGTCACACCCTGCCACCTTTTCTAGTGTTGCTGTCATTGTGATTTTCCTGTTTTCCTACAACTATTTTATTTTACTTTTCTACAGTATCATTACAAAGTGCAAGAAAATTAAGCAGGCAGTGTAAAACTTTTTCAATGCAGATACTTGAGAGGGGCCAGAGAGATGGCTCAGGAGTTGAGTGTGTTGTACACTGGCTGCTGTTCCAGAGCCAGCACCCACATAATAGCTCACAATGGTCTCAGGTGCAGGTCTCAGGGTACCCAACACCCTCTTCTGGCCTCTGTAGGTAGTGCATCTACATGGTGCACAAATATATGCACATACAGGCAAACACTCATACACATACATTTAAAAAGGGAGAAAAACCTAACTGAGGGACAGGGGAATTTCTCTTCTCCCTCTTGAGATCTCTCTTCCTTTTTACCTCCTTTCCCCCCATTAAAATCATTTTTATACTGTTGTAGGCAAATTTTTTTTTTTTTTTCGAGACAGGGTTTCTCTGTGTAGTCCTGGCTGTCCTGGAACTCACTCTGTAGACCAGGCTGTCCTCTAACTCAGAAATCCGCCTGCCTCTGCCACCCAAGTGCTGGGATTAAAGGCGTGTGCCACCACCACCCGGCGTATGTTTGTTATTAAACATCTCTCATGTTTACATACTGGACATATTACTTGCAGCTTCTGGATCAAGAAATATAAGTCTGCTTAGTTTTATAGTATAAATGTTCTTAAATATTTACCTCCCATGAGTCCCTTTTTTTCTGCCTGAGAAGTCTCTATAGGTTCTTGGGAATATAGGTGTATGAAATAGGTATACAAATTAACATTCCCACTAATGAATAGACACATTCCTTATTTTATGTAGAGACCTAAATCTTAGCTGAGTATTTGCTGCTGCATAGATCATCTTCTATTATCCAAAGTTGATTGATATTTTGATTTTATAACCATTACTGCCACGGATACTGCTCCATATAAATAAATACAAAGTACAAAATGGCCGCTTCAGAAATGGCTGGAGATTCTGTTTTGCTAATGGAAATCAAGCCCCTTACAACGACAGTTTTGAAAAAAATTAAGCACTCTAACAATGTAATCTAGAGACATACTGATTTGATAAATAAAAAGAAAAACGCTAAGGAATGACAGGAGTAAAATATCGTCTTTGTTTTCTGTAGTTAAAAACCATTCCGTTTCTTTTAAGAGCAGAATACTTTCTGTGGTAGTTGAAACACTGCAGTTCATAAATTGTAGTCTTAACTTGAGCCAAAGTCTTTCAAACCATGTTTGTTGGTCTTGAGTGGCAGTCAGAACCAAGGCACTATGCATCTGGGTGAGCACTGCCAGGGACACTTTGGGTTCATTGTGTATAATTTGGGGTAGAAATCTTCAAGAAGGCACGGGCAGAAACACCCAGTCTAAGCGTGTCTGTACTTCTCTCAGCTGTCACTGCCTCTCCTTGCTCTTCACTTGTTCTAGCTGGACTCTTAATGGTGTAAGGTTGCATGGATCCAGGTAAACAACTGCTAATGTCTCCTCTGCCCTTGTAGGCTCTTGATGAGGTTCCAGTTGCTTGCCCTGTGACTACAGGTCTCTTAGAGAACTGAAAGGAGCTTTGGATTTGAATTGACTTTGGAAGTATTTTATTATAAAGGAGAATAATGTTCCTTAGAGCTCTCTGTATTTCAGTGGAAAATAGACTTGGTTTAACAATGTTTACTATACATAGATCCCCTGGAAATATGGTATAAATGAAGATTCTATCTCAGGAAGTTTAAAGGCTTCATACTTCCTCAGGGATTATATTTTAAATAAAGGTTAGAGCTTTTTTATTCATTTATTTTAAGGTAGAGGATTGAAACTGTGCAGATAATAAACTATGCAGTTAGGTACAATTGAGTTGAGACTATAAATAAATGATCATGATGATATCAGATGTGGAGTGTTTTGCAAAATGGTAGAAATGTATATATGGATGTATGAATGATCTTATATTTAAAAAAAATTCTAGAAAGTTTTTCTCTGCTTCAGAGGGGCTTGCTTCATAAAGACATTAGAAAAAGGTATCCTGTTTTTTTATAATCACCTTTGAGAAATGAACACCATGTAACAAATGCCACATGAGGCTGCTGCGCCCATGTTAGATTTGCATTGCTGTAGTGAGTGCCTGAGACAGGTAATGTTACTAAAAGATAGAACTTCCTTAGCTCATGGTTTTGGGCAGAGTCTAACAGCCTCGCTGTTCAAGCTCTGAAACTGCCTCTTGGCTACATTGCCTTCATGGTGCAGACAGCAGCATAGGGTTGTGTGAGACCAGTGGTAGAGCAGAAGAGGTGCAAGAGGAGCAGTCACTAAACAGAAAGTCAGGGGCAGGGGAGGGAGGATGTGCGTGAGAGACAGATGCTGGGTCTCAGAGGTTTTCATCATCCCTTTCTAGGGCATATCCCCAATGACAAGGAGCCACTCAGAGTCTTGTAAAGGTTCTGCCTACTGTGGGCACAGTGCACCTATAGAGGTCAGACTACACTCAAACCATTGCAGCGATGAACTGCATATACCGTGGTGGTTCTGAAATAGGAAATTGCCTGCTGACAACATCACTGTTTAAGCACTTTCTGATATTTGCACAACTAAAATCTCCTGACAGCGCTTTTCTCAGATGTGTCCCTATTAAACGATGCATGGCTGGATTACTTTATACTCATGTCTTTTATTTTCTATTATTGTCCAGAACATACTCTCCAATAAAGTATTTCCTCAGCGAATATGCCTCCAGGCACAGATCTCCATTTGCTTTTTAACATGCTGTTCTCCTCGTGTTCATTCTGCACTTATTTTTGATTACTTAGAATTTTTTAGTACAATCTCATATTTACAGACTTCTACGTATTGTTTAATAAACATTTTCCCCCTTCTAATTGTTAAAAAGTGAGTTCCTGGGATAGAAACCTGTTATCTCAGTTATAGATTACAGTTCCTTGGGAAGAAGTCTGTGATACACAGATATACAGGCAAGAAGTGTATTAGGTCGTGTTGCTGCAGTCTTGTTCACTACAGACAGAGTACTTTGGTATGCATTTTCTACAAACAGGAACATCTTCTGGAGGAAAGAAGGAATTGGAGAAGGACTAAAACTAATGAAGAAATCTTATGAAACCCACTAGTTTGAAAGCTAACTAAAAATACAGTTAAAAGAAAAATAGGCATTTGAACAAAGTTACCCTTACAACTAACAGTGTGAACAGTGAACAGGGTGAAGAGTGTTCTGTATAGTTGGGGAGGCCCCAGAGTCATCCATACGATATAGGCTATTGCTTCTGTTCCTGTTATGTACCCACCACAACTAGATTGCTGCTGAAGATACCACACTGGTTGTAGGACTTGATGAAATCAATCTTGAACTGACTAAGAAACTGTCTCCTTACTGGAGAGCTTTCCTGGAGCTGAAAGGTGTTATGCAGGCTTCTGGGAAAGAACAGATTTTAGCAGTCTTACCAATTCTGACCACCAGGCACGATGGTGCAGTAAAGGCAAGACAGTGTGTGGAGTAATCCAGTCCCTTGATTGGATTTGAGGCCTGATCCACAGGACTGAAGACCGTCCTGGCACTGAAAACACTGGAAACCCAAGGCTGGAGAAGTCATAGGTCCAAGGGGAGAACCTATCGATACTGTTATGCTAAGTGGCCGCTTCTTTCTAATGTTTACGTTTATATGTTTCTGTGTGCTGGCTCTGGTCTTATTAAGAAACATCTTATTGTATCAGGTAGCGGTTAACACAGATACCCATAACTGTTCAAAGTGCTGAGAGTCGGTGACCGAGTGGTCAGCAGTAGATGCTGTAGCCTGGTGTCCTCTACGTTCAGGGAACAGTACTGAAGAAGGAGTGGAAGAACATCACATAGTCAGAGGATGGGAGCAGGGCTGTGAAGTGCTGTCCTCTGGACACGGCATCGTAGCGGTGCACAGATGACTTCACAAGATCAAACTTCCAGCATGGAAGGAGGGAAGACTCCCCAAGGTGCCTCCTCTAGCTGAGGGTTTATTAGTAGTTTATGGCTACCAAGGAAGGGAGAGTCAGTTTTGGGGGTGGGGCGCTGGGAGTCTGTCTGTTCATGCCTTTGTAGATGCTTCCACACTCACATGCATATGGACGACACTAATTGAATGCACTGGTTGTACACAAAGGAAGACAGGAGTGGAGAGGGACATCTGTTGCAGCTCTGAGGGAACTAGAGAGAGGGAGTGAGGGCTGTGAATAGGAAACACTGTATACATGTCCGAACATTTTAAAGAGGTTTAAAATTAAAGAACAGTGACGTGTATGGCCATATCATCACATGAGTACATCACTACTCTTTTCTTCCAAGATGCTTTTAAGGTTTCAGCAATTATCCAATACTTCTGTAGAGCAAAAAGATGTATGTTTACTTGTTGTATTTGGAGGGGTTCCTCAGATCTGTTAGTTACATAACCTTGATACTTAGTGGTACTCTCAAAGTGAACAGCAAACAAAGAGGGTGTGTGTGTGTATGTGTGTATGATAAAGAATTTGTAATTAACCCAGCACCACATGGTACGATTTAATTTTCTTACTTTCTGAATTTATTTGTAGCTCTAGCTTCTGGTGGGTGCATACCTGATTCCTACTGTTCTTATCTGTTTTCTAGTCACTGATTCTGTTTGTCACCAGCATACCATCACCAGCACTGCTGATGCCTTCTGGTGCAGAGGTTCTTTCACTTTAGTTTGGGCACTGACACCCAGAGCCACAATCCCTCCCACTCTACCATGTGGAAGGAAGCCTTTCTCATCCAGAGTGGATTTCAGTGTCGTGTTTCGGACTGACCCAGCCCCTCCTATGCATTTCTGTTACCCCGCTTCAGCTGTGAAACCCTGTGATATAGCATATAACATAATGTCTTTTCTATAACGTCTACCTAACCTAGTCTCCTCTTGGCTTTTGGACTGTGTTTTATGAGAAGAAATGGCTCCCTCCTTCTCCTCCTACCTGCTTAAAATTCACAGTGCTTTAAGGCTAAGCCCAAAGCCCTCTTTCTGGAATCCTGTCCTCTCTTAGGAGCGCAGTTCTTCTGGTGGAAAGACACATTGTGCATTTCTGCCCTCTGTTGACTCTATTTATATAACTCTTTGGTATTGGGGTAATTGTCTATGAGGGTTTATTATTTTTTTTTAATGACTTTTAAGGTTTTGTTTTCTAGTCATAAGTGGAAAGGCAGGTTGAAAAAAACCTTTCCAGTCAAATCTATGGTAAAACTCCTATATTTCTAAATGCAAGGTTCAACAGATGAACTTTCTTCTTTGTAGATTAGTAAATCCTAGGCTGATAGTTGAATGTTTGTAAAATTGAGTTATTTAAAAAGAAATCATTTAATGTATAAAGGAAAATAATTTATTAATTTGCATATGCAGTTTATGCATGATTTATTGAATAATCTATATTTCATTTGCATAGGCTGTTTCTACTTTAATGGTTGGATTTAAATAATGATGCTTTAGTTAAATGACATAAGTCTCCAACAACATGACTCCCATTTTATTTGTTTATTAACTTTGAATAATTGTATAAAGTACAAACTTTTCTGCAAATTTTCTTGAGCGCTTCGGTTCACAAATCACTCTGTAAACACAGATGTGTGTGCTGATTGTAACCAATCTCATCGCAGTATATTTGTATTTGGCCACTGTATGCATTATTCAGTTCATTATCAGACAGAAACACATGCAATTGTGTTTCCTTATTGTCCCCTAGTGATAAACCCATGGGACGTTTTACAGAGTGGATAACCAACAGGGAATTGAAGATCAAGCGAGGTTGCACGTGACTGAAGTCATAACTATTGGGAGAATGAAGCGAGAGAGTTATTTGACCTCTGGAGTTTAAGCCCCTCTGGGTAACATATTGCAACCCTAGCTCAGCAAGCAAGCAAGCAAGCAAGCAAGCAAGCAAGCAGACCGCGAATGAATGAGAAAGTGATGGGAAAAATGAAAATGGTGCATTAGAGAAATGAAAAGTGTGAACTGAGTGTGAGAGTGCACACCTCTAATCCCAAGCCAACTATATAGTGAGGGGAAGGGGGAGGAGGAGGAAGAAGGGGAGGAAGAGGAGGAAGCAGGGTTGCATTGGTTGTCTTTCTATTATCACAGAGGTGATGGGCTTTTGATACAGATTCAATCATACCTGGTTATAGTGTCATATGATAGGAGCTGTCCTCTGGCTTCTGGCACCTGCTCCATCCCCCCACTTGCTTTTTATATTCAAGAAAGGGTTTCACTGAGCTTAGGGTATCCTGGAATTTACTCTGTGGTTCAGATTGGTCTTAACTCTTGATCTTTTTGTCTCTGCTTTCTTAGCGTTAGGGTACCACTACCCCTGGGCTGTGGGGTGGGGTGGGGTGGGAGGGATACATTTTTAATATCACAGAATAATTTAAAATTTTCTTACTGGTTGTTGTTGTTTTTGTTATTATTATTATTATTCAGTTCTTAGAATCTAAGACAAGCCAGGACCTCACCTACTTGGCAAATGCTGTACCTCAGAGTTACACTTACCCCACTGGTTATTATGACTGTACCATTTACTATCTCATTGCCAGTGTTATATTACTATGCATGGGAAGGGCTGCCTATATGCTAGTGTGTAGCACTTTAAAAAATTCTTACATATTTTAGAGTTGCACATGTTATAATGACTTCATTGCTTAACTGAGCTCTGATTTTAGAATATTTTTAGCATGCAGATTTCCCAAACCTGAGATGGTCATTGCGAAGCGTGCGAAGGAGGTGTCAGCAGCAGAGACCCCTGATAGTTTTGGTACAGTACAAGCTTATAGTGTTGTTTGGCAGATGTTTATTGCAAACAGCAAAGCATCTGATTGACAGGTCTTGTTTGTTCGAAATAGAATGCTTGAAAACATTTTTTTTTTTTTGCATTAATATTTTAGATTGTTAGCAAATTGTTTCCATTACCTAACCCTGGCCTGCAGCTGTGCCTGAGTAATAACTGCATGCTTAACTCACTGGAGGATTATGTTGTGACCACGAGAAAGTATCAGGGAGCAGAGCATGCTTTATTGCTCCTAAGGAGGCTGAGACAGACCTTGGCTCAGAGCCACCCTGGGCTACATCGTGAGACTCTAACTTACTGCTCCTCATATATAGACATGTACTCTTGAACAGTCTGAAAATTTATGTAAGTTCTAAGTTCATGCTAAGGCCAGAAGCGAAAGGCTGTTTTGCTATATTTTGTTAGATTTGGTAGCTGTACAGTTGCATATACTAGTAGTGGCAGACTTGGTTGTATGTGTGTTTATGTATGAAATCCACACAGAAAGATAGTTTAAAATCAATGTTCTCTATCATAATTTTAATTCATAGTCTATTTAACATTTAACCTTAGCTAGTTAACATTTAACATTGCCCAAGAATGCAGTACAGCTTGTGAAAAGATATCTGAGTTATTTTATGGCTTTATGGGTTGAAGAAGTTTTGTAAGGATAAGAATTAAATACCACTCAGACAGTATTTCTGGGGTCAAGGACAAAAGCCGAGTTGTCAGAACTTCAGAGAATATAGAGGCACAAGTGTGTGCACATCTTTGCACTCACAGTAACATACTAGTTCCTTATCTGTAAAATCCTGGATCCTACTTTGCTAATTCTAATGCCAATGTTAACAAAAACAAAAACAAACAAACAGACAAAAAAAAAAAAAAGGAAGTGGATAAGCACACACATTTAATGCTAGTATCTTTTGAAGAATGGTTTTGGTTGTGAACTATTCTGGAGATTGTTCCCAATATAGACATAGAGAAATGCTATTTGCCCCATAGCTGATAGAGCGCATCCTCAGCAGTTACTGCACTACCAAACAGTAACCGAAGTAACAGTATGGATTATTTGGCGCCAGTGTTTGAAACTCAGTCTTTAATGATGCCCCTAGTTACTGCCCCTCTTTGCGACATTTAGGTAGTGCCCTTCCAAAAGCTACCAGCATACAACAAGGATGGAGAACAGAATTGACTGTTTGGGAATGCAGAGATGTAAGTCTCTTTGTGCGCCGTGAACATGTGTTCAGGGTTTGGTGTCTGCTCCTTGTCAGAGCAGGCATTTGCATCAGGCCCTGTGAATTTCAGGACAACGCGTTTGTTCAGGGTCAGAGACGGAGATTGGCCCCATACTGGAGGCCCTGTAGTTCTGAAACCAGCAGAAATCTGATGTGTGCGTGCCTCATCCCCATTCATGTCGTGTTTTATCTGGTGACCATGATGAACCATAGGGTATTTTATTTTCCTTTTCATGATGAGTAGGGGTGAGATATATCAGATTTCTTACTTTCTTTTAAATGACTGTTGTTTGAAAATGTCTGAGAGATTATATTCTAGGATAGAGGGGAAACAACTTAAAAAATATATTGGTATTTTATTTATTTAATTGAGTTTTTTTTTTTTTCTGTTTCAAATACTAACACATGACCAGTGTCTTGATGGTACTATATATGTGCATGTTGGCATTTTTGATTGTTCTTTATTTTCTGTTGAGGTTTATTAAATCAAGGAGAAGTTGAACCTAGAATCTAGCTACATCATGATTGAGTTACTGTCTCTGTGGCTACATCTTTACATCTTCAAAGCAGAGAGTTTGCCGATGGCCATGCTCCAGGTATCCGGGTATTTAGACTGAGTCGTTCTTAGTTGTGATGGACTCTATCATGTCGCTAAAACGTTTAGGATCCCTGTTGCTAGGAGCTGTTCACATTTTTTTATCGTATACAAAGCAGCCATGCATTTACTTCTAGAGGGAGGCAGCATCCCGCCAAGAACATAGTGCTTTCAAGAATGCTTTCAATACTGTTCTCCGACAGAATTCTTGTTTGAGGAATGATAGGAAGAGAAAAGGGAGCAATCCACTGAAAAGTCTCTGTGCTTTCCTTGATGTTAGGCAGTTTTATCTTAAAATGAATGTCTTTGGGGGGGGGTTATGTAATCATTCACAGTCAGATGTACTATTTATGATATTTTATACTAGGTAGATTTTTCTAGCTCAGCTTAAGTTTTTTTTTATCTGTAATATTATAAGCGATTATATGATTCTTTTTCAAAGAAAATGCTAATACTCACAATAAGTAAAAGTAGCAAGATCTGACTTTTCTTAAAGTCACACTGTTGTTTTGATGTATTAGCCTTTTAAAAGGCACATCACATGTAATAGTTTCCTGTCATTCATAGGCAGGAAGGCAGGGAAGTCTGTGTTAAGGAGCATCTGTAACTGTTGCCTGTACACAGCTACATATGTAAAAGCAACCACATACCGGTGTTTTGTTTGGTTATTTTAAAAGACAGAAAGATACTGTGAAAGGAAAGATAGGTTATTGTACCTTAGTATAGTAATTATTACTTAATCCAGAGTTTAATAGATTAGTGAGTTCATCTAGTTGAGCATGGTAGCTGTCTTGTCAACACCATTGGCCAGCTCCTGTTTTTAGCTGTGGTGTCACTGGCTCAGTGGCTCCTCTAGGTACCGGCTTGGGTACAGTCCAGCCTTACAGAGCCCATCAGGTTCTCCAGAAGGTCTAGGGGATGATGCAGCTCTCTAAAACTCCAAGCAGGATTATCTTTGGTTATATATCACATAATCACTATATATATACAAGATATCTGTCTATCTGTCTGTCTGTCTATCTATCTATCTATCTATCTATCTATCTATCTATCTATCTACCTTAATCTTACAATAAGCACTTTTTATTGCTAAATAAAACTACAGGAACACATTCAAATACTTTCATAGGTTTAACACAAAGCATGTATTTAAAATATAATTTGAAATCTTTATTTAAAAGGACATATCAACTAAACTCTACTAAATAAATTAAGTTCTTTGCTGTTTCTAAAGAGTGTTTATTTTTTTGCTTCTTGCAAATACGTTACTGAGCCATAATTATGTTATAAATTATGCTCTAAATCCCTTTTTTGGTGCATGGCTTTTTGTTATCTAATATAGCTAGCTAAATTATTTGCATGCAGTATGGTTTGTGTTTTGTATTCTTTAAGGCATTACTGTGAATTTCATCATACCCATTTGATGGTTTTGTTCCTATTTAAAAAAAACACAGATATTCATTATGCCTGGGATCATAGTTCTCTGATTATCTTTTAAAAACATCAGTTTTGTCTTTGCTCCCTTCATGAGTTCCTTAGTGGATGAGACTGATTTGTGCTGCTGGCTCTGCTTCCTGGGCAGATGCTGGGTGGATCTGCAGTAGGCAGGTGTCCAGAAGGTCAGGTGCAGGCTCTAGATTGTTGTCTGTCAGCTCAGAGAGATGCTCTTTTGCTATTTACACTTATTTAAATAATTTAAAAATATTTCTCTTGATTTTTTTACACTTATGGCAATAGACTGAAATAAACCATTATATTTAGAATTACTGTGCGATGAGAGCATAATGAACAAGTAGTTGGATATAATATGCTTGGGTTTGCAAAACCTCTATCATTTTAAGCTTCGAGTCATCGTAAAGTAGGTAAGTTTAATGAGTGTTTAACATTGAAATGACAAATCAGTTTCTATGGAATCATATATGATAGGTTGTTTATGCCATGGGCTGCGGTTCTGCTAGCCAGAGGCAGTTGCTGTAAACACATTTGGTAATTAGACAATGGAAATTAGAATCTGGAAATTATAGCTGCCTCACTTACACTTCTCCTATTACAGTCTTTTGATTCAATTTAAAATCTATATTGTAGAGGAATTAGAAAAGAAATAAACTAACAAGCATAGCTTACTCTAAGAATTCTATAAATTTTATTGATATAGATAAAATTATCTTTAAAAGAAAGTATGGTAAAGGAGATATATACAGTCCTATAGTAAACTCAGGTCTCTCTCTCTCTCTCTCTCTCTCTCTCTCTCTCTCTCTCTCTCTGTCTCTCTCTCTCTCTTTGGTTAGAGTTTTATTATTTAAAAGAAATAGACAGTTGGAGCTTAAAAATTTTGAAATTTCTTTCTTATTTGTATTGTATCTATATCTCAAAACATGAAATGTTTTCACAGAGTTTGACCTGAAATGCAAGCTGCATTCTTGGCACCCCTGAAGCTGCAGCCCTTGAATGGCTAAGGCCAGAGGACCACTGGTTCCAGTCTAGCCAGGGCAGCAAAGCCTGACTTCCATTCCAAGAAATGAGGCAGGAAAGCAGCATGGTGGGGCTTGTTAGGAGACATTTTATAGCTTCTGAGCAGTCTTTAAATATGCTTTTATTTTGGGTTTAAGAACACCACAAGGAAATACCACTTAATGACTTTTCTGAGGAACACAAGAGACTTAGGTATGGAATCCTAAGTATGAAAAAACAACAACTAATTAAAGTTTCCAATAAAGAATTAATCTGCTGTACATTAATAGACAGAAAAGCTCAGATTCAAAAATTAATGAATTTTGTTGTAAAATCACTTTGGCTAAGGCAGATGGGATATAAACAAATACTGTTTCCTCTTCTCCAGATAATATTATCAGATAATATACTACAATTGACTTTTGTGTATTTTATTTTACTAATACTTTTGCTGTGACTTATTTATCTGACTTTTATTTGTCTTTGAAATCAGTAGTAAGGCATATGGGCTTTTGCCACTGGAATAAATTGTTTTGGGAACTTGCTGTCAGAAAATTATTTCCTCAAGTAGGGTAAGGTTTTGATGGTTTCATACATAAAATTGATTTCTCTTCACTATGAAAAAATGTTATCTCCTGAAAGACATAGCAAAAATAAGATTGAAGAAACCTGGGCTTTACTCAACCATGTTTCTTTTGTTGGTTTCAAACCTCTTTCTTGGTGATTGTGACACATCACAGATTTAGCAACTAATAATGATTTCAGGGGCAAAAGCAATGTTAGAAATGGGATATGTCTTGTTATAAGTAACAGAAGTCACATGTACATATTTTGACTGTGTAAAACAGCGAAGTGTTGTTATATCAAAGTAAGGAAGGGAAATATTGCCTTACCAATAAGGGAAAATATTTTACATGTGTGTGTTAGGGAAATTGGCTTTGCTTCCATGAGAGAAAACAGTGCCTCCAAATCTGTCATTTTTTTCTCTTTGATAATCCCTCTCCCCTCCCTTGTCAGAGGTTGAGCATGGAGCCCCAGGGACTTGTGTTCTCAGGCTCTTAGGGAAGACTCAGTTCTTTCTCTGCCTTATCATAGGGAAGTAAGTCATCCACTGCTAATGCAGTGAGAGTCGGGAGAAAGGTTTTTAAGTTTTAGCTCTGTTGTTTGTTGTTCTAAAAGCTGTGTTTTTTTTTTTTTTTTCTTCTTCCACAAAATAGTGACGATTGACATTAGTATTTTGTTTCTCCAGTCTGTTCTTAAAGTGCCCCCTGTGAGTGATAAGCCAGACTTTCTATCTGGTACTGCAACAGAGCTGATCCTGTCATCTCAGGCTTCAAGGAGGCCCTACCTGAACTGACAGACACACAGCCTGCCTTCCTCACAGACAGCTCTGTGTCTGTAGACTACAATGTCACTTGATTTTCTTCCATAACCTGAGTTTTTATAAAGTTTAATGTAAGTCACATTCCAGCTGTGAGTTATGGGTAAAATCTGGCAGGAGTAGCCTAGGACTGAAGCAAGCGTGAGCTCTAAAGTGGAAATGTTTGCTTTACAGTGGTTAGGTCACTATTTCTTCAGTAGTGCAAGATCAGATCTAGGATTACTGTCCTCAGTATGGTATGTGTCTTTTGGTTTTTATTTTTGTTTTTTTGAAACAGGGTCTCTCTACGTAGCCATGGATGGCCTCGAACTCACAGAGATCCACCTACCTCTGCCTGCAGAGTGCTGGGATTAAAGGTGCATGTCATCATGCCTGGTTTTGTTTTGTTATTTGAGACAGGGTCTTACTATGTAGCCCTGGCTGGCCTTGAACTCAGGTCCACTGGCCTGTGCTCACTGTGTACAGGAATTAAAGGAGGAACCACTACACTCCTGGAAGAGCTGCTTCTTTTTTTTTTGTTTTGTTTTTTGTTTTTTCGAGACAGGGTTTCTCTGTATAGCCTGGCTGTCCTGGAACTCACTCTGTAGACCAGGCTGGCCTCGAACTCAGAAATCCGCCTGCCTCTGCCTCCCAAGTGCTGGGATTAAAGGTGTGTGCCACCACCGCCCGGCTCTGGAAGAGCTTCTAACAATGAAGAAGCCTCTTGGGTATTATCCAGTATAGCAAAAATGAAAACCTAATTAGCTGGAGTTCAGTTTATTAGAATCACCCCCAGTTAGTCATTTCCTCTCCCACCAGATGCCTCATTAGACACAGAAGAAAAACAACTAAACAGTTGGCTAAGGATTCAGCGTAAACTTTTTAGAATATAACCAAGGGTCCTGGAACCTTAGTGGCAAGCAAAGTGTGGGTACACCTTGGATGATTCTCTGCTTTCTTGGGGTGATTGGCACTGTGCTGTCTGTTTGTCTGTCAGTCAGTGGTTAACCCAATGCCTAGATGTGTGGCTGAGCAGCAAAGCAGATAGGTTGGAGGGCCTACAAACCCTGTGCTCCAACAATGCAGCCTCAGGCTCCAGCTTCCTGTGTGGCCTGGGTTTCTTAAGATTTTCTTTCTCTTTCTTTTTCTTCTTCTTTTCCTTATCTGTTTGACATCAAATCTCTAATTATTATTTTTAAAAACTTCTACATTTTTTCTTTCTTTCTTTCTTTTTTTTTTTTTTTTATTTCTTTCTTATCCAGCGTGCCATTTTCTTTACATGAATGGAGTTTAAAGCTTACATGTTTATGTAACAAATTCAAAAGGACCTGAGTTTGAGGCGGGAGATGTTCTTTTCAGACTCACTTGTGGTATATAGTAGATCCTTTCAATTTTACATTTCCTAGATAAACAGGAATTTAGCTTCACAGTGGGGATTTTATTGTGATACAGTATTTCAGTCATCAAGGAATAAAAATGAACTATTCCTTAGGTGGTTACAGTATTTTACAAGCTATCCTGGTTTTCTGGTTTATTTTGGTCATGTAGAAAACTGGGTGGGATTCTTCATCTTTTGTTACATTTTAAAATCTAGTTTTTTTCTTTTTAATATGCATGGATGTTTTGCTTTCATGTATGCCTGTGAGCTATGTTTATGCAGTTCCTGCCGAGGTCAGAAGAGATTGTCAGAACCCAGGGGACTGGAGTTACAGGTGCTGAGAATTGAACCCATCTGGAAGAGCAGCCAGTGCTCTTAATCACTGAGCCATCTCTCCAGCCCCCTTTATTAATTATATTTTCAGAAATTAGTTTTTTAACATTAAATTACTTTAGTATTTGTATTACTACAAATGTGCCCATGGAAGAAGTTGGCCTGTAATTTTCAGTTTTTCTCCCTTCCTTTGGTTTCAAGGATCGAACCTACAACTTTGTACCTGGTACATAAACACTCTTAGCTCTGAGCTAGATCTCTAGCCTGCAACTTTATATTTACTTTTATTTGTTAGGCGTTGTTTTTAGAATTATTCTGTTCTTAAAATGTGTTGGAAAATATTTCTCCAAAATACGTAAACCACAGCTATTCATTGCTGTGACCAAATACAAGAGGTTAACACACACACACACACACACACACACACACACACACACACACACAGAGAGAGAGAGAGAGAGAGAGAGAGAGAGAGAGAGAGAGAGAGAGAGAGAGAGCAAAAACAATCTTTAAGGGCTCACGGTTTCACGCAGTTCAGCCTGTAGTGGGTTGGCCCCATTGTTTCTGGGTGGTGATGACGCAGACCATCATGGCAGAAGGGTAGGGAGCAACGCTGTTCACCTATGCTGTCTAGGAAACAGACTGGAAGGGGCTGGGAACAAAGAAGGTCTATCTTTCCAACCATGTCTTCCAATTAGAACCTACACTCTACTTTCCACCACCTCCCAGTAATTTGACAATTACACCATTCTGTAAAGCATGAATCCATTGATGAAGTCAGGGCCCCAGAGATCTAGCACTTCTCCAAAGCCTGACCTCTGACCCAGCTGCACAGAGAGCCAAGCTTTCTGCATAGGCGTCTACTGGGGAACAAATCTGTACAGTTTTTTTCTGAGTTACCAAGTCATCTACTCATGATGGAATTATTAACCTTTTCAGCTTTCACAGATGCTGAGATGTTCTATTTGTTTATTTGTTATAATTATTTGTTATAATCATTTTGTGATAATTATAAATTTTTACGTGACAGACACGATACTTTTGTTAATACTTGGAAAACCTTTGTCATATATTACCTATTGTTTTTCAGCTTTTTGATTAAAGATGAACTGTCTGCCACATGTTATAAGTAGCATATTATTATTATTTGCTATTTTAGATAACAACACTATGTATTTTTAGGTTTTTTTGTTTGTTTGTTCTAGTGTGTAGACTACTTATTCTAGCAGTATAGCTTTGAAAATTAAAAAATTCAGTGTATTGTTACAATGGCATAAATTAGAAGACATTATACAAGCCAGTAAAAGCATTATTGTAATGACATTGCCTTTAAAATGTAATTTCCGAGTGGTTGTGGTGGCACAGGTATTTTAGCAGCACTTGGATGTGGAAGCAGGAAGACTGTGGACTGGAGACCAACCTGGACTGTATAACAAGACTCTGTCTCTAAATAAATAAACAAACAAGTATAAGTGCATTTGGGTGGTCGTTTTTTCTGCTCTCAGTATTAGTTTGGATATATTTGTTAAGTCACCCAGCGCTTCCATATTTTCTAGAATGTGTTTCTACTGTATGGATGCAAATGGGCTCCTTGAATAGTGACACCATGACCTAGGTAAAAGAGACCCACAGCATATGGCCGAAGCTGTTCAGTTCCTAATCTTATGATTTACTCTATACCAGTATTCTTTCAAACAAATAACTTTGATTCTACTAACCTAAATCCATTTTTTTTTTAAATTTTGTAAGTCTGTTTTATACAATCGTAACTAATTCTTGCTCTGTCCCCTTTCCTCCCTTTAGAAAAATTGGAAGCTCTACCACCCACTCCAGGACAGCTGAGATATGGTAATGGTTCTCTAATTGTTAAATTGATATGCATCTCTCTTTTGGACCTGAGGGAACTATTTCTTATGGTAGCACAACAGTCAGTAAATTAAACCCTCCTGATAGAATAATGGGTTATCCTATTTTTTCATGTCAGAGTGCTTTCTAAATCTTGCTGAAGATATATCACAGTATTATGGGATAACTAATATTTTTAAAATATCCTTATTATCTAGTAATAAAAGTAAATTTATGTTAGAAGTTTTCTTAATTTGCAGAATATATATATTTTATTTCCTAGGTAAAAGGATGTGTTGGATTTAGTTGGGTGACTGAAGAGGTTTAGATTTAGGCTAACTGTTCTCTGATGTAGACAGGACTTCAGGGTAGCTAACGTTCACAGCGGTAAGAAAGCAAGCGCAGCTCATTTGAGGATGGAGAACTCATTACTGAGCTGTACTGTTCTTCCTTTTCTGATAAGAATGAATGTTGCAGGTTAACATGGAGTGATGTAAAACAGTTTAGGGTGTTATTAAAAGACAGTGGAAGAGAATCATTTAAAAGTGTGGCGGTGAATATGAGTAGGTGGTAATTAAGTAGGTAATTAAATATTAAATGCCATCAGCTGACAGCTGCTTAGCTATAGAATAGTGTTTGCCAAAGGGAATTGAAGAAATAGTGAATTAGTAGGAGATCGTTATTCACTGGAAGGTAAATTCAAACGACTAGGAAAAAACTAATGATAGTTCTTTTTTTCCCTCTCTCTTAGGTAGAATATAATTTATGTTAGACATTAGTAACTTTCCTCAAACACCAAAACAGTTTAAGAATTCTTTAAGATCTCTCTTTCCAGGTAATCTTTCCTGATTCTCCCAGCCCAGATTCCTAATTCTGTATTTATAGTACATACAATACTATTCTCATTTTTTTGTAGGTGATGTTGAAATGAACTGTTTATGTGGATAGGTTTCTATGTCTAAATCCTTTGCTATGTGGAAACCAAGTTTTATGTGTCTTTGTATCTCAAGTTCTCAGTGGGGTGCCCAGTACATACTTTTTTTGGAGAAACTTATTTTTTCTCTTTTGAATTAAAAGTAGTTTTGTATTTATTTGACAGATTTATTTAAATATAAAGACCTACTTCATAGTTCAAGCTGATTAGTATGGCAGCATGCCTTAGAGATACGGTCCAAGCTTCTCCCAGGATAAACAGTGTGATCTTAATTTAATGCCATTAATGTCTTATTGAGATGTCATTTATTATTCAAATAAATACTGAGTGATCTTAGCTGATATCTTCGTTATTATGCCAAATTTGTGTTTCAGAGACCACAGAGAAGGCTGTATCTAGATATACTTAGATAGTGGGTGACTGTAAAGTTTCCAGTGTACCCCTTTGCCTGTAAGTGTCTATCGTAGTTGGAAGTTAGGATTGTGTGTGTGCGCTGCTTACTATAAAAAGTCAGTAGGCATCCAATGGACATAGGAGAAAAACCAGAGAAGTAAGGCTGGGTTCTTAAAGCTGAATCCCATGTTATGGTTGACTTTTACCATCGTGATAGCGTTTGCAGTGATAATCATGGTGGATTACTCTGCTTTTCCTCATGAACATTGTTACTGTGACAAGTGACACTGAAATGACTGGTTATGTCTACTGTGTACTATCGATGTAATAATCTATACATGATGGTGGGTATTATTATGCTGAGTGTGACATTTCTTTGAGAGTAGTTATGGGTAGAAGTGTTTATTTTTTAAAATTCCTGCCTCGTATGTAGCACTTCCGGATTGTAGAGCTTACCATAGCAGTATCATGTTTTCATAACTTCTGGATTATACCTTAATTACATCGTATATTTAGCTGCATTAAAAGAGAAGTGAATCTGAAGTCACTAGCATAACCAACTGGCTTAAGGGAGGACTAGTTTCAAATATAGTATAAAGCTCAGATTCTTGATGTTTATTGAAAAAAGTTGTCAGTTGGTCTGACATTGTCTATGCCTTAGCAGTTGTAAAGATCAGTTAGTATAGTCTTCTCCTGTTCCTAGCTTTAATCTGTTTCACAGCCTCCTCCAGTTGTCTAAATATGAAGTTAGCTTCTTTTCCAGGTAGTAATGTAAGTGATTATTTTTGAGCATCTGCTGTGTCCTCAGTACTGTATAGTGTGCCAAAGACAGAAATTTGGAATTGCAAAATAAAATACGTTTTTGCTACTTTGACGTTTAGTATCCAGGTTTCAGGTTATGTACCAGATAGATGACGTGAGAAGTGTCTTGGGCAGGAAGAAGCCTTCAAGCCACGTTTTGATATCGAGCCAATACTGATTCTGGGAATGCTGAAAGGTTCTGAGATGTTAAAGACTGCACATGGGTGTGAGATGAAGATGAGAGAGTAAAACCAGTTAAATGACATCCCTGGAATCTGAGTGTAGGCATTTTTATAAATTATTATTACAAACCCAGAGATTAGTAGTTTTGTGATAGTTCTCAGGCACAAGAGAGAAATAGACTGGCATGTGTCAGGTGAAGTGGTGTCATCGCATGTTTACAGATTTACTCTTCCATGAACTGCATCCATGTACATTGCCGGTAAGAAAGCATAAAGGCCTAAGAGTTGTTTTTATGTGTTGCATATTTGTGTTTTGTTTCCCAGCATAACTTCTGTCAGATAAACTTACAACAGCAACAGGATCTCTGATCTTTCTTAGCTTTTTAATTGCATGGCCTGTTTTGTTCATTCTAAAGTTGTCAAGAAATTAAAATATATTTTTCTGTGTTTTGATGTTTTTCAGTATTCTTCCACAATGCGATACCTTTCGTAGGGTTTGGCTTTTTGGATAACGCGATTATGATTGTTGCAGTAAGTCCTCACCACTTGTATTTTGAGTGAAGAAATTAGTGTGCTCTACATTTTCCTAATAACTTATATATTATATCTGTCAAGTTAATTAACACTGAGCAAGTTCAACTTTAAAGCATCATGTACATTAATCATAATTGGCAAGGTGTGTAGACAAACGTTTATGGTTTATAATTCTCTTCTAACATTTTTCTTAAGGAGCAAATGTGTGTAACGTATCTGGGGTTCTTTGTTCTGTTGGTACTTTGCTTCCACATATAGAGGGCATTTGATTAGTTCCTTGTTGAATTTTCTCATTCTAGAATATCTTAGGTGTTTGGGGGCATACTCAAGACTTTAGTCTCAGCATTTAATCCTAAGATGTCTTAAGATTCACTTTGCAACATCTCCTGCCTTTGTTGTGTTGTGTAGTATTATAAAACAGTCCCCCTTTAGCCTTACTTCTAGAATGCTTTATGGAGTCAACTATTTTGGATATTAGCAGTAAATAGGTTGAAGGTTATCTACATCTTTGGAAGAGAAAAAAGTATAAATTACTTACTTCTTTCTACCTACCAGTTTGAAGTCCTAAGGAAAGCTTTCTACTGAGACTCACTTGAAAAAACAATGCTTCTTTGAGTTAGAACGCTGAGAATTTATTGTGGGCCCCACAGAGTCTAACTTTAACAATTTTCTATGAACTATTATTGAGGAAACTACTCAGAAAGATGGTGGGAGAGAGGAGAAAGGTGGGCGATGGTGGGAAGGAATACAAGATGGAAGAGTTTATTTTTGGAGTTTTAGAATTCACCTGTACTATGAATGATGATAAATAGATTTAGTTATAAAATAGAAAATTTAAAAAGTAACTTACATAATTGTTTTATAGGCTACGGGTGTTGTTTAAAATGTAAAATCAGTTCATCTGAGATGGTGTGGTTGCCACAGGGTCTAGCTTTGCAATCAAAGTAATGAAGGTCTGGTTTCCAGCAGGTCCAGCTGTCCCTTTGGTTTAAGGGAGAGAGGTACAGGGGTCACAGCACCATGGAGACAGCTGCAGTCAGCAGTCACAGTGTCTCTGGCCTGTGCACAGCTTGGGATCATAAGCACCTCTGCAGGGTTTCTTGGTAGCATGCTGCGGCAAGACCAGACTTCCAAAGGCTGACACAGGTTAATTGAGTGGACCTAAAATATAATTCTAGAATAGCCATTGTTAGGATTATTTTCCTAGTATACATATATAAGAATAAAATGGATCAGTGTATATACAAATGTCAGCCAAGTATTTAATTATTTAGAACCGCACTGCTTTTTTTCAGGCTACTAACATTGAGTTGTCTAAATTACTCTCGTTAATGCAAAGCATATACTTGTAATAAAAAAAAAGGCTCCTCTGTGTTGAGTTTATAGGCTGTAGTTGATTATGTACCCGTGAGCAGGTTGCCTGATGGAGAGCATCTAAGTATTTCAGTTCCCCAACGTTAGAGTGCTGGAAGCCACCATTGTAATACATTTCCTTAGTAAGGCACACCTTAAAGACGCAGATGCTGAAATACTGTCCTTTGCTGTGAGCAGTTGTGGAGATGATACATATTGAATGGAGGGGAGTCTGTAACGGTAGTTTGAAGAGAGAGAGGAGAGTGGAAGGTAGTAGCTTGTTAGATCTCTAATCAGACCCTGTGCAGTATCTTATGAAAAGCTGAAGAGTGTCTGTGTGCAGATGGAGCTTTTCATGGGACCAGACCAAACCCAGCAACAGAGGCCAGAGACTCCAATCACTTCAGTATTGTTTGTTAGTTTGTGTTCCTTGGGGCTGGGTCTCATCCCTAGCATATCAGAGTAGAATGTTTTCCAGACGAGATTCTTAACTCCAGGTTACCGATAACCTGTTTACATAAAATTCATCTTCAAGGACACATCCCAGCTTTGACTGAATTAAGTGTTTTTAAATCACTGACTTCAACACCCAATGAAGAATGATAAGGTTTTGACAAAAATACTGTCTCTGTATTTTAGGGCTGTTTCTGAGAGGGCGACATGCTCCAATGAGGTGTCTTACTTGACTCTAGATGAGCACAGATGAGTAACTCATGGGAGATTCTCAGAAGGGAACCAAGTAATCATTGCTGGCTTCCAATGTGTCTTTTCCGTTTGCTTTGGTTTTGCCCTCTACCATGCTTTAAAGCACAGATGATCTTTTCTCGTTGTGAAGCACATGTGAGTGTTTCAGACAGGATGAGTTATGGAGTCTTCAGCCCCGTCATGTTATAAACTTACCCTCCTCCTTCTCTTAGGTGTGCCTTCCTGGCTTTGTAGTCAAATTTCTCTATAGTCACCTATAATAAGGTGAAGTAGACCTTTATTATTGGCTGCTAGTAATAATATTCAGCCAATATTCTTAGGTTATATATAATTATATATTATTATAATTGTATATTACTGGACTGCTTTTTGTAATTTATACTTTAGTCATTTTGGGAATTGATTTGTTTTACAATTCAATTAGGATAGAATTTTTAAGAATAGGTTAATTGTAAGGTATGAGTAATTAAGGTGATAATGTTTAACTTTGATAACTGGTGTAGATAGATTTATTTGTAATTCCCATCTCATCTATTAAACGTTTTCAGAATACGGAACAAAATAAAGATAATATTTTATTATAAATAAAGTTAGGGAATTGTCCCCCAAGCGATAAAGCATGCAAGCCCTTCTTGTTTCTTTCTATTTACTTTGTGAATATGAGCACACTGTCGCTGACACGGCAGACGAGGCCATTGGATCCAACTATGGATGGATGTGAGCCTCCCCGTGCTAGCTGAGCCATCTCTCCAGCCCTACTTCTTGCTTCTTCCTGTTAAATAACAGTGTAAGGAGTGATAGGGCCAAGCGTGGACCCTCACGCATGCTAGCAGACACTCTGCCCACAGAGCTACTTCTTCAGCTCACACTAATGCCTTCAAAGGTTCTTTGTGGGTTATTGACAATGGCTCACCGCTGTTAAAGGTGCTGTCACATTTATGACTTACACATGCACAGCTCTGCAGTGGTGCTCTGCCGTCTTCGCATTTATATAAGAAAAATATACACCTTTGTTATTTTTCTCTCTGTTTTATTTTCCTCAGAAATCTGCTATTTTAGGTGCCTCCAGAAGTTAATAATTTTATGTGTCTAAGAGAGTGGTGCATCAGGCTGTTTGGCTATATTTAGCAAGAATTATGTCTTCAAGGGGTAGGACTGAGAGCGAGGGACAGAATAGAGGATAGTGTCCTGATCCAGGCTTTACACCCTGGACTGACTGAGGATACTGAGTTTGTGTAGTAACCTAGATGACCTCTTTTTCTTAATAGTCTTCTAGGGAGTCCGTGCAAACTAAGTTTACCTTCATCAAGGATTGGAACTGAAATAGCAAAATAGACCTAGATCTTTTGTGTTTGACAGCCCGGGTGTCTTGCATCCCTGTCACTTCAGTGCCACCTCTGTTAAGTGGGTGGGAAACATGAACACCTCCTCTTTACCCAAGGGGAATAGAAATGTGTGGACTTCCAGTGAATAGTTCCAGTGGGTCCTCATTCCTCAGGTCTCATTACTGCACATCTGTGGGTGTTGTTGACAGTTGATGTTGTCCCCACATAAACACAGGAGTCCCAGCTGCATTATTTAATGGTTAAGGAACCAGAGGTGTTGGGGAAAATCTTTCTATTGGCGGTTTTCCTAGAAAATCATTTAGTCTTTCAAATCTTTTGATAGAGTAAGCAATAGAAAAATATGTTACAGAATTTAGCATCTATGCATTCATCTTTGTGTTCAAAGAGCTTTAAAATGTGTTTCTGGGAGATAGAAAAGTAAAATTGAGAAGCTAGAAATTAAACTATTAGTGATGAATTGATTACTACATGTATTGCTATTTATTTTTAGAAAGGCTCAATTTTAATGGATGAAATGTGATTGATTGTTTTGTCATGAATGTATATGTATACATAGAATTAAAATATAGAATATATATAATAAGTATATAAAGACATATAAATATAAAATTAAGATAGAATATATATAGAGAATTAAGTGAGTCATCCCATACTGTGCACATTTATGGATATTTTGGGTGTAATTGTGTGGTACCAGCATATTGAGTATGCAGGCTGTTTTTATTAGCATGTTGATATTCTTTTATAGACATGACAGCTTTAATTTTTTTCCCAATCATTTTTCAGGGAACTCAAATTGAATTGTCTATTGGAATTATTTTGGGAATTTCAACAATGGCAGGTATTTAATAATAGCAAATGTTAAAATTCTGTTGTCTGCATATTGTTTAAAAATGTCAGTGAGTTAAATTTAGAAGACAATAATTTATTTTAAATGAATTTGCTCATTGAGATGTTTTATTTGTTTAGATATCTTTAATATTAATCTTCGGTTTTTAGCTTTCTGTATATGTTTCCCCCCCCTGAGAAATTTTAAGTAATTTTGTTAGTTAGTGGGTAACAGAACTCAACTACATTGTCTATGTTAAGGCAATTCTTTCTCATAATTCAATATTACCACTAAATCTTTTTAATCTTTGTCACTATTAAATTAATTATTTTCAACTTGAGTTAAAAAAAATTAAAGAAATATTTTCCTTCTTTTACTTTCTTGAGTTGGGCTTGCTAACTTGGCTTTGTCCTTGAGCTTCCAATATCCAAATTTCCCAGAAAGAGAAATTTCACATTAAAGACAAAACTCCGAAATTTTAGTATTGAAATAAGAATAGAAAATTTCTGCTATAATATGTAAACACTCTACCAATGGAGGTAGAATATTATAATTTTAGGATTATGCTCCATTTTAAACTCTTGGCACCTAGAGCCAAGAGCTATCCCTGAGCCGCTTTGAGCATAGTTGTTACAGCCCAGAAACAGGTTGGCTCCAGAAGACCAGAACTCAGTGCCTCTCACGGGATGTAATACTGTGACCTTTGCTGGCTTGGTTTTGATAATTCATTGTGTGTTTTTCAAATTTCCAGCTGCTGCTTTGGGAAATCTTGTTTCAGATTTAGCTGGACTTGGGTAGGTTCATTCCTGATTCATTTCTGCAGTTATGTACTGACACGCTCTTGTCTTTATTACTCTCGAACAAGCCCTTTAAAAGGACAGTTATTTTCCTTTGGGTTCTGAAACTTAAAATATATAAGTTTAATATTTTTAAATCAGTAGTACTAAATATTTGGTGGACATTAAATATAGTTGTTGGGACAGTGTGCAAATAAAACTGAATAGTGGTTCCAAGAATAGATAAACCCATGTCACTATATAAGCAAAATAGAATTTCTATTTATAAAAGATATATTTTGTGGACATCTAAAAAAGCAAACCCCTGTCATTTTTTCTACTTCCTTTTACTTGGAAAAAAAAAAAAAAGCCCAAAGATAAAGATAGACATGTCCCAAATCTGAGGATACTGACCTGCAAAGGAAATAATGTCCAAGCCCCACCCCCACTCCCTTCTGATGGTAAGAGAGTGAACATAGGGTCTTATGCACTTATGCTAAGGGTACACCCCACCTCTGAGTCACCCCCCAGCCCACAGAGCAAATGTGTACTTGGCCATTTCTCTCTCTCTCTCTCTCTCTCTCTCTCTCTCTCTCTCTTTGTACAGCAGGAATGATAACACATGGGAGGATGGCTGCCCTGAAAAGACAGCTTTCTCACTTTCTTCCAGGTGGCAGATGGCCTGGGCCGCTTCCTGCGCTGGGAAAGCTGAGAAGTTGGCATTCAGTATTAGGGCAAGCATCTCTCTCTCTCTCTCTCTCTCTCTCTCTCTCTCTCTCTCTCTCTCTCTCTCTCTCTCATTGACATTGTCTTCCTCTCTTGGCTACTCAAGCGGTATATTTTGAGATTTGTATTTAGTAGGAATCAATTTCAGCTCATAATCTAGGCAGAGACAGTTTTATAAGTGATCTGACCCTTGATATTAGACCTCTGCACTTGAGTTTGAGGCCAAAGCTAATTTTAAGTTTTTTCTGTTTTCCTGTAGGGCCATGATAAAGATTTTACATTCCTGGAATTCTTGACATAAAATCTTATCTTGATACAGACACTTTGACATTTCATTTCCCATTTCCAAACTTTAGGCTTAATATTGACAGTATTATAGCTTCTACATAGATTTCTGATATCTTAATGGAACGGACTGATAGATTTTAAAGCCACTTACTTTTAGATTGAGCTCTAAAGACTTTCATGAAAAGCTTCTGTGTCCAAGAACTGCTTCTCCTTCTAGTTCTCTTTCTCCCGCGGGTATCACTTTATGTGTGTTCTTAGATGCACACTTTGAAAATGTCTGAAGCCAGAATGTATCTTATGATTGTCGGTGTGCATAATTGGCAAGCTCTTTTCTTTCTGATAGGACTTAGAACAAGATTAATGCTAACTTAGAATTGATCACATCCCCTGCTAGGCTAAAAGTTCTAGGCTGTCATTCTTAAGTACATTAGTCTGATGAATTTAAAAAACTGTTACATTCTATCATAGTTATAATATGTTCACTTTGCTTTGAGTTAGGAGTGTAGCAATTTTAGTGATATATCTTTCTATGTCTGCCTGTCTGCCTGCCTATCTATCTGTCTATCTATCTATCTGTCTATCATCTATCTCATGTACCATGATTGCTCTCTTAAAGGTAATGATAAAGATTAAATGCTGTAGTCACTGTGTATTAAATGTAAATTTGAAAGTATTTTAAGCCAGGCTTATCTATACATAATAATATGGAAGTTGTAATTTTTTTGCTGTCTAGAGTGAGCACAGGGACAGACTAATTTCTCTTTGCAGTGATTGGTTTTTACTTTATGCAGACATTTGCATGTCTCTTTAAACTCTCTCGTTTTCTTGCTCTCTTAAAGCCTTGCAGGCTATGTTGAGGCCTTGGCATCCCGGTTAGGCCTGTCAATTCCTGATCTTACACCAAAGCAAGTTGACATGTGGCAGACACGTGTCAGCGCACATTTGGTAAGTTATATGGCCTATAAACATGAACCTAGTGGCCAGCATGGCAGTTCTGAGACTGTAATTGATTGAGTGTTACCTAGGCCTTGGACATTCTCAGAAAAATAATTTGTTATCCCTTTATCTTTTTATACGCATGATTGATTTTTTTAAATGTTGTTGTAGCTTGGTTAATATGAAGGGCTTGAGCACCCAAAGGTCTTGTAATCCTTTGTTCATTCTGGAACTGATTCCCATTTATACTGTAGTTGTTCACTGGTGGTCTTTTCTGAGCAGCTCTGTGGACTGACAGGGGTGGGGAAGGTCAGATAGTAACCGATGGAAGTGTTATTGCTGGCAAGGGTCACCACAAGGGGACCGAGAGGGGCCCATGCTCACTCTGGGTGGTAGTGAATGACATTTTAACAGAATGGGTGGTTGGTTGGGGGTCTCTTAACAATGGTCATATCCTAGGGCAGTCAGGAGTCAAATAATAGTCTCTCTGTTGAAATATAAAATGAACAAAATATCTAGATCAAAATAAGAATTTAAGATTAACTTTATTAGTATCTGGACAGAACAAAATTTTGTTATATCTCTGAAACTGTAGTTTCTTTAAAAATATTCATATAATGAGATTGACAGATTTAACTATTAATATAAAGCAAAGGCATACCATCACAGCAAACAACAAAATGCCATAGTAACAGACTGAAAAAGTTTTGTATACAGTATTGTCAAAGTGTTGATGTCTACTTTGAAAGTTATTACAGATACTTCGATTGCTAACTGGATACTGTCTGAGAGAAAACATTTCCTTCAGTGCTGCAGATTATGTAGTTAGCATAGCTTCTGTAATGTCAGATGGGACTTATTTTGTCTCTCTGTTTTCTTAACTAGAAGTTCCAGGAGGAAAGATCAACTATATGTAATTGGTCTCTGTCTCGGGTTTAACCAGCACAGAGTTTAGTATTCAATAGAATTCTCAATAACTGTTTGTATGAAAGAAGAATGTTTAATCGAGGGGCTGAAGAGATGGCTCATACATTAGGAATGTATTCTGTTCTTCTGGAGGACCCAAGTTCAGTTCCCAGTACTCAGGGCTCACAACAGCTCATAACACTAGTTCCAGGGTATCCAGTGTTCTCTTTTGGTCTCTGTGGGCATCTGCTACTCACATGCACATATCCACACACAAAGACACATACATGCACACAAATAGTTAAAAATAATAAAATAGGTATTTTTAAGAAAGAAAACTTAATTGAAAAGCTTAAATTTGATAGTCATCAGGAATGTAAAATTTGGAATCATTTTTAGAAGTAAAAATTTAAAACTTTTCACAGTGTAGACTGAAAAAATCTTGGTGTGAGATATGATTAAAATTGGCATATGTGTGCTTGTAGTTTTGTCAAGTGTGAAAGACTCAATGCCATAGTCTATGAAGATGCACAAATATTAACATTTAATTTTTAAATCACAAGTACATAGAACCCTTCAGTATCCTGTCTCAACTGTGGGAATGCAGCAGTATTTTCCTGATAGTTGGAAAAGCTTTCAGGAGTCAAGTCAGTGGAACTTGAAAGTCTTTATACAGAATGTATGCAGCAGCTTGGAAACTGATTATAAAACATGGTGTACAGAGCAGAGAAGCAGACAGAAACACTGTTTCTATAATGGTTGTATCTATGTATAACTCAGCACACATGGGGCTAAGTACTGAAGGACAGCATACAAGGGTATCAAGTCCAGATACACTGAGAATAGCTGGTACATTTCCCTTTCCTGTGTTCCAGTCTTCTGATATTAAGAAACACATATGATTTAAAAAATACTTTGTGCTTGAATATTTCTTTGATGTCATATTGATGATTTTTTTTCTCCTGTTACTTTGGATTTTGAAATGGCCTGTTCTTGAGTATTTGGTAACTTATTTTAATACATAGGTTTCTATAATCAAGAAGAATACAGTTGTAGTGGGAATTTCATAGTGTGTGGCAATGGACTGTTGTCATCAATGTTTAAGCAAGGATACCTTTTTTCAGGACATGTAACTTTAAAAAATGCTCTCTTCTGTTTCCTTAGGGCAAGGCTGTTGGGGTGACTATCGGCTGCATTCTAGGAATGTTCCCTTTGATTTTCTTTGGAGGAGGAGAAGAGGATGAAAAACTGGAAACAACAAATTAATCATCTTAGAACACCTATATAAAGATGTAAACTAATGTACCTCAGTCATTAAATATACTGTCACAACATTTAGCAGTGAAGACAGTAACAGTGTATAGATATGGGATCAAATAATTCAGCATGTATTATGGAAACACTAACTTATTGTGGCTTGGTCTTCTTAAGACATCTTTTTAAAAACCATTTAGTATCATTTTATGTAAATTGTTGAGATGCTTTTCATCAATGGTAGTCAACATGTTATCTTTTCCTTCTCTCTATGTATCAAGATATTATTTAACTTTCAGTCATTGACTGTACTGTACTGACTTGGGGTTTGCTTATTTGTTACATAACATGCACGGGAATACCTATTTATGTTTTTTTTTCCTGATGGTTATAATTCAATGCTGAGATTTCTCCAAATTATTAATGATGTCTAATATCAGTTAAAATTTTAATTCCCTGCCTGGGGGCATCTCTTCTGTGTCATTTCACAGTAAACATTTACAATCATGTAAATTCATTCAATTTTTAAACTTTCACATCTATATAAAATGAAGCAGTGTTTTAAATATATTTGATTCATTTTAATTTTGAGCCACGCTGTCTTAAAAGCCAGAGGTTAATCAGAAAGAACAATTCTCTGGCCTCCCTTTTACATAAACCATACATGCTAACAAGTGTACTTATTTCTGATTGGCTTTTTACCTTTAATTTCCCAACTTTGAACAATCACACAGTGAATTCTGGTTTGTGAGAGGAAGGCAGTGCTTGGATACTTCCTGTCTTTTAAAATCGGGATTAAGAGAGTAGGGTGAACATAGAAATTTATAATGATATTTGGAAATTAGGCTATTTTTTTTTTTTTTACAGAAATAGAAAGTAGAAATTTTCAAAGAGGTCTATGGAGTGGATGACAAAGTTCAAGTGGTATTTGGAAGGTTTATGAAAGACCAGTTCTATTATTTGGGAAAGACTTTCCCCCGAAAGTGTTATTGTCTCCTGGAATGGGATGAGCCTAAATATCCCGTGCTCAGAACCCTAACCTCGCTAGCTCTTGCTTTGTGACTTTTTTTTCTGGATGAGTATTTTAGGAACAACATGCATTTTTTAATTGCTATCTAGTCTGGGCAAATATAACACAAAGAGAGATCCTTTCTCCCATTTGGGGCTTTTTTCTTTGGTGGTCATTATAGCACATGGTTGGTGAAAGCTGCTTGCATCTGTGTTGTATGTCTGACCTAAACACCGTCCTGAGAATCCCGAGGTTTAGTGTTTGAACCCCCTCTTCCCATTTGCTCCACTACACACGCCAAAATGTTACATGTAGCAGAATAAGTGAACATATGGAAGAGAGAAACTGGACTTAGAATTTAATCCTTGGGGAATTAAAGTTATTTATGTTTGCTAAGTAGATGGAAAAGACAAGCTTCATGTGATTATGCTTTTTAAGTCTTATTTTGGAGTTTTGTTTGCACATAATTACTTTGGGCTCCTTTTAAAGAAGATTTCTTTTTCATAGGAAAACATGTCACATATTGTTTCTTTTGCACTTTGGGATGATTTAGTCCTGTTCATTTATCGTAGAATTTAAGGAAAAAATAGCATAACAGTCAAAAAACATCAAATTCTCATATACACAAGTAACACTCTTCCTTTGATCAGGTTAGCATCACATGACTTGAGGTGGCAGACAGATTCATCCTTTGTATCTTTGTCCACATGTCACACAGACAGCAAGCACAGGGTTCCAGGACGAGAGGATACGATGCATATTTAATTTTCTGTGTAACATGTTAATGTTGTTTTCCTTACCTTATGTAGTAGTGGCTTTTCCTGTCTTTATTTTTAAGTGTTGTATTGTGGTGCTTAACTCTTATTATTATTAAATAGCATCTCCAGAAACCTGTCTTGGAGTTTAGAAAGCACTTTTGATTGTTGATTTCCTTTTTCTTTCTCTTGAAAAACCTCCTAGTCCCTATTACCAGAATTTCTGTTAACAGGATTATGCCAATTTTGTTGAAAACTTCAGTTATGGAAGGTATAACTTTCACATGAAAGACATTCTAATTTTCAGTCAGGATTTTTGAATCATATTTAATCAATAAAATTCTTTGAATCATTACAGTGGTTTTCAAAAACAGACAAACAAAATTAAAGTCTCTCTGTCTTCGACCAAAGGTATCGCTTTCTCAAGCTCCAGCTCTGACCTAACATGGTACTTTGCACAGTGTGATTTCTGAAGGTGGCCCCTTTAAGTTAATGACTCCGTGAGACCCGTGTTCAGCGTTTTTCACCACAGAGACTCTGACGCCAGCCGACACTGGACTGCCCTGTTTCTCATAGCAGCTGCTCTTTATCAGCATTAGAGCTACCGCAAACTGTATCGTGAGCTGCTGTAGTACTGTTCAGAATCCATGTTTGTGAATTATGATTTATTGACTTGTTGATGCATGTAAACCGGGTGCATTTTGTTGCCTCTGTATGTTACATAGTGACCAATGTTTTTACGAAAGAATTGAACAAAAAAAAAAGAATATCTTTTAAGACATTTGGAATGTGGTTTTGATTTTAAAATTTGGTTTTCTTATCAATCTCAGAGGCCCTGGGTTATTAGTCTATGACAGGAGGGAACAGGATTAGTAAATGCAGGTTTGTTTTGATGTGGCTATGGTATCGCTGAGACAGCGCTTGGAACAGCTTCCCACACATCCTCCCCTTAGAGCTCCCATTGACACAAACCCTGTGGAGTGTGAGAGAGAAATGATTCCATCAAACAGCTGTCTGTGAGTGAGTGCTAGGTCACAGTGCCAGGTGCTTCCAGCCCCAGTGGTGTCAGACCTCTCAGACCGTTCAGTTCACTTCAGGCTCTTTCTCCAGGCAGGACATTGTGAAAGCAGCAGAAGGGTTTTAAAATTTATTGTGTTTTGATCTTATTCCTGCTCCCTCCACTAACTCTTCCCAGGTCCTTTTCTTTTCTTTCTTTCTTTTTTCTTTTTTTTTTTTTTTTTTTTTTTTTTTTTTTTTTTTTTGGTTTTTCGAGACAGGGTTCCTCTGTGTAGTCCTGGCTGTCCTGGAACTCACTCTGTAGACCAGGCTGGCCTCGAACTCAGCAATCCGCCTGCCTCTGCCTCCCAAGTGCTGGGATTAAAGGCGTGCGCCACCACCACCCGGTTTCCAGGTCCTTTTCACACCTGACTTTGAGCCTCCACCTCACCCCCGGCCCCCCCCTCCCCCAAGGCCAAGTTGTGCTGCCACTTATTCCTGGCCGAGTGGCCTTCCACTGGAGTGTGGCTGGCTCCTCAGGGGCTGACTACACTCTTGGAGAAAACTGACCCTTCCTTTCCCAGCAACTAACGAAAGACAATAGAAATGTCTGTCTCACACCAAAAGTTTGTCTAAACTGTTGTGAAGTAATTCTGCCTAGTTTTAGAATTCCACTATATTTATGGACATTTTTATTGTTCCGTAGTGAAGTGCCTGCTGAATAGAATTATGAATTTTCATTCCTACCTCTTTTGAGGTGCTCTGGCTTCTGGGAACGGTTACTTAATTTGCCCCCCACCCCCCATAAGTTGTGTAGACTTAGAAAGTGGATTCCCTTCTTACCGTGAATTACTTGATAGGAAATGTGCTTTGGACTCCAGTGTGAAGGTGGCGGCAGTAACGACGCCATTACCTCCCTTTTTATTAACACTGCCTTGTTGCTGTGTGCTGCAGTGTTTCACACATATCACCACGGTTAACCCCAGCAGCACTGTTGGTGCAGGTGGCCCATTACCTACCAGTGGGCTTGAATTAGATGTGTCCATGTATACAGCATATGGTCTTATGCGACAGGACAGCTTTTTCACGAACTTTGTGTTATCTGCTGTTTTAACAAAGAAATTCAAATTCTTTTTACAAATTTTTTTTTAAAAATCATTTTCTCATGTATAACCTAACAGTTCTTATTTGAAATCTCAAGCTCTGCTTGGTAAATTTTGTGAGTTTGGTTACATACAGCTTAGGGACTGTCCAAGGCACCAATAGCACCAATACCAATTGTTTGTTTGTGAGGTGTTTTTTTTTTTTTTTTCTTTTCTTTTGTTGACACAAAGTCTCATGATGCTGGTGTCAACTTTAGGGCATTTCTTTTATCTCTGTTTTTGAGTGCTGGAGTTAGAGGTATGTACCATCAGGCTTAGTATCTCTGTCTTCATGAAGATTATTCTACCAGGAACAAAGGTGGGGGAACAAAATACAGAAATAAATGCATATATAAAATGTTTTTATTTCAGTGTTATGGTTGATAAGTGACACAAGAGCAAGGGGTTAGGAAATGCCAGTGATCATAAGTGGGGTTGTCAGGGAAGACTGGAGGAATCGAGCATGCCCAGTATAGACGTCTCTGCAGACAAATGTGCTAGATTCTAGGAAACTGATGTTGCACTAATCATATGAAATAATATTTCCCCTTGGGGTGCATTGTGAATGTTTTCCTCTTTATTTCACACTCAGTGTCTGGACTAACCCTAAACATCAACACATAAGTGTTAAGATGAGCACACTCGGATATTAGACGGATAGCAGAGGAAGAAAGTGGCCCCAAAGCGTGGACACTTGATCTTGGGATTCAGAAAGTCTGTAGCTAACCTGTCAGTCAAGTCAGAAACTGGGTTTGTCATGTGCTCATGACCACATGGCAGTCACCTGTGTTCAATCAATCTATGTTGCTGGTCTAATTAATTAGGATTGACAACAGAATTAGGGTGGTTTGGGCTGGGGGCTTGGCTTTTTGGTGGTTGGTTTGTTTGTTTGCTTTAGCATGGAGTAGTGATCAAGACAGGCACATACAATGTTTTCCTTTGAGGTGTCAGGACTTTGGGGAATGAAGGTGGGGGATCGAGGGGTTGGGAAGGTGTGTGTGGGGGGGTGGTGTCTCCTGATGATAGAGACTCATGTTTCACCTTGGTGTTTGTGTGGAAGCTCATTGCACTGAGCATGGATGCCACTGACAGGTTCCACAAGCTGAGGTTTGAAGATGTGTGAGCTCACTGCACTGCCTTGAGATACGGCATTTTCCCATAATTACAAGAACTGCTTTTTAAATGAAAAAACAAACAAACAAACCAAAAAAAAAAAAAAAAAAAAACCAAACCAAAAAACCCATGAGATGAGAGAGGAGATGAGGTGGGGACCCTCCAGAGTAGTTGGATTAAGTAAATATGTGAGATTGTGAAATTCAGTTGACCTGGCATTTGCTAATAGTTTGCAAACGGTGCATTTACATAATGTTCAGCATTCACAAAGCACTACACAGAAATGGGCTTTAAAAGGCTGCTGATGCAAAAACAGCAAAAACCGAGCTGGGAGGTACCTTAGGAATAAGAACCTTCGCGCACACTGACCAGGAAGTTCCCATAGCACCACTCTTCTCTGTTGTGTCAGTTCCTCAGATCCCATTTTTCTATGTCTCCTGTGCTTTTCTCCTCTTCCTTGTTTTCTTTTCCTGAACCTCAGGACAACAGAAGTAGTTTTTAGGATACATTTTATGTTCCATGCTGTGACCTTAAAAATATGCTAATCAAGCCTTCTCTCTTTTCCTCTCTATTCCTAGTTGGGGGGAGAATAAATAAAAGTTAAGTAGTTTATTTCACTAACATTTTTGGCTGTCCTTTCTTCTACATTGACTCAGAGAAAGCCCTCATTTCAAAAGAAAAAGATGACCCGGGTTTTAAGTGTCAGGTCTGAGGAAGAGATGTCTCCCTTCTGCTCACTGGCTCCAGGGCTCTGAATGGAACCTGGCCTTTGCTAGGAGCTCAGTGGCTCCTTGTCTGAAGAGTGACGAGTCACCCACTTGACTCTGATTTTCTCCTTTGGGACTAGAGTGCTGACTGGCTCTTCAGAGAGTCCTCTGGATACCTCTGTATCCATCCTGACAGATCATCTCCTTTCCTGTCTCACATTCTCCGCCACTTCTGTCCTTTACACATTCTGGAAGGCTGGTTAGTTTACAGGTAGTTCTCTGGGCCACTGTTTTTATTACAGGTAATCAAACACTTACTGAGAAATGCAGTATGTGCATGCATTCCCTATTTAAAAATCAATTTCAAGGGATGGTGATGCATGCTTTTAACCATAGCACTTGGGAGGCTCTGGGGTGAGCTCTGAGAGTTCAAGGCCAGCCATGGTCTGCATGTCTAGTTTCAAGCCAGCCAGGAATACATAGTGAGACCATAGTGTAAAGAAAAGAAATACTCTGGGCTTATTTTCAGCATGTGTGCTGGAACTAATGGCTATAGAAATGGGCTCATTTCCCCCATGCTTCACTCCAATGCTGTTTATTTAGTTTTGAAACTCTCTGCCCATTCCCATCTCCCCTCCCCCATCTCCTTAGTGCTGTGCTATTTTTCCACTTTGGGGCTTAACAGCTTGTGTGTCTTCATAAGAGAACAGCTTTGTGGTTATGTCTTAAATTCAGTATCACAAACCAAAGATTTTAAGTATCTTGTTTTCAAGATGCCTTTATTCTCCAGACATTTGAGGTTCCCCAAAATGGCTTTTACGTAATCCCATCTTAGAGATTCAACTAACATATTATAAAAATAACTTATTCATTTAGTATAACTACAAACCAACCTCATGTTTATGTAATTGATGCATACTTTATGGGAATTATTTTTCAAAAGCTAGTGAGGAGAAAAGAGTTTTTACAGTTTTTTCCAAGTGTCTTTGATGCCTGGGTTACTAGAAACAGCTGGATTCTCATCTGTTGGATATTGTTTGGCTTGGAGAAAATAAAACCTCATACAGATTCCTGGTTGCAAAAAGAGAGAGTATATATTAGTGGCCTTTTATTTGACTGTATCTTTGAGGCCAAACCATAAGTTCATGGTAGTGAAGAACAGACTTAGGCTCTGCTTGCATCAGGCTTGTTCCACAGGGCACTCCTTCTGACTTCTTCCCTCCCTCTCTCACTTCTCTCCCCCCCCACTTCCACTCCACCCTTTCTTCTTCCCTCTTCTCTCCCCCTTTCTTCCTCTACTATCTAGTTGTGTTTCTCAGGTTGAGCTCAAATTCCTGGGCTCCAGGCACCTGCCTTGCCCTCTGTAGCTGTAGGCACATCCTTACTTTTGCTCTGTCAGTGAACATGCTGTAGTGAAAAAAGCAATAATGCCTTCATGTATTGGGAAAAAGGTTTTGAACACACAAACTGCTTTAATGCAAACAAACAAACGCTGAAATGCTGCTAATCACACCTCCAGTTTGAGAACTGAAGTTTGAACTGTCCTGATTTCATTAGCTCCAAGTACAGGTATCAAAATCCCAGGGTGACAATAGCAGAAATGATACAGAAACTTGTGTCCTCTATAACATTATCGTGGCATGTTGTCCAGACCCGGTAAAGGAGGTTACACTTCAGAAAATGGCCAGAGACTTAGATTCCTGATGTTTCAAGTATGGCTTTTGTTGTTGTTTGTTTGTTTAGTTTTTCGAGATAGGGTTTCTCTGTATAGCCCTGACTGTCCTGGAACTCACTCTGTAGACCAGGCTGGCCTCGAACTCAGAAATCTGCCTGCCTCTGCCTCCCAAGTGCTGGGATTAAAGGCATGCGCCACCACCGCCCGGCTTTTATACTCAAAGTCAATGCATGATCTAAAATGGTTGGTTTGAGTCTCATCAGTTATATCCACCCCCTGCACAGGAAGAAGGAATAGAAAGGGTAGATGGCTCAAAGAGACTTCAATCACTATGTGACACTATCACTATGTGGAGATATCTCAAGATGTCTCCATTATGGGCAACCAAGTCTGTAGCAAGAAATGAGAAGGATGTCTGAGGAGTCAACTCTGTCTACCGCATACTCACACCTCACCTGTCATCCCCTTAGTGTGAAGATACCCATCTGGGAGAAGGCTCGTTTTTGAGCAGTGACTGTGTTGATCAAGAATAGCATCGTGCTGTCCTATCTTTAAGTGGCCCTTTTGGTATCAGATAACCTACACATGGAAAACACCTGGTCCTACACACCCAGCATGCGTAACAGTTTCCATTCAGGCAGAGAAAGACTTAGGATACAGTAGTCACTAGTTGTAGCCATGATCACGACCCAGCAAAAATCCATTCTGACCATCCAGCAGAAAATGTGGCTGAAGACTAGGGTTCACCTAGTTGAAGAATTTGGCAAAGGGAAGACTAAGATGAGTGGGCATCTGTTAGCTGAGCTAGCTTCTGTAGCTGCCTTTAGCCTAGATGCTGAAATTCTACTCGGTGATTTGCGCTCTGTAGTTTTTAAAGCAAAAGTACAGAAACCAAGAGAGCTTTGGGTAGAGACACCAGGAGGCTCAAGCTGTGGTTTCTCCTCAGGAACCCTGGGAAATGGGTGCTGTTTAGGATGGAAAGGAAAGCTAAGAAGAAGGCTTCACAGAACAGATTAGGATTGAGGAACCATCAGAAGGAGGGGTCTGAAGGTGGTTATCAGAAAATAGAATGATGAGAAAACCAAACATGCAACAAAGTGTCTGCCCCAAACGATTCCGCGCACACACACTGAACCAAAGGTGCAACGAGGAGTATCTCCCAAATGTTTCTGCACACACACTGAAGATGCTGGGTCTCAATCCCTGGAACTTGGGAGCTTGCTATATAACATGGGTTTGCATGTGGTATTAAGAATGTGGATGATTCGGTACCCAGTATTGAAGTGAAAGATGCTATGGGAAAAAAGGAGTGATGTACAGCACAAAAGACTCCCAGTTGTGTTACTGTCCCTGAGGATGGAGGAAAGAGGCCATGATCCAAGGAATTTGGGCCACCTCCAGAGGCTGAGAGTCAGCAAGGAAACAGGGAACTTTACATCCCCAGCTTCCTGCAAGAGCAAGGAAATGGGCGCCCCTCTAGAAACTCCAGAAAGTGAGAAAGCCCTTGCAACTTTGGTTTTGTCCTTGTGAGACCCAATGCTGAGAGATTAGCCAGGCCCACAAGACTTCTGACCTACAATGTGAGTTACTACATTTTTGAGCTGTGATGGAAGAAGTAGAAAGCTAACACAGCACATGCTTGAACCCCTGCATTGTCTGTCCTTCCCTCTAGCTAGTTATAGTTTGCCAAGTAATTCTTTGGCACTGCTTGTGCCCCAATTGTTCCTTTGTGTCTCTGTATACAGTTTAAGGTCAACTTGCCAGCCTGTTGAAGAGCAAAACCCAACAAGCCAACAGGATCACACTGGCACTTTTTCTCAGTCGCACTGTTTCCCAACTCAGTTTGGGGAGATATGATGCATTTTCAGCACCAAGTCTTCTACTCTGTGTGCACAGTTCATCCTCCATCTTGAATACAAAAGCAGTTTATAGTGTCTGTGTGTCTGTGTGTGTGTGTGTGTGTGTGTGTGTGTGTGTGTGTGTGTAAAACCAGGTCTCTAGTTTCTCCTAGGTATTTATTGTTTCTTTTGGGTCTTTTCTTTCTAGATATCTATTGTTCTTGTCATATATAAATAGCATTTAACTTGGCTCAAGCCACTTATTTACATAGTCGTTTGCCTGTGTGGTCTTTTCTGTTTCTGACTTGCATAGTCATCTGACCTCGGCTGTGAGAGGCTGATTCTCCTATGCTGACAGCTTTTCTTGGCTTAGTATTTTGATGCAGATCATCAACGCAGTGTGGGCAGTAGCTGCTCAGCTTTTGAGCAGGAGGATCAAAAGAGTGGAAATTTTCATAGTTTTTTAAAAAATTTTTTTGCTGCTTTTTAAAATAGATGTTTTTTTATTGGGGTAATAGAATTTCCGTCTTATCTGGTAGGAAGTTTGTTTTTTAATCATAAATGTGTGCTGGAATTTACAAACTGTTTTTTCTTCACTGAAGCAATCAACTGACTTTTTTTTTTTTTTAAAAAAAAACAACTTTATTTTATTTTTTTAGACAGGGTTTACGTACACTGTCCCTTTAACTTGTTTTGATCCCTCTCTGCTGCCTCCTGCCAGATGCTGGAATTATAGCCATGTACCACCATGTTGGGCCAAGTTAGCTTCTTTCTTTCTTTCTTTCTTTCTTTCTTTCTTTCTTTCTTTCTTTCTTTCTTTCTTTTTTTTTTTGACATTGTTTTATGCCTCCCAGGGTGACCTGGAGTGAACTCATTTTGTGACTGAGGCTGGCCTTGAATTCCTGACCCTCCAGCCTCCACCTTGTAAATGTGGTCATTGTAGGCACACATCACCCACCACACCTGGCCTAGAAAGCTCTTCAACATCTGTAATCTCTCCGTTTACTCCAGATGTGTCTAATCTTCCGTTTCAGTTCTCTCTGAGCAGTCTCCAAAGACAAGCAAAGTTAAGGGTGCAGGAGAAACAAAATTCCTCAACCTCACAACTGCTTGGCTTTCCTGGTTACTGAAGTCTAGAAACTTCAACAAAATTGCTCCAGCCCCGGCTGCTCTAAGGACGTCTCCAAAGGGACATTCCTTTCTGAGAGCCAGGGTATTTGTGCACTCAAGTTTAACTGTATTAGCCCTCCTGCCTCTCTCCCTAAATCTAAACAGATTACAATTCAAAAAGCCTTGAGGATTCTGGTTACAAAATGAGGTTCTTTAGAGAATTTAACCAACCAGCTCATAGAGGTTTACTTGATTCTAAAGTTGGCTTAATATTTAAATAATGTTGTAATTTGCATCTCAGGAACAATATAACCTCAGAAGCCATGTGTCATATTATCTATTGTGACATAGGGACCTCTGAGTCAGTCTTAGTCTCCTCTCTGTCTCTCCTCTCTGCTCTTTCTCTTTCTCTCTCTTTCCTCTGTCTGTGTCTCGTTTTTTTCATTCTCCTGTCTCCACTCTCCTGTCTCCCCTCTCCCTCTCCTTCCCCTTCTCTCCTCTCCTCTAATACTTCTACCTTAAATGTTTTGAGGAGTCCACCATGAAGATCTTCCAACTCAAAATAATTCTTTGTGAAAAGATTTTTAACTAGAGCTCTCATTAAGTTCTAGAAGATGGTTCAGGTTTCCCCTAACAATTTATTCTTTTACCTTTGGTAGTCTTTACTTTTCTGCCGACTTGGTCTCTCATTGGACATTTTGATGTATTGGCATCCTTTTGCACACTGTTCTAGTATTGTGTGATACCTCCTTAAGCCTTGGTAGAAAAACTTACTCTGTTTTGACTCAGTCCTCTCAGGCCTTCTTTGATTCTCCTCACTTCAGGTTCCCTTTGTGAATTCTTTGTGAGCATTAGTCCTTGTTTCTTTTAGGCCATGAAATGACCAAAACACTGCTCTTACTTAGGGGCCTCTCCCCCATGCTTACTACCATAGTCTTCTGTCTTAAACAGCTCTGGGAATGGACAGCTTCCTGGAGAGAAAGAGAAAGACAGATAGAGACAGAGACAGAGGATGGGGGAGGGAGTACCAAGATCACTTTTCTCCATTTTTCTCACTCATTCTTGCTCTTGATTTCTGTCCTCTATTTTTATGAACCCTCTCAAAGTTTTCTGACTTTCTCAACCCTTGCTATCATGAGCCCCTTAGCCCATGTCCAGAGGGGCAGATGTCCTAGGACCAAAGTAGCTGTGGCTTGGGAGGTAGAAGCAGAAGACTCTCAGGCAAGGTCTGTCTAGGCTCCATGAGACCCTGCCTTAGACAAACAAATATAGCTGCAAGAAGTTGTCTCATATTGTTGGGGTTCCAACTGTTTTTTAGATTTTGCCCCATACAGTCTAGTTGTCTAGAAGCTTTACAATATCTTCAAACAGGTTTGTTTGTTTGTTTGTTTGTTTGTTTGAGACAAGGTTTCTCTATGTAGCCATGACTATCCTGGAACTCACTCTGTAGACCAGGCTGGCCTCAAACTCAGAGATCCATTTGTCTCCACCTCCCAAATGCTAGAATTAAAGGTGTGTGCCACCACTGCCCAGCCAGATTTTTGTTTTATTAAGTTTGTCTCTTTGAGTTGATCCCTGTCAACACACTAATCTCCACAGAGCTTTTCCTATATGTTATTTTCAACTGGGGATAATTTTGCTCCCCTTTAATGGGACATTTGATGATGTCTGCACAATTTTGGCTGTCATATCTTGGGATGAGGTGCTACCTCCGTCTAGTGGATTGAGCTAGGAATGCTGCTAAACATGTGTAACAAGACTGCTGTCCGATGGAAGGCATCATGTGTCCTCCACAGCCAGCAGTGCCAAGGCAGGGGAATCACAGGAGCGCTTGTAGGTAGAGTCTGTACTGTCCTTTGCATCCCCTGCAACAAGTCTTCTACACACCGGTAAGTGGTGACTTCCTGGATTACAGGAGACACAAAGGGCAGGGGAAAGAGCCTCAAGCTGGAAGTGCATCCTATCGATGGGGAAGAGAAGAAGCCTTCTAAGCATCAAAAGTCATCATGGCAGCCAGAAGAAAGAGCAGTCACTGAGGAGTCTTCAGAACATCTCAGTAACATCTTCCAGCCAGTATGGTAGGACAGCGCACCCCTGATGTGTGGAGAGTAGTGGAGTTGATGTTTAAGTGGTTAAATGTTTATTTAAGTACTCACATCCTTTCCCTCCCCACTTTTCCTTCTCTTCCTCTCTCCTCTCTCTCCCTCTTCATCTCTCTTCCCCCCTTCCCTCCCATCTTATGCTTTCAGAACTCTGGGGTCATCGTATGTTTAACAATTAAGGAACGCGGTGGGTAATCTGGGGCATTCATAGGTAGATATTCTAGAGATAAGTGCCATGTTTTTTTAGTTCTTGTTCTCTGTGTAGAAAATGAACCACTTTAGAAGGACAGTTGATGCTGAAGGCTAAAATCATCTTAACTCCTCCCCGCCCCCCTTATCCTTTTCCCCTTTCTGAGCTCAGATCTTGAAAGCCTGTTGTAGGGTAGATGTGCTGGACTCTCTGGGTTGCTCAGCTTTCCTGTCTCAGTGTGTTTTGCTTCTTTCATCAGCACATCAGCTCTTACATGCAGCCTGAGCTTTGGCATGTTTTATCAACAGGCTGAAGTCTCCGGGCTGGATAGTAGCTACATTCACATTCCTTGGTGCTGTCTGCCTGCAATAACCTTCTCACGCCAATGCTAATAAGTGGTTTAACTGAGATTCAGCCTTTCTTTGTCTCTTCAAAATTTAAGAAACCCCAGTACTGTTCACAACATATATTTCTTGCACTCACTCTGACCTATGTGGATTCAGTGTCCAGCAAGGAGTGGATTGTGAGGGAGGCAGGTCAATAGAACCAGCCCCTGGAGCATGTTATCTCTGAGTCTGGGCAGTCTTTCCAGCCTCTGCAAGCCCCACAATTCTATAGTCTGAGTGCCAAATACAGTTCACAATGACAGAGTCAATATCTTAGGATACATTGCATTCTCTTCCTTTCACATAATTTAACTTACTTGGCAAGGAAGTCTTCAGATTTCTACTTTGTAGCAAGACTCAATGTAAAATAACCTATTATGTACACCTCCTGAATTATTCCAGTTTAGGAAAATATAGAGGCCAATTTCCAAGGACAAGATATCAGATTGGTGGGGGTTTTGTTGTTGTTTATTTGTTTTGGTCTTGGATTTGATTTTTTTGTGACAGTCTCTGTGTATCCTTGGCTGTCCTGGAACTCACTTCGAAGACCAGGCTGCTGGCCTTGGACTCAGAGATTCGTCTGCCTCTGCCTCCAGAGTGCTGAGATTAAAGGCGTGCACATCAGTTTTAATGAGTGTTAAGTCCCCCTTGGCCCTGTGGGCCTCAGGATACTAATAGCTTCTCTGTTGTTGCTATGCCCCGCACTCTGAAATGTGACGATATTCTTAGTCCATTTCTTCTGTCCTTGGTAATTATGGGATGCCACATGATAGATCTCTCTTTCTCTGAGAAGGAGCTGGACACTTGCTGTGAGCTCCCTGGAATCTGTCCATCCACAGAAAAATTGGTTATCTAATAACTTCCATAGAAAACATTTTGCCTCTGCAAAGGAAGACTCATCATTTAAAAAGTTAATGTGAGCATAAAACAAAGTTTTGAAGGCTTGGCATCTTAATTACTGTTCAATTGCTGTGAAGAGATACTGTGTTGAAGGCAATTTTTAAAGGAAGGCATCTAATTGAGGGCTTGCATACAGTTTTAGAGAGAGTCAGTCTATGGATAGTACAGCAAGGAACATGGTGGCAGGCAGGTTGGCTGGCATGGCACTGGGGCAGAAGCTGAGAGCTTTCGATCCTGATCTGAAGATAGCAGGCAGAGAGAAAAGGAGGAGGGGTGTTGAATCCTCAGAATGGCAGCACACCTCCTTTAACAAGGCCACGCCTCCCAGTTCTCCCAAACAGTTCATCAGCTGGGGGATAAGCATGCAGATATGTGAGCCTTTGGGGGCCATTCTCATTCAAACCACCACACTTGTCTAGAGAATTATGGACCCATTAGTAATAGTCGGATTGTATACTATTGATCCCTCTTCAGTGGTGTTCACAATCCTCTCTTCCTCTCGGTCTGGGATGGGAGTCATTGTTGCTAGGAAACCTGACACCATTCTGTTACATCAGAGGCTTTCTGAGAACAAGTGCTAATAGCACTTGGTTTTTTGTCATATGGTTCTAGGCTGGTCTGTGGATGTAAAACTTCTTTGTGAGACCAAGCGTTCCAAGTTCTGGGGAAGCCTCTCTTGTAAAACTGCAGTGACAAACCCCTCACAGGCTGTGAGCCTGATTAAGTGTGTGGCCCATGGGGAGTGGCCACATTTGGTATATGGTATAGAACAGCCACTAGGTACCTGGTTCATGGGAGTAGTACCTCTTAGACAACTTCTTTTCCTTTCAATTATGTAATAAATATTTGAAAAAAAATATGGCTGGTAGTTTTAAGGTGAAGAAAAACAAGGAGTAAACCATTCCATTTTCTACCTCTTTGGGACTTATACGATTCTGTTGTTGTAAGTACTGAAATCTCAGTTCATCTGGGACTTGTACGATTCTGTTGTTGTAAGTACTGAAATCTCAGTTCATCCAACTGAGATTTGGTGAAATCTTTGCTGAAAGACAAGTGTCACCCAAAGGAGCCAGATCAAACACACTTTTAAGGTTATTGGTGCCATTGTGACTCTTGCACAGCTTCACTTGTGACCCTTGCACAGCTGTATTTGTGACCCTTACACACAGCTGCACTTGTGACCCTTGCACAGCTGTACTTGAAGTGTGATGATTTGGGTGCCCCCAGTATTTCCTGACATTTTCAGAAAAGCTGATAAAGTCCTAGGAACTACTGTGGTGTCTTTGGGATAGTGTTGAGGACAAAGTCTCAGGTCCTCTGTGGCCTGGCTGTTTGGTCTCAGTTGAACCATTTCACTGCCTGCAAATGATTGCTTGTCTCAGATTTATTTTTCAGCAAGACATTGCAGGACAATGGCCTTTTCACTGAGGCAACCATATTAAATTCACAACAACATTAAATACCCACAGGAGTGAACAGAGATGGTCATTTATGAAATCTCTCAGAAACAGCTTTCTTGTGTGAAACTAGATTGCTTGGAATGGTTGAGGGGAAAGAATGTCTTGGAGCTTGTGTTTTTGTGGGTCATTGATGCAACAGTTGCTGATTCTCAGTCTGCGCCTGATTCTGCTCCTTAGTCAACCAGGGCAACACCAGCAGAACTCAATTGAGTCCTGCCCCAGATTTCAAAATTGTGGGACACACACACACACACACACACACACACCATTTTATGTCACTGAATTTGTTAAAAAGAAATAGCTAACTGAAACAGAAGCCTGTCATTGGATATAGCCTACTGCTATAATAAAAACACAAAACACATACTCTTGGCTTTGGAACAAGGAGAGACAACCTATGGCATGTAGTTGTTGGAAGTGTGGCACTATGTTTACTGTGGAAGACGGAAAAAATGTCTAATGAACTTGGGAACATAAGAAACTGTTTCCAGGCAGAATGTCTCAAGTGCTAACGGGCTGCTTTTAGCGACATAAAATAAGACACAGAGGAAAGGGTGGAAAATGAATTCTTTCCAACTCAGGGCTTACTGATTTAGTGAACAAAACTGCCTATTGTTCCAGTCTGCAGAGTTCCCAAATATGCTTGGGGGCAGGTGTGTGTGTGTGTTATGCTGGGGGGGGGCAGGTGTGTATGGGGGGTCCAAAGCATAAGGACAATGGGACTGCTTCTGAGTTAACATCAAGTCAGGGCTGTGAGACTCTTTGTTAAGATCCCAGTGGATCTGGGTAGAGCCTCTAGACAAACTTGCTTCCAAGAATGTAAGGTCACCTTCCCACAGAGCTAACATCTTGCATATGGAGAAACTTACTGCAAATGAAAACCGACTGTTCTTTTCTAGTGGAGTGGAGCCTCACAAGTGTGTACGAGTCCCATAAGAGCAAAAACCGTATCAGCAAAACAGAGCAGGGCCTGGTGCCACAAACCCGTAATCCTCAGCTTCTTGGGTGGCTGAAGAAAGATCACAGGTTTAAGGTCATTCTGGGCTACAGAGAGAGATGGAGCCAGCAGTGTCATTTTAATGAGACCCTGTCTGAAAACTGAAATGTGAACGGTGTTGAGGACACAGCTCTGTGGCAGAGCCCATGCCTGGCATACATGAGGGCCTTGTTCAACCCCTGGCACTACAGACAACAGAAACGATGAAGAACCAGAGTTTGACTGAAAGGGGAGACAGGGAGACAATTAAAAATGTAAGAAGTCTGTAGGCTCAAAAGGTAAGGGAGCAGGGTGGGAAAACTATTTGGTTATAGAAGTAGGCTGTTTGTCTTTCTAAAAGAAGGGCTACTTGGAAGCCAGTGCCAGGAATGGTAGAAAACCACCCTCAGAGACCACAGCTGTCCCTACAGCAGGCAGAAAAGGGTGACATGAACCAGGCTGGATTTCAAAATGACCGTCTACCAGCATCCACTGCATGGTGTGTGCGGGTGCGGGTGCGGGTGCGGGTGCGGGTGCGGGTGCGGGTGCGGGTGCGTGCGCGTGCGCACGTGCAAAGGGCAATCTAGGATGTCATTCTTCACAAGTTATTCCCTCTCTGTTTTGAGAGAAGATCTCTCATTGGCCTGGAATTTGCCAACCAGATGTTCTGACACATGACCAGTAAGCTCCTGAGAGCCACCTGTCTCTACTTCCCCAGCTCTGGAAATTTAAGCCTGTTGAGAACCTGCACTCTGCCTCAATGCTTTGGGGCTAAGTGTTCTGGTCAAGAGAGAGAGTGGGGCTCTTGGGGCAGGAGATGCAAAGAATGGAGACAAGACAGGGTGGTGTGGTCAGGTCTCAAGTCTCAAGTCTCTAGTCTCAAGTCTCTTTTACTGAAGGGAATTCTGAGGTATTTATAGGCTTTTGCCACGAGCCTTGTAGGCACATGGATACTACGTGCCTTGTAGGTGTTGATATGACATAAGCCTTACAGGTGTAGCTAGCGTGGATAGCACGTGCATTGTGTGCCTTACAAACATATATGGCCTGGATAGCACGTAGACAGCACATGAACTGCATGCCTTGCAGGCGTGGCTACCACGTGCGCCTTGCAGCTGGGGGCAGTAAACAGCGTCAAAAAATATGTGGGATATCAGAGTGTGCTTCAGCTGTTGTAGGCTATTGAAAACCAAATCTCTTATCAGGGTATATGGTTCCAGATGGCTGCAAAGTTGATCTAGCCGCTTTCTGTTAAAAGTCGGCTCCCAACACAAGCCTGTGCCATCACACCTGGCATTTTTATGTGGACTTTCAGAACTGAACTCAGGGTCCTTCTGCTTGTTCCCCCAAGCACTAAACTAGTGCCCCAGCCCCAGCTCTCCTTCCGATGTGAGTGTCTAGGCTCATCTTGTACTGCCCCGCTGCTGTGCGGGGAGAAACAGTTTGCTGCTTCACATCCCCACACAGCCCATCTACAACAAGATCTGACGACAAGGTCTAAACCTTGAACCAGAGACGCATGCAGAAAAAAATTTGACTCTGTTAGGTCTCTAGAGGCTAAGGACATTTTATGTATGAAGAACCAGAAGCCATTAGAGGCCTGAGAGCCAACTTCTACAGCTTGATTTTGTTTTTGTTTTTGTTTTTTTTTGATGATCCAACAAACATGCCTCTGTGTGCTTTTCTTTTGGAGAATCAGTCAGCTAGGTTCACAGATCCATTTCCCTGGGGGAATGCAGCAGAAGGAATACCATGTCAGATCAGGGCCTTAAGAAGCACTGGGAGTTTCTGCTTTGTTGCTCTGAGAACTCTTAGCTGCTACTCAAAAAGGTAACTACTGCCAGGCCAGCTTCTCACAGGCTGAGGCAGGAAGATGGTGCCTACCTAGGAATTTAGTGATACCCTGTCTGAAAACAAAAAAATAACAAGAAAGGTCGGGATTGTAGCTTATTGGTAGATGCCCATCTAGCCTGTGTGAGGCCCAGTTAAGTCTCTCACCTCCCCTTCTCACCTCAAGAATGACTATGTCAGTAATATGCCATGAAGGTAACCATGCTGCTGGAGGAATCTCATGAGGAGGTCTGTAAAAAGCTCCTCCCTCCCAGCTTCTGATCCAGAGCCCTGTCACAAGCCAGCCCATGGGGCATCAGCTAGTGATGAGTTGAAGGAAACAGTCCAACCCAGCAGCCACCAAGCCTGGCAGAAGCCTTGTCCAGATAAGTGAGATCCTCACAGGGGAAATGCAAATGGCTCTTTTAGGCCACTAAGTCTGAGGATGTTTCATTATATAATGACAGATAACTTAAGATATTGACTTGACAGTAGATTAAAAAAATCAGTTACAGTAACACTTCTGAAGAATAAGAATGGAGTGTGTGTGTGTGCACTCGTGTGTACCTGCTTGCCTATCTGGTTTGATTGAAATTAACTGACTAAACTTAATCACAACCTGAACACGAATCACACTTGAAGAGGCAGACTCGACAGCGGAAACGGAGCAGGCTCATCAAGTCGGCTATTTTTAGTATCTGCTTGGGACTTGTAAGTGGGATCAGGAAGAGAAAAAAACCGAATCAAGATGCAGTAGAGGTGAGCAACTTGTTCACGCATCTTAATGATAGAAACTTGATGTTGCTTCCTTCCTTAAGGAAGAAATGTAGGTTTGTACTATGAGGCATGTCCTTGCTGTCTCTCCAGCGCCTGCTCCTCACTGTCCAGTCATATAGAGAACCACCATGGCTCCTCAGGTCAGCTCTTGCTGATCCAAGCTCTTGCACTGCATAAAAAAAAAAAAAAAAGAAAGAAAAGAAAAAATTCTTTGCCAACTTCCTAATCCTTGTAATGAATTTCCGTCATGTTTGCCCTCATGGCTCTTTCTCATCCCCACTCCTTCTGAAGAAACTCTTCTTCCCACCAAGACCTCTTCCTCCTTTGTGTGTGTGTGTTCATGTGCACAAGAGTGTATATGTGCATGTGTGTGCACATGTAGTACATGTATGTGTGTGTATATATGTGTGTGTATGTGTGTGCGTGCATGTGTATGTATGTATGTGCATGAGAATGTGTGTGTGTGTCCCAATGGGTTTAGGTATGTGTGAGTGTGTGTGTGTGTGTGTGTGTGTGACCCAGTGGGTTTAGTTAAGGTTGCTACTTGAACATGATGAGAGGTTAGTTTCTGAAGCACGAGTACCTTCAGTGGCTACACCACTGAAGAGAGCGCCACCCTTCAGGACTGGTGAGATGGCTAATAAGCTGGTAAACGCCGTTGCTGACAGCCTGAGTTTGATGTGTGTGTGTGTGTGTGTGTGTGTCTGTCCCAATGGTTAGTTAAGGTTGCTCCATGAGCATGGGTGGGTGAGAGGTACACATGCACACACACACCCTCACACAAGTGTGCACACACTAACTCATGCACATACACACACACACATTCTCAGCACACACATCAAAGGAGAAGGAGGACTCGGCAGGAAGAACGTCTCCAGGCAGGCTGGTTGGCCATGCTTCAGGACACCATACCTAGTGCTCGCCTGCACTGACCAGCTATACCATTACTAGGGTGGTTGTTTGCCTGTCTTCTGCTTCTCCTGTGTCATGCCTTTCTGCTGCAGACACAGACCACTGAGAGGACATTCCGATGACATGTCGCCTCACTTGTGCTTGAAACATGGCCTAATATCAGTGCTTTCCAACGTCATACCAAGGGTACTTGTCAAATGTATCTGTTCAAGCCTTTCCCCAGGTAGTCTCATTTGGGGTCTGTGCATGTTTAGGGTCACCTAGATAGACCCTTGGGATTTAAGCAGTCAGGCAATACCAGTTTTACAAAGTTCCAGCCCAAGTATGTCCCGTCTCCTTTGGCCTCTTCCTGCTTACCTCTGGGATGTTTCTCTCTGCTGAATAAGGATTGCAGAGGTCATTCTGTGAAACTCAAAGGAAGAGGACATGCTTGAATCGAAAAGGAATATCCCAGAAAAGTGAAGATGGAAGTAGTCGTTGTTTTCTGATCTTCATTGCTACTCTCTCTGATTTCTTTTGCCAACGGTAAGGAGGAGATCACATGATGCTGACTGATTTATCGTCAAGGCATCCCAGGATAGAGCCTCAAAGTTGGGGAGATGCATGCAGCTGGAGACTGGTGTAGTCGGCTGTGTGCTTCTTCAGCCATGCTGTTCTGGACAATAAGTCTGTAATCATTGAATGTAGTAGCTGCTCATTACACAGGTCCATACAGCCTGGTCTAAAGGCCCAGGGCATTTGAATGGGCAGAAGCAGTAAAGTGTGTATTGTGTGTGTGCATGTGTGTGTGTGTATGTGTGTGTATGTGTATGTGTGTGTGTGTGTGTGTGAGAGAGAGAGAGATAGAGAGAGAGAGAGAGAGAGAGAGAGAGAGAGAGAGAGAGAGAATCCAGAGGCATCTGGAAGAGTACACAGCAGAGAAGGAAAAAAAAGCAGACGGGACCTAGCCAGGGCTAGGGAAGTAGAACATGGTAAACTCATGGGTTATGAGGAGGAGGAGCAGTTGGGGGAGGGGAAGCATGTGAACTGGGGCAGCCTGGGTAGAGGAGGAGCTGAGAAGGGCTGGGATGCTGGTGTGGGCTTTGAGACTGTATTTGTGAATAGAGACTGAAGGAACCTGGACTTTGATGTGCTGGTAGGCACCACAACTATATGTCATTAGCGTCATATGTCCCTTCTGTCAGAGGCACAGGAAATGACTCCTTTTAGTGGAGGGGGATCCATTTTACAGGTTCCTGAAATGCTGGCTATTATTTAACCACCAGAAATCCTGCTATACTTCAGCTTGAGCTGAGCCTAGACTCAATTTAGGACCAAGTCACTGGGCCTGCCCTTTTTGGGGGGGAAAAAGGAGCATCCCTTGGGCCGGATATTATAACCTTTTGTTGACGATAGGGGTGTGAAATATCTGATTGCTTCAGAGCAGGGTGGGGTCATCATGGGCCCAGAAAGGCTGAAATGCTGGCCAAAGGTCAGAAGACAGAGGGGATTTGGATGATGGTATGGGACTGGAGGAAATTTGGCTAAAAGCATCTGGTTTACCTACTGAGCACTGGGTAACTTCTCCAATTCCATCCTGAAAGAAACTGAAGAGACAGGGATTGGGGGAAGGGATTATTATTACAAGAAATAAGAAAACCAGGAAGCCAATAAGATGTAAGGGGAGGGTGGGCCACGGGGACTGAAGTATGTCCTTGGAGTCAGCCTCTGGAGGCCATAGTTTGCAGGCCAGCTTTCTTTCACCCGGTTAGATAGGTTCACATCAGCTTTCGGCAAGTTCAGGGCCCAATGGTTTTACAGGACCAGCAAGGCCACGGAGATGAGACCGTTTTGGAGCAGTTTGCAGGTTTCTGGATGGTGTCTGTCAGCTGAGTGAAAATCTGCTGAGACAGACTGGAGACAGAAGGTATTAGCATGATGACTGCCTGTAACCTGCCCTGAAGCCCTCAGTGTAAAAAGAGCAGAAAACAATTGTCTGCAAATCCTGGAGGAGACTCACAACTTTGAGCCAAACAAAGCCTGAAAAGTTACCAACATAGGAGAGGTATAAATATTCATTTGTAAATTTCTTGGCAGGAAAGAGAGCAAAGGAGAAGAACTTGAAAATCCAAAAGGGATAAAAGTATGAACATTCTTTCTTGTGTGTGTGTGTGTGTGATGTGTGTGTGCATGCATGCATATGTATGTATGTATATGTATATATACATATATCTGTATATGTGTCTGTGTATACATAAACACATGTATGCATATGTATATATACATATATACTATATATATGTATGTATGTATGTTGGACAGAGATTTTTTTTTTTTAGCACAATGAGACGTAATTTTAAGTCTATATGAAAACAGCCAAAGGAATGTTAAAATTTTTGTGCTTGTGACTGTGGTAATTTTATATCAGAACTCCACTGAGCAAACTTTGAAGTTGGAAGTTTTCTCTGCAAGCATCTAATCCTTTACCGCAACATGTAGGTGTTCGGTTATTGAGAGCAGTCAATGAGAGGCACATTTTAAAAATAAAGGACTAGTGAGAAGCACATTTTCAGTCAGGAACGGTAGTTTGAGTTTGTTTTCCACATGGCCACCTGTTTTGTGAGTTCGCCATTTCCAGCCAGAGGCCTGTTAGCAAGGGAAACCTTGCCTCTCTCAGGGGTGACTTAGTAGCTGAGGCAGGGGGATAGGAGGTAGGAGTGGTTGAGGCCTGACTGTCTACACATGAAACCAATCCAGGGTGGCAGGTAATTGTGCCTCGGCCCTCAAGCCTTTTTCCACTTAAGACACACAGGTAATTTAATTTAAAAAAAAGTCTTAAAATTTGTATACATTTAAATTATTAATGTTTCCTGTTAGAGTTCCAAGCTTTTTGTTACAGATTTTATAGATTTTTTTTAAAGCCACATCCAATGAACTTACAATACTGTAGTAAAAGTTTTAGCCGTATAAGAGAGGGGTATTTAGGGAGTAACACATCTGTGGTTATACTTTGTCATTTTTCAGGACAGTAAACAGAACCAAGAAAGTGAATAGGAGTTACATAGTAGCAGCAATCCCTGCTGGGAGCACTTTACTCTTTGCTGTTTCTAAGTATATAATGTCATGGGGGGGGGGGGGGGCTGTTTTGATTTGTTTTCCTTTCCCCTGTCACAGAGTGGACAGCCTGACCCAGGACAGAGACTTTGGAGGAAACTTTTAAACAAACATGCTTGGGTCTCCTGTGAGAAGGCCAAATCCCAGCTCTAGAGTCAACGTTTTTAATAAAGTAGAATGGCCTGTGACAAGTTTTAATATTATCCATACCCAAAAGATGTTTGGATCTCTGGAAAACCGAGTCTAGTGGTCAGAGGGAGAGACTAGAGTGAGCGGCAAGCGAAGAAGGATTAGAGATAAGAGACTGTTGAGTGTGGAAAGCTGATTTGGGACCCACATAGGCGGGGACTGACTCCTGCAGGTAGCAGACTTGACACAGACTAGAGAGGAGGGAACCTCAACTGAGAAAATGCCCCCATAAAACCCAGCTGTATGCGAGCCTGTAGGGCATTTTCTTATTTAGTATTTGATGACGGAGGGCCTGGCCCATTGTGGTTGGTGCCACCCCCTGGGCTGTGGTCCTGGATTCTATAAGAAAGGAGGCTGAGCAAGCCAGTAAGTAGCACCTCCCCATGGCCTCTGGATTTGCTCTTACCTCCAGGTTCCGTCTGAGTTCCTGTTAGACGTCCACGCACAGCTTACAACAGACCACTCCAGACCAAACCTTTGCGGGGTGGGGAGGGGAGTTTATTCAGGAGATAGAGCAAAGGTTGGGGGAAGAAGATGGATGAAGATGGAAGAAGATGAACAAAGACGAAAGAAGAGAGAGAGGTCAGGGGGTTCTGCCTGTTTTATATGGGCGATGACTAGTCTCTCCCAGGTAAAGGTGAGGTAGCCAGGTGGATTCTGGGAATGTATGGCAGTTGCCTTGGCAACAATATGGGGGTCGCCTAGATGTGATGTCACTGCGTTCGGAGCCTGATACCAACAGTTCCTGTGTTGACTTCCTCCAATGACGGATAAAGGTGTGGAAAAGTGTAAGCTGAAAACATTCTTTCCTTCTTGAGTTGTTTTTGGGCATGGTGCTTCATCACAGCAATAGAAATCCTTACATATATACACACACACACTGTTGCTGTCTTCAGACGCACCAGAAGAGGGCATCAGATCCCATTACAGATGGTTGTGAGCCACCATTTGGTTGCTGGGAATTGAACTCAGGGCCTCTGGAAGAGCAGTTGATGCTTTTAACTGCTGAGCCACCTCTCCAGCCCTTGTTTTCATTTTTGAGGTTTTTTTTTTTTTTTTTTTTTTTTTTTTTTTTTTTTTTTTTTTTTTTTTTGGTTTTTTGAGACAGGGTTTCTCTGTGTAGCTCTGGCTGTCCTGGAACTCACTCTGAAGACCAGGCTGGCCTCGAACTCAGAAATCTGCCTGCCTCTGCCTCCCAAGTGCTGGGACTAAAGGCGTGTGCCACCACTGCCCGGCTCCTTGTTTTCATTTTTAATGCTCATAGAAGGGCCAGATTATGACGCCATGGCTGGGCTTAGAACAGCCCACTCTCTGTCCTATTTCACCAACTCACATTCTCCTCACTTGGGGGAAATGCTGAAGACAATTGAAGACTCTTCTCAGTCTATTTTAAAGATTTGCAAAACCCCCACAAACCCTTAGAGACCCCTGTTACCACTGAAGACCCTTTCTCTAGAAAATGGGCAACAGACTGTAGCTGGGAAGCAGGACCATGTTTGAAAGCCCCGCTGAGTTTGTGAAATATCCAGCTTCCCACCAGTTTTTGTGATGTTGGAAGTAAAAACCCCAGACAGACAGGGGCAGAAGCAGTGAGGCCGGGAATGGGCAGTTAAGATGGCAGATTGCTGTGGCAGAGGGAGAGCCCTGGACACAGCAGGAACTGACTTCCTTCTTAGCTTTCCTGTGACTTACCGGACTGTAGGGCAAGCGCTCGACCTGCACAACTCTGAATTTCTGTATTAAATTACACTAGGAGTACTGACTCTGTGACCGTGGGAACGGGATGCAAATGGCCGTGGAGGCATGTACTGCGAATTAGTTACTTTTCTTGTCATTGTGACCATATACCCGTCAGGGCAACATGAAAGAGAAAGGGTTTTGGGGTCATGCTTTGAGGGAAGTCATAGCCACAGGAGCTGGGAGGAGTGGAGGGTCAGGGCTGGGATTCCTTATCTCTACAGAATGAAAAGTGGGCTGGGCTATAAACTGCAAGGCTTGCCTGTAGTGTTTAGAGTCCTCCAGCAAGGCTGGACTTCCTGAAGCTTCCATAACCTTCCGGAACAGTGATGCTAGCTGGGGACCAAACGGTCAAATGTGACTCTATGGGTGGGGGTTCATGAGTGGGCTGGTCCAAAGCTGAGACGCACCTTTCTTCCATCCAGCCCCTCTGTGGCATTTAAACAGAATTTTAAATCTGATATGGTAACAGACAGTGTCTTGTTCACTGTCCTTAGTGGAACTGTGCTACCGGTTACAGTCACTGAGGATGCCTGGGGTGAATCCAGATCTCACTGGTTTCACCCGTTACATTCCACAGTGATACGAAGGGTGGCTAGGCTGTCGCACAGACCAACATTTACTTATGGTTAGATATTTATTACACGATACCTTAATCAAACAAGTCACTTGAATGAAGCCTAAAAATTGACTAAAAAAAAAAATGTACAGGGCATACAGTAATGTCTAGGGGAAAGAATATGATAAAGATCTCACCAGTGGTGTCAAATGTAAGTGGCTTGGCATACACTCTGAGAAGATAAGCCCATGACATCTGAAGAAAAACTGGTGGGCTTGAGGTGTTGCAGAATAAACAATATTGCCTGTCACCCACCCCCGCAGGGTGAATGATCTGGCCACTCAAATACATCATTTCTTCAGCAAAGTGTGAATATCAATCTATAACTGGGGAGTCCTGTTAATAGACTCGTGTGAATTCAGGTCAGGTGTGCAACCAAATGAGTCATACACACACAAAAAAAAATTCTGCTTTTCAGTTGTTTGTACATTTTGGAACATAGAAACAGGCATTTATAACAGTGTAATAAACTAGGCCAAGAGGAAATAGAATATTCCAGAACCTTAGACCTGAGTCATACTTTATAGATTAAAAAAAAAAAAAAAACCAAAAACCAAAAAAAAAACCTAAAATTTTTTTTGCCACTGCCTTACTTTTGAGGTGGCTGTACCCCATCCTACAGATGAGAAATCTGAGGAACAGTGAGGCTCAGGGACTTTGCCAATGCCAACCACATGCTCGTACCAAAGCTGTGGTTAGATTCTAGGCTCTCTTGCTTCTGGGCTCTTGGTCTTCTCATCCATAACCCACACACCACACACTAAGCCCCTGAGAACCAAGGCGGGAGCAGAGGAATTCTCAAGCCATGTTCTCCAAGGTGGCCTCCAGGGAAGTGTCCGCCAGCTCTCTGATTTCCACTATGTTTAGAGGGGGAAGGTGAGAGTGGAGAACATGGCCATGACCTTGCAATGTTGGGCTAGAGGTGTAACCAAGGTACTAGAATTAGCCTCTCAGGCATTGCATAAAATTCACCTCAAATGTTTACTGGGTTCCAGTAATAGTTCAGAGGAGCTATTACCCCTTCTAACAGTAGGCATCACCGGGCACCTACTATGCTAGGAACCTTCATGATTCCTTAGGGAGTTCTTACCATTTTTCTCCCCTATGGAGGAATGTCACATTTCTGATGAGTGACAAGCTGGGAATGGGTCAGTTCTGATTGTGTCTTAGCGCCACATGTCAGCTAGCATCCTGATGGATGTGATGCCAGAGTCCTTGTGTTTCATACTGCCCTTGGGATGAACACCTTTCCTACCAACTCCATGCATAGACACACATAGTCTTTGCATATGATATGACTCATGTCCCAGAGTTCCAAGTGCAAGCTGTTTCAGCTGTAAGGCCCCCATGAAGGGAGGACCTCACCCAAGCCTCGGGAATTCGTGGCTACCCATTAACTCACAAGACACCAAACTTGATGCAATCAGCAAGAGGTATATTTTAATCAGTATACTGAGGTTAAGACCCATGACCCACGCAGGGGCAGTGGGGTCTGACCCCTGGGCTTTGGAGACAGACTTTAAAGCCAAAACCCACAACTCAGGGGGGGAAACCACAACCCAGGGGGAGTAAAGGAGGGCTATTGGAGAGCACCTGTAGAATAATGATTCAGTTTGTGACAGGGTACAAGGAATAGGCTATTCTCTAAGAGCCTATACATAATCAGCCATCTATCTTGTGGTCAGCCAAGTTCCTGAAACACAGAGCTCACGACCAAGCTGACCTGCACTCTTGGTTCTGCCCAGCCTGCTAGGAGATTTTGAAAATTTTTAACCCTTTCACAGCCACCTTCATTTTGGTGCTGCAGTCCCCAGAAGGAAGTCCATGAGGGAGCTCATAACATGAAGGAAAGCACAGTAGACGCATGAGTTGAAATGCAAAAGAAAGGTGGGCTTGGGAGACCGTTGGTGAAGACTCAGACATGAAGAGCCTCACTGTTCTCCCTGAGAAGATTAGATTTTGTTCCCTAGGCAACAGAGAATCAAACAATGCTTTTGCATAAGATCACATCATGGATGTATTTCCCTGTGTGTTGTCTCATTTGGCTTGGAAATCAGGAACTACTTCCTGAAGCAGGAAGTAGTTAACCCAGGACAGAAGATGGATAGGATGTCATCATTAGAGACTGCTGACTTTCAGGGCAGGACAACTGTGTCAGCCAGGGACCAGCATACATGTGTCCAGAATTCAGTTCTGTGAACCTTACAATGATCCCCTGCTGGATGCACTGTACTCAACCTTAGCTTGTTTCCTTCACTGCTGACAGAAGACCTTCAAAGAAAGCCATAAAGCCCCTAAAGCATGAAGGTGGGCTTCATGGTGCTGATTGGATTCCGAAGCCCGTGCTTCTATCCCACAAGTCAACTCTCCTTATGAGTTCAGTCTCGGTAGAGGCTGAAATAGAAAGTCAGAGTTAGAGGTGTGTGTGTGTGTGTGTGTGTGTGTGTGTAGGCCTGAGGTCAACCTTGGATGGTTTTAGATATCTATCTTGAGTTTCTTTTGAGACAGTCTCTCACTTGCCTGAAATTCACTGATTTGGGTAGGTTGACTGGCCTGTGAGCCAGGGAATACTTCTGTCTGCCTCCCAGTGCTGGATTACAAGACCATGCCACCATGCCCTGGTTTTACATGAGTCTCAGGGATTGAACTCATGCTGGCACAGCCAGCCTTTACCTCCTGTGTTAGCACCCTGGCCCCAGAATTGCATTTTCAAGAGCCTTGACAGCTCAGCAGTGGTTTTGAAGTTGCTTTCCAGAGCCATTGCTTCCAGTCAGGGCCCAGTGTAGCCCTAAGGAGAGCTGTAGCAATGGACAGGAGATGATTGGGGAGAGGCTGGGATCGGTCTCATGGGCTGGCACAAATCTCAGAATTTCTTTCTTGAGCCATTGCTCCTTTCTGTCTGTGCTTCTCTGGTTTGGTTTTTCTGAGTCAGTGGCCTCCAGGAGAGATCAGAAGTCATGAGAAAGAATTCAGGGAACAGATCCCACCTCAGCTAAGGCTGTTCACAGTGTATCTTTGAGGACTGGGAGAAACTATGGACAGTTGGATGAGATGTGGAGCTGAAGATGTGGACCCTGCTTGGCTGGCCCGTGGGATAACCATCCCCCACTTGCTCCCCATCATCTCTCTGCACTGCTCAGTGTGTCTTCCTGAAGTCCAGGGCCTGCCGTTGGTCTTCTCTGGGCCCAGAGGAAGGGCTGCAGGACAGGAGGATGTTACAGAGCTTGGAGCATCTTGCACAACCCTTACTGCAAAGGCCCCTTCCTGTAGGTACTGGCAGTGTGGTGAGTGGTTACTGAACCGTTTGAATCTTGTTAGCGACTGAGTAACCATGTGGCCTTCAGCCAACCATCACTCAACTCTGTTGGCTTCAGACTTCATGCTGGAAAACAGGGATACTAGGGGTTACCTTCCTGTGTGATTTTAAGAATCAAATGGTCTTACACAGACTGTGAGTGTCAAACAGCTTCTCTCAGTTGCCCCTAAAAAGTACATAAGGCAACTGTCCATAAGGAGTACAGTACAGTTCGAGGAGCAAGAGGCGTTAGCTACCTCACTTTTGATCTCTGAACACATGTGAGGCAAATATGCCTGAAAGTATATTCCTTTGAAGTGTTCTTTGTCTCTGAAAGTCAATGTCTGGGTTCTGCTTTAACACCCCCTCTTCTGTCTCCACACAGTGAACATAAGGCCTTTTCATTGTTCACAGGTAAAGGAGGAAAGGCTGTCCGGCCATGCTCGGCATCTCACAGCATACTTTATCTCAAAGTTGTCAGATCCTCCCCATTTTCACACCTCTGAGGTAGAGGTTTTGTTAGAAAGCAATCTGTGAAGGGCTTTGACATTAGACAGGAGAGCAAACTCTTGCCCCCATCAGAGGGTCACTGGGCAATCCAGCAGTATGGCAGTATTGCTGCCTCTGGGGATTTATCTCTGTGACTGGCCTGCCACTGTCTGTGTCCATATACATTTCCCTCTCTCGTGATTGCCATCCTAGATAGGAAGTGTAAGGTCAGGGTAAGGTTTGGATTCCAGCAGTCCTCACCAAATATTTCCTATGATGGTGTGGTAGCCTGCACAGGGCTGCTAGAGGTAGGGGTGGGGGGCGGGGAGAATGTTGTGAGCAATGTCTTGGGCTCTCAGCATCTCTTAGAAGCAGGAGAGTGAGCTTTATAGTTCTCTGGGACTCAAAAGAAAAAAGCTTTTTCTAGGAAGCTCAATCAGGAGAATCCATACTCCTGTTAGAAGTATGCCCATCCCATCTGTGGATGAGAATCCAGATGGCCACCATTGAGTTACTTTCCTCTGAAACATCCCCATGGAGGGAGGGAGGGAAGGAAGGAAGGAGGGAGAAAAAAGGACGCCCATAAGACTCTGGAAGTAAACAAAACTTATTAGCCTGGAGAAGCTCAGAAAGCTACCAGACTCACACGGCTCCTCCCCAAGGCTGTATGAGTCGTGAGTGGTTCTGGGAAGAGAAGACTTCTTTGCCTCTTCCTGCAAGCTGGGCAGAGAGCTTCAGGCATGTAGCATTGTGTATTTTTACCTGTGCTGGGGTGAGCTTTGGTAACACCAGTATCTTTGTGTAACCCACTTTTTTCCCCCTCAGTGACCCCAAGAAACTCATTGGTTCACCAAGCTTGACCTGGGTGGAATTGTCTCTGGGTATCCTGTCTGGGATATAGACACATTTTCCATGTCTTGTTCATGCCGTAAAAAGTCACATAAAGCTGGAGACTCTGAGAAATGATTCCAGGCAATCAGGCTATAATCCCTGAGGACAAGCAGGAAATGGTGGAATCATTGGAAACTTACTCACTGACAGTTTGTGGTGTTGCTATGGAAACCAAAGGCAAGAGGCGGGCTGCAGAAAAGTAAAAGAAAGCTCAGTGTCCCACTTCTGTTCCCACTGTTGTGATAAAATCCCCCGAGAGCACTGAAAGCTTGGGGGGGGGGAAGGTTGCAGTGTATTGTTGTGGAAACCTCAAGGGAGGAACTTCAAGCTTCTAGTCATGTCACATCCACAACCAAGAGCAGAGAAAAAGGAAGGCTTGTGTGTTCCAACTGCTTGCCTGTTTACACTCAGCTCTGTCTCTCCACTCTTAGTCCAGGGCCTCTGCCTAGGGAATGATGCCGACCATGGTTGGCTGGCTCTTCCCACATCAATTAATTAAGATAATCTTCCAAAGACATGTCTGCTGGACAACCCAATGTAGATAATTCCTCACGGAGACTCCCTAGGTGAATCTAGCTTGTGCTGACTTAATAATTAAAGCTAGCTATCATACCTGGAAGAGTGAGGAAGAGGTGGAGCCTTCTGTAACCATGGAAGCCTATCTGTTACACTAGGTATCACCACCCCTTCTACTGGCTTCAGATAGCCTCTCCTTTTATATAGCATTCTACAGACACTCAGCTGGGCAACCTACTTATCTAACCAGCTTTGGACTGCAGTACTGATGTCCAGGCACTTGGTGTTTAGGGAAAGACTAAAGTTCACTTCAGTAGGTGGCTAGCTCTTATTGGTTGTTGAACTTTTCATCTTAAGTTAATGATCAATCCTTCTTATAGGAATGGGTTAGAGTCCAGAGGCCATCACTGAGATTCTATATGCCTTGGAGCAAAGAAATGGACCAAAAACACATGGATAGTGGAAGAAGAAAACTTGTTAAGAAAGAGACAGGTACTCTTGAGCTTGGACATGAGGTAGAGAGCTGGACGAAGACGGAGGAAGGGAGGGAGAAAGGAAGTGGAAAACTTAAGATAATTAGGAGGTTAAAAAAAAATCAGATCTATAAAGACAAAAAGTCGAAACAACACACACACACACACACACACACACACACACACACACACACACACACACACACACAGAATCTGTTTTGTGTTGGCCAACTGCTCTTTGGCATGGGCTCACCCTGGAGAGTGGTTGATACACCCAGTGACACTTCATTGGAGAAAACCCATGTTAACTGTGAATAGCTTCTTAGTTAGGGGTGAGACGGTGTCCATTTCCCCAAGGAGGAGTTGGGAGAGGGAAAAAGAATATAATCAGAATATACTGTATACAGTTTTTTAAATCAAAAAGACAATCACAAGGGAACATTCAGACATTGGACTGAAAGAAGGATGATCAAATCTTGTGGAAAAAAGTTCTCTTTCCATCTCAGAGACAAATGTGTGTCGAGCAGGTCATTGTTATTTGACTTTGCAATCCCATGCACCCAAAGTGGCTCTGCTATCAGCGGAGGAGCTGCAATATTTATATATTATCCAGCAATGTCTTTTTCTCTTCTTGTTTAATTTTGCTTTCTTTTCCCCCGCTGTACAGAAAAAGACCCCATCTAGAAATGTCAAGGAATCGATCACACATCTAAGGGGCATTTTCCTTGCTTGGCACGAAGCCAAAGGAAGGAGCTGACTTGCACAAGACCTGGTTCCTGCGGGAGCCACTTGTTACAAATGTGCACTGTGCACTGTGCAACCCAGGAGTGCTCTATTCTTGTTGCAGCCTATGCAGTGGTCTCCCTCTCCCCAGGCTGTTCACGCAACACATGATGTATGGGAGCCCTTGGCACACAGAGAAAGCTAACAGCATTGTTTAGATAATGGAAGAAGAAAACTTGTTAAGAAAGAGACAGGTACTCCTGAGCTTGGACATGAGGTAGAGAGCTGGGCGAAGACGGAGGAAGGGAGGGAGAAAGGAAGTGGAAAACTTAAGATAATTAGGAGGTTAAAAAAAATCAGATCTATAAAGACAAAAAGTCGAAACAACACACACACACACACACACACACAGAATCTGTTTTGTGTTGGCCAACTGCTCTTTGGCATGGGCTCCCAGTGCTTCAGATGAGAAACATTTTACTGAGCAGAGGAGATCGTAGGCCCAGAGCTGAATTTCTTTTGTGGGTTTTCTGGTGCACATTCACAAGAGGAGAGGCCCAGGGAAGGGCCTGGACATGAACGTGTGGGATGGAAAGAAGCTGGGATGAAGCCTGCTCCTTCCTCATGTCAGGGGCCTGCGGTCTTTCTGGCAGAGGATGGGGATGATGGGAAGACGTGAGCTCTCACTGCTCTGCGTCTTCGCTTCCTACTATGTCTGATGTCACCCCGGATGGATGAGTGCGGCTACTGTGAGTCTCTGGGTCCCTAATCCCTGTTAATTATTTTTAGCACTCCCTTTCACTCAAAGAACCTCCAAGTTTTGATGATAAATTATATTTTGCCCTACAGACTAAAAATAGGAACAAAACAGATGGTGATATAGACAATCAATAAAACAACCCAAACATTATCTTCTAAAAATAACAGTGTATAAATGTGCACTTCTGACATCTCAGGCATCAAAGTACTGCCGTTGTCTTGGTTGAGTGGCACTTAGAAGGATGGGCTTTTGGGTGGCCATGATGGAAAATGGTGTACCAGTGATTCCGTTGTTATGGTAATCTAAAGTTGTCAGCTTGGATGTTGAATGACAAGGAGTTGCTAGCCATTCAGAGACCTGGGGTGGTGGTCCAGGTAATGGGAACAGTGTTAGCATTCTGTCTAAGCTCCGCCCCACCGTTACCTGGCAACAGCCAGGTAGACCTGACCTCACTATAAAAGAGGCTGCTTGACCCCCTCCTTGCTCTCTTGCTCCTCTCTTGCTCTTTCTCTGCTTCCCTTCCCCCCTCCCTCTCCACATGCTCATGGTTGGCCTCTACCCCTCTACTCTCCTTCTCCTCCTTCTCCTCCTCCTCCCTTCCTCCTCCTCCTCCTCCTCTTCCTCCTTCCCCTCCTCCTCCTCCTCCTCCTCCTCCTCCTCCTCCTCCTCCTCCTCCTCCTCCTCCTCCTCTTCTTCTTCTTCTTCTTCTTCTTCTTCTTCTTCTTCTTCTTCTTCTTCTTCTTCTTCTTCTCCTCTTCCTTCCCCTCCTCCTCCTCTTCTTTCTCTCTCTCTCTCTCTCTCTCTCTCTCTCTCTCTCTCTCTCTCTCCCTTTTTCTGTCTCTACTACCCTCTTAACTCTCCTCCCCATGCCCTATTAACTCTATTCTTTACTACACCATCTCATGTGGCTGGTCCATTAGGGGAAGGGATGCCTCAACATGGCCCCCCCCAGGCACCCCCTTCCCCCATACCTCACCACACCTCCAAAAAACACCTCCAATCTGTTGTATCTGAGTGAGGAATGATGGTCACTATGGCTAGTGAGTCCTTGGAGGATGGATGGAAATGAAATCTATGACACAGGCAGGTGGGTTGTACTAGTCAGGGTCTCAGCAGGAACAGAACTGATAGAATGTATGAATATGTAAGTCTGTGTGCCATGGCGCATAGCTGGAGGTCAGAGGGCAATTCTCAGGAGCTGGTTCTTTCCTGCTACTTTGTGGGACCCAGGAATCGAACTCAGGTTGTCAAGTCTGTGCAAATGCCTCTTCCAGGGCTATCTCACCAGCCCCGGTGATGGTTTGGATGCAGGAGGATAGGTCCAAGTTCACTCGGCTAGTAAGTAGCCAGACTGGGCCTTGACTCCACACCTCACATTCTCATTTCTTCTCCAAACATCAAGTGTCGCCATCATGGGTTGGAAACCTTACTGGGTCACAGTTGTTGCCGGTTTGATCCATCTCTCGTGACCAGGCAAATGGCAATGACTTGACACCATTGGCTTCTAAAAATGGCAGTAGTTCCCAAACCTTAATGTTTAAAACACTGGCTGGGCTAGTATTCCTGCCAGCAGCTTGGCTACACGTTTAACTGGTTTCTTGTGGTTTTCACTGTGCTGGGGACAAGGCTGTCACTTGCCTGTGGTTTTGTGAGTAGGATCACAAACCTTTTTTTTTTTTTTTTTCCATCACCTGACACTCTTCTAAGACATAGACACCCCTTTCAACACCTGGTTAGGGACAGCCAGCAGGAGTTGGCCTCTTGGAGCCGTTTGTGTGCATCCATGTTCTTTACTGTTTAGGTTGCTAGGAAACTAAACAGAGAGACAAGGCTTTCTGAGGTCACAGGAGGCCCTGTTTGTGGTACAGTGAAAACGTGCTTTAGCGCAGTGCGTCTTAATCTTCCTAATGCTGTGACCTTTTAATATATAAGTTCCTCACGCTGCACTGACCCCAACCATAAAATCATTCTGTGGCTACTTCATAACTGTAGTTTTGCTACTGTTATAAAATTGTATTGTAAACATCTGTTATGCAGCTCCTTGAGACCCACAGGTTGAAAACCGCTGCTTCCAAGTGGGATTGACTCTCTGCAGAGCAGAAGCCACATGACATCTCCAAGGAGCATATGTAAAGAGTATACCTGCTCAGTGAATGGCGGTGTTAGTAGCCGTGTGTGTGTGTGTGTGTGTGTGTGTGTGTGTATGTGTGTGTGTGTGTGTCTGTCTGTCTGTCTGTCTCTCTGTCTGCCTGTCTGCCTGTCTATGTGCCAGAGATGTTAGTGGGTAGGGATCCTAACAACTTCCTTGAATCTTGTCTCTGAGGACTTCCTCTTTCCACCGTGCCTGTGTTTTATGAAACTGAAGCTATGCTTTGAAGGTGTTTTCAGACTCTGTCTTGGACCAGCAGCCAGTTCATCATTGGTCAGCTTTGTGGAACTGCAGTATCTCAAACACCCATGCTTCAATATCTGGACAGGGAGCCTGGCAAGGTGTTTCAACAACACCCCAGGGTTTTCTGAGATGCAAGTTAATTTGAGACCTAAAGGGAAATTCTGGTCTCTCGAATCCTGTTTTGCTAATCAAGTGGCTTCCTGCAGCTCCTGTCTCCTTGGGCTTCAGCTTTATGTGATAAGCCGGTGTACCCCAAAAGCCCAGCCTATGTCAGGGAGGCTGAATTGATGATGTGCCTCTTCTAGTAAAACCCCCAGTTCTATGGCCTATGATTTGTTAGCAAGCCGTGACAACTAAGATGGGTGTTCAAGGAGAAGTGTCCCTAAGTTAGCGTAAGATGACGTGACCTTTCCATCCACTGTGACATCTGAATCACAGTGTTTTATTGTGATTCAGAGTCTTCTCAGAAAAGAGGAATCTGGAGCCTATCTTTCCTGTAGCTCAGGGCACTGACTGAACTGTGCCCATGGCTACTTTGCACATGTACAAGAAGGATAATAGAAGGATCCCTCCCTCCACAAAACGTTCTGAGATCAAAAGTGAGATGCCTACCCTGCTGGTTCCTACCCCAGGGACTAGCAAATATGGCTAATTGTCCAGGACCCAAGATGCTGCTTCCAGAGGCGGCGCCTTCCCTGCTACCCACAGGCACCGTCCTTTGCCCTTGGAGACATATTTAAAAGCCAGTTTATAAGTAAAATGGGTTTATATGATTTCTTGATGACACACCCTAATTCTTAATCCAAGCCAGAGGAAAAGAATTGACTCACCCTTCCCCAGCTGACCATCAGAGACTGTGTACCCTTGGAATGCTGGCATTCGAGAAATGACACTGGAGGAGTTGAGGTCGAGACCCAGTTGGTAGAATGCTTGTGTAGCATGCATGAAGCCCTGGGCTTGATTCCCAGCATGGCATAGATTGAACATAGTGTCACATGCCTATAATCCTGGTAGTTGGGAGATGGAGACAGGAGGATCAGAAGTTCAAGGTCATCATCAGATACAAAGCAAGTTGGAGGTGAGGCTGGTGTTCTAAGAGTTTTTAGAAAGGCAGAGGGAATGGGGAGAAGCCTGCAGAGCCTTGTTTGTCATGTTTGGGCTTGCTAGAGTCCCTTCAAGGAGGAGAAAGAGGAAGAGGAGGAGGAGGGAAGAGAAGATGAGAGAAGAGACCATCATAGGGTGACTCTGGCTGCAGTGTGAGCCAAGCATAGGTAAGATGGAGAGAGACTGGCCATTAGGCTGAGGCTGGAAGGGAAGCTCAGACCAACAGTCAGTTTCTGAGGGTTATTACTTAGCCTGTGCTTCAGTGTTGGCATCTGTGATGGGAATATCAGCTTCTCATGATAACTCCGGAATCAAAGTCTACAAACTACCCTGTACACGACAGAGATGCTGTTAAAAGACAGAGATGTTGTTAAAATGGCACAGACCCAAACCAAGTGAAAATCTTTGAACCCTAGTGTTTGGTACCTCCACCCCCTCCCCACTCCAATTCATTCAAAGAGCTAGCAAATGTCTTTACCATACAATGCTAAATTCTGCACCAAAGGTCTTGTTTCTTACAAGTGAATGTTCACAGTTACCAGCTTTTGTTGTGCAAACCTTGTTTCTTAATTTAAAACTATTGGTTAAATAAAAAATGGTTACAGCCAGTTACTGGAGGGATTAGAGCTATGTGGGTTTTGAGTTACCTGGTTGGGGGGTTTGCAGAGAGAGGAGGAGGGAGATGTAGAGAGAGGAGGAAGCCACCTGAGAGGAGATGGACCATGACGACATGGCCGGGAGAAGTAGCAAGTATTTAGGGGGGTACACTCCTGGGGAAGTAGTCAGGCCAGAAGTTAGAAAAATAAATTAGGGATTACCCCCCAGTTAGCCCCTAGTAGTTGTCAAAGCCAAATAAAATAACAATAGTCCGAGTCTCTTTTATTCGAAAGCTAGCTGAGGATAAGTTTAAATTGTATCAACTATGCTGTCGGGCCCTGGAAGGATGTCTTGGTTCTTGGGTGGGCATGGGCCTGGAACCCTGGGAGAAATGGCAGGCGTTCGGCCACGCCCCCAGAATCCAGGCTCTTAAGGTCCACATCCCATGTAGGACACAGGTAGAGGGCGTGACTAACAGGCTTCCGCCTCGAGATTTCCATATTCATGAGTTATCTAAAGTGTGTGTGTGTGTGTGGGGGGGGGATAGCTCAATTAAGTTATTCCTCCCCAGTCCCTCCTCCTTTCCCCTCCCTATTTAAGCCAGCTCCCCTGGCTTTTACAGGCCACACCATCCAGACCCATCCACATTCGTCATGAACAATAAAACTTTGAACTCTTGGACTCCATGTGTCTTCTGGGGCCTGCCACCAGCTTTCCAGCCTTTGGAACTGGACTTTCTCTTATCTATTGGGGCCCGCAGTCCTGTGGCCAGCGTGGAGGACTTCCCGACCCAGCCACTGGTCTGCCGCTGTGGCTGTGTGTACGTGGGACCCGCCGGTCGTGTGGAAGCCCGGCAGAGCGTGTTCCCACACTATGCCATTGAATATTAGCTCAGCTGTGGCCACCTTCTAGCTCCAAGTGTGAGGAGAGCAAGGGTGAGCGCAACCCTCTGCAGATACCCACACACTTGCACTGGAGTTGACAGAGGCAGGCAGGTGAGGTGGCTGCTGCAGGGTTAGACCTTTAGAGGGGCAAACGCCCTCTAGGGAGCAAATCTTCCTAAGTCATTCTCTGCCAATCAGCTTAGGTCTCCAAACTAGCAAGGAGGAAGAGGGAGGTGGCTGCCTGTAAACCCAGTGAGTGCATGGATGCCAGTCTCTCTTCTCAATTGATCTGACATTCACTGTAGTATCTACCTTTGCTGGAGGGCTGCGTGTGCTGGAGTCAGAAATATGAGCTAGCATCTCCTTTAAACTGTCACAAGACCTGACATTTCTGTTGACATCTGGCAGGTGTTTCCTCTCACCAGCCTGATGAATCATGCCCAGAAGCAATGGATCATGTAGAAAAACAAACATACAAACAGAGCAGAAGGAAAGAAAGGGCTCCTGTTTTATCTCCTGTATGTCCCCTAGGGTGCCTTGTCCTTAATTTGAACAAAGATCCCATGAGGTTGACAAGACTTTGTGAACTCGCTTCTCAAGAGGCAGAAACTGTGCACAGATGCTAGTTGGCTCTCTAGGACAGAACTGGAGGCAAGTTCTGGGAAGCCAGGAGCCTGGTTGGTGACCTTAGGGGTGGCCGGCGCGATGCTGTCTGTGTTTTCTGTGTCATCTGCTCACTGTTCAGATGTGTCCTGTGCTGAAGAGCTGGGACAGATTTTTAAGGAGGAACATGACTCTAGGTTGTTAAGGAAGAAGAGGAGAAAGGTGGATATTGAGAAGCCACTTTGTCCACAGAGAGCCTGCTGTGGCTTTACTTTGGAGGAAGGGCAGATTTTCTATTGCCTTTGCTAGAAGATTCTTTCTGTTCTCTCACAGACAAACCCTGAGCCCAGTCAGAAGAGAGTGGAGAACCAGCTCTTTGGTGTTCTGGATCCAGCACCATAACCTGAAGTAGGGATGGCTCTTGCCAAACTGTTCCTCTTCTATACTTCTCAGAGACCACTTTCCCTGAGCTTGTGGAAGGAGAGGAAAAAGGGAGATGGCTTCTACTTTGATCTCCCCTCTGGAGGCATAAAGGACACAGAAGTCACTCCAGTCAGAAGATTCCTAAAAAGTCTGTAGGCCTGGGTTTGAGGCCTTGCTCTGCCTGTTTTTCATCTTAAACTAACCTCCAGATGCCACACTTTGATGTCCCCATCACTCTTAACTGAACATTGTCAGCCTGACTGGTCCCTGATGTGAGACTTCAGGAGGGGAATGGAGACCAAGAGAGCACGATGCCAGTCAGGGATGCCTCACTCGGCCATCTTGGCTCTCGTCCCATGAACAGCCAGAGTGAAACTCAGCTGTGTATTCCCATAACGACAGGGCCAACATTGAAACTCTTTATTGGGGTTCAGGCTGTTGTATCTGAGAGTTCAAAGCTGGACAAGGCATCTTTCCGTGATTTAGACGACATTCATGGAGTGACAATCCTGATCTCCCCACGTCTCCCCCATGCTAACCTCTACCCTGCACCTGGTGCTAACCCTGCAGAATGGTCACCCAGGGCTTCCAGGTGACACATAGTGGTTGGGGAGTTTCCTTGATCCCTGTATTGTACATGATGAGATTCCTCAGAGACTCATCACTAAATCTCCCTGCATCTAACATGCAGTAGGAGAAGGCCTTAAGCTGTTTAAGCCATGACTTGATGGACTGTTCAGTGTGTGACTAATCCCAGGACTGACACGTGATTTTTCTTCCTCTTTCTTAAAATGACTCATCTGGACCAAGAGAACAAGACATTTTAAGTCTGAAAGAGTTGAAAGTTCTCATTTTACCCTGGAGAGGCAAAGTGGGGAGAGGTTTTCTACCCCAATGCGGGATTTGACAGGAATCTGTGCAGTCTGGCATGCCCTGGGATGTCCCTTAAATTATACTGTTGAGACCTGCCATGGTCATAGTAGGAGAAAGGAATTAGGGACTGTCACAAAACCTGTAGCTTGCAACACTGAATTCAAGCTACAGACTTTACAAAAAGATTTGTTTTACATTTGATTATTTTGACATGTGCATATTTATGTGTTGTATGTATACATGAGGGTAGGTACCTACAAAGGTCAGAAGTGCCTAATCCCTGTGGAGCTGGAGTTACAGGCAGTTGTGAGCTGCCAGATGTGGGTGCTTGGAATAGGACTCATCTTCTATGGGAGGGTATCAAGAGCTCTTCACCACCGAGCCAGCTTTCCAGCCCTCCACCTGTCTGTATGACAGGAGTACCGATATGGATGGTTCCTGAGGTGCTTTTGGTTCAAGTTAGTTTAGTTAAATTTAAATTCTTTATGAGGAGACATTTAAACTTTACCATAACGTTTCTGAACCACTTAGGTATCATATCTAATAAGATAAATATATGAATCTTAAGGAACTTTAAAAAAGCACCCCAATCTATCTTTCGTTTTATATCATAATCCAGTACAGCACCATTTTGACATAATTGTATAAATGTTACTGAGAAACGGTGTGCTAGCGCTATCTGCATGGTGTTCTGACCTTTTCATACTGGCAGTGAGTTGGAAGAAGAAATTCATATTCAAGAGAAAAACAGTGCCTGGGAAACTTATTAAGTGCCACGTCGTGGCAAGAATCAAGTGTCACGAGACCCCTAGGGGACTGAGCAGAAGCTTTTGACTTTTGAGGATGGGGAAGCTGACTCAGGACTGGGCTCTTGAGGACGGGGGCATTTCTATTCTATTAAGAGGAATTACATTGTGTTATGTGCTTGCACGAAAATGGCCTTATGTTACCCAGACTGGGGAGGGGGAAAAAAGAGGTGGGAGAGAAGGAGAGGGAAAAGGAGGGGAAGAGAGGACGTGAGGGGGTAATTCAGGCAGGGGGTCATATGAGGAAAGGTTAGAGGCCTGGAGACCCTGGCTTTTGTAAGCAACATATCCTAGTGAAGTTTAAGCAAAGCAAGGACCAAGGCTGATCAGAGTATTGACTGGTCAGAATGTTGTCCAGGAGGTAACCTTGCATTAGAATAAGAAGGGCCTTGCAGGTAAGTAGATACAGACTATGATAGGGGAGCTATTAATTTAATCTCTATTCAACATTGGTTAACTATTTCAAGAGGTATTGATTTGAATGAAAGCAGAGGCAGAAGGAACGGAGAGGAAGACAAGTTGGCCCAAGGAGTTACACAGCAGGACCAAGCGTAAAAAGTATTCATCATGGCCAAAGGCTTCAGCATCTACCTAGGCAGTCCATAGATATGTGACTGTCATACCTGACATAGCAAGTCCTGACAGTGGGAAAAGCAGTGTAAACAATTTTATCTACAGCCATGGAAAGCAAGGCTGACTATGGTTGGTTGGCTTATCCTAGGTCATCAAAGAATGAGTCCCTTGGCCGAGTGTTTTGTCTATCAGTGGAGAGCAGGCAAGGGCATCTGCACCACTGCTGGCCTTGTCCCACGCCATCTCCATCTGTGGCTGAATGATGGTGTCCCCAGGAGCCCTCACATGCTTTCTGCCATCTTCCCATCTCTACTCATCAGAGCTCATCAGAGCCTTGAATACTGCCAGGATGAGTTTTTCCAAAGTCACTCTGAGCTACTGTTCTTTAAACTCTGCCATGAGTTGCTGTTGTTCTTACAACAGAGGCAAATTTTCTCAGTGTCTCTCAAGACTCTGCTGGTAGCTGTGGTTCTGGATGCTGACCACGTGCTAGGCAACTGTGAGGCACTCCCAAGAACTGCTCTACTGACCATTTTCTTAAGAGCAAAGGTGGGAATGGAAAGTCCATCTGGATTTGACATCTCAGTCAATCATAGCAGTGATGATACAACACTCTGGGACATTGGGGACATCTATCTACACTCTTTGTATCCTCTTTGTTGTTAGTAAAATCCACTTTTATAATATTAATACCATGGATCATTGTATTAGTTAAATTACAGTGTAGGTATAAAATACCTAGAGAAGTGCTTGGTATACCAAAGTTGTTCTGTAAATGACAGCTCTGCATCCTCGATTCTTTTAATGGACAACTTGACACATCCTGGAACTATCTGAGAGGAAATTCTTGATTGAGGACTTGCCTAGATCAGATTGTTTTGTGGGCATGTCTATGGATAGTTATCATGTTTATTAATCAATGCAGTAAGACCAAGCCCACTGTGGGCAGTACCCTAGGCCTAGGCAGGTGGTCCTGAGTTATATAGGAAATCTGGCTAAGCATGAGCCTGTGACTGAATCAGCCAACAGTATTCCTCCATGGGTTCCTGCCTTAAGTTCCTATCCCAGTTTCCCTCAATGATAGATTCTGACCTGAAGTATAAGCCAAATAAACCCTTCCTTCCCTGTGGGGAGCCGACAGAAGGCGGTTATCATCCTTGCAGCCATCTTCAGCCATATACCGTCACCAGAGATTTGATTGCATTAGCCTACAACAGCTGAGCACACTCTGATAACATCTTGCTTTAGATACCCAGGATTTTCCCTCTGGTGTGTGAGACTTAAAGGTGTGTGACTTAAGGGCGTGACTTAGAGATCAGATTTAGAGACAAGACCTAAGGGCATGATTAAAGGTGTGACTTGAAGGCGTGGCTTAGAAGTGAGACATATAAAAGGTGAGAGGCAGACAGAAGAGTTCAGTACAACTCGGAAGAGAACAGAGAATCAGACACTTAGGAGAGTACAACTTGGAGTAGGAATTAGGCATTGAGGAAGAAGACACTTGGACTAGAGAACTTGGAAAAAGGATTATTAGATATTAGGCACTTGGAGGAAGAACTTAGATTTAGACATTAGGCACTTAGCACTTGGAAGAAGTAACATGGAACTTGGAGGCACTAGGGACTAGGAACTAGGGACTAGGAACTCAAGACTTGGGACTTGGAGAGGAGAAGAAGAGAGACTGAAGAATAAACAGGATTGAATCACACTCTGTCTGATCTCCATTCTTCGTGTCTGTCCTCACTCTCTCTTGCTGAACCCCGACCTGTGGACTGGAGCAGCTTGGGGCAGTGCAGGCTCTAACAATTTAGCCCCCAAGGCTTTTGGCAGTGCGGGTCCCAACATTGACAGAGCAGTCCAAGACATTTTGGTCCCCAAACGTGGGGTAGTCCAGTTCTCAACATTTCTGGCCCCCAAGTATGGGGCAGCTCAGGCCGAAACATTTTTGTCGCCCAACATGGGGCAGAGCAGCTCTCAACATTTGACGCCCAAGCGTAGGGCAGCTCGGGCTGCAACACTTCCCCTTGTTACTCTTGGTCAGAGTGCTTCATTACAGCAGCAGAAAGCCAACTACAGCACCATGGCTACTTATAATCCACTCTACCAAAGCTCCCAGATCTGGAGGTAGTATGTGAGACTCTGGTCCCCAACCAGCCTTCCTGGCTGATGCCTGGCATGCAGATGGGAGCAGATCAAGCAGATCTGAGGCTGGGAACCATTCAGAGTCCCACCTGGAGCTTGAACCTCACGCAGTGCACATACAGATGCCAATCAGCCTGGGCATTTCACCTCACTTGCTCTCTGGGTCCCATAGAACCAGTGTCCATGGGAACCAGAGATAGAGATGACAGAGGCAGCCAGAAACAGGTCCCCTGCTGCATGCTTGGGAAACCTAGAAAGGGCTGTTAAATCAGGGGACAAGGTAGGCATGCGTGTGAAGGCATGTCTGGGGAGTTACATGCCTTTATTAAGAAGCCCTTGATTTCACAGCATCCCAGTGGAAAAGGTACATGCAGCTGTGTGGGCTCAGGGCTGCCTTCTGTATCCGTTTCATTCTCTGGGAGGAGAGAGTTAAGTGAGGTCATGTAGGCACAAACCGGAGTCTGGCACTTTCTAATGATTTTCGTAAGTAGCAGACGCTGTTACTATTAGTCCTGGGTGATATTTTCATGGGAAGTGACTTCACTGGGTTCATAATAAGGATTCTGGAATGGGGAGATGAGGATTACATGCTGCCTCTGCCCTTCAATCTCTGCGTCCCTTTCTCCAAGAAGCTCTGGTGAGGCCTCAGTGAGTGACCAGATGCAAAGTGTGTGGAGCAGAGACAACTGCCATTGCTCCCCTGGGGCTGATTTACAGCCATGAGGTCACCCCTTGGACATTAGACACAGACAGCCTGGCAGTTACTAACACTTAATCTTAGGGTAATTACCCTTAAGTGTCTTAATCTCACAGCTATAAAATGGAAGTGATACTAACACCCAATTCACAAATTCTTGGAAGTGAATATGACAAATGTCATACAATATTGGGTAATAATTTTGTTATTGCTGTTATTTACTGTTGGTCGATAATTCCAGAGCAGATGTGTGGGCCTGCCTTGGGTATAATCCTGACCTCAGTCGAATGGGTTTCCCAACCTGTAGATCTGCTTTCCAAGGGCCATGGGGCCCCTTCCCATCTCAGACAGTGCTCACTGAGGGACATGTTTATCAGTGATAGCTTAGGAACCTGCAGGCCTTCACTGTGGGCCAAGCAGTTGGAGCTCTGAGCTAATGGATAGACATGCCTGAGAGTAAGTTCAGGAGCGCATCTCGTGTTGGAAACTTTCTCTTTCCTTCGTCAGTGCTTTTGCTTCAGAGTTCACTGTAGATGGAGCTGACAGGAGGTAGAGTGAAGGATCTCATCACAGGGCTCAAGCACTGGCCTGGGCTCTCAGCTGAGTGTTTCCTAGGATGAATCTCGGCCAGAGATCAGCCTGAAGCCCAGGCAAGTTCTTCCTAGAGTTCAGGCCCTCTGTGTTTTCCAGTTGCCGCTAGACATAAGGGACAGTGTCAAATTCACTATGGTGGTAGATCACTTGACCCATCTAGTATGTGTGACAGGCAGGTCTGATTCACCAGAGGTGAACACCATTTCCATCCCCATTGTGCCAGTAAGGCATAGTGAACATGACTTTGCTCCCAATCCATTTGCTTCTTTGCGTTGTTGTTGGATCTTCAGATGCAGCTCCCAAGACTGTCGTGCAGCAGTCTTCATTGTGACAGGTACACTCATGATAGAAGGCTTTTTAGCAACCCTTCTGTGGTCCTAAGGCTTCCTTTCATCAGCAATCATCACTCAATGATGAGAGAAAGTTCTTGGTCTCTTCCTCCTACCTGTCTCCTAAAGGAAGAAAGGATGCCATAAGAGCTGAGGTTTCTTTCCCCCAGGCTCAGTTATTCTGGGAATTACCCATAAGTCAACATGGGCAGCAAAAGTCTTAACAGCTCCCAAGGAGCCAGGGAGTCCAAAGGAGCTACCTTAGTTAGAAGTTAATGCTGTCTGGCCCATCATTTACTTGGAGCCAGCAGAGTCTCTAAATGTGTCTGCAATGAACCTACACACATTTGTTTAAAGTGTCCTCCAGGTTATTTCAATAACCAGATTTTGGATCTTTCATTTGGATTATAACGACATGACCCATGAAGAGGAAATGCATTTTGAGTCCATTAATCAATTTGAGTCCATTCTGCCAACACTATTAGTCACTGTCTCTTGTCAGTCAGGGTCCTGGAATCTCTTATTATTTTGATGAATGTTTAAGAAATTAGATGTTAGCAATGCAGGATAGAGATTTTTTTTTTTAAATCAGACAAAGGCTAGTGCCACCACTCAGAGTATAGTGCAAGCCAGCAGCTGCCACTATTTCTAGGCCCGACAAGCAACAGGAAAGAACACTCCCTTGAACTGTAGAATAAGGTGTTAGAAGAGGCTTTTATGCAGCCTCCATGGGGACTCCATCATCCCACCTCCACCCACGGGGGAGACCTGGGAGCACCACCTATGCCTCACTGCTGAAGCCCAACCGGAAGCTGGAGGACAAGGGGGTACTAGGAGTGGACAACAGAGGGCATCCTGGAAGGGCCCAGGGCAGGGTGGGATGTTGTGGGGGACAGGAGAAGATCACTAGGATATCTGTGGGGTGCTTCACTCTGGTGTTGGACATTGGACCTAATGGGTATCAAAAACTGTATCTACTCCAGGGAAAACTCTGCCTGCAGCAAACTTGCCAAAGGATCCCCTGCACAGCCTTCTTCCATGGCTCTTGGGATGCTGTTGGCAATAGCTTTGGAATGGCACCTTCTTCCTTGCAGTAAGTTCATGGTTACACAGCCTTCTTTCTGTGGATTGAGGCTTTTCACCAAAAAAATATTTGGGACAAGGCTGGATAGCTCTTTGTTTTTCAATTGCACACTTAGAATCTGGTGATCTTGTTCCAAGGTAGTTGTCCCATCTTCGGTTCCAGTGTTCATGACTCTCCCAGTGCCAATTTCAAGGATCCACAGCTAAGTTATCTATGTTAAACTTCAACATCATTTCATTTCCCATGCAAGAAAGTCCTGGAGATGTGTAGGCCATTGAATTCAATGAGAAAGTACATCAGAGATGGAATTGTATAAGAAAATCAGTTCTACCATTGTTCTCCAAAGGACTTTGTCATCATGTTGAGGCTGTATGGATGGTCTCCTGACTTTTTTCTAGTAGAGAATTGTGGGAACCAAGATGCCCCCTCTTCCTTTCTTGCAGAGTTTGCCTGTGGAATGGCTTTGAAGCAGTTGGGTTCTCCATTAATATAAAGACAGAACATTTACTTCAGGTCCTATCTTGTATCAAATGCTTCACTCACACAAAAGCCCGTCTGCTTTCCCACATTTTATTACTTCGGTATTTGTCACCTTTTCCATCCTCTAGGAGGATGGGTTTTTTAAAGTCTGTTCTGCTCATTGCCATGATGCCAACAGCTGGAACACTGCAGGCACATCATAGCCACCCAGAGAGCACTGAAGAACTTTGAGAGTCATCTCAGCCACTCCCCATAGGGACTCAGGAGATGGAGATGAGCTTTTGACTCACAAATCAGGGAACTAAGACTCAGAGTGTAGATACTTTTGAAGATAGTTTAATTTGTGGGCCACCATCTGAGGTTCAGAGGAAGTGGTTCTGAAGAGAATCATTTTGCTGGGAACATTTTTTTTATTATTATGCTTTTTGAAATTTCATTCAAGTATATTGCATGTTTCATATATTCCCTCATGTGCCCTAGCCTCTCTCCTCTTCCCCCAGTTCCCTTTGTCTCCTGTTCAGGGCCCCTCTCTGGAGAAGTCTCATTCCCCTTCCCTCAGCAGTTTGTTGCTTGAAGCGTTTCATCTATGTCAGAATGTCAACTGTCATTGAAATTGTTCAGGTCTTATTTAGGAAGACATTTTAGTCTACATTTCAGTCCATTCCTTTTTTGGACACCCAGATTGGTTCCACAGCAGCTAGTGTGAATGGTGCCACAGTAAACAATGATGTGCAAATATCTCTGTGGTGTGTTGGCTTGGAAAAATACCTAGCAGTAGTATGACTGGTACCATACAGCTGGTAGTAGGTTTGTTCTGCCTGGTTTTGTGTGTCAACTTGACACAAGCTAGAGTCATCAGAGAGGGAGGAGCCTCAGTTGAGGAAAGCCCCCCCACCCCCATCCCATGAGGTCCAGCTGTGAGGCATTTTCTCAATTCTAGAGGGCCCAGCCCATGGTGGGTGGTGCCATCCCTGGGCTGGTGGTCCTGGGTTCTATAAGAAAGCAAGCTAACCAAGCCATGTAAAGCAAGCCAGTAAGTAGCAACTACTCCCTGGCCTCTGTATCTCCTCTGGTCTCTAGGATTTTGCCCTCTTTGAGTTTCTGTCCTGATTTCCTTCTGTGATGAACAGCAATGTGGAAGTGTAAGGCAAATAAACCCTTTCCTCCCCAACTTGCTTTTTTTGGCTATGGTGTTTCTCGAAGCAATAGAACTTCTAAGACAATGGTACATCAATTTTGAGTGTCATGAGACACCAGGAACATTTCTTGAGCTTGGTTATGTTTACAGAAGACATTTCCATGACTTCCCACCATGAGCCTGATCCCTCTGACTATTTGTTCTTCCTATTCCACTAGCATTGTGTGAAGGAGAAGTTTTACCCATGAAGTGATTAAGGAGGAAGCACCAGTCAGCCGGGTGTGGTAGTTTGAATATGCTTGGTCCACGGGAAGTGGCACTATTAGGAGGTGTGACCTTGCTGGAGAGGGAGATGTGGTCTTGTTGGAAGAACTGCACCACGGTGGGGGTGGGCTTCAAGGTATGATGCTCAAGCTTCACCCAGTGCAGAGAGAGTCTCTTCCTGGCTGCCTTCAGATCAAGATGTAGAACTCTCAGGTCCTTTTCTAGCACCAAATCTGCCTGGATGCTACCATGCTTCCCACCATGATGATAATGGGCTGAACCTCTGAAACTGAAAGCCAGCCCCAATGAAATGTTGTCATCTATAAGAGTTGCTTTGGTCATAGTGTCTGTTCACAGCAATGAAACCCTAACAAAGACACTAGGTCTATGTAAATATTATCTAGCTCCCTCCTTATGCAATCATAATCTGCTTCTTATCATATGCAAGAGCTGAACACAGGCCAAGGACAGTGACATCTCATAAGGCTACAAGGCCAAGCTAAAGTTGTCCATTGGGTTTCTGTCAATCTCTTTCTGAGCCCATGCATATGTTCAGCTCTCTAACAAAGAACCTTTGCTCCCTCTGCATCTCTAGTACCTACCAGAGCATCCGCTCTATAGGAGATGCCTGATAGGTGTCAGTCAAATTGATGCATTCCATGAACTTCTCAGTACTTCAGGGTACATTGTGAGTCCTAAAGGCTCTCGGATTCAACTTTAGGCCTTTTTCTTGAGAGTTCATTATGCCTTGTGAGCAGGTAGGAGGTGGGATGAGGGTTATGTTGGGATCTATTGACAACTAGGCACAGATGATGATTAATTTGGCAATTACTTATTTTGGTCTTAGGAAGCATTTTTGTTGCTTTTTAGTCCTTGATTGATGGGGTGGCTTTCAACAGCATGTGGGTACATTTTATGCTTCACTGGTGAGTCCCACAAAGGCCCACTACATCAATTAAATTGAGAGGTGTGAGAAGAACCAGAGAGATAATCTGTCATTTGTGTGGTAGACAAAGCCATCTGAGTCACAGAGCTGCAGGGCAGACAGATTTCTATCCCACAGTTTCTTAGACTGAGTGCTGAGTGAAGACCTGGTACATGATATGTGGATCTTATGTAGATGCCTTTTATAGAAATCCTAGAGAAACAGGGACCTCTGTGTTCCTAACTTAAATCCCAAGGATGAAGTATAAAGTGTGGAGTGTAAAAGAATGTGGAGAAAATACTCTGTCAACCAAGAAGGAGACATGGTATAGGGGGTCACAAAATATTTTTCTGAAAGATAACATTTTGAGTCTGGACGGCTGGAGATACTGGATGTTTCAGAGGTGGTGATAAAAAACATCTGGTTGTCAAGCATCCCCTGAGCAGCTAAGAGGAGCAGAAATTGTGTCCAAGAACAATAGGCTTCTCCTGGCTAAGCATAAGAGAATCTGGGTCAGAAATCTGCAGTGGGCAGTGAGGTCTTTGGGATAGATCCTGGAAGCCCACTTTTTTTTGAGAGCCTGGGTATAGGAGCAGAGATTCTTAGCTTTGTAGTCTGACCTTAGGAATCTGACCTTAGACTCATTCGTTGACTGACCCTGGGTAGCCGTCATAGTGGGCGCCAGAACATGTCCAACTCACTCACTCTCTGACCCTGTTAGAGAGACTCAAATAGCTCACCTAAAGCACTTGTTACAGTCTGTGGAAAGCAGTCAGTACGTGAGAGTACATAACAGCTATGGTGTTACTCTTGCTATTGCTGGACAATGGAGTTTCTGGTAGATTATTTTGATGTGTAGGAAAGGAAGGCAGATGGCAGCAGAATCTGCTTTGGAAATACCTAGGTCATGACTTCTCTGAGCATATTTTGTTAGTGATGCGCCGTTGATATGGCCAGATACTTTTTTGGTGCTTACAGGCTACAACATCATTTATCTAGAGTTATAGCAAACAGTATTGTGTGTCTTGTGTATTAGAGTAGAGGTCAGTTGATTTGTTACAGTCAGAGGATTTAGGTAGGAAGAGATGCTCAACTCTAATCATACTTTACCTTTATTTTCTTGAGTCAGGCTCTCATGTCTCCCATGGCCTCAAACTCTCCATGAAGCTAAGGGTGACCTTGAACATCTGATCCTCCTGACTCCACCTCTAGAGTCATGGGACTACCGACATACACTACCATGCTTGGTTTATTTGGTGCTGAGGATTGTATCCAGGGCTTTGTGCATGCTAGGCAAATACTCTAGCAGCTGAGCTATCCTCCCAGTCCCTAAACATGTTTGCAAAAGATGTAATGGGGTTGTGGTTGTAGCTCAGAGGTATAATACTTGCTTGGCATGAGCAAGACCCTAAGTTTGATCATCAGGCCCTAAATCAGAAAGCTTTATCTAGCAATGCCTGTGTCTTAAATATCAAATTAGGAAGTGCAATCCACAGGTCAGTGGTTGGTGATCTCCTCTACCAGCCATCTCAGTTGGGGCCACTGACATGAAAGTAAACACAAATATGGCAACTTCAGCAAAGAAATTATAAACACACACACACACACACACACACACACACACACACACACACACACATATTTCTGAATGTAGGGAACTAACTAAACAGTTGTAGACCAACAGTTCTAGTACTGTTGTTGTTGTCATTGTCCTAGTGCTAGAACCAAATACTTCTAATACTGTTTCTTGTGACAGCACTCTTATCTATCTATCTATCTATCTATCTATCTATCTATCTGTCTATCTGTCTATTTATCTATTTTTAAAGTCACGAGTGACTTTTTCATGGTAAAATTGGTAAATTTAAAACTGGAATAATGCCACAGACAACAACAAGCATGCTTGTTTACAAAGCAAGACCTCCCCCCACCACCCCTGACGTTTTGTTATGTTTAAAGTCACTATGATCCAATTCTGTGAACTTTGAATTGAAGATACCTGGGATTGAATGGTGTAGACAGCTGACAAGCCGTGGATAACCAACTGGTGTGCTCCTTTCTGGAGAAGAATATTTTTTTCTAATTTCAGCATCCCTTAGTCTTTTATAGTTCGTCATGTAAGATTGACACCTCATGAGCTGCCCTCTACCTCTGACCATGTTAACATGTCTATTGTTGTTATCCTTGTTTAGCCTGTGTTAAGCCTGTCTTCTTGGTAAGGCTCGATGGATGTTTCCCCTTGGCATCCCCAGGAGACACAATCTCCCTGAGTTTGGCTCTTACATTCTTTCCACCCACTCTCCCTCAATGATGCTCAAACACGAATGTCAATGTATCCTTTGGGACTGGGCTCCCCAACTCTGCATTTTTCTTGCCTATGATTTTCTATAATGGTTTCTGTCTGTTGCAGAGGGAAGTTTCCTTACTGAGGGGTGAGAACTAGAATTATCTGTGGATAAGGAGAAATATTTAGAATATGGTTAGGGATTGTGCTGGTTTAGCAAAGAGTGGTATAGGTCATTGAAGGGAGAAGGGAAGGGAGAAATGTGTAATCAATATCCCCTCAAATTAAAAAACAAAACCAAAGAATAACAACAGCAGCAACAACAAAAAGCTGTGAACACCTAGATATACTAATTCACCAAGGGACAGACTTGTGGTCATTGTCCTGTGTGCTTCCTCTCAGTCTGACACAACGTGCACAGCAGTGCACATGGCAGCGTCTCATTTGACACTCAACAGTAGCTGGCAGAGTGAAAATCATTATTCTCCGTGGATAGACAAGGTCACAGAGCTAGAGAACCAAGCCAGCCACTTTCCCAAGGTCACAGAGGTGATGAAGTCGGGTGGTGAAGTCGGGGCTGGGAAGCAGGTGTCAGCTTCCGACTCCCCCTTTCATTCTGGCCCTCTGACACCACACTCATTAAGTTGACAAGGAATGTCTTTTATTTCCCTAATGCAGATGCATTGTGCCCTGGTATAGAAAGCCCACTTCCTCTGAGACAGTCATTGATCACTCTCTGTGTATGGGGAGGGAGGGTGAGGTGCAAATGCCTTCTCTCCTGCTATATGCAGTGCTGGAAGACTGTCTCAGAGCACTTGCCTCCCTGTATGTCCATTGTTTGCCCTAAAGTCAGGGTATGCTTTAACACAACTGTGTACAAGGCATTCCTCCTTCATACAGCCCTGAGAGCGGGCTTGATTCCTTCCTCCCCTAACGGAGTTGGAAGGACAGTCTGGCTCAGCACCGTGGAAAGGCTGACTCACCCAAAGCTGAACAACCTAGTTCTTCATCTCGAAGAGCAAGACAGGCAGGGGCTGGACTCACAAACCCCAAGTGCCAGTAAGAATACAATCGGCCACCATACCGTGCAGTGACAGTGTCTTGTGCTTTCTAGTGAGTGCTCTCACACAGGTGGTCTGGCACTGTCTTCATCCTCATGACAGTATTAGGCGACCTTTCCTGGAGAGACTATTTCTGTTTATCCCAGATAGAAAGGGCAACAGTGAACCAAAGGGGTTATTTCATGCCAGTCCAGTGGGTTTACTGGGGCTCCTTAGATGCATGGGTGACTTGAGCAGCTGTATCCCCAAACAGCCTACCACTGTATGGGGTGACCACTCACAAAAGCTGCATCCCTGGAATCCCTGCAACTTTTGAACAGCCAATCACTCTACCAGAGTCTTGTCTCCCCTAGCAATTGCTTCTGTACCTCAGTATAAAACATGATTCTTACATGTTTTACAACTTTCTGTTGAGCTTCTGCGAGTCCCCCTCTGTTCCGCGCCCCTTCCGAGTCCCCTTCGCCCATGAAAGAGACACGTGAGGCAGTGTTTGGGTAGTTACTACAACGAGGCTTTATTCTTATATTATCAGAAGCGGAAGACACCAAGCCCGGAAAAGGCACTGCTTATATGCACCCTAGAGTGGCGTGTTCACTTCTGATTGGCTGTTCACTCATCACCCCATATTATGCCCCGGGATGGGCAGTGGCTTGGCGTGCTTTTGCCTCTTGCACCTGCGCAGTTTAGTTGTTTACTTGTGGGAGCACCGGATGCCAGCGCCATCTTGTAATGGCGAATGTTGTCACCGCTCGCCGAGGCTCCTAACACCCCTCCTCCCCTTGGAGGGAATGTTTAAATTCTGAGGGAACCCACACACGACATGGCTCTATTATGCAAGTACTCAGCCTGGTTTTGTGGAAGATGGAATGGAGCAGAGTGTCTCTGTCATTTATCCAAAGTCACAAAGATGGCAAGTATCCAAGCTCTTAACTGAATGTGGTCAGTCTGGCTCTAGTGGTCAACAGAGTCACTAGGACCCAGAACATGAGCCTCGTGGTATTGGGTGGAACCACAGCGATACTTCAGGCACATGACTTTGGTAGCTAAACACATAAACACTAGTTTAGCTGTGTCTATGCAACTTGGGAACTGACTGGAGACTTCCAGGAAGGGAAAAGGCCTCGTGAGAGTGGCCATTCTTCCTTGGAATGTGGGCTTGAGATGAGCTGGTGTGGGGAAGAAGGAAAGCTGTCTCCTCTCTGGTGGAGAAATGAAGACGCCATGCTCCTGCTGCACTCAGATTTCCAGGTGTCAAAATGGCCAAGTGGCCACACTGACAGCTTTTCATCAAAGGCTGAGAACACTGAGACACGAGGCGGAGGAAATTTGATTTTTTTGTGTAGATCTGAAGCCTCATCTCTCAGGCTCACTGGTGTCTCTGACTTCATGGTCTGACTTAAAGGACATCACAGAGATAAGGGGAAACCACCAGCTCTAGTGTGAACTCTTCTCTTCACACGTAAATCAGGATCCTTGATATTAAATCCATTTGGTTTCCCGAGTTGGCACCCTTTGCTGGTCAGTGTAAGTATTCTGACGAGCAGGTGGAGGGGAGGGTTCTGCTAAATTAGCACCTTGTGGCTCTTTGGCTGAGGAGCCTCCAAATCTACCAGACTTGCTCAACACATCCTCAGCCAAACACGAAACTTGGAGCTTTTCTAGACTATTCCCAACCTTGTAATATATGGGCAACTAACGATAGGCTGAATGTAATGAATGGTTCTGGTTTTTAAAACAAGAGCGAACAAACTCACAGGCCGCACTTAAATATTATAATCTAATGGCTTCTCCTGTATTTTCAAATTATGCAAGGATCCTCTTTATCTGTTTCTAAAAGGACTGGTTTGGGAAAATCAAGGCATCAGTACAGGATGGAAACAGAGTGAGTGTGAAAGCACAGGGAGGGCAGGACCCAAGTGACCAGGCATCAACTGTTAGGTTGAACTTAAACCTCTGTGGCCCTTTCATCTTTTTTTTTTTTTTTTTTTTTTTCCTCCTGAGCTCACAGCATACAGTGCAGCAGGCATGCGCTGAGAGTTTGGAGAAGAAACAGGTTCCTGATGAGAGGAGCTGAGACTTGCCAGGTGTGTCCTGTATAAATGATTCCTGCAGCTCCCTCTGGGGTGGCTTCAGGCCAAGCATTGGCCACGCCCACTCTAGAGAAGCGATAGCAAAGGATGCCTCCTTAGGAGAGGCAGACACTTAAATTAGCAAGACCCATAGATGCTAAGGAGGCCATTTCCCTATAAAGCATTCCTCAAGCATAGGCCAAAGACCAGTCTTGGGCTTCGCTCCTTGAGTTTTAGTTCCACTACTTATCCGTCACGTGATGTCGGATGTCTCTGAGGCTTGACTTTTCCTCACCTGTAAAGCTGAAACAATAATACTTAGGAAGTCTGCGAGGAGCTGGTCATGTGACACATGCCTTGTGCTACGGGAAACCGTTAGGGTTTTTTTTTTTTTTCTTTATTGTTCAGATTGTAGTAGACTGTTCAGATGTAGTCACAGAGCTGCTCTTATACGTGGGCTGCCTTGAGCTGGGGGAACCTTCACTCTCTTATCTATTCGGTAAATATTTATCACATGCAAATGTCAGGAGGGATAGATAAGCTGGGAAAGGCCTTTGCTTCACAGGGTTCCTATTCATCTAGGGGAAGGCGAACTTTAAAACAATGAATAGACAATTTCAGAGCGTGAGGAGGATTATGAGAGAGTTAAACCTGGGAGGGCAAGAACCAGGCAGACAGTGGCTCTTTCAGTTGCGTGGCAGGCAGTAAAACCAGCTAAGACGCCAAGTTTTCTTAATCAGAATTTTTCCTGTGAGATTCTGGAGATCGTGTTTGTGAAGATTTAGTATCTCCCAGCAGAGGTTGGAATGACCATAGAAGCTGCTCTCCCAGGGGAGTTTTCTAACATAATACTGTCTTGATAGCTATAGGACTTAGGGGTAGTGGAGCTAATGGAGCGTACACACAAGGACCGATCCAGCTTAGGCCACATTGATTTCTTTCTCCATATTCACTGACATCATCTCTTTTTGAATTGCAGTGAGCACCGAACTTGACAAGCTGGGACCGGTTCTTGAGTCATTACTTTTGCCCCTTTGGGGTTTGTGAGTGCTCGGCTCTGAACCAAATTCCAGGCTATCCCTGAGTATGATAGGCGGAAGGGGCAAGCCGAGAGACTTTAGAGATCCTCCTTAATTCTGAAAAGATTAGGCATGTCAGATATTTGTAATGGGATTTGTTGGAGGCTTTGAACATGTTTGGCCCGTGGGAAGGGGGCACTGTTCGGAGGTGTGGCCTTGTTGGAGTAGGTGTGGCTTTGTTGAAGGAAGTGCATCACTTTGGGGGCTGGCTTTGAGGTCCTATGCTCAAGCTCCGCCCAGTACGGAAGAGACCCTTCTCCTCCTGGCTGCCTTCAGACCAAGATATAGAACTCTTGGCTCCTCTAGCACCATGTCTGCCTGCAGGCTTCCATGCTTCCCGCTATGATGATAATGGACAGAAACTCTACGACTGTAAGCCAGCACCAATTGAATGTTTTCTTTATAAAACGTTCCTTGCTCACGGTGTGCTTCTTCACACCAATGGACACCGTAACACAGAGGGGCTGTAACTCAGTAGCAGAACACTTGATTGACATATATAAGGATCTCCCAGTACCAGAAACAAAACAAAGCAATATATCAAATGAAAACAACCAAAACCCCTGAGATGGGAGCACAAACCTACTGCTCACTGCTTTCCTGGGTACGTACACACATCTGTCTAACAGTTCTCAGCTTGGCCAACGCTTAAGAGCCTTTCCATCTTCTATCTATGGGCGTCCTCAGGTCTGTCTGCTCATCTTTCCATCAGAACTCAGCTCAGGCAGTGTCACCCAGCCCTGTACGGACAGAGCAGGTTAAGTAGCCTTACCTACTATGCCTGTCCTCTGTGTGCTATGGGACTTCACGCCTGGCCACAGCCCAGACCCAAAGGGATCTTTAGATGTTTTATTTTTCTGTTTAGTTGATTTGTCTTCATTCAAGAGTGATCAAGTGCTGGGACCGTCTTAAACAGTAGGGAGGGGGAGGAAAGTTAAAGGCACAGTTGCTTCTCACCCGGATGAGGCCGTCACTGCCTGTCTTCCCTGCAGTATTTCTGCCATTGCTTCCTGAATGAAAGCTTATCAAAAGAGTAACCCCAGTACATAGGTAGGTGTCCTAAGTGTGTGACAGATGTTAACTCTTTGATTATAAAATAACAGGATGAGGAAGATACCTCTGTTCATTATCAGTAAGATTTTACAGGAGAGCCAGCTGATGTCCAGAAGCTAAACAATTTGCCCCAGATCACACAAGCAACAGCTGGCAAAGCTGGAATTTAAACCCAGGCTGTCCGGCCCTGAAGTCTGTGCTCTTAATTTTCAGCTTAGTGTTTCTCACTGTTCCGAAGTGGAAATAGGCAGTGAGGGTTATTATTGATTGAATCCCGACTGGGCTGCAAACACTGCTGGCTCATTACAATTAAGGGCGAGAATGGGACGTTCTCCTAGTTTTATAATTATTGCGAAACTATGACTCAGAGAGATTGTCTCAGTTTTCTAATTATCGCAAACCTACAAATCAGAGATAAAGTGTCTTGACTGCAGGCTTAGATAGTCAGGGGCAGAGGCGAGAGTTAGCTCAGATGTCTGGTTGTAAAGTCAATATATGTCCCCTCCTCTGCACCAAAAGATGGTTGATAAAACCACTCGAGAATTAGACTCTAAGTCACCCTTGGAGAGGCAGTAAGGGTGTTTTAAAAGACAAAATTGTGGTTCCAGTAGTTCTGTAGGGTTAGAGAAGCCACTTTCCCCCATGGCCAGTGGGTTCTTCCATTGCATTAGGCCATGTGACGAACAGACAGCTGCGCCTCCCCGACTCTCCCCCTCCCTGTCTGTAAAGCCAGGACACAAATCATGATTTTAGCCTTGTGAAGCTACTGTAAACACCTGGTGCTATCTTCCCGGGAAGGGTTTGAAGAATAAAATTCTGTGAAGGGAATCTGTTAAAGCATGGTTGCTGAAGATCAAACCCTGGGGGACCAAGGATAAAAATCTGGCAGAACCTCATGCTGCAGAAGCCGAGAGTGATTTCTCTGTGGGGGTGTCCTTGACACTCTGCTTCAAAGTCATGGCTTCCAGGTTTGTTTCTTCCCCTTCACTGGCTCTTCTTTTCTGGAGACCATCTGCCCATGTATCCATCCATCCGTCCATCCATCCGTCCATCCATCCATCCACCCATCCACCAATCTAGTTTTTCATTGTGTGTCAAACATGTACATTATCCTAGTTTCTGGGGCTAATATCCCCAAATAATAGTTCCTAATGGGAAAGACACACACACACACACACACACACACACACACACACACACACACACGTATTTAGTATATTATTAAGTGCTTAAAAACTACTAGAGAAAATACTTTATATACATCTTATTATTTAATTTTTACATAAACAAAGGAATACAGGGATTATCCTCCCATTTTATAGAGGACAAAACACATTTGGGAGAGTTAATAATGTGATTAAAACCAAGTGATTGGGAAGCAAGCAGGGCCCAAGATCTATTCCCAGTTAGGACTTGAAGCCCAAAATTTCTTGCTATAATTGTACTAAACCACACAGATATAATCACTTCAAACTTTTACCTTTTTTTCCCCCTGCTAAGTGGTGTGCCTGTAATAAGAAAGCTATGGGCATTAGGGGGGTTGTCAAATGACGCCTGAGATTGTTTAAGGATGGTGCTTAGGGACTTGATAAGAACTGAGATGAAACAATTGGCCTGAAACAAAAATCCATCCCACAGCAATGGACAAATGGGGTTTGGAAAGTAGCATTAGAAGCTGCTAACATATTGATGGCTTAAAAATCCGATCTTTTAAAAGAACCCAGAATCTTCCTTCTGCTTGACTCCGCTGATCTGTTCCCCACTGGATGATCCATTCTCTACAGAGCCTTGTGCAATGGCTGGGGGTGGAGTCTCTGCAGGCCTGTTCCTGTGCTGGTGCTGGTCCGAAGCTGCCTTAGGGAAGCAAGGCTAGTTGCTAAGAGGACAGGGTGGGTGTGCATAGATGAGCAAGGATGATTTAGAACCTGCAAGGATGGATTAGATCCATGTGGGGCAATTGGAGCTTTCATCTCCCTCTCTCATTACCTCCAGCTTTAATGATGTGAGTGACCTCAATATAAAGCTTTGCTATACGGCTGTGCATGTGTTTGTCCCAGGACTCAGACATATGGAAGGTGGGGCTTAGTGGGAAGTCTTTACATCATTGAAGGGATGACCTTGCTACTTAGAAATTTATTACTTCAATTCAGTGTGTGTGTGTGTGTGTGTGTGTGTGTGTGTGTGTGTGTATTCATTTCTTTGAACCTCAAAGGGGGGTACCAAAAATTCAAAGCACATTTAATCAATGGACAGGAGGCCAGAAGGTGTTCCAGACCTTGACTGTGGGGCATGCTAATGACACCATCTGTTCCTGAGATCCCTGGCCTTCCTTCTCAGGTTGCCTTCTTATTCCAACCAGGGGAGGCTCTGAAGAGCCTGGTCATCATCATCACTGTGATCCTTGCAGCAGGCAGCTGGCAACAAAACCAGCCCGTGGAGATGGAGGCCTGGAGTAGGAAGGAGTGGGTTGTGCTCCTCCCCCTGCTCCTCCTCCTCACTGGCTGCTTCCCGGTGGACTCCAGGAGAACAGCTAAGCCTGATGCATCCACCAGCACACATGGAGCCCTTCCTGTCACCCTGCCTTCCCTACCATGGTGGACTGGTATGAAACTATATGCCATATGAAACTATAAGCCAGAACAGACCCTATATTGTTTCAGGTATTTTGGCCATAGCAGCATAAGAGTAACTGATACTCCTGTTGTGTGTGTGTGTGTGTCTCCTTGTGTGTGTGTTGCTATTGTCACTGAAAATAGGTATCTTAGGGTTTCTGTGGCTGTGAAAAGACATCATGACCATGGCAACTCTTACAAAAGAAAGCATTTAAATGGGGTTGGCTTATAGTTCAGAGGTTTAGTCCGTTATTGTCATGAAGAGAAGCATGGTAGCAGACCGAGAGAGTTCTACATCTGGATTGGCAGGAAGAGAATGAGACAACGGGCCTGGCCTGTGCATCTGAAACTTCTGAAACCTCAAAGTCCCGCCCCAACTCCCTCACTTCCTCTAGCAAAGCCACACCCACTCCAGAAAGGTCACGCCTCCAATAATGCCGCTCCCTATATGAGTCGATGGGACCATTTTCATTCAAACCACCGCAGTAAGCCGTGATGTACACAGAGACAGGGACAGGGGCTGAAGTGAATGATAGTGATGTCTAGGAATGTCACATGCCTTCAGTCAGCCTGGTGACACGATGTGTCAGGCCAGTCTAGTGGGTCACGGAAGTAATTTAAGAATTTTGATGCCACAGTCTTACAGGTTTCCACACACGGCTTCCTCCACAGTGGCCACCGCTACTCAATTATGTAAGAAAGGGCTAAGTGCTGAATGGATTTCCTCAGATTCCTGGCCAGGGATGCCACACCTCCACCCCAGAGGATGTTTTCCTGCGTGTCAGTCCTACACACAATCCCTGTGGCTTGTTGGTGGACCCAGGCTCTAGAAAGGGAAATCTTTGTTCTCCTGCCCCTGCCTGTCATCAGCAGACCCCGAGTACCTCGCCCTTCGTCTGCATTTCTGCTGCTCCCTGCAATGATAGCCAACCTGTCTCACCCTTCTGAGCTTCAGGTTTCCTAAATTGAGACTCATGCACCCTGATCACAGTGAGGATGGAAAGCCATATTTTAGGAAACCCATAAAATAACAGTTACTATCATTGGTTTAGATACTCTGAGTGTAACGTACATACTTGGTATGGTCTCATTCTATATGCTGTCCAAAGCAAACCCGTGGGAGAGGTGCTAAGGCCACCACTACCATACAGGGAAGAAACTGAGGCTTAGAAACTTGAAACAACTTTTCTAATGCCACCAAAAAGCAAATGAGCCATATTCTTAGTTATCACATTTGTTGACTTCCTAACTGTTATTGTGTGATTTTCATCTTCCTTAAAAACAAAAACAAAACAAACAAAAAAAAACAGACGATTTTGGAAATAGCTTTATATTGATAATTGTTATTTTATTCCCAATTCTGTATAAAATAAGCCCAGCTTAAAGTTAAAGCAAGAAATCTCACTAAGGGATGAACTGAGGGGATATTAAAATTTGTGCAGAGACTGGCTACATGGCTTTCTTTGGGGGAACTTTCTGTACCTTTTGTACAGGCTTGATTCACTCCTCAAGGTCACAGGGAGACCATCTTGGTGGCTCTTGAGGCTCAGGCAGCTGACTCGGTTGGCTGTGTTTATCTACTTTCACTGTGGTGAAATTGTCTCAATTTCAACCTTATATCAAACCTGGATCAGCCTGTTCCCTAGATTCGTCTCAGACACTCTTTAGGTCTTTTCAAAACATCACTGAGTTCTCTGCCACAACTCTGCCAGCCCCATTGGAACACTTTAGATTAATACACTAGGAACTTTGAGTCCTGAAGCAAATCTCATCCCTTCCTTCCTCCCCCAGCTCTCTGAATCTCGATGATTCTTAAGAACCACTAATCAGCGTCGAGGATTGTAGGATAAAGGCTTCTACAGGCCCGAGGAGCTCAGTGCAAGAGAAAATGATTATTTATCAAGTCACTCTGTTCCCTAAACACCCTTTGAAATTTTGTTTTTTACAAACTTCCATAATTAGCTTTTCAAAGAAATCAGTCATCTTGAAATGAAAAAGTAATAGAGTTCTCTTCTTGAAGGGTTATAAATAGTCACCGAATGGCTGCCCCAGACTATCAATGCCTATGTGCCGAGTGGAAGGTGGCGGGAAGGATTAATTGAGGGCAGAGATGAACAACCCCACCGAAAGGATTCTGCCAAGAAATGACTTGTATGTGCCTGGGGGTGCTGTGGGACCCTGGGTGCGGGGGCTCTACTCCTCTGTTTTTCCAAGTCAAGGTTAGCATCAGATGTGGGGCGAGTGTCTGGAGAATGCATATTAATTCCCAAGTGTCATCTCCAATCCACATCAGTTCTTCAAGGGAATCATAGTAGGTACATGGTAACTGTGGTAACCAGAAGTTGAGGCTAGTCTTGCTTCTTTTGAGAGACTAGTTATGGTTGTTGGTTTAAAGTCATCCAGGTTTTTGTTTAATTTTGTTTCATAGCAGTAGGATTTATTTTCTTCCTACTTAATTTTATTTTTCCACATTAATGTCAGCACACTGATAAGAAGAAGCCAACATGAGTGGAAACAGGGTCACCTTAGCAAGTATCAAGGCAGTCTTGCTAACCTGCCTGGTAGCTGGTGTCCTCACCACAGAGATAATTCTTGTTTTGCTTCATAAAGTCCATAATAGTTGGGTATGGTGGTGCATGCCTTAGTTAATCCCAGAACCTGGGAGGCAGAGGCAGGTGGATCTCTGAGTCAAAGGCTAGCCTGGACTACAGAGTGAGTTCCAGGACAGCCAGGGCTATACAGAGAAACTGTCTTCAAAAACCAACTCCCATCCCCCAAACAAACAGATGAACAAAATATGAATTTCTCCTAATGAGGGAAGCATATTTTTTGCTTTCTTCCATGTTTCTCTGAAATATGCAGTAAGGATCTCCTCAAAAATACAATTTTTACCTTTAAAGGAAAAAAATATGGAAGTATGGATTTTGTTAAAACCTGACCTTTGACCTCTTTGTGGCCTATCAAAATAGGATGAAATGGAGAGAATCTGGCCATAAAATACTTCCTCTGCTGCACTGTAAACACAGCAGCTGTGGAGTGCAGCCACTGTGGTGTGGCTTCCGTCATGGCTGCACCGGCTAGCTGTGGTGTGGCTTCTGTCGTGGCTGCACCGGCTAGCTGTGGTGTGGCTTCTGTCGTGGCTGCACTGGCTAGCTGTGGTGTGGCTTCCGTCGTGGCTGCACTGGCTAGTGCTCTCAAGGCAGAGCATTTCTACTTTAAGAAAATGACTGACACACTGTGGTTACCCAGACTCCAGTATTTGTCAGACAGCCTCTCAGACATGAAGGGAAGCTGTTACTTCAAGGAAACTTACTGACAGTGTTTGTTGTAATGACAAAACCTTCAATTTCAAGTGAAAATTACAACTTGGAACTCTTATCTGTCACTGAGCCTAGACAGCCTCCAGACAGGAACATCTTCCTGAGATTAGGGGGAGTATTTACAAATGGGATATTTTTTGCCCTCTAAAAGAATTTTCTTTATCGTTCAATAATTGAACTTAATTCCTATATTAAATACTAGATGTTTCAAGCTAGTGTATATTAATCACATAAAGGAGTTTAATTGTTTTTTTAGTTAGGGTTTTACTGCTGTGAATAGGCACCGTGACCAAGGCAATTCTTAAAAGGACAGCATTTAATTGGGGCTGGCTTACAGGTTCAGAGGTTCAGTCCATTGTCATGAAGGCAGAGGCATGGCAGGCACAGTGCAGGAGGAGCTGAGAGTTCTACCTCTTGTTCCAAAGGCAAACAGGAAAAGACTGGCTTCTAGGGAGCTAGGAAGAGGGTTTTAAAGCCTATGCCCACAATGACACCCCTAATCCAACAAGGCCACACCCACTCCGACAAGGCCACACCCACTCCAACAAGGCCACACCCACTCCGACAAGGCCACACCTCCTCATAGTGCCGCTCCCTGGGCCAAGCATATTCAAACCATCACAGTTGTGACTCCCTATTCATTCCTATAACAGACTCTTCACACCCACCCTTCTAATTAAGCCTTCTTGCCTCGCTGCCCCATTCTCTTCCCTCTTCACATCCCTAATAGCCCCCTTTTAAAATTCATAGCCAGAATCCCCTCATCTCAACCTCCACACAGGAGGAAAGCATGAGATTGCTTCTCTTTCTGGGACTGCCTTATCTCACGATGTCCCCAGTTCCAGCCATTTTCCTTCAAAGGAAAAAAATTTCATTTTTCTTTATAGATGAGTAAAACTAAGTTTGCTTATTTTCTGTCAGTCTATTGGTCTGTCTACACATATATGTATGGCACACACACAAATTCTCTCTGCCACCTCTCTCTCTCTCTCTCTCTCTCTCTCTCTCTCTCTCTCTCACACACACACACACACAGCCACCTCTCTCTCTTCTCTCTCTCTCTCTCTCTCTCTCTCTCTCTCTCTCTCTCTCTCACACACACACACACACACACACACACACACACACACACACACACACACAGAGCACATCGTCTTTAACCATTTATCCATTGATGAGAACCCGGTCTGAATCTATAACTATCGTCATTAGGCTTGTATGCAGAGAGTGTGGACATGGAGCTATCTCTCCATTTAGCTGACTTTGATGATTTAGGGTATGTATCTGAAAGTGGCGTCTATGACTGGGTCATATAGAAGCTCTAAATCAGACGCGTCTCTGTTATTGTGTGGTGAACTGTTGCTAGCATAGGGAGGACCTGTAGAACTGAATGGATGAATATTTTCTGAATGATCACTAATATGATGGCACAAAAATCTGTGAGTAAAGGATTTGTCTGAAATGGGAGATGAATTAGTGGACCACAACGTAACAGAGATCAAAAAGTTTATTCTCTGCGTGTAAACAGTTTTAGATCCCATGCTAATGTTTAAGAACCTACTATGTGCCCAGTTAGATGCAGTATCAAAGAAGAGCTACACTTCACTGGAGAAGTCATTAATACCCACACTTTCTAAGCTGTGGATCTGAGCGAGAAAGGCTTTTCCTCATGAACCACCCAGATGAGCGTGCAAACCACCCTGTAAGTGCAGAAGCACACACTAGCAGCTGGCTATCTTCTGTTGACCCCAACATTTCAGAAACTTGCCAAAAGCATAAAGTAATGTTATTTTTCTCACCTAGATGTCTTGTACTGGGAAGTACATGTGTATTTTCAGAACAGGTTACTTACATGAATAGATAACAGTAGTTTCCATTGTTGCTTTAGATGAATTCGATTAATAATTTGAAGTTTTTGTTTTAATTTCTGATATGGGTAAATATCAATCAATACATATAACATGTTTTATATATATATATATTACAATATATATATTTAGTTTTTATTTCTGATATGGGTAAATATGTATATATAATATTATATATGCAACTTATATATATGATATACAGTATTGTATATATACAATATATTGTGTGTCTACAATACATATACATTGTCAAAAACATTGTAAGACCTTCACTAACTTTTAACAGTGTAAAGAAATCCTGAGGCCAAAATTTTGTGAACCACAGGTCAAGAAAATTAAACCATCCCTGGGTGGGCCTGCAAAAGCAATATTGTAGTGAGTCCTTGAGGGGACACAAGCTAGTGTCCTTTGCTATATTTTCAAAAAATTGGTACATTTTTAATGATTTTATTTTTAAATTATTGTTGTTGTTATTTTGGCATTTTTAGTCAGAGTCTATGTAGTCCTGGCTATCCTGGAGTTCACTATATAGCTCAGGCTGGCCTCTCACACACACAAAGATCTGCCTGCCTCTGCCTCCTGAGTGCTGGGATCAAAGGCATGCGCCACCACACCTGGAAATGCATTTACTTTTATTAAATATTATGGTTGGGTATTAGTTATCCACTAAATGAGTTGTGTATTTCTAAAATTGGGTCTTCATGAACTACAAGTAACTTAGACCCAATTGTTTGAGAAATGTGTTTGGATAGGTTTGTCTATAGGACTAGGAACTCAAAATGCTGAGCAAACAGGATTGCTTGAGCCCAGCGGAGGAGCTTAAGGGGATTTTTATATCTTGAAGCAAGAGAGGAAGCAAGTTAAAAAAATAAATAAAGACAGAAAACCAGAACTTAATATATCTGTTCATATTGAGCCTGTACCCTCTTAGATTTTGGGGAAACTGGGCCCAGGGTTAAATCTCAGATAGGCACTTGCTGTCTGTCTGATCACAGGAAAGTTAAGTAACCTCTCCAACTCCGTAGCATTTACCTCTCAAAGGTAGAGTTGGGATTAAGGAGTGAATGGATACAATGCCTGCTTCAGAACAGCAGGGGCCATTAATAAAATTGTCATTGCTGTATAAACACAGCCTAAGCCTTATATTAGCTTCCTACTGCTGCTAGAACATGGAAGCACAACGTGGGTAGCCCCAGAACATCAGAATTCTCCCTCCCTCCCTCCCTCCCTCCCTCCCTCCCTCCCTCCCTCCCTCCCTCCCTCCCTTTCTCCCTCCTTCCCTCCTTCCTTCCCTCCCTCCCTCCCTCCCTCCCTCTCTCACTTGTTTCTATAGTGTTGGAGGGCTTGAGATGTGTGTACTGTTATCATCGATGTGTTGTTAGGACTGGGTCCTTCTTTGGCTTCAGGGCGGATTCTGTCTCTTGCCTCTTCCTCCACAATTCACACTTGTGCTCCCTGCTGGCATTCCTTGGTTATTGCCACATCTTCTAATCCCTGTTTCAGCCATTGCACTGACTCCTCTGCTGGTCAATCTCTTTCCTCCCCCGCCCCTCCTCCCCTTCCCTCTCCTCCCCCTTCTTCCCCTCCACCTAATGAGAACACCATGATTATATTCTTCCAGTCATGTGGATAATTTGGAACAATCTGGTCATCTCAAGTCCTTGAATTTCTCACATCTGCAAAGTCTTTGTACGTCCTTTGGTTCCAGGGTATAGGGCATGGATGTCCTTGGGAGAGTTATTAAGTATACTCTCATTTAATCTTCCCATAAACAGAGAACAGAGACGGTGTCAAGGTTGGTCAAGTGTGGGGAAAGACAGGCTCTCCTCTCTACTCCCACCAGCTCATGGTTTGGAGCTGCTAGAGACCTCTGATCTGGACGGGGTCTTTTTTTCCAGCTTCCTGTGGAATTTTCACAAAGCAACCATTGTACACAAGTACAGTGTTCTCTGTTGACCTCATGCTCCATACAATATTCATAAATTATATAGTAGGGCTTCTTGGCCTCCTAGCGATCAGGAATTGAAAATAATGATTCTATTTCTACAGTTTTTGAAGTCATCAAAACCCTTAAAGGCAAGACTAGATATTAATAATGGTTTAGTTCACAAACAGTCCATAACATATGGCCAAATGGTCCAAGGTTAGCCTCTCTGTTGCGCTCCCGTAACTACATATGACAGCTCCAGATGAGCGAACATTTGATACTCTACTCTCCTGAGAGTTCCTTTGTTCCAAGTGCCTCCTTCTTGCCACTATGGTCTAGTCAGTTCCATCATGCCAACTCTCAGGCTCACTCTCAGTCTGGGTATGCAACATGATTCCCAAAAGATGGTGATCTTGGGGACTCTGCTGAGCTCTGGCAGGATGAACCATAAATGGCCCTTGGAAGAGAAAAGTCAAAGAGAGTTTTATAAGTATAGTGAAATGCTGTCAGGATTCAAGATTCATGAATAAGAATAAACAAAATCCCTGTGTTAGGTTAGGTAGGGTTGTCTAGCAGAATGGAAAAAACAGAATGTGTAGATACACTGTGGTGGTTTGAATATGCTTGGCCCAGGGAGTGACACTATTGGAAGGTATGGCCTTGTTGGAGTAGATGTGGCCCTGTTGGAGTAGGTGTGTCATTGTGGGTGTGGGCTTTAATACGCTTGTCCTAGCTGCCTGGAAGCCAGTCTTCTAGCAGCCTTCAGAAAAAGATGTAGAACTTTCAGCTCCACCTGCACCATGCCTGCCTAGATGCTGGCATGCTCCCACCTTGATGATAATGGACTGAACCTCTGAAATTGTAAGCCAGCACCAACTAAATGTTGTCCTTATAAGAATTCCCTTGTCAAGGTATCAGTTCATTGCAGTAAAACCCTAACACATATAAATGCATATACACATGACATATACATGTACATCTAAGGTAGATACATCATATTGAGATGGGGTCTTTCCCCTTACATAACAGGGGCTGGGCAGTCCAGTAATAGCTGCCTGGAAGCTGGAGAGGCTGAGCACTGAGTAGCTTGCTTAGTCCGTGAAGCTGGATGCTTCAGCAGTATCAATCTGGCACTGAAGGCCTGAAACATCCTTGGAGAATTGCTGGTATTTCTCTCATGCTAGAATGCCAGAGAAGCTGGTCCCTGATGTCCCTGAAGATGGCAACAGCAGCTAGAATGTATTCCCTAAAGAAGTAGAGGTGGGGAACAGGCAAACTGCTCCTTTCTTAGACTGCTTTATGTCTGGGCCACCATTGGAAAGTGCCACCCATCCTGGCTCTGAGGTAGTGTCTTAGGGTTTTACTTCTGTGAACAGACACCATGACAAAGACAACATTTAATTAGGGATGGCTTACAGGTTCAGAGTTTCAGTTCATTATCATCAAGGCAGGACTATGGCAGCATCCAGGCAGGCAGGTATCATTGAGGATGAGCTGAGGGTTCTACATCTTCATCTGAAGGCTGCTAGCAAAATACTGGCTCCCAGGCAGCTAGGACCAGGATATTAAAGCCCACACTCACAAGGCCACACCTCCCAACAGTGCCACTCCGTGGGCCAAGCATATACAAACCATCACAGGTAGGGTCCTTCCCTTTAGTTAAAGGCTTTCACAGACATGTCCAGAGGTGTGTTTCTGACTTGATTTTAGACCTTATCAAGGTGACAGTCAAGATTAACTATCACAGTCCCATTCTCCACACTAAACTTCTCAAGGAAGAGTGTCTTCTATAGTGGGTATAATGGTGGCATCTAAAATCATAGCCCATGGCCCCATCCTCAGAACCAGAAAATATTACCTTAATGGCAATGGAGCAGATATAACCTTATATAGTGATGTGATTGAATTAAGGATCTTGGGAGACTGGTGATTATACAGGTGCCTACAAAGTGCATTTAAATGAGACAGGGGGATTTAAGATAGAAGAAGAGAGGGCAGAGAGACACGGAAGATACAGAAGTGAAGTCAGGAGTAATAATGATACAATCTAAGAGATGCCGAGAAAGGCTAACAGTTAGCAAACAGAGTGATTCCTCTGGGAGCTTTTGGAAGGAGAGAGGCCATTCTGATATTTGACTTTAGAATTCTGGCCCCTAGGCTGTCCAAGAAAAAAATATCACAGTGAGAAGCCATCCAGTCTGTAATAATGTTACAGTATACTCAGGGAATAAATTTGCCTTTGATGGGCTGAGCCAGGCATAACAGCTCCTTGTTAGTAATAACATAATAACTGCCACAATAAAAGCTAGTACTTATCGAACAAGCATTCTTTGCCAAGCCAAGCACCACATGAGGGATGCTAATGCATTATCTTAATCAACTGCATGGAAACTTCATTAGACAGGCATCACTGTAGGGGACAGAGCTGAGACTCGAGCCTGGGCTATGTAGCTAGTGATGGGAGGAACTGAGATGAGAAATACCCAGGGTTCCGATCTTCCTCTTGTGAGTAATCTCCAACACGACTCCAGGGGCAGCCTATTCCACTGGGAGGAATAGCCAGGGAGAAGTGGGCCAGGGCAGCACCTGGCAGAGAGAGCCCAGCATCTTGGAGGGCACATTGGTAGCTCCATGAGAAGGTGCTGGCTTAGATGCAATTGCCATGTTCTTTCTGCAGGTTCAGTTTCCCTTGAATCGCATGCATCTGCTAAGGTCTACAAACCAAACGCTGGTAGCTAAGACGAGGCCAAAGGAGGAGGGGCCAAGTAGAAGTCGATTCCACACCAAGCTCACTTAGGGACAACTGGAAGCCTCATGAGATTTCAGAGCTCTGCTTTCATGACACCAGTTGCACCAGGCCTGGGCTTCAGGGGAGCCTATGCATTTGCAAGTAACTTCTAGGAATGAGGAACTTGCATTAGATGCAGAAAAAAACAGGTTAACAGACAACCTCTAATTCTTATTCTGAGTATTGAAAGACCAGTCAAAGATAGCCATTGTTTCCTCTAGACCACAGCTAAGGGTACTGACAAGGGACAAAATGGCAAAAGCGTAGGGCTAAACGTTTGCTGGGTATTTTATGCATGCTGGGTGTTTCACACAAGTCATTTAACTCAGACTTCAGAATAACTGAGATGAAATTTCGCTTTTCTGTCTTTTCTATGGAGATCATAAAAGTCATTCAGTCCTTTTTTTCCTACCAAATAGGGCTGGCAAAACGGCAGAACTGAGATGATTTTTCTAAACCATCCACAATAAACTAATATTGTAATTAAAAAATATATGACCCTCACTTGAATAAAAAGGATGTGTTGGAAATACCTGAGTGAAACACAACTTGTACAATTGGGCATAAAAACCTAAGACATATTTTTCTGTGCTCTTTTAAGTACATAACAGAGCTCCGAGCCTAAGTTAATACTTAGCTGGAGTTGATCCTCCAGCTATTGGAGGATCAACTGGCAGAGGCCGTGGAAAATGACAGACTTTTCTGTCTCCTTAGGGAGAAGGAAACCCTAGTCAAGCAGATGAGTTTTTTAGTGAGTTTGCTGGTAAAACTACACACTTGTGGCAGAAAAGTCATGGAGATTCAGAGGTCCACAGTGGATGTGAAGGCATTAGTGGAGGGAGTAACAGGGTGGCTATCTAGAGGCTTACAGATGCTCTTTTGCATAACCTCCCCAACTGTGGCTTTTAGCACAGTCAAGTTCCCAGTGGGGTTTTTTTTTTTTTTTTTTTTGAGATCTATTTTATTGAAAACCAATATTTGGTTTATTATGAAATTCCTAAAAGCCAACAGGCACAAGCATTTGTATTTTTTAATCTTATTAAGGCATGCAGTCTTTTTTTTTTTGAAGTTTTCTTTTTTTCTTTTCTTTTTTTTAATTGGGTATTATATTTACATTTCAGATTTTATCCCCTTACCCCACTTCCCTCCACCACCCAGAAACCTCCTATCCCATCCACTCTCCTCATGCTTCTATAAGACTGTGCTCCCACCTACCCCCCCACTCCCACCTCACCACCCTCACACCCCCCCCTCCATTCGTCCTTCATGGGACCAAGAATCTCCTCTCCCACCTATGCCTGACAAGGCCATCCTCCCCTATATATACAGCTGGAGTCATAGGTCCCTCCCTATGTGCTCCCAGGCTGGTGGTTTAGACCTTGGGGTGCTCTGGTTGGTTGGTATTGTTGCTCTCCTCATGGGGTCACAAACCCTTTCTGCTCCTTCAGTCTTCTCTCTAACCTCTCCATTGGGAAACCCATGATCAGATCAGTGGTTAGCTGTGAGTATCTGCCTCCGAATGTGCCAGTCTCTGACAGACCTCTAAAGAGACAGCTATATCAGGTTCTTGTCAGCATGCACTTCCAGCCATCCACATCAGTGTCTAGCTTATGTGACTGTACATGGGATGGATACCCAGGTGGAATGGTCTCCAGATGGCCCTTCCTTCAGTTTCTGTCCCACGTTTTGTTTCCATATTTGCTCCCTTGAGTATTTTTGTTACTCCTTCTAAGTTGGACTGAGGCATCCACACTTGGTCTTCCTTCTTTATGAGCTTCATGTGGTCTGTGAGTTGAGTCTTCACTATTCCAAGCTTTTGGGCTAACATCCGCTTATCAGTGAGTAAATACCATGTGTGTTCTTTTGTGGTTGGGTTAACTCACTCAGGATGATAATTTCTAGTTCCATCCATTTACCTAAGAATTTCTCAAATTCATTATTTTTAATAGCTGAGTAATACTCCATTCTGTAAATGTATCACATTTTTTGTATCCATTCCTCTGTTGAGGGATATCTGGGTTCTTTCCAGCTTCTGGCTATTATAAATAAGGCTGCTATGAACATAGTGGAGCATATGTCCTTGTTATATGTTGGAGCATCTTCTGGGTATATGCCCAGGAGTGGTATAGCCGGATCCTCAGGTAATGCTATGTCCAGTTTTCTGAGGAATCACCAGACTGATTTCCAGAGTGGTTGTACCAGCTTGCAACCCCACCAACAATGGAGGAGTGTTCCTCTTTCTCCACATCCTCACCAGCATCTACTATCACCTGAGTTTTTGATCTTAGCCATTCTGACTGGTGTGAAGTGGAATCTCAGTGTTGTTTTCATTTGCATTTCCCTGATGACTAGGGATGTTGAACACTTCTTTAGGTGCTTCTTGGCCATTCGAGTTTCCTCCATTGAGAATTCTTTGTTTAGCTCTGTACCCCATTCTTAATATTGTTATTTGGTTGCCTGGAATATAATTTCTTGAGTTCTTTGTATATCTTGGATATTACCTCTATCAGATGTAGGGTTGGTAAAGATCTTTTCCCAATCTGTTGGTTGCCATTTTGTCTTATTGACAATGTCCTTTGCCTTACAGAAGCTTTGCAATTTAATGAGGTCCCATTTGTCAATTCTTGATCTTAGAGAATAAGCCATTGGTGTTCTGTTCAGGAACTTTCCCCCCTGTGCCTAGGTATTCGAGGGTCTTCCCCACCTTCTCTTCTAATAGTTTCAGTGTATCTGGTTTTATGTGAAGGTCTTTTATTCACTTGGACTTGAGCTTTGTACAAGGAGATAAGAATGGATTGATTTGCATTCTTCTACATGTTGACCTCCAGTTGAACCAGCACCATTTGTTGAAAATGCCGTCCTTTTTCCACTGGATGGTTTTAGCTCCTTTGTTAAAGATCAAGTGATTATAGGTGTGTGGGTTCATTTCTGGATCTTCAATTCTATTCCATTGATCTTCCTGCCTGTCTCTGTACCAATACCATGCAGTTTTTTATTACTATTGCCCTGTAGTACAGTTTGAGGTCAGGGATGGTGATTCCCCCAGAAGTTCTTTTATTGTTGAGAATAGTTCTCAATATTCTGGGTTTTTTGTTATTCCAAATGAATTTGCAAATTGCTCTTTCTATCTCCATGAAGAATTGATTTGGAATTTTGATGGGTATTGCATTGAATCTGTATATTGCTTTTGGCAAGATGGCCATTTTTACTAAATTAATCCTGCCAATCCAGGAGCATGGGATCTTTCCATCTTCTGAGAGCTTCTTCAATTTCTTTCTTCAGAGACTTGAAGTTCTTGTCATACAGATCTTTTACTTGCTTGGTTAGATTCACTCCAAGGTATTTTATATTGTTTGTAACTGTTGTGAAGGGTGTCCTTTCCCTAATTTCTTTCTCAGCCTGTTTATCCTTTGAGTAGAGGAAGGCTACTGATTTATTTGAGTTGATTTTATATCCAGCCACTTTACTGAAGTTGTTTATCAGGTTTAGGAATTCTCTGGTGGAAATTTTAGGGTCACTTAAGTATACTATCATATCATCTGCAAATAGTGAAATTTTGACTTCTTCCTTTCCTATTTGTATCCCTTTAACTTCCTTTTGTTGTCTAATTGCTCTAGCTAGGATTTCTAGTACTATATTGAATAGGTAGGGTGAGAGTGGGTAGCCTTGTCTAGTCCCTGATCTTAGTGGGATTGCTTCAAGTTTCTCTCCATTTAGTTTGATGTTGGCTACTGGCTTGCTGTATATTGCTTTTACTATGTTTAGGTATGGGCCTTGAATTCCTGATCTTTCCAAGACTTTTAACATGAAGGGATGTTGAATTTTGTCAAATGCTTTCTCAGCATCTAGTGAGATGATCATGTGTTTTTTTTTCTTTGCATTTGTTTATAGAATGGATTACATTGATGGATTTCCGAATATTGAACCATCCCTGCATTCCTGGGATAAAGCCTACTTGATCATGATGGATGATTGTTTTGATATATTCTTGGATTCGGCTTTTGAGAGAATTTTATTGAGTATTTTTGCATCAATATTCATAAGAGAGATTGGTCTGTAGTTCTCTTTCTTTGTTGGGTCTCTGTGAGGTTTAGGTATGAGCATAATTGCAGCTTCATAGAACGAATTGGGTAGTGTTCCTTCTGTTTCTATTCTGTGGAATAGTTTGAAGAGAATTGGTATTAGGTCTTCCTGGAAGGTCTGATAGAATTCTGCACTAAAACCATCTGGTCCCAGACTTTTTTTGGTGGGGAGACTTTTAATGACTGCTTCTATTTCTTTAGGGGTTATGCATCTGTTTGGTTGGTTTATCTGCTCCTGTTTTAATTTTGATACTTGGTATCTGTCTAGAAAATTGTCCATTTCATTCAGATTTTCCAATTTTGTTGAGTATAGGCCTTTGTAGTAGGATCTGACGATTTTTTTTTTTTTTAATTTCCTCAGTTTCTGTTGTTATGTCTCCCTTTTCAGTTCTGATTTTATTAACTTGAGTACTGTCTCTGTGCCCTTTGGTTAGTCTGGCTAAGGGTTTGTCTATCTTGTTGATTTTCTCAAAGAACCAGCTCCTGGTTTTGTTGATATTTTATATAGTTCTTTCTGTTTCACCTTGGTTGATTTCAGCCCTGAGTTTGATTATTTCCTGCCATCTACTCCTCTTGGGTATATTAGCTTCTTTTTGTTCTAATGCTTTCAGGTGTGCTGTCAAGTTGTTAGTGTATGCTCTTTCCAGTTTCTTTTTGTGGGTACTAAGAGCTATGAGTTTTCCTCTTAGTACTGCTTTCATGGAGTCCCACAAGTTTTGATATGATATGTCCTGATTTTCATTAAATTCTAAAACATCTTTAATTTCTTTCTTGACCAAGTCATCATTGAGTAGAGCATTGTTCAGTTTCCACATGTATGTGGGCTTTCCGTTTTTTTTTTTTGTTTTTGTTTTTTTTTTTTTGTTTTTTGTTTTTTGTCCATATTAAAGACGAGTCTTAGTCCGTGGTGGTCTGATAGGGTACAAGGGATTATTTCAATCTTTTTGTATCTGTTGAGGCCTGTTTTGTGACCAATTATATGGTCTATTTTGGAAAAGGTACCATGAGGTACTGAGAAAAAGGTATATTCTTTTGTTTTAGGATGAAATGTTCTATAGATGTCAGCTAAGTCCATTTGGTTCATAACTTCTGTTAGTTTCATTGTGTCTCAGTTTAGTTTCTGTTTCCATGATCTGTCCATTGCTGAGAGTGGGGTGTTGAAATCCCCCACTATTATTGTGTGAGGTGCAATGTATGCTTTAAGCTTTAGTAAAGTTTCTTTTATGTATGTGGGTGCCCTTGCATTTGGGGCATAGATGTTCAGAATTGAGAGTTCCTCTTGGTACATTTTTCCTTTAATGAATATGAAGTGTCCTTCCTTATCTTTTTTGATTACTTTTGGTTGAAAATTGATTTTTATTTGATATTAGAATAGCTACTCCAGCTTTTTTCTTGGGACCATTTGCTTGGAATATTGTTTTCCATCCTTTTACTCTGAGGTAGTGTCTGTCTTTTTCACAGAGGTGCGTATGCTCCTGTATGCAGCAAAATGCTGGGTCATGTTTATGTATCCAGTCTGATAGTCTATATCTTTTTATTGGAGAATTGAGTACATTGATATTAAGAGATATTAAGGAAAAATGAATGTTGCTTCCTGTTATTTTTGTTATTGGCGGTGGAGTTATGTTTGTGTAGCTATCTTCTTTTAGGGTTGTTGGAAGATTACTTTCTTGCTTTTTCTAGGTTGTAGTTTCCCTCCTTGTGTTGGAGTTTTCCACCAATTATCCTTTGAAGTGCTGGATTTGTGGTACCCAGTGTGGTTTATAGCTTGAGGCCTATTCACTAGTAGATGTTTCTTTGAAGTCTAGAAAGAATTGAAGATGGAAATCAAAAATAAATATTTGTGACCAACTATAGCAAGACACAATGACTGTGACAACTTTCATAAATTCTATGAAATATCAGTTACCGCACACTGGAAATTAAAGTGTGCATGACAGTTTGAGAGGATCACATATTAGCATTAGAATAAGCTTTGTAATCTGAAAATCTGGTTATCCATACAGTCTAAATCCTTTAAACCTGTGCTCTGGATACGCATTGTAATTAGTGATGCGGGTTCCATTTAGATCTCAGGGCCCCTGGAGTCACCTTTCCTGCACATGTGAACTGTGTACTGTTGTGCTTTTGTTTATTTTCTACATTTCTGGGGGGAATAAATTGTCCTTTGTCGTCAAGTCAGGTAGGTCCCGGATGATCTAGTCCTGACATCTCTGTCCCTCCAGTGTTCTCTTCCCATTTTTCTTATACAACTCTGTCTTGCCTGGAATGTTTGCGATGCCAACGTGCCTCTTGTCTTTGCCCAGTGCACTCTTTGTCAGCCCTGAAGCCCCAGCTCGAGTGTCGCTTCGGTTGAAGGCTTCCTAGGGCCTTATTCTGTTCTCATGACACTTTACACACAGGGCTTTGGTGATAGCACCGTGTATACAGCCCCATCCCATTTACCCAACCTGAAAGTACCATGCTTTAAGACACAGATTGGCTTCAAGGCTTCTCCAAGCTGCCTGGCCCCATTTCCTTTGTGGCATTTTGTTGTTGTTATACATTTTTTTCTTACACATTGGCCATATACAGTGCATTTCTAACATGACATGAAGACCCCCATACTCGGGAGACCCTTCCTCAAGCCTTCGGAATCGCGACCACCCAAAAATCACAAGAAACCATACCTGGATGCAATCAGCAGAGGTTTATTAGGGGAGGAGCCGGCGGTCAAAAATGACAAGCTCTTTAGCTCCAAGAGCAGGGTTTTTGGCCACGTGTGGTAGGTTAAAGGGTCTTTTATAGCATGGGGTGGGGGGAGGAAGGCATTTTCGCGCGCTTACACATGATTGGTTGTTTTACAAATTTTGAACATTGCACTGGGAAGACCAAGGGAGGGGTAACCAAGAACAGTGGAACATTTCAGAGAATCTAGCCCAAATGATCTAGAGTTACTTTTTCCGGCTATAGGGCTATGGCCCCACCTAGGTGATAGCATCTTTATCTGTAGTCAGGAATGCCTTCCTGCCTTGGGTGAGGCTTGGGGAATGTAATCCAGCAAGTGTCCTTCACCTGGAATGTGAAGGCCTGAAATCTTATTTTCAGTTCCAAGTTCTGTAAGGCGGAAAAATCTACACATATTTCATAAAATGGCCTTTATAATTTTTCACTCTACAGACATTACTGAACTCCTACTAAGTCTGGGTGTGTAGCTCAGACGATAGAGTGCTTGCCTAGCTTGCATGAAGCCTTGGGTTTGATCCCCAGCACCATACTAAAACCAAGTAGTTTCATGCCTGTAACTACAGCACTTAGGAGGGGGAAGCAGAAAGATCAGAAGTGCATGGTCATCTTTGGCTACATATTAAGTTCAATACTAGCTCCTGTGCTAGGTTCTGGAGAAAAGGCCAAGATCCAAAAAGACAAATGAGTTTACGTTTTAAAGAAAGAGATAAAACCTAACCAACCAATAAAGGAACTCGACACAGGCAGTGGCGAGCACTGGGAAGGAACGAGATCACAGATGCAGGATGAAGCCTGCAAGGCATTGGAGGGAGGTGGTTAAGTGAAGGGATCAAGGATGCCACAGAGACAATGCTGTGCTCGACCGGTGAGAAGCCAGATGCCGTAACAACAGGGACACTTGTGTTCTAGGTAGAGGAAGGGCAAGAAAGCAGAGGCTCAGGCAGGAGCACAGAGCATGTTTCAGAGGTGGTAGCAAGGCTGATGAGTGGGGGAGCTGTGTAAGTAAGAGTAATTGGAGATGAAGCCAAAGAGGGAGACCTGAGGCCAGCAAGGATTTCACAGGCCATTGCAGCATGAGCTTGTTTCATTATTATTGTTGCTGTACTTACTCACTTTACATTCTGCTCACTGCCCCCATCCAGTCACTCCCTCCTATACCTTTCTCCCATTCTCCAGCCTGGGTATTCCCCCACTCTGGCACTTCAAGTCTCTGTGGGGCTAGGTGCATCCTCTCCCACTGAGGCCAGACAAGGCAACCCAGCTAGACAAACATACACGTACAGGCAACAGCTTTTGGGATACCTCCCTGACCCCAATTCCACTTGTTCAGGACCCTTGGAACCCACAGGAAGACCAAGCTGCACATCTGCTACATATGTGCAGGGAGGCCTGGAGGTCCAGGTTAGTTGGTTCTGTTGGTCTTCCTGTGGAGTTCTTTAATGAACAGGTGATGACTTAAAAGTCATATTGATCCTATAACATGCAATAACACATATAGCACATGTTGGGATGTCAGGGTTCTTCTCAACTCTGAATCTGAGTATCTTCTTTAGTGGGGACATTTCCACTAGGAAACAGAGTAGTCTGTTTCTTGGCCAGCAAGAATGGAGATTCAGCATTGGAAACTGTATCTCCAGGTGTATCTTCCAGGCAAATTGTGATTCAACACAGTAAATGTTGGACATTCTTGGTAGAAGCTGGTCCTGATTCTAAATGCAAGATAGATACCCCCATGTCCTGTTCCAGATTCTGTCTAGTTGTGTAGAATTTCCTTTCAGTAGAAACATCCCATCCTGAAGGGAAGGTTAAGACACAGTTTAGTTAAGTCTCAGGAAGCACCTGGAACTTAACAGCCCACAAGGCCCCTCCCTCCTCAAAGTTACATAAGCAGTAAGGACGTGAGGAGAAAGAGACCCTCTTATCTGCTGGTCTGCCTGCAAGTCATGCACAGAGCTCCAGGGTTGCACCTTTGGTGAGTCATCCCCCAGGCTGCGGTGGGATTTTTTCAGTAATGCGATTGAGTCATCCACGGTCCTGTAAGTAACCCTTTACCCACAGTCCTGTCGGCAACCTCAGTAAGTGCGTCTGTTTCGAATTGAAATCTGGTAGCATTGCTGTTTTGCCTTGTCTGCTGTGAGTAGATATTATTCATATCTCCTGAGGAAAAACGGACGCACTATATCCTTATATCCTGCTGGCTGCTGAGCCAGCACGCAGCCCTTTGCAGCTCTATGGACTCGGACCAAACGGAGCCCCACAGAAGACAAAGCAGCAGGTCTCTGCGTAGAGAGGCTGTGTACCTAGGGACTCACTTCTCTGCTCCTGTTTTCTTCCAGCATTCCAGAACTTCTTGGAGTTTGTAGAAGTCTAGATTTGAATGAGCAAGACTCCAGAGCCAACGGTGAACTTTCAGGGCCCACACTCTGCACATCTGTGCTGAATTCGTTCACTAATGGGCAGGCCCATAGCAGGAGAATCTGAGGGCCGCTCACCCTCTGTCTTCCTGGGCTTCATTTGCCCACAGCTTTAGGAGCTTCGAAAACTGTCAGCTGCTCCAGGATGTGTGGCTTGTGGGGGAGGGGGTTTGGGGGGAGAGGCTCAGCTGATGATACTCAGAACGGACAGCATGACAGCATCTCCCGAAATGATGTTTATAAGAGCTTCCCTCATCAGAATTCATTAGCATCGCATTCACTACGGAGGCCGTGTGGGATGCTGGTGCCTGCTGATCACCTCCCATATACTGCACACCTGTTAGTGGCTAGGTCTGGACGAGGGGGGGGACAGAGAGAAGTGAGATTCAGTAAGGGCCTGGGAAAGGGTCAATTATTCAACTGGCAACTCATTAGCTGAGACTGATCTAGAGAAAATCAGTGTAATACTGGCCGTAGAGAGTGGAACCTTGAATAATTAGCGTGAGTAAAAGACTGTCAGACTTTCTGTGTCATGTAGTACAATGTGACAGGTATCAGCTTTGGAGACAAGGAGAGTGGCTATATCATCAATTGATGTGTTTCTCTTAAAAAAGACGGCATAACTTCTCTATGCCTCAGTTTCCCTATCTGTGACATAATCATATGTTATCACCAGAACCTTCTAGTGAAAATAAATAAGATGAAACATCCAATAACCTGATATATAATGGGTGCCTAAAGTATGAGAAAATATTAATATAGATCTTAGTGTTTACATTTTTCCTATAATTTTTTTCCTCTTTTGATAAAAGTGTTGTTTTGTGGACTTAGATTCCCTAGGAAGCAAGAAATTCTGGTGTATCTGTGCTTAACTATGGTAGAGAAACACAGTGTGCACTATGTGGGAAATGTGTGCACTAGGTTGGAAGTGGCTAACTAGCTAAGTTACCTAGCTTAGGGAAGAACACGAAGATACCACCAAAGTAAGAGATAAAAGGAAAGCAGCTTATTTGGATGTGGAGAAGCAGGCTGCATGCAGGAGAAGCAGGCTGCATGCAGGAGAAGCAGGCTGCATGCAAGAAAATATCAGGCTGCATGCAGGAGAATCAGGCTGTAACAGAATCAGCCTACAACAGGAGAATCAGGCTGCATGCAGGAGAATCAGAATGCACACAGGAGATCCTGGCTTCATATCTGTTTTATCACAGTTGGAGGGATCTTTAGAAAGCAGCTAATTTAGTCTCTGGTTAGCATGGTTGAGGCTGCTGAAAGTGCTGTATGTTTAGTAACTATCCCAGGATTTCCCTACAGAAGCAGAGCAGAAGCTATGTTTGAGTCCAGGGATTCTGTGCCATTCCATTTTCTATTGCATGTTTCCTGGGACAGCGATGGCAAGTAAACGAGTCAGAAACGCCAGGTTTAGGAAACAAGTTAAATCTCTGAGCTTGTATATTTTGCTTAAGTTTGGGAAAGCACTGAATATACTCTTTAAGCACGATTGTGTAGCAACCAAATCCCACCTGCTAGGAACCAAAGCAGAAAGCAAGAAGTGTGGTCGATAGTCCTGATTCCCTGTGCCATGAACTGATCCTTGCTGGGAAGTAAGGTGGCTGGCTGAAACCTGTCTCAAAAATGGTCCATGGGAAACAAAGTTGAGACGGGAGAAATCTCATAGGCAACTGAGAGAAAGATTGAAATAACAGACATACAGATGTTGGAGTCATTAGTGCTTCAAAGGGAGATAGATGTTCCTAAACATTCTCCAGTCCATACAAAGAGAGCCCCCTTCACTAAGTCTTGGATAACATGGTAGAGAAGAATCAGGACCTTTGAAAACCACTTGAACAACATTTGTTATCTTCAAAGAGGTCTCCTCTTGAAGTCTTTGAGGACTTGGGTGGCCTGGATCCTGAGCTCTACTTAGCTGCTGGAGGGAATGGATATGGCAACCGTCGTATGCACTTTTGTAATCATGGTGGCCTCAAGAACTTGTCTTTGATGCTGACTCAATGGTCACAGTCAACAAATGGGAAGGTGACTAGGGCATGAGTCTGATGTTTGTTTGCTTGTTTGTTTTAGTTTTGAGTGAAGGTCTCTTTATGCAGTGTGGGCTGTCTTGGAACTGGCTATATAGACCAGGCTGGCCTCAATCTCACAGAGATCTGCCTGCTCTGCCTCCCAAGGGCTAGGGTTAGAGGCATGTGCCATCACACCTGGCTTCTAGGAAACGATTTGGTTTGTGAACCGAAAATAAAAGCCTCCTTTCCAAGGAGACAGCACATACCACATAAGAGAACAAACAGCTCTCAGAGCTTGACAACCTACAGCTCTTTGGATAAAGAGGAGGTTCGGAGTAGGAGGAAGAGCCTGTGAATACCTGAGTTTCCCTATCTGAAAAGGCCCTGCAGCCATTTACAGGGTTAAAAGGTATTCTGAGAGGAAAAATTTTATTCCAGGTGTTAGGGCTTTGACACTGGCTTTGAGGTTTCTAGCGATTCCCACTGACAGAACATGCTACTGTGGGTTAATCAATTCAATTTCTACTGACAGTTGGCTCACCGGGGCTCACACTAACCCTCTGTTATTTCCTTCGTACTGTAGCATATAATAGAATAAATGGGCTGAGCCCCCAGGAGAACCTTATTTGAGGACTTGTAACACAAGGATGTTATATTGAAGCTCCCAGACCTGCCCTTTCCCCTACCCCCCATATCTCTCCACCTCATGCTTCCGGAAGAGTCAATTGAAAACAAACACTTTTCTGAGATGACTGTAAGGATTTTTGGCATCATCAGAGCCTGTGAAATACACAAGGATGGTTATCCTTCTTCACCATCTTGGCTCAGACTATCACAAACTTAATCAGGAAGATATTCCTATTGCACCTGTTTGTGTTGGACTCAAAAGATTCAAAACCAGGGGACGTGCTCCCCCAAAGACACTCATGGATGGGATTTGCTGCAATAACATGAGGTTTATTGGTAAACTGATAAATTGATAAAAACCAGTGCACTGGGGTTCCCTTGCATGCAGGCAAGAAGAACCCCAAGTTATAGCTGAGGGCAGCTTATATACTATTTTTACAGAATTTATGAGGGCAGTTATACAATTACTTCTTAAACATTAACCATAAAGGCCAAACTCCAACAGCCGTTCCCAGGCTCGGTTTCCATTCCCAGGCCCGGTTGCTAAGTAACTCAAATTTGCACCTTATCTTTTTACAACAAAGAAGGTCAGCTTAATTAAGAAGCTTCTGTTTACCCAGGTTTTGCTGTGTTAAGGGGTCATAAACTCCCCTATCTTGGGTCTTTCTTCCTGGAATGTTTGCTTGAAGTCTTTGGAATGTGCTTCTCCCCAGATGTGTCCCTGGGGGAAGTTAGTGTTTGAGTTTAAAACCGAAATAGGAGCTTTTTTTTTTAAAATTAATTTTAAGTTTTTACATTTGAGGTGTTATTTACTTACTGAAATGGATCAATCAGCAGGAATTCTGGTCCCTGTTGGCAGCGGGGGAGGGGGGAGGCAGCTACTTATCAGGAAAATGTGTGTTTATCAACTCCATTGAAAAGACTAATCATGAAGCAGTTTGCTTTGACCTACGTGACAGAACAGACAGTCTACCTTCACTGCTTAATTCCAAGGGCATGCTCAGTGCTCTCCCTTGGTCATCTCATCTCACCATTGGAAAGGATTGTATTTTAGTTTGTCACATTGATGGCGTGTTGGATAGTCTGGAGAGCGGAGGAACCTATCTACTTACACCTTGATAAAAAGTCCTGACACCTAAGGCAAGTTCTTGAGTGTCAGTGAGATATTCCTCCCCAAATGATATCTTAGTGTACAATAAAGTGCTTAAGCAGCAAGGAACTGCATGATCCGATCTTAAGCCTCTGCTAAGGCCCAGGGACAAACCAAGGGCTATTGTTTGCCTTAGACACATGGCTTGAGCTGAGGTCTGTGTGTCCCTGGTATGGTGGTCCTATGAGGCTTCATATAATTTCCCAGGGCCTTCCAGCATTAGTTTAATACACAGTAATATGTGGCAACTGCTTAGAAGAGCTGACAACCAGAGCTGTTGAAGCTGTACTGGGCCACCCAGGGGACTTCTTTTCTATTTAAATACAATCTAATCTGGGTGGAGTTTCAAATCACCAGATCAGTAAATTTGGGAAACTCAAACACAATAATCCAAAGACATGTTCTCTATCAGTATTAATTTGCCTTCAGGGTTGATAAGTTATTTTCTACCAATGAAATAAGTCAATTCAAGCCAGATTATAGTATATAAAAGCAGGATTATTGAGAAGCAACTCTCAGGTGAGTTTGTGTTTCCTAGGAATGAGAACAGGGAAGTTGCCATGGGAAGGGAGACAGAGAGGAGGGGAAAGGGAAAAGAGAGAAAGAGCATTCACATAAAGGGAGTGAGAAAATGGGGAGAGAGAAAGAGACTCTAAAATGTCTGGATTATATGGGAAAGAGCCTCTGGGCCCAGTCCCTGGACTGGAGAGTTCAGGGTAGAGAGTAGGGTATGTCAGGTAAAGACTGAGGGATGTTGGGAGAACCTGGAGACCAGGTCCACTTTGGTATGTTAAATATGTACCTTTAGCTGTTTGTCCTGGGTCTGAATCCCAGCAAGTATGCCTGGCAAAGTCAAGTTAATCTGGTGCATTGATTAGGAGCTCATGTTTGCAGCCAGGGAGATTGGAGTTCAAATCAGAATAGCCCACTGTATTAGCTCCCTAGTGCCACCACAACAAGCTCTCAACAAACTTGGCTTAAGATGATACACATTAATTTTTGTACAGTTCTATAGCTCAACAGTGTATCATTGATCTTATTGGGCTAAAATCCAAGTGTTGGCAGGACAGTGTTCCTCATGGAGACTCCAGGGGAACTTCTTTTCTTGGCCTCACCAGCTTCTAGAGGCTGCTCCCTGCATAAACTGATGACATGACCGGTCTGTGGTGTGGTTAAGAGGAAGGTTTTATTGTAGCTATAAGGAAGAGAACAGCCAGGGGCATCTGGAAGAGTCCAGAGCACAGAGAGAGTAGTAGACTGACCATAGCCACCAGAGACCTGACCAGGAGAGAAGCAAGAGCAGGGTTGTATTGGGGGAGAGACAAAGACAGAGAGGACAAAGAGAGCGTAAGGAAAATGGCAGGGTTATAGGAAGACATGAGTTGCTGCAGGGAGGGAAGCCCATGTGTAACAGGTACCTGTGATACTGAGGGAGCCTGGAGCATGTGCTTGGAATGTTAATAGGGGCCAGGGAAAGCCCTTTCTCCCTTCAGCAAGTGATTAAGAAAGTAGATCCTTTGGTAGAGGAGAACCAGCTTCAGGAGTTCCTTAGGAAGGCTGGCTTTTGACTAATAGTCAGAATTTGGGGAAATGGAGTTTCCACTGGATTTGATACCCACTCCCTGTAATCACAGCCTCCCCCCGCCCCAACTGTCAAAGACAGCATTGTCACATCTATTTGAGGATTCTTTCACATCTACATCTCCTTCATCCATGTGTAAGAACACTGTTGCTTGCCCTGGAAGCACCATGATTATCTAGAACATTCTCCTGATTGCATGGTCAGATGATTGGCACATTTATTCCTATCTGCAATCTCCCCCTTGCCTTGGAATCAATTTTAGGGTTGTAGAGTCTAAGGTCATCAGAGGGAGGCATTATCTTCCTTACCACACACACACTAAATAGGTGTATTACTTTAAGGAAGCCACTAAACGCCTTAATCCTAAAACTTTTCTCTTGTAAAGTAGGAATAATAGAGGACGATTCATGAAGTGAGAGAAGAATTACTTGAACCAAATGCACCTCCCAAACGTAGCCCAGCACCTAACACATATTAAGCCATCCCTGTGTGTTCCTTCTTCACTCTCATAATAAGCAAGTACAGATGCAGGACTCTCACGCCCATGCCATAGACCGTGATGACCTTAGATGATGCTTCCAGGCATCTCAGCTAGCCACAGAGGCAGAAAAAGCCTCTGTTTCCCTTACCTCCTGCTTGCCTTGAGCCTGGCTGATGCATGCCCTCCCCGAGATGGATGCTGCACTCACCACTGTCAAGGATCTGGGTGTTTGGCAGTGATCGTCTTGGGAAAGAAGTGGACTTGGTGTCATCAGGACACATGACTCAGTGGATATGAGCCTGGCAAGTAGTTCCTGCATCTAGGAATGGCCACAAAGAAACCAGTCAGGGCCAGTTCTGGCTCGAGACACAAACACGCATACTGTGACCTATACTGCTTCAGGTACCCTCCTTTTTTGCAGTTACTTGCTGCTTCTGACTTTAGGAAGTAGCTAGTGGAGACATCCCACAGTCTCCTGGGGCAACCCAGAAACGGAAGGTAAATCCCTGTGTCATGAACTGACAGCTCCTCTTGGTCTGATATCCTGGCTTCTGTGCCCTGAAAGCTACCTTTAGGCCATACTTTTTCCATGGACTTCTCAGCTCGCAGAATGGCCTTATGGGAGGGCAATGGACCACTTTGGGTTTCACTTCCTCCTCTTGATGGCCAACTCCTTTGCTCTTATGTTCAGACTCAGCACAGAGCAGTCCCTGGCCACACTCGTAGGCAGGGTCTCCCTTTCTCCTAGGCTTCACTCCCTGTCACTCCCACTTACTTGGACCTTTGTTGTGTTTTTTTTATGCTGTGTCTATCTTTAGTTTCTGATTTCTCTTAATCCTTGGGCTGAAGTGAGTTGAAAAGAGCAGGAGAAAGAAGTTGATAGATACCTGTTTCAACAGAACTCCTGAGGGTGAGTCTTTCCACCCACCAAGAAAGCACTGCAAAGTCAGGTTGGCATCTTGGTATCTTACAGTGTCTTATGAGAGCCTCTGGCATTCTATGGATGGGGACAGTCATCCTGATATTGCCACCAGAGCTGCCCCATCCAAAATACCGATAGCATTCATTGAAGGACACTGTTCTAACTGGATTATCAGTCTTTGCAAAGTTAAAGGTACCTGTTTGATGATCCTTCGGTAACAAAAGAATATGTAGATCATCTTTTATGTGTTTTTGCTGTTTTTTGTATACACACACAGAGAGAGAGAGAGAGAGAGAGAGAGAGAGAGAGAGAGAGAGAGAGAGAGAGGCGTGTATATGAAGAGGTGATTACCTTTCATCAAAATGTCTACCTTTATTGAGCCTTATTTAATTCTGTAAAGTAGGCTTGATATCCCTACCCCTCTCCAAATTCATCAAGGGATGAATTTGTTGTTTCAGTTATCTGGTAAGTGCTGTGGCCTCTTGACATTCTGGGGTAACTTGACACTAGTCTCAAGTAGACACCTTGAAAAATAGATCTGTCTCCCATGTTGGCTACTGGCAGGACAAAGTGGCCTTTGCTTACTATGTGGAGCTCCAGGCACCACTGAGGTCGGGGCCACCAGCAGCTTGGCCATTGGCAGGTGCTTGGCTCCCTCTGGGTGACAGGCTCCCTCCAACAGCATCAGATTTCAGCCTTGTTCTGATTTCCCAGGCCTTTGTGACCTCTGGTCTCAGGTTGATCACAGGCTTGCTTGTCATTTCTGGGGAGACTGACTGTCTTGCTTGCACATCCCTCCCAATCCACCCACCCCTTTGGCCTGTGAGCTAATCTGCTTTCAAGGACTGTGGTGTTTTTCCACAAACCTCTTCTGTTCCTTATTGTCCATATTAATGTATTCAGGCAGCTGAAGGAGAGCTGTGGGAGGTGCCAGTCATGTCTGGGTGAGGAAGATTTCCATCAGTATGAAGCAGACAAGCGCTGTGGAAGTAAATACCCTCTACCCTGAGACTGGTCCCTTGGGGTCCTGGACATAGCCTGTGATCAATCAGGACATAGGGGCTGTACATCCAGCAGGATTCAGTTCTGTACAATCACAGATGAGCTGGAGATTAAGGCCAAAAACAAAAAACAACAAACAAACAAACAGACAAACAAACCAAACCAGAGCCAGAGTCCACAAGCAATAAATAGCACAGGACACAAACAAGTTTGAGTTCGTGTCGATTGCAATTGGTTAGGGCAGCTGCATGAAGTTCTGGGTTCAGAATGCACTGAAGCCAGAGAAAGTAGAGCAGGCCTGCTCTTGTAATTGTGCGTTATGCTGGCAGAGTGGCTTTTGGTGGTGTCACGGCTACTCACTTTTACTTACAATCTGAGAAATTAAGTCCTGGTAAAGCGAAAAGGCCTTCGCCAGGGTCGAATAACCGGTTGGTAGTAAATGTAAGACCAGAACTCAGATTACTCAACATCATGACTTGAATACATTTTTCATCCTCTTAGGAAGAGAAGCTACGGAAACCCGGTGAGCTCAGATCTTCAGTCCATTATCCAACTGTTCTGAGTCCTGGGGCATCACTTGGAATTTCTGTGATTCAGTTTCCTTAGGTGCAAAATGGAGTAGAAACATTCACGACATTGTTGGTAGGTTGCATGTGGTCACAGTACAGTACGAGGCTCAGGGCTGCCCACGCACATGCTCAGTGTCTTTCTTTTTTCCACAGTAAATGCTATGGATTATTCGAATGGCCATTTTTTGGAAGCACTTTGAACATCACAGTGATGATTTGACTATGCAGATCTAATTTCTTTCCCTGGGAGCTAAGATGAACTTCAAGGTTTCCCCAGCTCTAAAATTGTGTTTGTTTGCATGGCTAGGGATAAAGCCCAGGTCCTTTGAATGCTATTAAAAAATACTCAGTCCCAGACCAGAGCTCAAACACTTCTATAATTACAATTGACTTTCAGAATCTTTCTTTAGTTGCTTCCGTGAGCTGGTACTTTGGAAATTAGCCCTAGGACTTTTGGAGCCTGACCAAGGTCATTCCAGGTATAATACAGTCTGATCTCCACATAGTAACTCATAGCATAAGAAATTAGTGCACTGCTGTTGTGTGGTGGGATGGGTTCCTTTAACCTTTCAAGGACAGGGGCTGAACCTGAGTCACCATGGTGTCACAGCACCCTGCACAGAGTCTAACACTCGAAGATGGTGATTTCTATCTGCTTGAGGGAAGACAAAGGGTTTATCCACAGCTCAGAGAATTGAATTTTGTGGGGTTGGCTTGTGAGTCTGAGACTCTGGCCCGGTCTGTCACTTTTTCTTGTGACCACTTGCCTTCCAGGCATTAAATGGGGAAAGCAGTGAAATGACCTCTATCCTTGAGGCAGTAACTAAATGGACAAGCAGGAAAGGGCGCCATCTATCTGATGGGGGTGGACTGAGTTGTAACACACCAGCATAGTCATGTCTCCTCTGAGAGCCATACCAGGCACAGGTTAACTAGAACATTCTGCCCCTAGGAGGGAGGGAGGAAAGGAACGAGGGAGGGAGAGTACGAGGGAGGGAGGGAGGAAAGAGAGGGGTAGGCAGGACCCAGGAGCTTGACACAAGTGAGGTTTATAAATAGGAACATAGAAACTTGGGGGAGAGGCCAAGTATAGCAAAGGAGAATGGGCAAGTCTCAGAGAGACCATTCTGAGATGCAAATAGCTAAGCAGACAGAAGCCAGATTTCTTGGAGGGCCACTATGTAACAGTTCCCCTGATTAGGCTGGAAAACCAAATGGAAACTGCAGAGAGAAGCATCAACAGAGGGAAAACAAGCTTACACTGGTTCATTCTGTATCCAGCTAGCATGCTAACTCTGTGCTTCGTGGGCACCTGACTCTGGACTAAGTGTAGAGGACACGACCATAATTGAGACTCTGTCTCTATAACTAGGAAGGGACACACATGGCTTACAGTATTATGTGCCTCATCACAAGCTGTTTTGTATTGTCTCATGCTTTTTTCCATGAGTGGACACTATTTCTTTACCTTGACCACTTTCTCTCTTTTTTTTTGGATATTTTATTTATTTACAATACAGATATCATCCCCTTTCCCCATTTCCCCTCCCTAGAACCCCCTATCCTGTGCCCCCTCTTCCTTTATGCTTTTATGCCATTTGATTATGTGCATGTATTAAAGTCAGTTCTAGGTTGAGGGTCTAGCGATACAATAGATGCAAATAGTCGAGGAATAAGCAATACAATAAACACAAATAGTCAAAGAAAAAGCAAGGCATTAAACTCAGTTACGTGAACACTCCCATGATCACTGTTTCTAAGGGCTTATCAGGATGACCCAAGTATCTGAGCCTACTTCCCTATCCTAGTCCAAGGTCATTTTCATGTCTGAAGCCTACTTCCTTGTTCTAGCCTAAAATTTAGATTCCTGTCTGAAATTACTTCTTTGTTCTGACCTAATATTTAGATTCCTGCCTGAGATTACTTCTTTGTTCTAGTCTAACGGCAGATTCCTGCTTGAAGCCTACTTCCTTGTCCTTGGCCAATGTCATATTCCTGTATACCTTGACCACTTTCATTCTTCCTTGAGAACATATCCTTTTATCAGGTGTATTGGTTTCCATCCCAATACCACTCTGGAGGTGAAATGCCTGTCTCCATTTCCCCTACCCTGAGTCCAGTGACAGAAGGCCATCTGCAAAGTCATAGCCGTCAGAGTGCACCTCTGGTGTTCCTCCACAGGAGCTCATGAAAGAAAGGCCATTTCGGAATGTGAAGCTCTGCTGGACTGAGGTCAAGCATCGCCCAGATGAGTTTGTTGACTCAGAAATACAGGTTGTAGCGGGGCATAATAGTGGCAGCTAGGGAGAAGCAGAAAGCACACATACATATGCACAGGCACACACACACACACACACACACACACACACACACACACACAGAGGCAAACACATATGTGCACATACACAGGCACACACACATGTTGAGAGCTGAGTCCCCATTGTCCCCCTCTGTGCTCCTTTTCTTTTCTCTCCTCTCCTCTCCTCTCCTCTCCTCTCCTCTCCTCTCCTCTCCTCTCCTCTCCTCTCCTCTCTTCTTTTCTGTTTCTGGACTCCTATGCTCTCCTTTCTCAGAATATGAAAGAAATGAAATTTGCAATGAATTCCTTCTATCGGTATGGACCAACAGTGTTCTAGGTACCTTGCTTATAACTTAATTCTCAAAACAGCCCATGCAGTGGGGGCAGGAAGCAACACTTCTACATAGAAAGTGAGTGATGTCACATAAGCTGCTTAAGGTCACCGAGTTAATAAATGACAAGAATCAAGACAGAGGCCATCCCAGGCTTCAAGTTGAGCCTTGGATAGACACAAAGAAATATTTTTCCCTTAGAAATTCTAATTTATTCAGCTTAAAAGCTTAGTTGAATCAAAAAATGAGAGTAAGCTGTGAGATTGCTTTTCCTGAATTCTAAACATAACTTAAACATATTTATTTTTTAACAAAATAAAATATAGTAAGATAAAACAAAAACCATTATATTGAAGTTGGACAAGGCAAGCCAGCAGAAAAATAAAAGAACAAGAGAGCTCGGGCTTAGCTCATCCACTTCTCCACTTCTTACTCCGACCTGCCCTCCTTTCTTACCCATCAACTTGTACCTCAGGTCGTACCCTCCTCTCCCTCCTTTCTTATGGCTGTTGCCCTAGCTTGAAAATATTCCTTTGTGCTAAACCTTTGCTCTACAATCTGTCCTGCCTGCAAAGAGAAGAGAAGGCACAAGAGAAGGCACAAGAATCAGAGACCCACTGGCTTACGCCCTTAGGCATCTCGTAACCGTACTTAAGTGATGGCTACAGTATCTACGAAGAGGACCTGGTGCAGACCCATGTGCCTGTTGCTTCAGTGCCTGTGAGTCCATGTGAACGTTGCTCAGCTGTTTTAGAGGACCTTGTCTCCTGGTGTCCTTCCTCCCCTCAGTCTTCTCCATTCCTTCTGCCTTCATCTCTTTTCCAAGTGATTCCCTGAGCTCTGAGGGGAGGGATTTGATGGAGACGTCTTGTTTAGAGCCTTGTGTGCCAAGGTGTTTCTCTGTATAATACTTGGCTGTGGGTCTCAGTATTTGTCCCCATGTGCTGAGCAGGAAGCCTCTCTGATGCTGGCTGAATGAGACACCAGTTATGAGTATAGCAGAATGTCATCAGGAGTCATTGTTTTTGTCTTATGTTTTGTTTGTTTGCTGTGTTTTGTTTGGGTTTTAAGACCAGTGGTAGCTGGTTTTACCCTATGTTCTCTATTGTCTGGTTCATGGTCACCTAAGCAGTATCAAATTTAGGCTCCACCCCATGGAGTAGCCTTAAGTCAGATTAGACATCAGTTCTCTGCTCCCACAGCTTTGTGCTGCTGTTGTCCGAGCATGTTTTGCAGGCAGGACAGATTGTAGAGCAAAGGTTTAGCACATAAGGAAGGAGGGAGAGGAGGGTGCGACCTGAGGTGCAAGCTGACAGGTAAGAAAGGAGGGCAGGTCGGAGTAAGAAGTGGAGAAGTGGATGAGCTAAGCCCCGACCCCAGGCTTGTTATCACCCTCAACCCAAGGTCCCTGATTCCGTTCCTAACTCTTTGCAACCCAATGCTCAAGAGTTTGGGAACACCCAGTTACAGCTTCATCACGGGCCTGTGGACCCCCTACACTTTGTTCCCAACTTCTCTGTACAGTTTTCCGGTGGCGACTGTCCTTAGCTTGGTGGCTATTGTCTGGAAGTGCAGAGAGGCCTTCAGAGGGAGACTTAGGCTGTGGCTCTGTAGGCAAAGGCCTTCTCCATGCTCCCCATGGTGGTTCTTGATGAAAGACATAGTCCATGTTTATCCATACCATTTATTGACTGGAAATGCATGCAAACCAACTCCTCAGGGTGGACCAGAGGTTAAATACCTTTTGCAAGAAGGGATGTCTAGGAAGGGAAGCTTATTGGCTAAACCCTTGGGGCCTCTATATACTTCATGAGATGTAGAACTTTGTTCTAGGCTACGGGACCAACATGGGAAGCATGGACGTGTATTCCAGGCCAGCAATCTAGTAGAGAGCAGGAGGTACCTACCATCTCAGGTGGGTACCTGGGTACCAGAGTCTCAGAACCACTCTACCTTACCAAGTTTCCTGGCCTGGTCCACTGTCCCACAGCTACTCCTTCTCTTTTTATAAGAGATGTGTCATTGGAGTGACTGTCTCTAATGTTATTTGTAGTGAAAATTTTGAGTGGAGTGGGGTATAGGCATCATCAAATACAATATAAGCCAGAGAGGTAGTGAGCAGTAGGGGCTAGGAAGACAAGGGATTATTGAACCAATTAATTGAGACCTTCTTGGTTTTGCTAAAAATAGGGGGAAAGGTCAGGAGGATGCTGAGACTCAACGACTGGCAATGAAGTGAGGGAGAGGAGACCATAAATGACAGAGGGACTGGACAGACATGTCAGAGTTGTGCCTCACAGGACTCTAGGGACAGATGCTGTGGGGAAAAAGGATCAAAGGTGGCTTTTTGGCTGGGAACAGTGAGGACAGGAACCCCACAGCTGGGCTGACTTAGTGGGACAAAGAGCCACGCATGCCAGGTGCTGGGGCCTTTGGGCAGAGGAAGAAGAAAACAAAATGGACTCATATTTAGCTTTCTGTTTAGGAGATGGTCTTCCTTGGTGCAGTCTTTCTGATTTATTTAGAAATACAAACACATGCCCACACACACATACACACAGACATACACACACATCCACACAGACACATTCACAGACACACACACACACACACACACACACACATCCACATCCACATATACACAGGCACATACACACACACAGACACACACACACACACACACACACACACACACACACACAACATACCCACACATGCACAGACACACACAGATATACACACACAGAGACACAGACACACAGAGACACAGACACACACACACACACACACACAATACATACCCACACATGCACAGACACACACAGATATACACACACACAGACACACAGAGACACAGACACATACACACACACACACACACACACACACACACACACACACACACACACACGTACACAGGATCCTCAGCAAACAGCTCTAGCTAATTAGAACCTAAAAACATCACTCCATTTTTATAATAATTAGAGTTCTTTTCAGTGGCTGCAAGCTTCTGACACTGGCTTTCTATCTGAGGTAGGTAAAGCGCCTTTTGAACAGATCCAATTAGTATAGCCGTGCACAAATCTGACAGGCATCCTGAAGATCCAGTCAGAGTGACTGAAGAAAGGAGGGATGGGAGGATATGACAGAGAGCAAGGCACAAACCCTGTGAACGGAGTGGTTTCTGCTGAGAAATGTTGCTGTTTGCTGACCTTGGCTTCCCAAACCAGTTTATTGGGAAGATGATATTTTCTGGGGGCAACATTTCATTGCTTAGAAACAGAAAGAGACGCTTACCTGTCATTCTTAGGTACTCTAGAAATGGAGAGGAAAGTCCGATAAGGCAGTAGGGGAGAAAGCGGCCAGCAGAGGAGAGGAATCACCCATAGTGCATCTTCAGGAGACTCAAGCCCCTGCCTCACATGTCCAGACCTGCATGTTTATTTCTGATCTGGGAAGAGACACAATAAGGTCAGTGGTAGGTTCTGCTCTAAAGCTACCATGTGGGAAAATCACAAGTCCAAATGTTGAGGGATGAGACAGCTACTCAGGTATCCTCCAGAAAAGAGCCATGTATGTCAGGAATTTGTACTGAGTGACCGTCATAGTCACTCTGGGGTCTTCGCTGTTTGGGAAGAGAGGCTATCACCCTGTGGAACCTGAGTTTTGCTGGAAGAACCATGTGCACAGGCTCCCCTGTGAACATAGCCCGGGGGGGGGGGGTAGGAACGGAGCAGTCAGCCAAATTCTGAGGCCTTTTAGTTAGGCTATAAAAACTTGAAGTTAATAAAAACTCCTTTCTGGCCTGTTTTTCTGTGACATTAGCTCACGTTTGTAGAAAGTGCTTAGAATAGAACCGGAGGCATATGGAGCATTACGTAAATGTTACTTTCTCACTGTTCTTGTTTTATTATTATTCTTTTTGTCCTCGCCCTGGGAGGCAGATAAGGCAGGCAGTGGCCAAAGTTAGTCATTTTACGTATAATGGAAAGAAACTCAGAGCGATTAACGTGCTTAATTCATGCGGGAAAATAAACAGCAGAGGCAGGGTAGCCAGATTTTGTAACACCTGTTCTCATGGATGACTTCATTTGGCACCTGATAGCCCTCTTGGTCACACAGATACAGGACAGTGTTCATGAGCAAGGCTCTGTGTGTGACTGGAGGGATTGGTGAGCATGGTCTCAAGGTAATTTTAGCTGTTGTTGGTTTGCTTTCAAAACAGGGTTTCTCTGTGAAGCCCTGCCTGTCCTAGAACTTGCTCTGTAGACCAGGCTAGCCTTGAACTCACAGAGCTCCGTCTGCCTCTGCCTCCCGTGTGCTGGGATCAAAGGTGTGCACCACCACCACCAGGTTGCCTTGAAGCTTTGATCCTCTGCCCACACTGCCAGAGCTCTAGGATTCTCAGGTGTGCACCAGCATCCCTGGTCTATGCACTGCCCCAAGGCTTTGTGTATGTGTGTGCTAGGAAAGCACTCTAACAGACCCAGAAGTGGGTCTGAAACCACAACAAATATTTGCTCACCTTATAACTTGGAGCTGGTTTTGATAGAGACACTTTGTTATAGATTACAAGAACACATTTCATTCCATGGGAAGAAGTTTGCACATACACACTAGCAATGATTTGTTTGTCTTGAGCTATATTAAACTAAACGTTATCCAGAAAGCAAAACTTGGTGGCCTTGGAGTTCTCTTCCTGCTACAATTAATAATAATAATAATAATAATAATAATAATAATAATAATAATAATAATAATACAATAACAGCAATAATAAGGGAAAAGGAATCTCAGAGATAAAACCCACCAGGTTAGAGTATGAAATACACATCTTTTCTATTAAAGGTCATTAACCTCCAAAAGTCAATACTCAATAAGCCTCTTCTATCTCAAAACACATGTCTGTTTGCTCATCTCCTAGGCACTTCTGAGACTTGACTATTACACCCTGCCCTTTTATGCCAATTATGAGTTAGTATCAGATTGTAAAGTTGGGCTTCACACTGAGAGACAGTAACTACCTGGGTTAGAAAGTTAATGCTCAACTAACTGCATGTAGCTCAAGTTGGGTAGCAGCACACCCATTTTGCAAAAAAAAAAAAAAAAAAAAAAAAAAAAAGAAAGAAGAAATTGTCTTTCCAGGTTGATTTTGCTTTTTCTGTGCATTCCTTTGTATGGTACCAAGAACATTCTCTTCAACTAGAGGGGTTAAACTGATCATGGTATTGGTATATTGTGTTTGTGCCCAGGGGACAATTTTGTCCACTATCCATTCTTTTATCATAAGAATAGAATACACATTTTGTGTAACCAAAGGCTTGTTCTTGGGAATCATTTTGCTTTACAGTCTTTGCCCCTCCAAACTTTTGTAGCAAATGTTCTTTTAGTCAAAGAGACAGGAGATATAACTGTCTCCTGAGAGGCTCTGCCAGAGCCTGACAAATAACAGAGGTAGATGCTCGCAGCCAACCATTGGTCTGAGCACGGGGTCCCCAATGGAGGAGTTAGAGAAAGGACTGAAGGGGTTTGCAAACCCATAGGAGGAACAACAGTATCAATCAACCAGACCCCCAGAGCTCCCAGGGACTAAACCACTAACCAAAGAGTACACATGGAGGGACCCATGGTTCCAGCTGCATATGTAGCAGAGGATGGCCTTGTGAGGCATCAATGGGAGGAGAGGCTATTGGTCCTGGGAAGGCTTGATGCTCCAGTATAGAGGAATGTCAGGGCAGGAAGGCAGGAGTGGGTAGGTAGGTGGGGGAACGCCCTCATAGAAGCAGGGGGAGGGCAGATGGGATAGGGAGTTTCCAGAGGGGAAACCTGGAATGTAAATTAAGAAAATATCCAATAAAAGAAAAAAAAAGATAAAAAAATTTTTTTTGGTAGGATAGACTGAAAAATAGAATTGCTGGGTCAAAAATTATATAATTGTCCTCCCTCCCCCAAGCTAGATGGGATTTGTAGACAAACCATTCCTTTGTTTACCTCTTAGTGAACTCTTGTACAGATTTCTTGGCATCAAGGACTTTTTTTAAGGCTTATTTTATGTGTATGAAAGTGTTTGCCTGCAAGTCTGTATCTATGTCCCAATGCCTGTAAGTCTGTATCTATGTGTTGATGTCTGTAGGGGCCAGAAGATCCAAAAGGGCTTTGGATCTCATGGAACTAGAGCTGCAGAAGGTTTTAAATTGCCACATGGACGCCAGTAACTAAAGACAGGTCCTCAGTAGGTGTTCTTAATCTCCAGCCATCTCCCCTCCCCCATCATTTTCATCTATTCATACATAGTATGTTATTTCTAAAAGGTTTTAAGATTAAGTTGTAGCAATCATGCTCTCTTACTCCAAACATTTCAGCATATACTTCCTAAGACAGACATTGCTTTAACAGAATCACAGCATGTTATTAATCTCTGAAAGTTAAAATAAAATTACTTATATATTTTTATATTTATCTATCTTCTATTGATTAGCTATCTTTTTTATCATCTACCATATGTGTTATATCTACCATCTATCATAGATATTGTATCTATCATCTATCATATTTATTGTATGTATCATCTATCATTTATCATAACTGTCATCTACATATCTATCATTGATCCTAGCATACTTGTTATATCTATCATCTATCATAGATATCATATCTATCATCTATCATATTTATTGTTTCTATCATCTATTCTATCATATTTTCACTAATTATATCACCTCTTAAGAGACATTGTAAATCTTGACCCATGTGTTGAGCTCAGCTGTCTCATGCCTTTGGGTTCCCTGAGTTTTGGATAGCTCTGGTTCTTTGCTGTTTGTGACACCAATTTTTCTGAAGAGTATGGGTCATTTAGCATAATGTCTCATTGTGAAATGGCTTTGGCTGGCATTTCCCCATGATTAGATCCAGGTTATAGATTTCTGGCAGAAATACAACAGGAGTACATTGTGTTCTTTTTGGTGAATGATCTTATGAGGTACATTATGTCTCTTGTGTTTCTATGATGTTAACCTTGGTCAAGGTAGACCACTCTTCCCATTAGGAGGCATAGCTTCATAATTAATGGTTATGTTTAGTGGCAACTCTGAGACTATGAGACATTCTTACTCTTCATTTTTTATTTCTTAGTTTTTGCTCACCAGGTTAAACATTCAAATCAATAGATGCTTAGGCCAATTGTGAGAGTTGCTGATGGTAGTGTTATATTTCAATCATTCATTAATTGACTTTGTAATTTAAGAAAGATGTTTTTTTTCTGCCCAACTTATTTGTTTGTATCAGCATATTTGATCTGTGGCTGTCACTCTGTGTTGTGATGCTCAGATTGTCCCAGATTTGGCCTGCGGAAACAGGCTGGCTTCCATGTCCCTTATTCTCTGAAGACTTCCTTCTTTTCTGGATCATTGGGTTATTCTGACTTGACAGCACATCTGCATCATAACAGGGGTACCAGGGAAGCCACAGCTCTCCAAAGTCTCTTTCTGCCCTTTGTATTTTTTCCTGATTCCCTCAAATCTTTACCACAGGGCAGGGTGTTTTACAACATTTGAACGAAGTGTCCAAAATGAGACTTAAGCCTTCTAATTATCTGGCTAGTGGGCCTTCTTCACCCAGCCCTTTGGATCATCCATGCCCCTTGTGACACTTTGAATGTAATTGACCCTTATAGGCACACAGGAAGTGGCACTATTAGGAGATGTGGCCTTGTTGGAGTAGGTGTGCCTTTGCTAAAGGAAGTGTGTCACTGTGGGATGAGCTTTGAGGTCTCATATGTTTAAACTACGCACTGTGAGGGACACAGTCTCCTGCTGCTGCTTTCAGACCAAAATGTAGAACTCTCAACTTCTTCTCCAGAACCTTGTCTGCCTGCACACTGCCATGTTATCTGCCATGACCATAATGGACTAAACCTTTGAAAGCCAGCCCCAATGAAATGTTTTCCTTTATAAGAGTTGCCGTAGTTATAGTGTCTTTTCACACAGCAATAAAACCCCTTACTAAAATACCCCTCTGATCCACAGAGCAGGGAACTTCTCTATGTCTCACACCATCTGCTGGACTTTCAAAAGCCTACACCTTTACTCTGAATCTGTTTCCTGTGAGAGTATCACACTCCCCAGACAAATAGGTATGGGGACAGGGACTAAGACAGTTGACTAAGCAGCCAACCTACACAAAGATAGCCCCCACAACAAAGAACATTCGGCTCTAAAAGCCAATACTGTCAGTGTTGAGAGCTTCTTTCTACTGATTTTTGTTCCAAATCTATGTTTTCCCATTAAAATGTGTAGTGGGAGAAGTGAGGAGCTGGTGTGAATCACCTCTGCAGAAGTCTCTAGGCCCATACACTTGGGAGTAACTAGTCAAGGACATTTTTTTTTTTTTGGACTTGATAATCTCCCATGGCTGTCTCTCATTGGCTACCCTTAAGTAGGTGCTCAAGAGCAGACAGCTAGCTGATGCAGTCCTTAGGGGTCAGCTTCCTGGGACACAGAGTGAACAGTAGAAGCCGGGGCAGCAAACTGGGAGGAGGACATGCATTATTCTGTACTCTCTTCTGTCTTCAGCATCAAGGACGGTCCTGTTGATGAACTGACTGTCTCATTCATTTCTTCATTAGTTACTTGGCTTGACAGTTAGAAGCCTTCTCAGAAGCCGTCTCTCTATCCCCAGCCGGAGATTTCCTCTCTTTATTCCTCACCCCCTTTTAGTATCTCTGGGAGTTAGTGCTCATGCATCTGTCTTCTTCACGAAGGTCCTGAGCTCCTGCTGAGCAGGGCTGACCATTATTGAGCAGATATCCCTATGGTTTGGTACAGGAGGCTGACCAGCAGTCCACAGAATGTGCTCTGAAAGCAAATGTCTGTGGAGCTATGTCACTGGATCGAGCTGCTGAAGACCTTGCTTGAGAAGGTGCAGTTGTCAGTTAATGGCAAGAGATTGGGCCATGTATGTTCTTGGCTCAGAGAGCACAAGCATTCGGGTCTTCTGAGAGACTTCCTGGGGGTTATGAGATTGACTGTGGCTGACCTTGTTAAATCTTGACTGGGGGTCTGGGACTTCCTTTTGAGAGTCAGCAGGCTGCCATCACAGTTCCGGTATGTGTACATGAAAGATGTACCACCCTTTAACTGAGTCAATGGCCTTTGGAGCTAAGCCACCAGATCTCCAGTCCAGGCTCTGACACTGTTAGCCATGTGATCTGTGGCAAGGGAGGAATGATCCTCCTTTAACCAATCTACAAAATGAGACTACAAAGCAATCTGGTGGGACTGTTGTAAATGCTTTCTGAACTCTTCCTTCATAACCTGGACAGCATTCCCACCACCATTCCCCCCAACACACACACACACACACACACACACACACACACACACACACACACATACCATTAGGTTAGGAGTGGGATAAGAAAGAGAGAGAAAGGGAAGGGAAAGGAGAGGGGGAGGAGAAAGGAGAGTAGGAGAAAGAAAAGGGAGAAGAAGAGAAAAAGAAGAGGAATAATAATAATAATTTGGAAGTCTGTGTGTTCTATTCCATTCCCACTGCTATGACCTTGGTACAGCCTATCATTCTTGCATACCTTTTAAGAAACCATGACTGCTCTCCTTCTAATTCACCTCCCATGACACCCAGGGTGACCCTTTAAAAATGCAAATGGAATCATCTTTCTCCTTTAAGCAGGATATCTCTAGAGAGTAAAGCTTCAACTCTTGGTCTGCCTTGGTCTCTAGGTCCTGAGTGATCTGATCCTGAATGCTTGGTATCTGTGAGGGTCACCTCCTTTCCCTTCCATCTGCTGGGCTTCCCATACACCGCCACATGCAATTCCTCAAACCTATTCATTTTCCTTTTGTCCCCACTGCTGGACTACCTCCTTCTGATTTTTGCATAAGGCTAACTCCAGAACGTTTCTTGGGAGGATGCCATTTCCTCCAGGAAGTTCAGCAATCCTGTGAGAGGTTCCCACATCCTTGCTTTTTAAAAAATTTCCTTAAATTCTATTATGGAGCACCTTATATTTTATCTGCTTCCTCCTTCCTGTCCTCTGACCTCATAGTACCTGGTAGAATGAAGACTCTCAATGCTTAATGATTATCCAATGGATTTATATATTTGGAAATGCTCAAATAACAAGATGCCCACACAATTAGAATTGTTACACAATATCTAACCTTTGATAGAGGTTGCTACCCAGGACTGCTTTCCACCCATGTGTCTTCCTCCATGGTTGATAGCCTTCTCCTTCTTCTCCTCCCCTTCCTCTTTGTCTCCTCCCACCCCCTTCCTCTCTTCTTCTCCCAGCTCCACCTCCTCTTCTACTGCCTAATCACTGAGCTCCACTGTGAATACAATGTAGCAGAATAAATATCCTGCTACAATAACCCCTGTCCTTATCATAAACCCCTTGTGCCACATGAAGGGCTGTGTTCAGACTGAGATCAGTCCATCTTGTCTGGGTGGGGACATGGAGAATAGTGGACTGTCACTGTCATGTGACCTGGTGACTTGGCCTCAGAGACTCTTGCACTTTCCAACCTTAGGTAGTGAAGAGGAGAAACGATGGGTGAGAAGAGAAGAAACCAGAGGGAAATTACAGGAATGCTAACTACCAGTGCTTCTTGTATTCCATCCTCAGGAGTCCACTGCTGCATCTAGTGAAGTTGTCCTGGTCCAGTCAGCCTTAGGCCACCAGCTACTGTCCCGTAGCAGACAGAATTGGGTTTACCAAAGAGAGATAAGGTAGCAGGGAGTTGGGGGAGGGGTTCGGAGCTTAGTTGGTATTTAAATGAAGCAGAGTTTTGATGAACTTTAAGCAGACTGTGTACAGTGAGATCTGCATCGGCGCTGGACAGCAAATAGATGCAGACAGCAGTTTCCTTGGAAACCACAGATTGAGGGAGATGAGGAATGTTGTGTCTAGGAGTCCTTTGTTTGGAGCTCTCACCAGGCCGTCTATAAAGACTGTCTTTTTGAAATCAACGTGACTTAGTGCTCCAGGGTGTGAGAGAGAGATTTCGATCTTTCTGGTCTAATTTCAGACCATCTTTCTTGATAAGTCCCTCAGTAAGTGGGAAAGCAGCAGTCATAATGAAGGCTTGGGTGGCATCGTGACTCGGCCCAGTAGCCTGCTGTGGAAGTCACTACAGTACTCTGTGTCCGTTATCTGTCTTTTCTATTTGTCTGTCTGGCATGATGAAAGGCCAGGAAAAGTTTTACTTTCTCATTTAAGACTAAGTTTAATTTTCTTGGGGTTCACCAGTGTTCCCCCTTTCTTTGATTTCTATAATAAGCTCCCTCAAAATGGATGCCTCAAAAAGGGAAAATGTAGTTTCATAGTTCTAGAAGCCAGGGTCCAGAAGCCTGCGACAGGCCTAGGTCTGCTTCTCTTCTAGATTTTGCTTACTGCCTATTACCCATGGCTCTTGGTGTTTCTTGGCTTGTAGACACATAACTCAAGTTGGCCATTATCATCACTGCCACCACCACCACCACCACTACCACCATCATCATCATAATTTTCTTTTTTGACATAATGCCTCATACAGTTCAGGCTGGCCTGGAACTCACTGTGTAACCAGGACTGGCTTGACTTTCAGACCTTTCTGGTTCTACCTCCTGCTCAGTGTGATTCTAGGCATTTGTTTATCATGCTGGTTTACGATATGGCGGGGATTGAATGCAGAGCTTAGTGCATGCTAGGCTAGCACCCTACCACTGAGCTCCGTCTGCAGCCCCTTGGCCTCCATCTTGACCAGTTCCTTCTGTGCTTGTCCCTTTACATGAAGGTCTTCTGGTAAGGGCATGGTTCTATTGGATTAATGACGCACACTCTTCTAGCAGGGTCTCAGATCAGTTTAGCCAGTTATGCCTCTAACAATCGTGTTGCCAAGTAAGAGTAAGAAACTTAGGGGAGATTAGGACCTCAACCTGCCTCTCATGGGGGACATGGTTCAACTCCTAACAATAAAGAACAGAATAAATCTGTTCCTAAGCTCCAGCCTTACGAGGAGCAGATGTCCATGCTATCCAGATTTGGAGGGGCACTTGTTTGGGAGTGTCTCAGAAGAGCATTGGGATCTACGTTTCTGTTTCAACACTGTCCTCCCGTGACTTTGCACAGAACTCAGACTCACTACACACGGTAAATCCCGGATCTGCCACATCATGTTCAAACTTCCACATCTGGCTTTATTTGATGCTGCGATGATTAGAACCCCAAACAGCAGCTGCTCCCTAAAGAGTGCGTCCGAAGTAGCAGCAGCTCTTCCGATGGAAGGGGTCAGGTTGTGGGGATGGGTTTGCAGAGGCCAATGAATTGAAGGTTCAGCACTGGCTGATGTGGAAGCAAGAGGAAAGCACTGGATCTATCCAGACCAGCTGTGGTAGTAAGCCCCGTGCTCAGTGTGGGCCACACACAACCCCTGAGGGCTTTGCCTTCCTCACTCATGAAGTAGAGTTAATATTACCTATACCAGTGACTGGTGTGGGAATAAAGGGCAAAGCTGGGCCTAAGGCATTGAAGAAAGCAGCTGGCATGGATCAATGCAAAATGAACAGCAAAGACACGGGCCCAACCTCAGAGGAGGAAGTAACGAAGGGAAGACAGCTCCTCTGTCATTTCTTTTATTTCAACATGGAGTCTCCACTTCATGGGGGTATGCACAGAAGTAGGTCTCTAGTGGGTCTTGATCAAGTGGAGGAGACAGTGAGGCAGGTTTCAAGGTACTGCCAATCTCAACTAGATCAGGAGCCAGTCTCAGTGTAGACCCAGGTACTAAGTAAGGCAGTCCAGACCCTTGGCTTGCTTTAGGTGGGCTATGTCCAACACATGATGTCACACCCCCAGTCTCCTTCTTTATTAGCATTTGGTTGAAAAAAAAAAAGTGAACATGAGTCCATAGTGGCCAAGTTCTAAACGTTACCCCTCCCCCAGCCACCACTGAGAACAGGACACCTTCTGTTCTAGAGAACTTAGTAGTTTATCAGGTATTGGGTGAAATACCCTCCACCAACAATCCCATCTCGATTTCAAGGCAAACCCTTGGGGGTCAAGCAGACTTTGACACAAGCAAGCGCCAAATGCTAGGCTGCTTGGTGAAGTCACTTGTGTGCTTAACCCTCCCTCCCTTTGTAGACATGAGAATTGATGGTATCCAGCACAGTACCTCGCTCACCGATGACACTAGCTTTCTGTGAAACCAAGTATTTGCAGGGCCAGCAGCAAAGGGACCTTCAGCTGTTTCTCTTTTGGGGAGACAGTGTGACCCTAGCTTTGGGAAAGACATTCCCAGTACCATAGGACTGCACACACAGTCATTTCTTAACACTGTTCCTCCATCCTTTTACATGATGTAGTGACCTGGGATAATGAAGACAAAAGATGCCTCTTGAAAGCAACTCTGGGCACCAGCTTTTGGCTCATCCTGATCTCGGGCTTTGGGAACAATCTAATCCCTGAAAACATTTGCTTCCTTTTTCTTTCCAACTCCCACATGCTCTCCAGAGCAGGGCCTAGGAGCAGAATAAGAGGTGAGGGAGAAGGAGTCTCAAGCTGTGATAAATGCGATGGGAAGACTCGCCCTGATCTTACTTTTGCTTTCATTGCAGAATTTCTTTTTGGATAATTACAGTTTGTCTTCCGCCTTCCCTCCACCCCATGCCATAGTCTAAGCTCCAGAGTAGCAATTTGTTTGGCTTGCTGCTGAATCCCTGGCACCCAGCACAGTGTCTGGCACTCAAGAGCACATGTTGATTAAATAGAATCGATTGAATGACTATGATCGGCCACTGTGATTGTTTTAAATTCTGACAGTATGGAGGCTTAAAATCCAACCTTCTATATTGCCTCCTGGAAATTCTATTCAGTATGTCTGGCTTAGGGCCCAAGAAAAGACTTCTAAAAAAAATCTTCATATATCTGGAAGGATCCATAAAAAATAAATCACTTTGGTTGCATGTGGGGAGGGGCAGTGGGCAATTAGAGGCCACAGATGACTCGGAGATTTAACAGAGTACCACTCTACGTGGCTTTTACTGTGAGTGGGGCATTGCATGCTCATGAAGAAAGTACAACTTAAATTAAATATTAAAAAAAAAATTAAAGCCCAGTGATTTTTGACTGTGAGCCAGGATTGAAATTGCCTCTGGAGACCAGTTATTTCAAAAGAGTACAAGTCCCGGGCAACTTCCTGGTTTCACAGTGATCCTTCTGGATGGTTTCTTGTTTAGCCGATGAGGGAGGGAGGTCTTTGGGATTCTGAGACACACAAATATGGGGTTTTCTGCTCTCTTTAGCCAACAAGAACTTGGTTTGGCTGGGACACTGAAGAGCAGTGGATTCCTCCAACACCAGCATACTGGGATAGAATTGTTCCTGGTGGTGATTTTCCCTCCATGTTGTTATGCTCTGGACTGTGTGGACAGAAACAGCCACATGCTAGTTTATCTTTTACAAGTCCATATTCATTTACTTCATGTTAGAAGGCTGACCAAGGGGGCCTGGCACAGCTAAAGGTGTTCAGGCTAGCTCTTGATTCTGGTTTCAGACATTTCATCCTTGCTTCCACCACCACCACCCCCCCTTATTATATGGAAATTGAAAGCTACCAAGCCCCCTTTTGTCCTTTAAAGCCCTGGGAAAAGAGTCTGACTGCTTTTTAGAGCTCCGGCAAGGCTCAGAGATTCCACAGTCCTTGTGATGACCAGGGTGAGGGCAGAGTGGATTGCATGTTGGATTCGATGTGTATCTTAGTATTGGGGTCAGATCCTGGCATTACTACCTGCTGTGTGACTGGAACAAATCCTTCCTAAAGCCTCAGCTTCTTAAGCAGAAGAATGGTAATTGTAACAGTATATATAACTCAGAAATCTCAAGTTTGATAAGCATGTGCTCTGTTTTTAAGGCTGGCTTCAACTGGGTAATATTTATAACAACAATCCACGGTTTGAAGGTCCTCACCAAAACCTGAGGCTGGTGAGATGGCTTAATGGGAAAAGGTGCTTGCTGCTGAGCCTGACAATCTGAATTCAATCCCTGGGATTACGTGGTAGAAGGAAAGACTTACACAAGCTGTCCTTTGATTTCCACCCATGTGATGAGACAGATGCATGCTCTCTCTCTCTCTCTCTCTCTCTCTCTCTCTCTGACACATAAATAAATAAAAAACTATAATCCTCACTGTGGGTATAGAGAGTGCAAAAGCTTAATCCAACCACAGCATTTGGATGTAGGGACCTCTGAGGAGGGACCTAAGGTTAAGAAAAGAAGAGACTTGAACCAGGCCATTCTGTCTTGGCATGTGATGCCCTCTGCCACCTTGAGTCCCACAAAGAGTTTTCTCTAATATCTGATCTTGAATTTCTCATCCTTCAGAATCATGAGCCAAATAAACACCTATCCTTTATAAATTGATAAATATGTTACTCGATTATAGTAGTGGCAAACGCAGTAAGACACCATATCAGAACTCTTGGCAAAAGCTGTTAGATTTTCTGAAGCCCCTTGAAGAAGAGGGCAGATGGGTGATAGGATTGAACTAGACAGAACGAGGAAGTCTTTACACCCCCCTGTAAGTATACCTCCCTTCTAAAAATCCCTCTCATCCCGGGATATCTCCTCCAGCTTTCCTTCTGGGTACCTGCCTCTGGTCTCTTTTCACTTCTGTATCACTTCCTTTCATGGTTGGGTTCTAGCCACAAAAGTGCTGTCTGAGAACCAGACACTGACCTAAACCCCAAAGTTTAAAGCTCTCCCTGGAAACTTCTGGTTTGGAGAGCATGATGAAGATGATCTCTTCTGCAGAAACGACCATGCCAAGGTTGTGGTCATGTGATCACATCTTCCTGGGTGTCCCTGGAGGCATGTAATGGTAGAGCTCTAATCTCATTGATCTGGCACTCGTCTCTCAGAGCACAAAGGCTTGGTGGTGCTTTAGTGAAGCCCTCTGTGTGTGGCGACCTGTTAGGGGTCTCCTTTCCTCTACTGGACTTACAGTTAGAGGCAAGACAGAACTCCTCCAGAGGAGTCCCCTGATGAACATTGCTGGCAATCCGAGCTCCTGGACAAAACAGGAGGTCAACAGAGGATAGTCTCTGGGCGTCAGAACGAGGAGATACTCCTGGAGCTCACTGAGGGGATGGAAGGCTAAAACTAACAATACTATGGGCATCTCAGACAAATAACTCAAAGGAGCCACCCAGGCTCTTAAGTGTGGGTGTGCAGAAGTCATCAGCTCTGCAGGGCTCCGTGAAGTCCCAAAGCCACTGCTGGCTTAGAGAGGTGTTATTTTCCATGGGAGTCAGCCAAATTACAGTGGGGTTGACAGAAGTTGTTCCATGACGTTGCCAGGGACAAAACAAAACATTCAGCTCTCTGTGCAGGGAAACCTCACCACCCACAACGTCACTGAGGGGCAGGACACATGCACACCACATATACAAGGCATATATGCAAACACAGTCTGGGTAATTAGTAGTCTCGGCTTTCCTGGAAGGCACATGCTTTTCGATCTAGTGGGTTGACAGGAAATACTCTAAATCATTCTTTGCCAAGTTGAGGGGTGGCAGAACAGAATTAGCCAGCTAATTCTGTATTTTTACCAAAGAACTAGCATGAACTGATTCTTCAGTGGGGATTTCCAATCCAACTTTCGATTTGTGTTTTTTAGACTGTTCACACAGATCTGCAGAACAACTGTGTTCATTTTGGGGAAAGTAAAGTAAGCTTAAGCCCGCAATGGAATCTCTTGCTTTAATTTTAACACTGGAACATCACCAAAGCTGTTGGATGTACCAAGCCTGGGATATTTTTGAAGAGTATTTAGTCTTAGATAGAGCATGTGCTCTTACTTGTGGGCATCAGTAAAAATGTTGAATAATTAACCAGAATTTGGTTTTGAAAAATGTAGATGGGTTGACCACAGAGCAGCTGCAGGAAAGGATTCAGGGTCTTTTTTGAACAGGGTCTGCTGGGACTTCCCTTGCCAGGTGGAAAAAGAGAGGAGAGTCGGGTGTTCCTGAGGCACTGCTGTGTTGACTATGAGACTATTGGAAGGGACCTGCACAGGCATGACTCATGACCATAATGAAGAAGAACGTTCCCTGTGTGTTGATTTCCTTACCTGGTTTGAAATCTAGATACTGGAGACAAAACTAATTACAGAGAACTGGTATGGTCCCTTCTAGCCTCTTTCCCAGTGTGGAGGGTGGTGAGGAAGTCCCGCCATGCTTGGAGTGTCTTTTATGCAGCCCTACTCACTGACCAGGTCCACGGAATGCAGGCAATGGCTAAGCAAGCCTTGGCCTTCTCTTTACCTCCACCCAACTCTTCTGCTGCCACTTGGGTCCAGCTGACCTAACGCAGAAGTTGCAGATCAGAAGGAAGTGTACAGTGAAGACCCAAAGGCAGGAAGACCAGCATCTCTAGTGTCCCTTCACCGAACCACAAGAACTCAGAGGGAATGACTTGAAATTAAGTCAAGTTCTGAGTCTCATTTTTGGCTTGGTTTAGGTTTCAGTGTATGTTAGATTTGACACATAACAGGTATATATATTTATGGGATGCGGCATGATTTTTGAATATAATGTGCACTGTGATGCTCAAAGCAAGGCAATTAGCACGTTGATCAGCTTTGATGTGTTATGATTTGGATGTAAAACTCTCCCACAGGCTAACCTGTTTGAACATTTGGTCCTCAGTTGGTGGAGCTAATTTGAGAGGCTGTAGAACTTTTGGGGTGTAGGGCTTATCCACAGAAGAGGAAGAAGTGGAAAGGTGAACATAAGAAGTCGGAAGAGATCTCATTTCTCTGAGCCCCAGAAACGCCTCAGACAAGAACAGCAGGAGACGCAGCGACGTGTAATCCAGACAGCTTCCCTTTCCTCCACACTCCAAACTGAAAATGTTATTGTACTAAAAATGCAAATGGAGCTAAAATTAGCGTAATTTCGCTCCCCCAAGGGCACCTACCCCATTTCCTGAAGCAAACACATTTACATGATTTTATGCTAAGAAGAAATAATTACTCAACTTCAAAAAAAGAGAGCCTCTGAAGCACGTGGTTCTGCCGCTTTCCATTGCTGATGTGAGCTCAGTAGCAGTCCAGCGGGTCTGCTTTGTGAATTTTGCTCCGGTTTCACTGTGCTAGGCATGGAAATAATGTTAGCAAAGGAAAAGGCAGATGCAGTGGTGTGGGCCAGGCCAGCGGAGCTGGAGAAAGGCAGAGGGGTTCCTCTTACAGATGAACACACCTTGCTGCTTCCTTATCCAGTTGATATCCGAGTTAGACCACCTCAAGACAGTACAAAATAATATTTCAAAATATTAAAACTGTACAGGCAGAACTCACACATTCTAAGGCATCGTGACCTACAGGAAGATGGCTCCGGCCTCTACCCTTTCACTACATGGAAGTGGGTGGAGTATCATGGTGTGCTTTGCAACGTCGTCACTGTCATTATTCTGTTCTTTCATTCTGTGTGCAGCTGGCCTGTGTTGGGACTGTGTGACCTTGGGGACATAGTTATGGCAATGTTGTGGTGGTTCTAGCCAAACTGACCAAGGACTGGCTTCCTCATTTTAAGTTGAGATCTCTGGGTTTGATGTCTGTTTGACCTCCGTATGTTACTAGGTCACCATGTCACCATGACCTGTCTTGTTCCTTAAACTTCATGGAGACTGGGGCTGGTTGTCCCTGTGACTGTCTATGTGTGAGTAATGTGCTTTCTAGTTTTTCCTTCCTGGAAAAGGTATGTCCAGTTTTGCAAGAGCCGAGTGCTTCCCTGTTGCATTTTCTGGAGCTAAAGCAAGTTCTCTTGGGGAACTGGATGGGGATGATCCTCTAGGAATTATGACTATATCCACGTCCCCTCTCCAGCTCAGTAGTACAGTTTTTCCAGACCTGAGTCAGGCTGAGATCACTGGCCTAACCTTTGGTGCTTTGGATTTGAAAAAGTAGAGCAAGGCTCACATGCAAGTGTGTTGACTATGAAGGACGATGAAATGGTACTGAGTCTCCTTCAGCCTCAGACACAAGATGAATGTTCTGTAAAATATCCCCCTGCTCTCCCTGTCCTCCTCCATCTCTCTCCTCCTCTCGTCTGTCTTCTTCCCCTCCTTTCTCCCCTCATCTTCTTCCTCTTCTCCTCCCCTTCTTCTTCTCCAGCTTTCTCTTCCTTGTCTTTATTCTCCCTCTCCTCTTCTTCCTTCCTGTCTCCCATCTGCTTCATCCTGCTCTTCTTAGTCTCATGTAGTCCAGGTTAGCCTGGAGCTTGCTTGGTAGACAAGGATAACCTTGAACTCCTTGACCTTCCTGCTTCTACCTTCCAAATTCTATCATTACATCAGGCCAAACAAACACAGGTTTCTTGTTGTTGACATTATTTATACGATTTCAATACTGAGGTCAGAGACATTCAAAATCTATCCCAAGACCAAGAGAGCTAGGACTCAGACCTTGATTAATCAGTGTGCAATGTCCCTGATCTTTACACACACACTCCCATCCCCAGGCTTGTTTGATGATGACGTAATGACAACGTTCATGATAGGAAACTGAAACCAAGAGTCAAGCTCACTGGCATGGTGTTCAGTGAAAAGCACAGAAGAGAAAGTGGTGCACCCATCAAGTTTTAAAGTCAATATAGAATTTAACTATGGTGGTAGACGTTAGATTAGTCATCCTTGACACAGGGTACAGGGAGATGGGAAGGGGCATAAAGGCAAGTTTGTGGGGGGTGCTGGTAATATTCAGAACCTTGTCTTTATCGTTAGTTACATGGGCATATTTGGATGATAAAAATCCAGCAAGCTGTGCTTGAGAATTGTGCACATTGGCCAGGTCCAGTGAGACAGGAACGTAATCACAACTCCTGAGTGGTTGAAGCAGGAAGTGTGTAAGCTCAATGCACAAACAGCTCAGCAAGACTGTCTCAAAACAAAAAGTGAAAGGAGGCTACGGATACAGTTTAGTGTGGCACTTGCCTAATGTATGTGATGCCCTGGGTTCAGTCCCTACTTAAACAGCAGCAAAAAAAGATGTGTGCACATGATTGCTGTTGTATTATACATCAATTTAATCAGTCAAGTAAGAAACAAAAATAAATCACGGAACTGAATTTAGAGAAAATGCCAACACATCCTCTCCCTTCATAGTTAAGTTACTGTTTTAATATGTGAAAACTGTTATATAGTTGCAGGATACATGCCGATTTTCATCTCACTGTCTTCATTCAATGGCAATCAGTTTTTTAGTATTAATATAATCATCAACTAGATGACTCTATATCCCATCTCATATTTTCCATGACTCGGTTTGTTTTCTTAGCTCATAGATCAGGCAAAAGCCCCTCTAAGAACTCTGAGTACTGTGGGAATCATCACTAATGTTACTGTTAATCTTTGATGCTTTGTACACATTAATTTTATTGGTGTATAAGACACATGGAGAGAGATGTGGTTTGAATGAGAAATGTTTCCCATGGGTTCATACATTTTATTTAAGACTTGTTCCCTGGTGGAACTATTTGGGAAGGTTTTGGCATCTTTAGATAGTGGAGCCTTGCTGGAGGAACTGTGTCATGGGGGGCAAGGGGATAGGGTAAGGTTTTATAGCCTGGCCCCACTCCCCCATTTCTTATTTTTTTCTGTCTGTCTGTCTGTCTGTCTGTCTGTCTCTCTCTCTTTTTCTATGTCTGTCTCTGTGTATCTCTCTGTCTCTGTCTTTCTCTGTCTCTCTATCTCTCTGTGTCTCTCTATGTCCATCTCTCTGTCTCACTCTGTTTCTGTCTCTCTCTGTGTTTATGTCTCTCTCTGTGCCTTTGTCTGTCTGTCTTTCTATCTGTCTGTTTGTGTATGTATGTCTCTGTGTGTTTTTGTCTTTCTGTGTGTTTCTGTGTCTCTGTCTCTGTGTGTATTTCTTTGTCTCTGTCTTTCTGTGTGTCTCTGTGTCTGTTCTCTCTCTCTCTCTCTCTCTCTCTCTCTCTCTCTCTCTCTCTCTCTCTCTCTTTCCTTCCTGACAAGCCTCATGCTCCTGCTGACATGCCTTCCCATCATGTTAGACCGTATGTTCTCTAGAGCTGTAAGCCAAAATAAACCCTTTTCTCCTCTGACTTGCCTTTTTTTCAGGGAATTCTATCATGGCCACAGAAATGTACCCAATCCACAAGCCATGAAACACACATCATGTGTGAGGGTTTGATAAACTTTCAGCAATCATACTGTGTAGCCATCTCCAGGTCAAGGAGGAGGCTATGAACTATCCCCAATAACTGCTCTTCATACCCCTTATCATGCATCACCCCCTCTCCCCACAGTCAACCATCAGAGATGTGTTCAACGCAGAAGAAGTCCCCTGGAGCCACGTGTTCCATCTGAGATCATGTGGTTTTATCATTGGGGCAATTCTTCCCTGGGGGATACAGTTATGAGCAATGTTAGTGTTTCTCTCGAATTCTTGAGGGACACAACTGAAAGGCCACTTTTCTTGAAGTCACAATCCTTTCTTAGGACAAACCCAGGCCCATCCAGCTGTGTACGGACCATGGCAGCTCTTTCCTTAGAGATCAGATATACGGTGACAGTGAAACTACCAGTTCACAGTGGGCTGGTGATGATGAATTTAATTTGTTTGGCAGACAGACCATATTTGAGTCCTCTGTTTTTCTTCTTGATGTCTTTGATCAGTTGTGTTTTCAAAAAAGCTGTGTAGTTAGTGGATAATTAATTTGTATTTATATTATCATTTAATTTTCCTTAAGATATCTGTAGATTATGTACTTATGGACCCTCTTTGTCCCTAATATTAGAGATGTTATTTTCTATGTATTTTTAATTTTTTGCCCTGTAAGCTTTTCTAGTTTTTCTTTTTCAGTACTAAGAGTTGAATCTCTGTCCTTGTGCATGCCAGTCAAGTACCCAGTCACTGGGTTATGTCTAGGCACTTTTTTTTGAGATGTGGTCTTGCTTAGTTGTCCACTCCAGGTAGGTCTTGACTTACAATCTTAAGAAACTTTATCACCAGGCCCAGTAAGAACCTTGCTTTACTTCTTCCCCTTGGACACTGGCTTTAATTATTTTCTTCTTGCGACATTTCAAGTTTTAAGCACACCCGTTATTTTCTGTCTTTTTAGTCACTTAACTAAAATAGTTTCTAATCCACCTATTAACAAATGAGTTTAAAAGAATGTTATTTCTTTGTGGGGGTCTTTCCAAAACTAAGCTAAAGGCAGACAAACTGGATCAAACTGGGACATATCTTTTCCATTTTGTTGAGGTTTTTCTTTTGATCTCCAGCAGCATGGTTGGTCCAGCACAGTCCAGTCAACAACTGCTGAAAATAAAACTCACCAGTGTCATAGATAAAGACATATCCACATGTGGCATGTCCCCAGGTCCATCTTGAAGTCCAGCCTGTGTAACTCAACTGCTACACATCATGGCTGAGGTTCTGGCTTGCCCAAAGACTCAACCTCTTTTGTTGGCCTGAAACTCAGAACTCTTTTCTCCTTTATGTGTTTGGGGAACATTACAAGAATGAACCCTGAAAACATGGAAGCGGGATTGTTGAGACAGTCTCATGTCACCCAGATTGCCCTTAAAATCCTGATCTCTCTGCCTCTTATGCCCACATGCTGGGATGACAGATCAGTGCCAGCATGTCCAGCTCAGGTTTAAAAAATTGTTTTCTGATGATTTTCCAACTCTACAAGATAAATCTGCACCATCAGTCATTATGTAATTAAACTTCTGAGTCCATCAACAGTTTTTATGATCAAGGAATTCACCTTGTTTGGTTTAATCACAGCATGTAATCAACACCAAACTTAATTTTGCTCTGCCCCTCTCTCTCTTTAGTATCATTTGTTTGTACTTTAATTTAGCCTAGCACAATATAGATTTATGCAAGCCTCTAGTGACATTTTGAGGATACGACTTGAATCATCACCTGTTACCCAGGCTCCTCAGCCTGTCTGATTTATGTTGTTGTTTTCTCAGGGCCAAAAGGGAGATGTATGAATGAGTTATGAATGAGTTATTCATTTATCTTTAATCTAGTTGGCTTTGGAAACATGTGGAAATATACAAGCAAATTTAGTTTTATGAATCTGCATCCAACTGTGTATCACTTTGTGGACTGAAATCCGAGTTCATTTTTAGTCGAAAGAAGAGAGAATGTAATTCAAGAAGTATCCAAATGGAAACTAAACCTAGAAAGAAGGGGGATAGAAAGCAAGATGCCAGTGGAGGTGGGGGGTTAGAGACTCTGGGAAACCAAATTTGTAAGGAAAAGGGTTAGGGTTTAGCAGACTTGAGCTGAACCTCGGGATTTTGCTCAGCTAGGAGCTTATGGGCAGGTTTGCTCTGTCAGTCAGAGGTGCAACAAGAAGATAACAGGAAAGAGAATGGGTATGAGCAAGGCCATGCCTGAAGGAAGTAAGAGATCTCTTTTCCTGATGAGTCAAGACGTGGCTAAGTGGCAGCTGTCCCATGCCCCCTTTACAGGGACTCTCAGGCCACTGCACACCTCCAGTCTTCTGTTTCTGTATTTCTAAAACAAAGAAATGAAAACCAACCATCTAAGCCCACAAAATTTCAAGATTTAGGAAGGGATTTTTAAGGTTTAACCCAGTGTTTAGACTTTTAAAACCATTTGATGTTGGTGCAGGCTGGTTCGCTGTATGGGTGTATGTACGTTTGTTTAGGGAAAAGGGTCTTTCCTGCTGATACATTCTACAATATTCCAAGGTTGAAGAAATTTATCAGGAGATAAAAGTGAATAATTTAGTCATAGTAACAAGTGTGTTTATGTTAATTTGACAGCATCTTATTGGGTCCTTCTGTTTCACAAATGTATAGGAGAATAAGTAGTAGTTTTTGCCTGGGCAAGTCAATCAGTTGTCAGCTTGAGCAGAGGTGAGTCTCTTGGAATGGGTTGAATTGATTCAACATGGGATTCTGGTTGTAGTTCTGGCAGTACCTGATACAACACTAACCCTCAGCTTTCTCAACCCCCAAATGGTATTAGAAAACATGCCTTCTTACTACCTGAAATTCTTCCTTCAAGTGAAACATGGCTAAGTTGGATCTGAGAGAGCAACCCATGAATGAATCTTAGTCTGCTCCTATGGAACATAAAGATTAGTTGGAAGTTGTGACTGTTAATGTTATAGGCCAATGTGACTGAACTGAGAAACACCCGGGAGATTAGTAAAACCCATCCTTGGATGTATATGTGAGGGCAGTTTCAGAGACAATTCGATCATGAGGCTCTGACACAATGAATGGTTCATCCACTGAGGAGTCAATGTTTGAGAGACTGTTGATGGACCTGTTAAGGTGAGACCAATGGAGAAAGCATGTCACTAGTGGTATGTCCTTGGTGGGTGTAATTGCTTGTTCTCCTCATGCTTCTGCTTCACTGGCCACTCTGAGGCAAGCTTCTCTACTTGGGAAGGCCCTCCATTCCACGATGAGTGGAAATCTCTGAAACCTTCTTTCTTCTCTTAATTCATTTCAGTCTAGATTTGACAATAACAGGGAGAAAACATGATCATCTATGGAGGTTGATTTTCCTATAGTAAATATACAACAGTGGAATTTAAAAGTAATCAACACTCTCTTAGTGTTTCTATTGCTATGATTAAACACCATGACCAAAATTAAGTTGAGGAGGAAAGGGTTTATTTTGTTTACACTTCCATATCACGGTTCATCTTTGAAAGGCATTGAGGCAGGAACCTGGATACAAGTACTGGTTCATAAGCCATGGACAAGTGCTATTTATTGGCTTGTTTCTCAAGGCTTGCTCAGCCTGCTTCTTATAACACCCAGGAGCAAAAGTCCAAGGGTGGTATGGCCCACCGTGAGGTGTGTTCTCTCATATCAATCCTCAATAAAGAAAATATAACACAGGTTTGCTCACAGGCCAAACTAGTGGGGCTCTTTCCCAAAGACTCTAGCTTGGACAAATTGATGTTAAAATAGTCAGCACAGATATGTACCATTATTCAGCTTAGATGGGAGTCTGAATCCATGGCTTTACTTTCTCCTCATCTTCTTTACAGATGCATGAACCCAGGGTATAAGGAAGCATCTAGACAGCCCAGGTGTACACAGCACTTCATGAATATTGAACAACTGTGGAAAATGTAACTGTGGGATTTCTGTAAAGGAGAGCTTTGTGCATTCTGTGAATTGCCCTCCGGGAGATGCTTATGCAGACATCCTGGAGGCAGCTGCTTAGAAATGAAAAGAACTCAGCACATCCACTCTGACTTCTGATTCAAGATAATGGGTTGAGTGTGGGATAAATGACCCAATTTCAAAATGCATGAGATGATAGATGAGTTGCTCATATATATCAGCATTCTGAAATAAGACAGGGCATTTCTATAGCCCAAATTGAAAAAATAAAACTCAAAATGAATGATGATCCTTTAGCATTATGAAGGAGTTGGAGACATATGGATGGGTTCTCTTAATACCCTATTCGAGACAAAAGGATGAGAAAAATGCATTGATTGTGGAGCAAAAACAGGGATGACAAAGAAGGGATGAACAGTGAGGTCATTCTCCCAGTGAGCAAAGCACTTGCAAGGCTGAATGCTAGCAGAGGGGTGTCCTCCATGGTTAAAAATGAGGAGCTGAAGAGGTAGGGAAGATGAAAGATGAAGGACACGCATCAGAGAGCAAGGACCAGAGGATACAATGCACTGCTAAGACTTCAGTGGGGTAAAGTTGGGGGACAGAAAGGGGGCATTTGAAGATTTGTTTCCTGAAAAATTCCTGGGACTTTAATAGTACATAAACATTCAGAATCCCTCCACCCCTCAAATATACCAGAATTAAAACCATACCAGATTAAATGAAACCTAGACATTCCTGACACTGCTACAGAGGAGTTAGTCAATGAATATCGTGGTGGTTAATCTTCATTGATCACTCATTGCACTTAAAATCACCTAGGAGATACACCTCTGCACATGTCTGTGAGGGAATTTAAACTAATATGGGGGAATGTAACCTGTATGTGGGCAGCACCATTCTGTGAGTTGAGGGCCTGGATTGAATACAAATGGAGAAAGTGACTGTTGCATCAGCATTTGTCTCAGCTTTCTGACTGTGGTTGCAGTGTGAGCAACTGCCTCATGTTCCTGCCACTATGACTTCCCAGTATGATGGATTACACACTTGAATCATGAGCCAAACAAAACAAAACAAACAAAAACCTTTAAGTTTTATTTATCTCCTAGTCCATGTTCTGTTGTTGTGAAGAGACACCGTGACCATGGCAACTCTTATTAAAGAAAACATTTATCAGGGCTGATTTACAGGTTCAGAGGTTTAGTCCATTAATGTAAAGGGAAACATGGTGACATGCAGGCAGAGATGGTGCTGGAGAGGTAGCTGAGAGTTCTACATCTGGATCCACAGGCAGCAGGAAGAGAGAGTGATACTGGGGCTGGCTTGAGCTTCTAAAAACTCCAAGCCCACCCCTAGTGACACACTTCCTCCAATAAGCCACAGCTACTCCAACAAGGCCACACCTCCAATAATGTCACTTTCTCTGAGTCTATGCGGGCCATTTTCATTCAAATCACTATACTTTTAAAGGTACTTTGTCAACACAATGAGAAAAAAACTAATATAGATAGTGAAACCTAGCAAAATCCACAGAGAACGATCAGACTGCCTCTGGTAGGTAGCGTCGGTGGCATCAACTTTTTAAGAAAAGAATTTGATGTGTAGCACCTGGGGATGATGGAGGGCTGCCTCAAGGTGCCGTGGACATGTACTTTTGACCCTGGAATTTCAGATCTAGCTAAGTCTCATGAAGCCTTTTAGGTGAACCTGGGCCACTGAGTTTGGAGAACCCTGTGCTACATCATTCCTTGGCTGGGAATCTCAGAGACACATCTCTATTCTGAAGCATACATTCTCTCTCTCACCCATACAGGCCCACAAGAAAATGCCTTTTGGATGAATGCTTGCTTTATAGTTGAATTGGTCTTTCTGTAGGCAACAAAGAGAAAACGATCAGCCCTTCAGTAATTACTGTTGAGTCTTTAGCTGGTAACCCATGGTGTGTAGAGCACCACTACGCTTACTGTGTTTTGTTTTGTGGTATGGAGAGTGAGCCTGTGGTCACACACACCAGGCAAATGCTCCATAGCTGCTTGCTCACTGTGTTTGACTGCGTTCTATGAATGCATATGGGAAGTCAGAGGGAAAATACCACTGGCTTTAGCCTGAACCTGAGTCTTTGAAACATTTAGAACTGTACATCCAGGAAATGGCCACATAGTGAGGGGGCTGTCATAATTGTCTACTTAGTAAGAGCATATGTTTCAGAGCTGTCTAGTTAGCTGCTGAAGGCCAAACTGCTTATGAGTGTCTGTGCCCAAGTTCCCACATTATTCTCTCAGTTTGAAAAGTCCATTTTCTTTCCACTCAAAGATTTATGCTTGGTGGTGCTTCAGAAAAATAGAGTGTTTTTCTCAATTGCCCGTCACAACACAGTGATGCAGCAATTCTTGTTCTTGATTGTAAAGGGCCCACTGCTGTGATGGAAGGGCGTTGACAGCACCTGGAGTGGCTGATGCTGGAGCTGGGAGGCAGAGAGGCAGGAGGAAGGGCAGAGTCCCATCTGTTCAGCTTTGGAGAATTCAAATCGGGCAGGGAGGTGAAGACAGTTCCCTTCCTGGTTTTTTGTTTGTTTGTTTGTTTGTTTTTGTTGTTGTTGTTTTGTTTTTGAGCTAATCATCACTTGAGTCTCAACCAAGAGGTAACATCTTGTTCCAGAAAGAAAAATGTGGCAGCAGCAAGCTCCACGTCCTGCTTAATTTTTTTCAGCAACTTGACACAAGCAAGAGTCATTTGGGAAAATGTTACCATCAGACTGGGCTGTGGGCAACCCTGTGGGGCATTGTTTTTTAAATTAATGACTGATGTAGGAGGGCCCAGACCACTGTAGTTGGTGTCACCCCAGGAAGATGTTCTTGAGTATTTAAGAAAGCAAGCTGAACTTTATGAGTTTCTCTGTTAGAACATAGGTCTAGCCTTTCCTTGGTCACAGTGTCCAAGGAGATTCCACACCTAAATCCATCCTCCAATGTCATATTTGTGATACTAGCGGTTTCCCTCCAAGGCCTGGCTTCATGACAGGACCTAGTGGACATATGTAACCTTCCTTACCTCTTCACAGTATTTCTTACCCAATAGGTATTGGTTCCCTATGGTTAGAGGGAGAGACCAGGGCATAGAGAGCAGAAGGGACCAGTAGAAATAGGAGTTAGTGTTCCAAGCCTTCTTTGCCATGGGCTCTGGGAAGAATGGACCAACCCTTCTGGAATCAGGCTTGTTATTCAACCCTGAAGTCCTGGCCCAACATAACTTCTTATGTGCAGGTTGCTGCCTTGGGTTACATAGGAGTCAACAAGATAACACTAGATTGGGCATTCTCCCTCAGAGCACTTGAGCCTTAGAGATATACTCACCTCCAGTTAATTGCCCACCTCTGCTGCTGCTACCAGTGATGATGCCAGGTTCCTAAGGGAAGGACCTCAGTAGCTCCAATCTGTTTTCCACATGGGCTGCAAAGCTCATCATGCTTCTCTGTCTACTGCCCTTCCAATACAGACTAACGCCCTTAAAGATGTGGCTCCAGCTTAATGCTGCAGCCCCACCTTAGACCCTCTGTCCCTCACTGTCATCTCCATCTCCTTTAGACATCTCCATGGCCTCGATCACTCATTCCACAGGACCTTTGCATGTGCCATCTTCTGTCTGGAGTCTTCTATTTTTTTTCTCTCACATCCTCCCTTGGCCCACCCATTGCTTCTCTGAGTGTCTACCTGGTATCTGAGCTGGGTGGATGTCCCCCCCGTGAGGCTCTCTGCCTTTGTTCCCAACACTTTGCCTTTGTTTACTACATCCACCTGTAGCTGGGGGTGTGTGATTGTTTGCTTTATGTCTTTCTTCCATGCTCCATGTGTTTGCCCAGGGACTCTGTGTGTTTTAGTGTTCTCCATACAGCAGACATGAGGTCTAGATTTAATAATTGTCTGGTGCGACTGAAGGAATAGGGTCAAATGGCCCTCAGTGTGAGGTGGAGCTTATTATGTCTATTTGTGTGTCCTGTATTACTGGAGTTGTTGGGGTCAAAGCCTGGGCCCTGGCAGCTCTAACCAGCTAGAGTTGGTCACCCATTCTCAATACATCAATTAAGGAGACAAGTAATAGGGGAAAGCAGGGAAAGGAGCATCATGCAACATGACCATATTAAGCCAAGGAACAAATAAAAATGCCTAGTACCTCCCAGGTCCATCTTCACTGGTTAAACTTTAAACACAGAGCAAGAGGCATACATCATGACTAAGCTGTCCTAGGCAAGTGTGGTCCTGCCTTCTATCACTGCCCAGCATCTCTCCTTCAAGGTGATCTGACAAGCTGTCAGACCTGTGATAGCTCTTGCTGATTGATAAGCAAGCTCTCACTCTGCCTGGCACCAGGCTTCAGTTTTCCCCTTGCCCCGGGTGGAGAATCCTGGAGAAATTCCAGCTCTTCGGGGATCATTGTTTTGATAATCTGAGAGCACAGGTATCTCTCTTTAAAATATCCTTTCTCTGGGCTGGGGAATTGGATCCTCAGCGCCAATGTAAAAGCAAGGTATGGTAGTGCATATATTTAGTCTTTGGGGGAACGGAGACAGGGAGATCTCCACAGCTCATTCACTGGTTAGCCATCCTAACCAAATTGGTGAACCTTTGGGTTCAGAAAGAGATGGTGTGTCAAAAGATAAAGATGGAAATTGATAAAGTAAGGCATCTCATCTGTGTGTGGGTGCATACACATGTGTGCACACATGCAATTATGTGCACCTATATGTACATGACCACACACACACAAACACGTACAGACTCATACACACACTTTACATACCAATTTTAAAAGGTAAACAAAATGTTTTCTCTTTAGCCAGGGTGTCTACAACAGGAGGGAAGAACAGGCTACCAAATGATTTCAGGGTGTGATGTCACATTAAATATCCAGTCTTGTATCGAGTTTGTGTTTTTCTCTGGGACTGAGTTTTCCAGCACTGTTTGGGGCCAGGGAGAATTTAAATGTTGTTTAAAGAGATAAAATACATTCTTTTTTTGTTTTGTTTTTTTGTTTTTTCAAGACAGGGTTTCTCTGTATAACCCTGGCTGTCCTGAAATTCACCTGCCTCTGCCTCCCAAGTGCTGGGATTAAAGGTGTGCACCACCACTGCCCAGTGATAAAATAGATTCTGAAATGGATTTAAGCTATAAGAAAAAAAAAAAAAGTTGGGGGCTCATGACAACTTGGGAAATGGGTATTCTTTTTTTAAAAAAAAAAAAAACTGTGATTATCTTTAGGATCAGGGCTGCATAATTAGACAGAGTATTATTTTGTTTAATTTTTCTTTGTAGGACAGGCCATATGTGATATCCTATGTATAGAACACCAGCCATGGCTGATGCCAAAATTATCCTTGCTTACCAACTCCACTTCACACATTTCTAATCTGTTCCTAAGGTTTCTGCTGCCAGGCTTTTTGGCATCTGGACATCTTTTGATACAGAGGAGAAGTTGGTGGACTCTATTTGACTTGGAAGTATTTCCAGATAATCTCCTTGCTTGCTTTTATTAGGTGTTTCAACAATTTGTATTGTTCTGTCAAGAGTTTACCTTTCAGAATTCACTAGAAAGCACCTGCCCTTACATCCCCATTTATTTAAAAACAGCACTCCTCTTTCCAACAACACCAGAAATATATGCATTTGTGAAGCACATTCACTGTTCAGTGCCTTTCTTGGAAGAACCATTATTTGAAGATAGAAAAATAATTTAAGGTGAGCTTTTAGAATATAAGTCCTGTGCTAGTCTGGCCATGCAGATGTTAGCCCTGCTGCATCTCCACTTGTCCAGATTACAAGAGACAAATATTTTTAAATGAACAGAGGTAAGTTTATGTTTATTAATTTTTTACATTAAAATACACCATGCTTATTAAGGAGGTTTTGGGAGAAATAGAAAAATAAGAAGGCAAAGGAAAATTATACTGCTTGGATAATCACTGTTCATGTTGGTATATTTCTCTAGACATTTTCCCCATCATTGTGTATATATTTTTACAGTATGCTGTACATAGTTTTCTAATCCATATACAAATACCTATAATAGATTTAGTACATATGCCTTGTGATATCAAACATTCTGACCTCCTCATTAAAGATGGGTGATGCACATTACCGCACAGTGCGGATGATGTCACTTATGTAGCTGTTCTCACTAGGAAACAGTGCCCAGGTAGCAAGCTTCTATTTCTCAGCACTTTAGAAAAAGGTGATGGTCTAGTTGCCAGAGATGGAGCATCCAGAGCCAGAACTGACTCAACAGTGCTTAAGTCTAAAATCACAGGGTCTGTAAATCTATGGTGGAATGCTTACTCAGTGGGTACTAGGCTCTGGGTTCAGATACGAGAACTACAAGATTGTGTTTGAGTTTTTGATGGACCAGGAACATTCTGGAATGATTTTCTATGTAGACGCCAGCACTTTTGCCTCTAGAAAGGTTACAGCTATGCAATGGTATTAAAATATATATAGGAAGCCAAGCATGGTAGAGTATGGCTATAATCCTAATACTTAGGAAACAGAGGCAGAGAGGATCAGGAATCACAGTTATTCTTGACTATATAGGAAGTTTAAGATTCATGTAGACTACACCAGACCCCATCTTAAAAAAAAAAAAAAACAGGAAAAATAGAAGTCATAGTCTTGATGCTTCTAGTATCAGGAAAGGAACCCAACTTAGTAGTTTTCCCAGTACCACCCTAAATGACCCTTTATGACAGAAGAAGAAAGGTTTATGAGGCCAAACATCCTGCAAGGGGATTGAAGACAATCATCCCAATTCTTTGGTTTCCTTACTGTGTCTGAGAAAAGAGCCCCCCCCCCCCCCCCCCCCAGTTCAACCCCTACCATAGATAGGACAGAATATAGGGACTGTGCTGCAGAGCCCAGAAGTTCCCCTTCAAGGCACCAATGCCATCTTTCAGGTGAATACGCTATTGTTTCTCAGACTGGGTTTTACATTCTGTACTTGAGACTCACCTGCTGGTCCGGTAAGGGATGAGCAGAGGCAGCGCTGGCCATTCATATCACAGTCATGTGACTAGCGGGGACATGACACTTGGTGGGAGGCTGTGGACCTAGCAAATGAGAATTCCCACTGGGTGGCAGGGAGCCTGCTCTGACTTCCCCCCCACACATAATTATAGTTCATATGTCTTATGACAAATCGCAAACCTCCATTTGGAAACTTCCGCAGAGCAAATGAAAGTGGACTTCTCATAGCTCACTGCTGCTACGACACACGTGCGCTTGACTTTGAGGGTAACCTGGCGGCATTCTGTCTCTATAAGGCAGTGGTTCTCAACCTTCCTAATGCTGCAATCATCAACCATAAAATTATTTTTGTTGCTACTTCCTAACTGTAATTTTGCTATTGTTATGGAATTAGAACCACTGCTATAGGGGAATTCCAACAACAAAGTATTTTAGATAACTTATACACATCTTTGTTAAGCCAGTTTGATAGACTGAATGCCACTGTGTCCTATAACCCTGAAGACTAAACCAAGTGATTTTGGGGACATGTTAAATAGCTAGTAATTCACCAGATGCTTTCAGTCCATTTACTTAAGTACATTTTGTTTGAAATGCAGTACTTCTAATAAAATCTCAGACCCAGAGTTTAATCTTTTTAAAAATAGAATCTATTACATGAAGAAAAGGCTCACGGAGGTCAATTTGAGGTCACTGTTCATTAGCCTGGACGGAAAGGGTCATTCAGGTTACTTGTGGGCAAAAATAAGACTTGGGATTTAGGGGTTTGAAAGATGGTAGCAGGCACTGGGGCAGCGAAAGACTGCCAGAGTCCAGTCTTCCTAGAGAAGACCTGATTTGTCCAAAGGCACAGGGAAGGCTATTAGGTCCCATGAGTCTATCCCTTTAGCGTTCAGCACAGTACCTCCCATAGCACATGGTCTTAGAGGTTCTTGTACAGAACAGAGGAGAGTACTCATGAAAAGGGGTCTGTGTCCTTCACTGCCCCTACGAGCCGCCCACGACGATCCTCCGGCTGATGGCGCCTGGCAGGGTATAGATGAAGAGGACCAGGAAGATGATGAGGATGACCAGGATGAAGGCGATGATGATGTACTTCTTGTAGTTCTTCCAGATGAGGTGGTACAGGCACTTGAAGGGGCTCACGAACCACGAGAAGGAGGTGTCTGGGCGGCTAGAGAGGGAATCAGGGAAGAGTGTCATGTTTAACACCCGGGAGTCTCAAACTCCCAGGAAACACTTCTGACGCTGTCTTTCTGGGGACCCACAGGAGGAGTCTGAGAGTAGTGGGTGGTGGGGGAAAGACCATTCTGCTGAAAGCAACAGAAATAGGACCTTTACCAAGTGGTCTGTAATGATTCTTGCATGGTGTTAGATGTTGGTCTGATTAGAGCCCTGTTAGACCCCACCTTGAAGCCCACACCCATACCCCCCCATCTGTCCTGTGAGCAGATCAAGCCCACTTTCTGAATAAAATTTACCTGACCACTTCAGTCCATCAGGAGTGCTTGCCCTAAATTCCTGCCTCACCCTGATTGACCCTCTTTCTGAGCACAGCGTATTTGTCTTTTTCTTCCTCTAAATTTTATGAGTCTCTGTGCTACTTCTCCTGAGTAAGTGCAACGCTGCTGGGGGCAGAGCTCAGCCCCCGCGTTTCTTTTGTGCCCTCCAAAGTATTTATTTTTTAATTGAAAATGTTTTTCTGTACAATATATGGTGATCACAGTTTCCCCTCCCCCAACTCCTCCCACATCCTCTCCATCTCCCCACCCACCCAACTCCACGTCCTGTCTTTCTCTATTTAGAAAACAAACAGGAAAAAAAAAGAGAGAGAGAACTAAACAACCCAGAATCAAAACCAACCAACCAACAAAGAAGTAAGGCACAGAAAGACAGACACACAAAAATCTATAAAAACACTAAATTAGAAGCTGTAATATACAAGCAAAAGTCCAGTAAGACAAAAAAAAAAAAAAAAAAAAAAAAAAAAAAAAAGCCCAAGTACAGCAATATGAGACAAAAAGTCTACACAAATCCCACTGAGCTCATTTTGTGGTGCTTGTCTGTAGCTGGGCACGCGCCTGCCCTCAAGTGTGGTTTATCTACCCAGTGAGACGCCATTGGAGAAAATGACTTTTTCTTTTGCAAGCAGCTGTCAATTGTTGACAGTTTCTGGGTCAGGCTTGGGAGCCTGTGTCTGCTTTCTTCTGTCAGCATTGGAACCTGAGCAGATCCTCTGTGTGTGTGTCTCTGTGAGCAAAGTGTTTTTAGATGGATGTTTTAATAAACAACTTTGAGTTACCGGGTAAGAGCTGTTATCTTCCTAACATCATGAGAGGTGGCAGATGGGTCTAGAGACAACATCTCACACTCTGAGTCTGGAGAGATAGGCCAAACGTGACTCCGAAAGGCATTTTATACACGTATTTCATGAACATTCAGTTTTTAATGGCTATGTAACCAAGAATCAGGTGCAATAAAGTACCATTATTTTTCTAATAATTCTGATTCTGGCCATTTTTTTAAAAGAGTAATGACACATGAAAAAAATGTTCTCATTGTATCAAAGAAAAAAAACCCTCCAAATCAAAGCAAAACAGAAAATGGCAAAATTGATTATCTGATTATGAGTGCTGACCAAGTTGATGATGGGCATCAAGCCCATGGAATACTGTGCTCTCCTCAAAAATCTTAATTAGAACAACTAAAAAACATTGAAGCAAAACTTTTCAATAAAGCATGAAAATGTGAAGTCAATCAATTATACATACATACATACATATGCAATTCACATGCACATAACATGAGTGTAAGACAGGTGAAGTGCCCTAACAATACTGGTGAAGCATGGTACAGACAGGACCTGCTCCATCTGCAAATAGTCTGTGATCTGTGAGGCCCTTTTCAATGATAGAAACAACACTCTATACAGGTTGGACGGCATTATCGCCTGACTCCGGAGTCTTGCGTTCTCTGTGCAGGAACAGGAAAGCCAGGGCCTCAGGGATTCCTGGGGCTGCTGAGACCCTGCCCATGCCCCATGTTTCTAACTACAGCCCAGCCATACTCACTTGGGCTTGGCCAAGGGCTCGGGCTCCTTCCGGGCCTTCCCAACAGGGTTTTTCTCCGCTTCTTCTGCTGTGACCAGATGGAATTCAGCTTCAACCTTGCCCTGCATAAGACAGAAACTGCAGTTTCTGGGGCAAAACCAGCATTCTCAAAGTGTCATCATATTACCAGGAAGTATTTTGACTAGTCTGCTGCTTGATTTTGAGAGCTGTTTTCTGGTCCTGGAAGAAACCATCTTGTGAGGAATCATAAAAGCCCCGGGGTGGGTCTGGAGAGAGAACTCAGTGGGAAGAGTGCTTGTTAAGAAAGCATGAAGACTCAAGTTCAGACCCTCATCACCCACATAAATGACAGAGGTGTTGGCGTATGACTGTAACCCTAGAAGTCAGGAGGCAGAGACGAGCAGATGCCAGGGGCCCTCTGGCGAGCCCATCTAGATGAAATGGTGAGTTTCTGGCTGAGTGAAGAAACCTTGTCTCGATGATGATGATGATGATGGTAATAATGTGGCAAGGGCTTAGTGAAGATATCACAACATCACCTTGTTCTCTACACAGTTATGCTGGGCGCATGCACTTATGTATACCTGTGCACACACTGGCATTAACCATCCATCACCACCACAGAGGCCCATAACGATGCTACTGATGAGTTTTATGTATGGAAAGTGTTCCACGTGTACAGATACACATAGATATACAGACACAGATATCCCACACGGACCACTGCCATCATTAATATAAGAGTAAATAAGACTAATGATAGAAACTGAGTACTCACTGGAAAGGGAGCTAACGAGTCATGTGGCAGGCTTCTTTCTATCAGCTACTTTCTTTTCCTTCAATCTTTGGGAAGGAATTAGTGGATGTGACCTTAAATCTTCAGAGTAGCTTCTCAGCCACCTCTCTCTCTCTCTCTCTCTCTCTCTCTCTCTCTCTCTCTCTCTCTCTCTCTCTGTGTGTGTGTGTGTATGTGTGTGTGTGTTCACCAATCATATCAGAACTAGCCTTTCTTTTGAGAACTACCTTCCACTCCTCTATGGCAAACAGCCCTTCTGATTCGGAAGTTGTTTCAAGTGATTCTTTCAAGCATTGTGCCAAAGTTATTGGAAATGCTATAAATCCTGAACTGGAAACTACAGTGCAGAAATCAAGCCATTCTTCCTTGTTTAATTATTCATTTACCGCATGACAGGCCCTCTGTAAGCTACTGCCAATCCAGGCTCTGGGGACTTGAATCAGCTGGAACACCTGTTCTTTAAGGAATAGATTTTCTCTTCTCCTGCCTCCTTGAATTTTGTGCACTGAGATCCAAGGTGATGTGACAGGGAGAGGACAGTATAGATCACAGGAGATGAAAGCATCATAGAAGCATTTTAACAAATGCAATCAATGTCGTAGTGGCTCTCTTTGAGTCACATTATTACAGATAATATGAGTAGTTGGTTTATCTTATTTCACTCAACCATGTCCCATGATTTAAAATTGACCCTTGAATACATGAATATGTGTGCAGTCTCTCATTCCCAATAATAAATTATGGCAGTCAACATGCTCAGAGAATATTAAAAAACTGGGAAATTAGTAATATATAGTTTCTGTAGTTTACAGTCATGCTTCCATATAATTATCAGAATATAATAATAATAATAATAATGAAATTCAAATTGCAGTTGTACATCTTGTCTCTGGCTCTATTCCTATTATCTCTTGGTCTATCTCAAAAACAAGCAACATAGCTAATTTTTTTGTAGGTAGAGATCTGAAGCTAAAGTTTAAATCATACTTCTAAGGATAAACAGATTTAATAAGTCATCCAACTAGAATCTGACTCCTGGTCTATAAGGCACAAATTTTCCTGATATTTCCTAATAACAAACTGCCTGACAACTTATTCATTAATTTATTGAACACTAGATTAGAAGGTTTAAATGCCATTCTCAGATGATCCCATGACATCTTCATTACCACCTCCTAAAGACACTTGTCTCCCTGGTTCCTCATCAGTCGGATGTTCTAGAATGATCTGGCCATAAATCTAGGATGTGGTAAAGGTAGAGTTAAGACTCCAGGGAGCTCCTTAAGACTTGACAGCAGAAGGAATCTAAGAAACCGGCTTAAAATCCATGGTCAGGACAGCATTCTCATTACACAAGCAAATCTTTCTTCTAGGGCCCTTTCAGGGCTGGCTCAACCTCTGCTGAGCAGTGTTTTGTATACTCAGAACTTCATCCAGTTGCTCCAATTTGATAGAGAGTCAGTTTGAGAGGTGCTAACAAATTACCAAGTTCTGTAATTCTTGGAACAGGGTACGAATCAACTCAGGGAGAGAGTAAAAGAGCATAGCAGCCTCTTTATAGTCTACTGCTCAACAACAACAACAACAACAACAACAACAACAACAACAACAACAGCTCAGCTACAGAGCTCTGCGGCCTGAATCGTGTTTCATACACCTATGATCCATCCAAAGTACCCAGGAAAGTAGATAGCATTTCAGTGTCCCCGTTGCAGCCAAAGAAACCTAAGCACGGAGATATTTGCTAACCTTTGTTACAAAAGTATGCTGTGAGTCCTGAGGTTCTTATATCAAGTCTCATTATTTTGCCACTTTTTGTGTTCGAGTGAGCCCTTGCTGAGGAGGACAGAGCACTTGGGCTGACTTTGACATGGCTCTCTGAATGGGTAGAGATGTGAGGTCGGCTTATATCCAAGTTATTAATTCAGATCTCGGGGCTGTCAATCATGCTCTGGTTCAAAAACCTGGTCCAACCCAAAGCATCATTATATGTCCCAGGATTCAGAAATGTTATTTACATTTGTTCCCTTCTCTACTTATCGAAAGATAGTATGTGTGGCAGGTGCACACTCGTGTGTGTCAGGCAGAGGACAACTTGCAGTAGTCTGTTCTCTTCTCTAACCCATAGGGCAACTGTACCCAGTTCCTCAGGCTTGGCAGAAAGCACCCTTACCCACCGAGCTGCCTTTAAAAACAAGGAATGACTGTGATTTTTTTCCTGAAAGGTTTTAAAGGGATTTCACGGTCGTTGCTATAATTCTGGCATTAGTATTTGCATTTGACCCCAATTTATAGGCTGGAAATGGATAGCTTGAGGAACACATAGAATAGCAGAGCTCACCATGGACAATAGCTGAATGAATATAATCTGGTGACCTGGGTTGAAACAGTGTGACTTTGAGTGAGTTGCCTGTCCTGTTTAAGACTCAAAGAAGGCTGAGCACATAAATTCTGACCTTGGCATAGAAGGAATTAGTTATTATTATGAAGAGCCTGGCTTATTCTGGTCTCAGAAAGGCAACGGGAGGAGGTGTGACTGTCACATTCTGATAAACACCGCCCCTCGCCACCTATCTCTGCATCTAGAGGGCTTCATTTCTTACTCTATCATCAATATTCAGCCTCACGCGAAGCAGAGGTCTTAAGCTAATAATATCCTGCAAATGTAATTTAAAATCAGGCCTAGAAGAAAAAAAAATGGGCAGTTTGAGAGACAACCCATTAACCTCATGACATCTGTGGATGGGGAAAAAAGACAAGGAAGGGCCTCTGAAGAGACTGCATGTGCGCTGTACCACGGTTACATCTTATGAGCTTCAAATTTCAACACACCGGGAGTGAGTGGCTAGCAGGTAAACAGAGAAGAGACCGCGTTCAGAATGGACACAGAGGTTCGTTTTTGTGTTTTACCAGTAATTATTATTGCTCATTAAAATGCAACCCCACCGCTACTAAAAGTGATTTGCAAACATTCATGGTAGACTGTGCATTGAGAAAACACTTTAAGGGAAAAATATATGTTGAGAGTTATGGTTTGGATTTGAAATGTCCCTACAGGCTCATGTTTTGAGTACTTGGTCCCTAACTGGTTATGTCATTTTATGAGGACCGTGGAGCCCTCAGGAGGTGAGATCTGGATGAGTGAAAATCGGTCCCTGGAGAAGGTGATCTGGTTCCGTCGGCCTCAGTCTCTGTTTTCTGGTCCACCATAAGAGGAAAGACCTTTGCCACCATACCTTCCGGGCTATGAACACAGAGATACCGAGACCTCACTGAGCCTGTAGCTCTTAGCCACGAGGATGGGGAGAGCTTCTCACGCAACCTTAATTACAGCTGCCTCCTTTTAAATTTAGGGCACGGCGGCCCTAGGACCTAACCTTGGAGAGATGTTAATTTGTGGGATTTGCCTGTAGAAGTAACTCTCTGACCTCCACATCTTACACGAGTGACTTATTTAAAGATGGCTTTTAAGATGACTAGCTGGTAAAGAAGCATAAAATGCAGGGTGCAGTGTGTGCACATGCCCTTCAGCTCTGTCAAGGGCACCCACCCTGAGTGATCCCTGCTTCCAGCTTGCAGTGACTCCAAGGACAGCAATACAGCACACCAGGAGCTGTGTGAATCCAAGTGTCTAAATTATACAGTTTGGCCTACTGGTGAGCAGCTTTAAAAATAAGTCTGGCAGGTGGTGGAGACTGGAAACAAATCCTCTCTCCCCTGCCAGTGACTGGGGCACAAAAACAATGAACATTTCCAACACTTCGTGGATTGTATATATACATTCTTGAGAAGACGTGCCTTTGGGGAGCCCCCACTCTGTGGCTCAGGCTAGCCTGCAACTTATAATGTAGCCTATGTTAGTTTCTGATGTGAAGCAGTCCTCCTGCCTCAGCTTCTCAAGTGCTAGGAGAACAGGTTGAGCCATCATCCCCAACACTGAATTTCAAAGCATGAGAGGACCTGTGCAGAGTTAGACTTTGAACCTGTGCTACAAAAACACTTCCGGGGCACATAGGTCAGCCCTTGTACCTTAGAGACTCAAGAGACAGAAGGTGACCCTACAGTGGCCCAAGCTTTTCTTTACTCTTGGATGATTCACCTTCCTGTCACATTAGGAGAAAAGTGCTGGTGGCTTGGTTTCCTGGGTATGGATGTTGGTCTGTTACAGAGCAGAGAGGACAAGGGGAAGCTGGGTTCAACTTCCTTCTCCAACCACAGCAGGACTTTCAGGATCTGACGAGGATACAGTGTGAGTTGAGAATAAAGTCAGTTCACATCTTTCCTTTAAAATGCATAAGGGAAAATAGAGGTTTAAAAAGACTTACTTATTTCTCTTGATAACATGGGAAGAAGACTAGGCACAGTACACAATATGCCTGGAGGGTCACAAGTTCAAGGCCAGCCTGGTCCACATAGAAAGACCCTGTCTACAACAAACAAAGCATGTAATCTTGTAAATAGAATTCTCCCTCTCTTTCTTTCTCTTAGAGCCTTTCCTTCAGAAGAACTATAAGTACTTTCTCTTCTCTTTGAAACACCTATATAAACGCCTTTGAAAACTAAGTAGGCTTTATTCTTTAAAATGTTCAGGCCTGTCTTTGTCAAGGGCTTAGGAGCCACTTTTCTGCAAAGCAAACAACAGGAAAGTTAGCAACCTAGCCTGGGTTTGTAATGCAATGTGCAAGTCCAGCTATCCAGGAGGCTGAGGCTGTGGAGGACAAGGAGGCCAGCATGGAACAATGTGGGCAGACTGAAGACCTTGCGTATGTATAAATACGTGAGAGAAAGAGGCCAGGGGTGGGAGGGAATCTAAATAAATCTACTGCTACTTCTGAGGGGGAGGGGCCTAACACTGGCATTCACCTCATTCCAAGTCACAAAATATCTCTTGTCATAAAGATTGAATAAGTATCCCCTAAGCCCCAACCTCGCCCTTTACAGTAAACTCATTCTCTAACTCAATTGGTCACTACAATAACTTCGACTAGTTATCTTTTACCTGGAAATGAGTAATGGAGTGGGTTGTAACTGTTTTGTCTCGGTAATGACAGGGTGGGAGAAGGAGTTGTTTCTGTCTTTGTGACCTCTTACTGTATGTTACATCCTGGGTTAACTATTGCTTAGCAACCGTGTTGACTAGTTTTATGACACAACCTAGAGGCATTTTGGAAGAGGGAACATGAAGAGAAAATACCCCCACCAGATTGGCCAGTAGGCAAGCCAAAGATTTATTTTCTTGGTTATTGATCTGGGAAGGTCCAGGTCTCTGTGGGCGGTGATGCTCCATGGGCTGGTGGTCCTTGGTGCTATAAGAAAGCAGGCTGAGCCAGCCAGTAAACAGCAGTCCATCATGTCTTCTGTTCCAGTTCCTGCCTTCAGGTTCCTGCACTGAGTTCCTGCCTTGGCTTCCCTCAGTGAGGGATTTATACTCTGTAAGGTGAAATGAATCTTTTCCACCCAAAATCGCTTTGGGTCATGATGTTTTGGCTTTTTGTTTTGTTTTTTACAGCAATAGAAACCCTAAGACAGCAATCAATCTCTATTTCCTTTGTGGATAGGTTTTCTGGTTGAGGAATAGATTTTGTTTTATAGGTATCAGCTTAGCCCTCAATGGAGAAGATGGCTAACAAGCTCAGGACCAGGCTGAGTAGAACCAGGCTGAATGTCCCTCTATTTGCATGGGCTTCTCCCAGAAAGAGAAAGAGTGTACAGTGGCTAAGACCAAGGAACTTAGAGTGGACTGTCTGGGTTTAAACCATGTCCTTTCTTGATCAGCCATGTTAGAGCTATGTGATGACCTGTGATATGTATGTGTGTGTGTGTATATATATATATATGTGTGTGTGTGTGTGTGTGTGTGTGTGTGTGTGTGTCTGTGTGTGTGTGGTCATATGTATGTATGTGTATATATGTATATATGGTCATATGTATGTATGTGTATATATGTATATATGGTCGTATGGATGTATGTATGTATAATAGTGCTTTAGAAAATGAGTGAATTCATAACCACTAAGTCTTTTGAGCTTTGGGAACCACTGGGGCCCACACACACAAGTGACACTACACAGAGAGTAAAGATTCAGTGCTCCATCACTTGTCAGTCCCATCTCTTGGGCACAACAGAGAGTCAAAGCCAGGCAGAGTATGAGAAAGTGAACCTGGCCAAAGAGAAGCTTGGGTTCTTTGTGGGTAAAGCATGCTGGCATGGGAAAAGAAGAAGCAGGCGAGCTGTGTGGTTACTTGGAGAGCTGGTACCGTCGACCAAACATGACTGTTTGAGGCTGCCCTTTGCAGAGGCTGAGTGCTGCAGAGGTCAGAGAGAGAAATGGGGACCCAGGCTCCCACAGTCACATGGGATCCTCCAGTGTTGATTTGCATCCTCAGCTCTTCACAACCTGTGCCTAGCACAGTCAGCTGTGACTCCCAACACTTGTCCTCACCACATGCCTGTGGCAGATCACACTCCACGGTGGCAGCTGGCAGCTGCTTTTCTAGTTTTCCTTCCCAGGAGACAGGAAGCTCCTTAGGACTCAGTCTGCTTTCTCCTCAGCAGTTAAAGATACCTCCAGGAAAGCCTTGTCCCGATGACAATGACAATCCCTATAACAGTCACAATAACATGAATGTCTGATAGCACCCCTAGATGACCTATACTCAAAAGAAGAAACCTCACAGTAAACAGAAACCAGCAGCATTTAATTAACAGCTCCTAAACTTAATAAATAGCATTGATGACAGATTGCCAAAGTCCATTATCTTTGGTCAGTTCATCAGAAGTATCATTTATAGACGGTTTAAAGCATGATGAGAAAGGCTGTATTCTTCTTCTTGATCTCTGTCTTCCTGACCCATTAGGGGTAGACATCATTGTTTACAGACTCAGATTTTCAGCTCTTTGGGGTGGCAGAAGGAGGCGGAAGTGGGGGACGATGAGACACTCATTACCATGCCACGTCACACCAATGTTGACATTTGTTGAATACTTACAATGTTCCAGACACAGATCCTGTGCCCTTTTGATGTCACGACAGCCACAGGAGGTATTCACGTTCACTTCCTCTGTTTTTGCAGTTAAGGCCTCAGAGACTGGGTCATGAAGCTGCCTGCGATTGCATAGTGGGTTAATAAAGCCAGGCTCTGCACAAGAGTTGGCTTTGAACCCACTCTTTGAACTTCCTTGTAGCCAACTAGCAGCTGAGTCTCTTCCCTCCAGTCTCCGTCAACCACCAAGCTATTTTCCTGGATTGCTTCTCTCTATGTTTTGTGTAAGTAGAGTCAGATATCAGGTGGTCTCTGTTCCTGGCTTCTTTCCCTTGGCATAACGTTTTCAAGGTCTGTCTGTTCTCAGAACTCCACTCCTTTCCATTGCTGGATAATAATCTTCACTTGTGCATGTGTGTTGTTATTTATTTATTTGCTCATCAGCTGATGGAGTGGAGGGTGTTTCCACTTTTAGGCCATTATGAGAACACTGTCGTGATCTTTCACAATTCCATTTCTCAGAGTTTTCTGGGACCCTCCATGCTGCTAAATCTAATAGACATGCCCACATAATGTATCAGGCACAGGTTCCATGGGTCAGGCCCCGCTGCCATTCTTCTAAAGCATGGTGTGTCCTGATGTAAGAATGACCTCACCTGGGATCTTATTGTTTGAACTGTAGGCTCCTGGGTTTCCCCATAAACTGAATACAGATCTTCCATTTAGCAGCTTCCGAGGGAATTCTTACATACATTGTACATTGAACCTCATTGATGGGGATTAGAGACACTCAATGGTGTATCCCAAGTTCCCTGTGCAAGGTCCTGACTTGAGAGCATGTATTTAGATTCAGAAAGCAATTTTCTTGTTATGGGATTGTGCTGGTTTGAATGAGAAATGTTCCTCATAGGCTCTGGCATTTGAGAACTTTGGGTCTGCTGGTGATCACTGTTTAGGGAGGTGGTTCAGCCTTGCTGGAGGAAGTAGGTCCGTGGGGATGAGCATTGAGAGTATATAGCCTTGCCTTACTTCGAGTTCACTCTTACATGTTTTTGGTTGAAGATGTGATCTCTCAGCTTCACTGCTCCAGCTGCCATGCCTACCCCACCACGGTGGACACCTCTCCCTCTGGAACCATAAACCAAAAGACACTCTTTCTTCCACAAGTTGCTTTTGGTCATGGAATTTTAACACAGCAGCAGAACAGTAACTGATACAATGGGAATCCCACTGGCCCTTTAAGCATTCCCTCTCTTGGTTTCTGTGTTAGCCTGTTTCCTTTCACGTTCTCCATCTTTGCCTGCTCCTTCCTAACTTCTTTGTCTGGGACTGAGTCTCTCCAGCCATAGTCTTACCTCCTATGTCCCAGCCCAGAACCAGCATAGAATTAGAGTGCAGTTAGCCCTCAGTAAGACCTCTGGGGACCTGGAAGAATATGAATGGCTGGTACCTCAGGTTTCTCACCAATATTATCAGGTCATAGGGAACTAAACTAAGAATGAAAGAAAGAAGAAAACTTTCCAGCTTCCATGGGTTTCCTTCCCTCACACCCACTGAATCCAGAGCAGAGAAAGGGAAAGAGTCCTGCTGTCTGCCACAGTACCTTTGTACAACCTACTCGGCCACTTATACAATCCCTCCATCCGCACAGAAGTGCAATGGGGTGGGGAGTTCAAAGAATGTTTAAAAGAAACATCCTGCCCAGTATCTTTGAATGATCAGGAACTCCAGCAATACATGGACCAAATATAAACCAAACTTGCAATGCAGAAGAAAGAGAAAATGTCTCTACCAGCTACTACCCTCTTCAGGAAGTTGCAAAAGGATAGGCTGACTTTAAAATTGGGTCCTGTGTTTGGAGGTTAAAGAAGGAGGGTATTATACTCAGACTGTGCATTAGCCACGATTTTATGCATAATTTTAAGAGATGTTTAAAACATTAATGCCAGGGGCATGAGTTCAGATGAAATGAGGGAAAATCACCTCATCAGAGAGAGCTTATAAATCAAGTAGGCTGAAATATGAAAGGATTATTAATGCATTCTTAAAGCTTTCGGACGTCTAGCTTCTTGGCAGGAACTTTGCTTTGAGGGCTCTAAGAAGTCACCTTAAAGCACTGAACCTGAAGCTTACAAAATGACTCACTTAGAGAGTGCAATGTCCCCGATGGTCCCCCAGCTCACCACCTACAGCTGTCACCCACCTACCGTGAGCTCTTTGCTCTTCGCAAAAGGCCACCAGCCACGCACACGCTTTTGCTGGAATATGGAAATCTTGTTCTCCTCGCTTGCATTTTCAAACTTAGACAGATCGCAGGCTTTCGCGGACTTGGCTGCCCGAGGGAAACTGTTCAGGTTCATTTCCAGGGAGCCTGTGAAGAGACGCCCCATGAGACAGTTATGGAGGGCTTTCTGGTCTCCGTGGATCGGCACAGACTCATACATGCACGTGCCAGCCCCTCGCTGAGAGTCACATCGTGTGTGTGATGTGCCTGCTACATGAGTGGATGTAAATGGGATGGGGCCGTGCATTGCCATAAAGGGTCAGTAACACGGTGGCGGGTGGAAGGTGGGCAGAGTGCTCTTTGAAGCCTCAGGCTTCAGTTTGGGATACTATTACTACCCGGCATCGTGTCAGCTCTCTGTACCGTTCCCTGCGTCTGGATGATGGGCCTCAGGTTTGTTGTCCTTCAGTACTGATCTCCCCATGGGAGTGCCCCATTCATCATCCTGCATCCAGGGTCAACGTCCCGGTCGCATCTATTCTTAGAACAGAAGTGAGCCTCCCAGTTCATTTGCAATGTCGCTTCAGGTTAAGATACTGTCATAAAGGCATCGTGTACCTCACATCGACAACTTTCCTATTATAAAGTAACATTTGCTAAAGGTAATAATGGCCATCATATATATATATATATTCATATATATATATATATGATATATTCTTATATATATATATTCTTACCAAACTGATGATGGCTTTGTGTAGTAGCACATAACCCTAGCCTGCCTGCTCCTCCTGACTTTAAGATATACAGTTATGTAAGATATAAATATATTTATGTCTTTTTATTTATGTATATATTTATATAAATTTACATACAATATAAATATATATCTTAAAGAAACGATATTTTCATCCCACATTCCTTTGTACTTCGTGTGTCCTCCCCGACTTTCCAAACCACTGACCTTTCAGTATTTTCATGGCTGTGGGGCTGCTGTTTACTGAGTGTTCTCTCTCTGTGAGGAGCTGTGGTCTGTTCTTTTCCCTATCATTTTACTCTCCACATCTGTATATGGGCCTGCATGTATGTATGTGTACCAAGTCATGCAGGTGCTCGGGGGCGGGGGGGGGGGCATCAGATCCCCTGGAACTGGAGTCTCAGGTGGTTGTGAGCCTCCTGGATGTGGGTGCTGGGAACCAATCCCAGAGTCCTCTTCAAGTGCAGCCTGTGACCATAAGTGCTGAGCGGCCTCTTCAGCCCCTCTGGTTGGCATAACACATTAGTAATGAACTCAAAGATTAGCTGGTTTTATTTATTTTAGATAGAAGGAAGATCAACTTGCCTGAATGTATTGGGGGCCCGCTGTGTGCACAGACTACAATTTATTTCATCAGTTCCCTAGTAATAGCACTAAAATTATTGTCCTCATAACAAAATCACATTCGGCTCTCTCAAAGCTAGGGCGACATCCTTAACATTAGTGTGTGCTCGAGAAGGCCACCAGGCTTACCCAGGAAGTCGTCTGAGGACAGTCTTTCAAAATCCCAGACCTGCAGCACTAGCACGGCCGGAGTCTTACATTCCATCTTCTCCAGAGAAAAGATGTTCTCCCGTTTGGTGATGACCATTTGCTTTTCAGCCGGCAGATACTGGAACGGAAACAGGAAGCGCCAGTTGAAGTTGCCTTCTCCAGTCAGGGAGTTGTAATGCACGTCTGTCTCCTGCCTGTCATCCTCCAAGCCCTTGATCCACCTGCATAAAAATTAAGGAGATCCAAACACTCAGAGCGTGTCATTCAGTCATCCACAGAATCCAGAGTGACTCAACCAGCTTCAGTGTGTCTGAGCCACAGCTTCAGGTTATGTGTAGCTTGGGTTCAGGTGGAAATTTCCATTTTAATATGAAGGAGAAAAGCTGGCATCCAAAAGAAGACTCATCCTAGAGCAGGGTGCATAAATGTCAAGTGTCATTGGCTGTTCATAGATGAGAAGCTCTGTGCAATTAAGATAGAAAATAGGAAACAAACATGTAGTTTGATGTGGGAAGTGGCTCCACTCTCACCATTACAAAGTGGCACTTGGCATAGGCATTGCTTGAGAGAAAAGACAACTCCATATATGGAGTTGTATGTGCTGAGAGGTGTGATTACCCGATCACCCCACCTCGCATCATTGAGAGTGGCCAATTAGCAGTGACTTCGTGGCACCTGGTGATAGAATCAAGGCAATGCTTATAAGGGGCTGCGGGAGCTGGGGAGGAGAGACAAGAAAAGGAGACAAGAAAAGGAGATAAGAGAAGGAGGAGAGAGAGAAGAAGAAGTGTGCTGTACAGGGATAGCTGAATAAACCGCTTGAAGAAGAACACGGTTGCCGTTGCCTTATTCCGCTGGTCGGACGTGGGTAGCGACAGTTCGAGCCTCTGTCATGCTGGGATCCCTCTTTGTAATAAGGAAGATGTCATCTCCACACCAGATGTTAGAAGAAAATTACATCGAAGCCTCTAAAATTGGGTGTCTGACCTGCTGTTGGGTCTGGGGATGACTTCTCTGATTCTGGGTCCTGACAGTGTAGCAGATTTGGGTCATTTGGGGAACAGGGGGCAGAGGCAGCAAGGGTGTAGGTGGGCTGCCCATAGCCACTGAGCTTCTAAGTTCTGGCTCCACCTACTCACCGTATAACTGCAGATTAGTTGTCTAACCTCTTTGTGCCTAACATCTATCTGTAAAAATTGAAACTGGTTTTGGCCCCTGGTTCATAGGACTGTTCTAAGGATCGACATGCCACATCTGTTAAAAACCTTGGGAACTCCAGATGATCTATGACATCCTTTCTTCTCAGTATTTTCCACCGTTTTTCCTCCATGCTAAGAATAATGTATATTTTCAAGTTATATTTCCCCTAGTAGTTGATTTAGAAAACAAAGACTTTTTATTCCAACTAATGGAGAATTCAATCAACTTTCTTTAAAAAAAAGATTTAATTTTATTATCTTGTATGTGTGTGTGTGTGTGTGTGTGTGTGTGTGTGTGTGTGAGAGAGAGAGAGAGAGAGAGAGAGAGAGAGAGAGAGAGAAAGAGAGAGAGAGAGAGAGAGAGAGAGAGAGAGAGAGAGAGAGAAAGAGTATGCACAAATGTGTGACAGTGTGCAAGGAGGCCAGAGGTGTTGAATTCTCTGGAGCTGAAGTTTAACAGGCATCTCTGGGCTGCCAGTTTGAGGGCACAGGGTACTGAACTCAGGTCCTCTGGAAGAGCAGTATGTGCTCTTAACTGCTGAGCCATTTCTTCAGACCCCAAACCACCTGTTTTCTGAAAGCGTCCATTTCTCATTGGTAGGGAAGACAAAAACCCTTCCCTTCAGAGAGGAGTGCCACATGTATTTCATGGCACATTTTGCAGAACACAGTGACAGAGAGGAGTTGACACTCTTATTTCGTTAACAAAAAAAAAAAAAAAGAAAGAAAGAAAGAAAAAAGAAAATGCCCTGGACTGTTAACAGCCAGATGGAAGAACCATGAACTTCCAGACCCATGAGAAGTGAGAGAAGTGAGCAGCCAGGGTAGAGGGTAGGAGGAAAACAGGAAGAACACGCTGCTGCCAAGGTTAAGAGAGACTGGCTGCAAAAGGAGAGAGCGGCTTTGCTGAGTGGTCCTTAGAACAAGAGAAGAGAAAGATTAATTAGAAGAACGAATCCAAGCTGAGCCATTGGGATTAGCAACAGTAGACCTGTGTTTGTGCCGGTCCTGGGGAGCAAGGGAGTCCCAGGCAAAGGGTGAGAGGTGCAAATATGGGTGTCTCTGTATATACACATCTTAATGGCCAGGACTGGGAAGTTTCTGAACTCTTCCAGAAGCCTTCCATATTGTGAGCTATGATAAAATACCATTTTGCAGAACACCTTAATCTTTCCTGAACGTGACTGGAAAGCAGTTTCAGATGATTTTAATTCTGTTCTCCAAGTATTATCCTGCTACTTCGATTAATCCTGCTTTGTCATAATTCATTCCTCTATTCTCATTCTGGAGTGGGGAAAAATGAGAATTTTGAACCACTGAGCATGCTTTGACGGCTGAGTTGCTTTATGTTCAGGAAAGAGCAAAGGGTTATCACTAAAGGTTGTGATAAGTTTATATCTGATTTTCTATGTCCTCACTGACTCCTTGGCTGGGGGCTAAGTGAAAGCAGGATGAGATTTAAGAGATATAGTGAATGCTTCAACTCCAGGGTCCTCGGCTGAAATCTCAGTAGCAAACGGGGAGGCCTAAATTCTAGCCTTTGCCTTAGCCTTATAAACTGCTAAACACATGCTTCTTCCCTCTATAACACGCATGTTGCTCTGCTTGCTTCCCATAGAGGGGCAGATACACTCTGAGGGACACTTAAAAGCTTAGTTATCCTACATTCAACCGAAAGATGCTTACGTAAGATTTACACACTGGAAACGTTTTTGAAAAATAATTCTTAGTGAAATAAATGAACAAGACAAATATTTTACACAGAAAGTGCCCTGATCTAACAAAGCAGGACACTTCCTTCCGTGGAATGTGGGTGGCAGCTTCCACGGAGCATAGATTGGCTAGAATCTAAAAGAGAAGGCGATGGATAAAGGAAGAACGGAACTTGTGGGGAACCTTACCCTTTGACATAAATATCGCTGGATTTTTGACCCGTGAAGATATTTTCATCTTCTAAAATAACGTCTTCAGTGTTCCAGATGGTCACCCTCAGCTCATATCTGGAGTGAAGGAGCACAATGTTAGTCGGATGACCTTGAAATGGGGTCAAAAGCATTGCATTTTGTCTGTAAGCCTGACTCTGTCAACTTCAATAGCATCAGCACGCAAGGTTGGTCTGTCAGAACTAAATGGCCCAACAGGAGGTCTCAGACTCACCAGGGTATGAGTGAGTCAGAACAGATCCTTCTTCGACGGCCCAGCATTCTCCATACGAGGAGTTTGAAACTCAGAAGCCACCATGCAACCACCTTTGTCACCACACCTTATGCATCACTGCCACTGGCCAGAGGACCATCTCCCATCACAATGCTGTAATCCTTTACTCTGCTATCATGGTCTCTTCCCCTCAGCACTGGCAAATTTACTTACCCTTTGGGTTTCCTTGGTGAAATGTCAACAGGAGGTCCAAGCTGAGGAGTGTCTTTGGGAAACATATCTACCCACATCTGTAGACGACCCTGGTTGACAAAAGAAAGTTTCCCTTAACATTGAGAGATGGCAGGACATGGTAATGAACCATTCATTATTTTAAAATATCCCCTTATTAAAAATGGATGTTTGATATGATTTGGTGTCTTTATACACATGTAGCCCATTTGTTAACAAAGGCAGCGTCTTCTCTGACTCCTCTTCCTTTCCTTCCTCCCTCAAGCTAGACTCTAGCAGCCTAGACTGGCCTTGTACACATTATGTACATGTAGCTAGTCTTGAACTCCTGATACAGCTGCTTCTACCTCCCAAATTCTGGAATTACAGAAATGTATCACCATGCCTTAGATAACACATTTTATTAGGAGTTTATGGCTGCATAAATTAAGAGCTGGGAAAGGGCACGGAAACCTTTATTGGGCCTCTCCTATGTAGTAGACATGTCACTATGCAGTCAATACATACAGTCTCGAGAATTTTTACCTCTCAGTTAAGCTTCAAAGTTTTTCAAATGTCAAGGTTCTTACAAAGGATTTTGTTAATTCAAATTGTTAAAATGGAAATACAAAATCAACAGTGGCTTCAGAGCATATTTTTTCGACTCTGACATTACTGACATTATTGCTAGGCAACTAACTCTTTCTTTGGAGTGGAGGCTATCCTGTGTACTGTAGAATGTTTACTTCAGCAGCATCTGCACACTGGATACTTATAGCACCTCACCTACTTCTAAGAACTGAAACTATTTCCAGACAGTGCTGTGCGTTCCCTGGGAAGAAGCTCAAAACCATCCTTGGATAGAATCACTACTGTAAGGCACATAGCATCAGCTTTTAGGGACAAGGATACTTTTCTTGTGGATGAACACTCCACTTTAGGCCAGACCTGTCCTGCCCATTTCTGCATCCACCTTGGCAGGCATGAAGGTGTTTTAAAGAGTCACTTGTGTCTCTATCTTTAGCTATAAAACTAGTGGCCCAATGGTTCCTAAGAAAGTGGAATTTACTCTGGAATTTCATGTGCGAGGTGGAAAAGGATGAGATCTGGCACTAGCAAGATGGGTAGCTCATCTTGCAGAAAGAGACACCATATAGTCTGACAATTTGCCAGATCGCCTTGAAGGAGAGACTGGAGCAAGGGGATTGATGGACCAGTGATGGGTGGGAACATCTCTTGAACAGTACTGTCTAGTTAAGTATGTAGACCTCTTGAACTCTATTAAACTTAAATGTCATGCCAGGGTCTTTAAAATAGACTTGGGGGTTCAATAGACCTCTTAGGGTTTAATGGGACTCTTTATCATCTTCTCAGTATGGACAGTTAATAACTCTTCCTTTGCTTTTCACTGTGACTTTATCCATTTGATTTGCCCCCTGAGGATGAGTCACCAACCCTAACTCTTTAAGGCTGGCAAGGTCCAGGCTCTGACCTTAACAATGCTGGTCACACTACCTGCTCCATTCCTGGCTTATCCTTGTGGTACAGTGGCCTTGTTTCTATGTGCTCAGGAACCAGCTTACACCCGACCTCAGGGATGTCCTCCCAGGAGTGTAACACCTTGAGGGCCAAGTGTTCATAAGACTCTACCATCTCCTCTGCAGAGTAAAGACAAGGGAAGAGGTTTGTTAGAAGCACAGAGTGGGGGCTGTTGATGCTGTCTTAAGTACTTCCCTTAAGCATGCATCCTAAAGACACTAGGACATAAAAGAAATTAAAAAAAAAAAAAAAAAAAAAAAAAAAAAACAGAAAGAACCAGAGGTGGCATCATATGAAAGAGAAAGAGGCTGAATGTGGAGACAGAGACCTGAAAGAAGTCAATTGATAAGAAGACAGAGATGTCTATCATGTCCTGGAGTGGGGTTTTACACACACACACACACACACACACACACACACACACACACACACGAGCACTCAACCAGATTCCTGGAGATCCCACAGCAGATGATGCTGTCACTAAAGAGGGTATGTTTGTTTACACCATGGTGTGAGGACCTAGAAATCAGGGTGGCCTTCAGTAAAATGGTGGCATGAGATGTGTTTATAGATGTCTTCTCTTTGCCTGGGAATCTCCCAGCTGTAAACACCTGTACTTCATTCCACCAAAGGTGGTGACTCATGGTTTAAAAGATAAAAACAACAATAAAAAAACAAGAATAAAAAATACAGGTGGAAGGAATATCACAAAGCAAGTCAAAACTATTGAAAGAATAAAATTGTCTTGACAAAGCTTATAGTGATGATAGGTATAAGATATAAGATAATCAAACCTGACTTTATAGAAAGAGATCACAGAAGCAACCACCTGGTGGCAATAATTATATCAGTAAATGCTAATAGAGTTAAACAATCAATGAATAAACATTTGTTTATTCAGGAACTGACATTATGAACATAACTTCAGATCTTTAGAGTGCAAAATTGCTAACTTTTTAATCATTAGTCAAATGTATAGTTTTGACCAAATACTTATATCACCATAAGAGTATATTGTAGAAGAGGAAACTTTTTTAAAGGAAGTCCGTATCAATATATCACCAAAAGGCTGTCTAAACAGCAATGACTACATATAGGAACCCTCGGTATGTTCTTGGGTCCGAAATCAAGAAGTAAAAAGAAATAAAAATGGCGGAAGTCAATAGTGTTGAAACAGCCTTGATAACACCTCCGTTTGACTGTAGCAAAAGCACAGAAGCGTTAGTGAGAAGCAGTAACTGCGCATGCTCAGATATGGTGGTGCCAGAATTGCTCTGCGTCATTAAACATGCCTTTTGTCCCCAACTCCCAAATTCGTGGAACTGTCTTTGGGATCTACAGGGTGTGTCCTGTGATACTCATGAAAAAATATCCCTCTTTTGGTGCCACAATAAGACAGTTTGGTCCAGCACTTGCGGGGTAGTGGGTTGTACTTCCTGTTTAACACTAAATGACATTCACTGAGAGCTCTTGCTTGCTTTGAACGTTTGCAAGTCCTTAACAACACACACAAAGACGGAAAGAAAATAGGCCAGGATACAGCGTAGTTCCCTGCCCCTTGTGACTGTGAGTGCTTGTCATTAGCCTACTTGATTTTCTGTCTTTCCCTTTTGTAATTAGATGACCCACTGTCCCCAAGCCTTGATCACTGGAACCATCCGTTTTAAAAGAACAGCGATATTGGCAGAGCCATGTGCTGGGACTTACCAGAGTCTTCTTCGGTGAAGACTGTTTTCCCAGAAAAGACCTTATTTCCGATCTGTATATTCCCAGGGCGAAAGTGTGGTCCATCCAGCTTGTTGTCTTTGCAGAGCTTGGTTAGGATTTCTGTGGGTTTGGATGTGTCCCTCCAGGCATTGTACCCTTCTCTGAGAAGAGGAGGAAGGACAGAGGAAGTGAGCCTAGTTGCACTTGAGGTCCCCAATAAAAGCTCTTATCAAGTGTGGTTTGTGTAGTTTCCCTGGTTCTACACCTGGGCTACTGTGTTTGGCTTTGCTTCCTTTTCTCCTCTTTCTAGTCAAACACCTTTGCATAAGCACAGCTTGTGTGTAAGACAGGGCTTGCAGGCAGCTTGACATAAAGATAGTTTGCTGAAATTTTTGATTCTTTTGAAAGTGACTCACTCTTCTTAAAAAAAGAACATTGTAGTGAAATTTATAAATAAAATTTATCATTTTTGAAGTTGACTGGTTTGGTGGTATTGTATATGGTCCTAATAACATGCGGTCACCCTTTCTGCCTAGTTATAAAAAGTTGCTGTCCCCCTGAAAGAAGACCCTGTATCCAAACTGCACTTACTCTCTGTTCCCACTGCAGCACCATGAGCAAGCTCCAGTCTGCTGCTAGGGGTCTGGGCAAGTTTAGCCAGTGTTTGGTCATTCCTGTGCTACTTATGAGGAAAGCTTGACTTAGCATCTCAACGTCTCTCTTCCCTTCCCCTACCTTTCACCCACACAATCATGTCTTAGGCAGATGGTTCTGACATGTTTTTCTAATAAGTGACTTTCCTGCATCTCCCCAACCCTTTCATCCCCTAAGAAATAGCTATTCTGGAGGAAGCCCATCAGTGGACACAGAGCCAGGCCCTGGTTCCCTCCCACAACCTGCTTCCTTGTCTCCCACAATAGGAATTGTACCATCACATGCCCGACACTTCAGGAAGGCAATTGGCTCTACCACTTTATAGCACATTCATGTGATCAAATACTATGTAGACCCAGTACATTAAAGACTGCAAGCAATATTCAATGACAACTATAAAATACTTCAGCTGCAGAGTAAGAACAATAAATAAATTGCAAAGCATGTAATCCAAGTTCAGAAGAAAATAGTATAGAGAAAAAAAAACACCAAAAGGAAAACTAAAAGCAAAAATGTACATAAATATTTAATTTTTATCAATAACATGCAAAATAGTGAATTGTGAAAATTGTTTACTTTATAGTGATAAATTAGGTAAATTATTTTCCATTTAGGAAAAATAGTTTTTGAATTACACAATGGAGTTCCAATGAATGTCTACAATTCCCTGGTTGTAATTTTTAAGATTTTGTTAAAAAAATATAATCAGATACAGCATACTTAAAAAGAAAATCAAGCTGATAGCCTGCACTTTAAAATAAAGTTGATTTGCAAATCTTTGTGAAGAATGAGACTTAAATCCACTCTTCCTTCACTTATAAAGCTAGTTAGTTCTAGAGGAACTGATAAGATATTGCAGGCAAAGCTCTTAAAACAGCCGGTCCTAGGCACCTACAGCTGGGTGTTTACACAATTCTGAGACACCCACGATGTTTGCAATGTTTGCATTGTGTTAACCATTCCTCAGCTACCACCATCCCCCTGGGAATCCTGACCACCAGACACAGGTAAATGCACACACACACCACAGCCTGACTTTTAACCCCTGAAGAACTGGCCCTGAGTTTCAAATCAAAGCTGCTTCCCCAGCCTCATTGGCTCTCAGGAGCATGGAATAGTCAGTCTCCCCAGACCAGCTCTGCTGATACCGTTGGCCAGCCTAGAGATAAACGCATGCGCAGTACAGATCCCCACAAGGCTGTGATCCTGAGACACTAGCAGTGTCTCCACAGGAGAAAACTTACATCTCATACTGGCTCTGCAAGCCGCAGATGGCTCTGTGTTTGCTGTAGAAACGGTTCTCCAGGTCAATCTTGGTTTCCCCAATGAGGTCATCTGACCCAATCATGTCATGGTCATAAATCAGGACGGAAAGCAGGGACTCCTTTGGGAAAGTGGCCTGGATCTCAAATGACCTGCATCCAAGCAGAGGGCTGGGATTTAGCAAGGTCTGGCAGCACGGAACTTCACCAGCTTCCTTTTGGTTAGCGCTTCGTGGTCCACTTTGTAGATGTACTGACTGGATCGACAATTCAGTTAGCGCTGACAGGTATCTGTATAGTTTATTATCCAAGTATAATCATTGACTTCTATTTATCAGCTTTCAATAGACAATGATTCACCCTTTCATGTCATGTCTTAGAGTTGTTGGTCTCATTTCCAGTCTGATTTCCGACCTGAATTTCATTTGTTAACATTACGGATCTTACGTCATCTCTTCCACCCTCCATGTATGAAAATGAGAACAAACAGGACTTTATTTTTATAACATGGTGGGGCAGTTGATCACATAAAACACACATCTCTCTTCCAGGTTTTCAGCTCAAACACAGTGAAAATACTACCATTCATTTCTGTTACTGCTTTGTCAAGGAACACCACTGGAGTTTTCAAAGAGAACACCTCACTGATGGAACCAAAGTATTGCAGGGCTGAAATGCTGTCTCCACAAGGCAGAGGCCCTTGAGAACAGAATCATTCTTATTTCCACACCGCTGGAGCTTGCACTTTGCTGTCAGAGAATATATATATAATTTCTTTGAACTACAAAGCATATCAGAAATCTATATCCAATACCTCTATTTTATGGATAAGGGAACCAAAATCCTGAGAATGTAAGTGAAGGATCATGAATCAAGCCTTTCTGGAGCACTTGATGGTATTCTAAGACTAGTATGGCCATAATTAACCCTCCCCAGTGAGAAAAAAGGTCAGTTTATAGCACCAGTGATTATAGTTAATAGAGCAGGCTCTAAAAGGTCCCATGTGGAGCTGCACAGGGGAAAAATCCATGTGCCCTTCATCTGTTAAGCATGGTGATGCCTTTCTTAGCTTCATTATTTGGAGTCTAGGTTTTAATGGGGTTCTGGGGGTTCATTGGAAGGAAGCACCCAACATGCATCACTGGACTTTGCTATCACCATGTTAGCCACCCAGGACAGACTTGATAATGGCTTCATTGTCTCTGGTAACAATGACAGAGGACATGATGGCTCTGGCCCTTCTCATCAAACTGTCCTCAAATTAATGCTGTCTGAATTTTAACTGGAGCTGTCAAAGAGTTTGCAAAAGCCTGGTACCAAGATTGGATTCTTGGTTGCTCTGGAAACTCCTAGACTTACATCAGGTCATATGTCAGTAACAATACCATTAGAATGCTACTGTCATCCATTGCTTGAGGAAAGATCATTAAATGAGCAAAACTTAAAATAGTAGAGGTGTTTGGAGGCTCAGAGGTTCAAAGCCAAGATGCCTCCTTTGTTCATCCATTCATTTCCTAACTTATTCTTCTGACATGTGTCGCACAGCAACTTTGTGACAGGTAGAATCATTTCCAGTGGGTAAGGATACAAGAAATTGGCAGAAGATGGCAGGAGCCAAGATCAAGTCATGGGCAGAGTGTTGTGAGCTGGGGAAAGGAGCATAATGAAAAGTCTCATCACCCCAGGGAATAGATTGCAGATAGCTCTCCTGGCTCTAGACCTGTGGAGCTCAGACTTGCCCTTCTCCTGTCTTCATAGAACTTGCCACAGTGTCATAATCCCTGATTCATTTTTTTTCTCAGTAGTCATAAGATCCCTAAAAAGCACTGGCTAGTGGAGCACCTGACATAAGACAGATTCTCAGTAACCAAAGTGGGCAAATGCCATGATGAGGGCCCAGCCAGGACCCACATCTGCAGAGGTGAGCAAGCCAGAGTCAGTGAGCTGTTTTAGTCACCTAAGATCAGCCTTTCAGGATTCCATTGTTTGAGAGCTGTAAAGAACTGCCAAAGACTATGGCCATACTCAACGCTATAACGGTGCACAGTGGTAGAGCCCCATCAGATCTCATCATCAAATGGAGAAAGTATTGTCTGTGCACCTATTCATTTACTCACTCATTCTGTCCGCAATAAAATACTTATTCAGCACTTATTAAGTGCCAGGCTCTGTCCGCGGTGCTGAGGAAGTGGTGTTGGCTACATGAGTTCATGTACAGACAGATGTTACCTTCTAGCAGAGGGAAGAGGATAGCCAGTGAACACACAAACAAGCGAACCCATGCCAGAGTTGATGAAGGAGGACAAGAGACAGCACACGGAGCCAGAGTATTAGTGGAAGTGGCTGTTACATCTAAAAGCTTTGCAAAGCTGTAGGCGATTCCATCCCACTAGCCTCCCACTTTTCAGGGCCATAGAATAAGGCTGAGAAAACAAGTCTACTTCACAGCTGGGAAACTGTAACAACAAAATGGAAGCAGTGGCTCCTTAAGTGGCAGAGAGCAGTAAATGTCACCTCTGGATCAGAGAAACAGGTACGCTTCTCTGGAACTGCCACTTTAACTGGTCTCATTAATCTAGGCTAGTTTATGACCTCATTTCCTCAGCAGCAATAAAAATCTAAGAAACTGATGTTCATCAAAGGCCATAGGATCCAAAGCCAATACAAATGGATAAATGAATTTATGTGAATCTGGTGTCGATCTCTCTCCAAGCTCTTAGTTTCTCAAGAAGAAGAAAATTACCAGTACTTAAGATGTTGCTAAGGTAACCAAGGAGGAGGAAAGGTAGCACATGGGTGTTGGACACTGTGCTATAGATATTTCACACGTTTTTTCAATGGAGTCTAGAGTCAGGTGTCACTACTGCTTTATAGATGATGAAGCTCCAAGCAGAGAGGCGAAGTCAACTGCGTAAAGATACAGAGTCTGTACATGACAACAAAACCCAGGCTCCTTCAGTCCCAACATAGCCAGAGCACAAACTCAAGCAGGAGTCATGTCTGGTATGCCATGAGAAGGTCAACGTGGTGTGGCTAGAACGATGGTTCTGGCTAAGAGCACTGGAGTTTGGTTCCCAGCACCCAGATAGTAGTTCATGACCACACATAACTCCAGTTCCAAGAGATTCGATGTCATGCACACTGTACACATGTGGTACACATGTACAGGCAGGCAAAACATATACACACATGAATAAAATGAATAAATCTTTTTTTAGAGATGCTGCTATCTGCCAGAAAATTCATGAGCCTAATTCTACTGCATACACACACACACGCACACGCACACGCACAAAGACACACACACACACACACACACACACACACACACACACACACACACACACACAGTGTATTTTAACATTTTGCAGGAAAACAAAACACCACTGGAGGCTCACAGTTCAACATTTGGACCTCAGAACCACTCCAATTAGGTGACAAAATGATAGTGTGGTAAAAACTTTCTCTAGTAGACGACCAAAAATCAAACATCTGGCCCAGTGCCCGCTACTTCTGAGTTGTGCAAATTCAAATATACTTCTTAACTTTTTTGGATCTTAGATGTCTTGATTGGAAGAAGAAAGCTTTCATACAGTAGTAGAAGGTGGTATCCCTGACCCTTCAAGGTACTTTTAAGTTTAAAACTTATGTGTTACAAAACTACATGTCTGAAGATCACAATGTCAAATCCTAGATGGGAAAACCATCTACATTTTTGCATGGATAAATATTTGGTTGAGTGTTATCAAGGATATAATTCAGTGTTTAATCTTCAGCTACTGTTTTATCTAAGACACCCCTCCACACACGCAGCAGCAGACAATGCAGAAAGGACAATACAACCCAACCGGGATGGCACTGACCTTCCAAACACTGGATTCAGTTGTTTGGGGATGTACTTGTCCCGGTCTTTGATTTCTGTTTTGCCAAGCCTGAGCACAATGTAGGGGTCTGATTTGCCATCTGGATCAGCTGGGCTAAGATTAAATGCCTGGGGAAGAAAAAGAAAATGGTGCTGATGCAGCAGGCTCAATCCTGGCTGCACATGGGGACACTTGGGTTCTATCTTGAGAGGTTCTGGTGTTCTAGCTCCTGAGCTTTGGGATGTTTAAAGGCTCCCTAGATTTTACAGTGCCACTAAAGTTGAGAACCACTGTTTTAGCATCCTAATTTTGCTCTTAAGAAGAACAATTATTGATATCCACCTTTCTCTTCTGTCATCTACCCAGAGGCAACCACTTCTTGGCACATGGCAGCAAGGAACATGCTGGAGGAGATACAGCTCACGTTCTAATTTTTAGTTGAAGCATCTTGGCCAAGTCTTGTTGTTACTGGATCTGTCCGTATAACCATGGAGTGGACCTAAAGACGCAGTCCAGCACCAGTGTGTTTCTGAAGCCATTTCCCCATGAATCTTGCCTTTAACCTTAGCTCCCTGAGTGATGATGTGTTTCTGATCATGAAGCTTGATTCCAGACTGGCTGGACCGTAGACTGTCCAAAGTGAACCTGGTATACTGAAAGACCATGGTAGGAGGCCAATAAAGACATGGCATCAAACAGACCGAGAAACTTGGTAGTGAAGAAAGCTGAGAAGCAGCCCAATTCTTAATACTGTCTCCCTCAGACCAAACAGAATAAGTAGATCCATAAGAATAAGAATGTTCTCTAGAAATTGCTTAATAGACAACTTGTAGACAGACTACATGCCAAAGCACAGTCCAAATAAGTGGATCCTTGTTTTTCCTTGTCAAATCACCCACATCTAAATCTCTATACCTCAGTAAACTCTAATACAACCTGTGTACTTTGCTGCTCTTTTGTTTACTTTTTTATATTTCCTAGTTCTTATACCATTTGGATCTAGCACATGAAAATGTTCTGCTCATTACTTTCTTTGAAGGCTATTGTAATGAACAGTGTCTTCTTAATATTTCTTGTGTGAACAAGTGATGTTACAGCCACTCAAGAAAGCGTCATATGGCCACTAAAAGAAATAAAGCAATGTGCTGATCTGGAAAACTGTCTATACTACCTTCTTAAGGAAGAGGAACACAGTAAAGAACTGACTTCTTTCTGTATACATTTTTTTTTACAATCTTTTAGTGCTTATTACATTATTTTTAAAATCAGTGTATTATATAACTAATTGTGTGTTAATAAATGATAGACAAGCACACACAGTCACCACTACTAACAAGGTCTATGCCAAACACCAGCTCTCCATCCTGCAGCGACTTCCTTGCCAATGAAACACGAGACTGTCACCCTCTCACTCTGTTCATTCAAGGACGCTGTGCCCTCAAACTGCAGCCCAAAGCAGCCCTCTCCCATGCTGCCTAGCCCTGCTCCAGGCAGGAACCTTGCCCACGGTTGCCCTGACCTTTGTGTACAGAGCTCTAGACAGCAACACTGCAGTAGGGGTTGTGGTTCAGAGCCCTGTAATTCAGTGAGAGAAAACCATGGAGGGTGGGACGCAGAGATGGTGCTGAGGACTTAACAGTTCAATACATCTGTTTGTTTCTAGAATTCTCTGAGCTCTTAGTGTGCATTTGAGCTTTGAGAACCTCCAGAGTTGGAGAAAAATCAATTATTAGACATAATATTTCTCGATTTACATGAACATGCACTCTGGTTTTTTTTTTTTTTTTTGAAGAATGCATATTAATTATCTCTCAGGACACCAGGATCTTCCTGAATAACGGTTTTGAAAAGGCTATTGTGGAGCACCCTGGAGGTGAGCATTTATCATAGGCTACCCAGCATTCTCTGAACTGCCACCCTTCCCAGCTTTTTTTGAGGACAAAGACTCCATCACAACACCCCTGCCACATGGCGTTGTGACGGCACTGAGGAGAGAAAGGACACCCAAGAAGTGTACGATGAAAGGACAATTTGTTTTCTCTTCTCATTAATTTTTTAATTCTCGGGACAGGGTCTTACTGTATGCTTGGCTGGCCTGGAATTCCTCCTGAGTGTGGGGACAAAAGGCCTATGTCACCACACCTGGCAATTAGTTCTTCTTTTGTGCTTTGTTAATGCTCCTTACAAGGGACATAAGCAGCTCGCAGCAAGGTAGCATAAGACAAAGATAGTCACAAAACCCAAATCCAAGCGATGAGTTAAAGACAAATTCATGACCCATAAGGATTTGGACAATTGACTGTCATGTTTGGTTTTCTACTTTCACAATGAGTCAAAAAAATGTAATTAAAGTTTTGTGGGTTTTTTCTTGTTGACTTATTATCAAAAAGAGAAGCCTAGAGAAGATAATGTTTGAGTTGTTTTTCTTTTCTTTTCTTTTCGTTTTGTTTTTGTTTTGTTTTTTTAATGGACTCGACATGAAACTTCTGACTACAGCAGTGCAGCAGTAAAGCCATTGGGGGAATTTCACTGAGAAGCTGCCCTGTTGGGTCCTGGGTGCCTTTCTTGACTCCTCCAACTGTCTTCCCTGTGAGCATTCCACTTCTTCCTTTGCTTCCCTTTCCCACTAGCAGGTAACCTAACTGAGCCAGTAAGGCTTAGCGGACTGATCTGGGTGCCTCCTAAATACATGTGTTGAAATTTAATGGTATTGGACCTATGGCTGGCTATAGGCAAGTGACTAAAACTAATAATGTCACAAGAGTGGAGCTGTAGAGTTCAGAAGTTGCTCTTTCTCCCTCCACATTTACCAACCCCCCCCGCCCCCCGCCAGAGGAACAGCCATGTGAGGGCAGACAAACAAGCCAACAGGATAGGTTCCACCAGATACCAACACTGCCAGAACCTCAACCATGGACTTACAGCCCCTACACTGTGATAAAGACATTTCAGTTATTTAAATCCACTTATGGTATTTTGTTTCAGTACCATGGATAGGCTAATACACCTACGTAGACCAAAGATGGCTTACCGCAACAATATACACACGGATCAGTACTTGAATGGGGTGATTGGGTGGAATTCCTTGCTGGATTCTCAGCTGGCCACTGTCCTCTGAGGTAGAATCCTCTGGGCTTTTGTAGATGCAGAAGGAGCCCTGGTACCATAGAACACAAGCCAGAAAACAGAATTGTCATCTGACCTATAAGAAACCATAGTGAGCCCAGTGGTAGAAAAATGAACACAGCCCATGTGTCTGAAGGACATGGACTAGTGTTACCCTTTGTCAGGGTTGCGTCTTTGGGTAATATATATAAGCTGCTTGCCTGAGCACTTATTCACGGCACACTAGTGGATGGGGCCATCACATGAGGAGTATGGCAATGGGATCTGACTGTTGTTTACACATGGGATGCTGTGCCCAGGCTTCCCTGCTTTCCCAGTCTGCCCTGAGTACAGTTTCCTCTTTCCAGGTACAGTAACTGAAGCATTGGGAGGTGAAGTATGTTGTTTGAGGTCATTCAACTGGCTACTGTAATAAACAAGATTTCAATCCAGGTTGGCAAACTTGGTTACTTAGTATATTTCAGCACACTGAACAGCACCTTCAATACCCAGCATGCAGTAGTGAACACAGATATCAGTGACTGCTTTGTTTTACTGAAACCCCAAGTCTGCCCCCCCAAAAAAGGGTTTGGGTTGATTTATCTTAGTTTGTCACTGGCAAGTCTGCATGGATTACATATTTAATGTGTTATGAATGGGACAGCAAGGCAGAGGACAGTGGTCCTTGTGGGAAGTGACAATGTCTTCATATATTACACAGAGTGAGTTTAACCCATTGGCCACAAATCAAAAGTATGTTCAAAGACTGTGGCTGGGCCTTGTAGATTTTCAGAGAAGGTTCAGGGTAGGCATTGAGGGTCGTCTCCACCACACACACAACCCACATCACAATCGTGTTATTAGAATTGAGTCATGGCTGACATTTATGGACACAGAGAATGGAATTCACGTGGGAACTTGCCTTGAACTTTCCTATGACACGGTCTCCATCCAGACCGTGGTCATCTTCTGTAGACTTGCCTCTGAAGAGTTCAAAGGTCTTCACCCAGTCTTCAAAATTGTTGAATTCACTCTCAAGATCACCATCATATATCTTTAGAGAAAAGAAAGATTATATGAAGGTGAGGGAGAGTTAATTACTCCCATCACCTTTGAATTCATTCTCACTCAAAGTTTGAAAACAGACACAAATATAGACAAATTCTTCACCAGAATATAATAGGAATAACATGGGGTTCGATTCCCAGTAGGATCCCTGTTCTCAACAGAAAACTCACAAGGACAGCCTTTATTGTCTACATTTTTATCAGCAATCTGTTCTTCTGAGGTTTGCCAGAATCATCCATTTCTCTCTGTTTCCTGTTAGCATGAAGTGAATAACTCTTCTCTACCACATGCTCCTGACACCATGATGCTTTATCCAAGCACATGGGCTGGGCAATCATGGTCTGAACCCCCTGAAACCATGAGCCAAAAGAAGCCCTTCACACAAGATGTTCTCTTAGGAATCAGATCAGAGGTATGCACAAAAAACCAGTATGGAGAGTTAGTGTTAGTTTAATGAGAAAGACCCAGGATGCTCAAATCTGGCATTCAAATATGCCTCAGGGAAACGGTAAGAGGCTGCCATTGATTTATCCTTAATAAGATAGGGGGACTGTTGGGCTAAACACTCCTAAAGCTAACTATTATAATTTTATAAAGTCTTCTGCATAAAAATTGAATTCCAAGAAGTATAGCCATCTGAAAACATTTTAAAGAGTTATTTATTTTGACATGTGTGAATGTTCTGTGCACTGTATGTATGTATGTATGTATGTGCACTATATGTATACCTAATTCATGTGGAGGCCAGAAGAAGGTGTCAGAACCCTAGAATTGAAATGACAGATGGTTGTGAGCTGCCAAGTAGGTTTTGGAAATCCAACCCAGATCCCATACATGAGCAGCAAGTGCTCTTCACCACCAAACTAGCTTTCCAGACCACAAAACATTTTCAAATATATAAGCATAAACACAACAACCATTTTTATGCTTAATTGATGTTATTAGCCATTAAATATAGACAGTAGTACTTTGGGGAAATTGAATTCACTAATATTCATTAATTCATAACACATTTAAAATGACAGTGTTTACTTTTATTATAATGCATGCAGATATAAGTTTTCCAAGTGGGAAATGATATATAGACTTTAGAAATGCAAAGTAGAATTAAATTTGAGATTTAGAAATATAATTAAAATACTTATTCAAATATCCTCTCAAAATTATTCACCTTGATCATCTACATATGTAATCACATCCATACATATGCCTCAAGCTAATACCCTCTCACTGTGAAGATTGGTCTGCTGGAGCTGACTTCAGTTAAAGCTCCTGCTATTTTGAGTGTGTACACACCACGTGATGATATCAAGCTCCTAGAGGAGTTGAACACTCTAAATTGCCTCCCAGGTTGAAGCTAAGCAATGGATGTTATACCCTTTCTGAATGTATGGGGTTTTGGAGAAGGAAAATGGATAAGCTTTATTGTCTTGGCACTTGTTAAACTTTATTTTCCCTATGAGTGACTATAATGAAGACAGAATGAATAAGTTCAAAGAAAGGACTTGTGACAGTTGATCCCAGCACTAAGAGAAGCCTGCTGCTGGGTGCTACACCCCATCCCTGGATGCCTTGCACCCACAGACCTTCAAGACAGCCAGGTTTGGGATGGCATCATTTCCATCATCTTTTGGTTTCTTCTTGAGCACTTTGTCTCTCTTCTTTTTGGGGCCATCACCCATATCCAGCACTACCTCGTCTGGCTTTGCCTCTGCGGATATTCAACAGAAATTGTTCTGGAGTTGTTAGCTGCAGGGTTACTACATACAGTCCTGGAGTTTGTATCATATGTAAACACAACGTTTATGGCTGCCCCAGGGCCAGGCAAAGTGTTAGCTGGGCCAGGCCTGTACATGAATACATTAAGCCTGGCACTGAGAGGTACCTTATTTGTTCTTCAACCCAGCTAGCAGAAGACCCAGAATTTGAATGATTCTAAGCTTTTTGTAAATGTCCCCAGGGTTTCAAGAGTCATCTAGTTCCAATATGAGGCTCAAATATGTAAAGGGTCTCATACAAGGTCACGCTAATAACATTATTGAGTACATTTTTTTAGTAGCAATCCGTGAAGGAAAATTACTAGAGACAAGATTTTGAGCTCCACTAACTTCTAGCTGCACGACCTTAAATGGGTAACTAGACGTCATTGTATCTCTGTCTTATCATGGGTATGATGAAGATGCTATGGGGCTGGCTGGTCATAGGAGGAATGTGAAAGGAAACATGTAAATCAGGTTCTCATGAGTGTATGCATGTATGTGTTCATGTGTGTGTGTGTTGTGATGTGTAGCTACATGGTTTGTGTGTGTGTGCGTTGTGTGCAGCTGCATTGCTTGTGTGTGATGTGTGTGTGTGATGTGTGTGTACGTGTGTGTATGTGTGTGTGGTGTGTGTGTGTATGTGTGTGTGGTGTGATGTGCAGCTGCATTGTCTCTGTGTGTGTTATGTGCACTGCATTGCCTCTCTCTCTGTGTGTGTGTGTGTGTGTGTGTGTGTGTGTGATGTGATGCAGCCACATTGCCTCTGTGTGTGTGTTGGTATGGTGTGTGTGTGCATGTGCGTGTCCATGTGGCTGCTTGGTTTGACTGCTGTAGTTAGGCCATGACTTGAACTGAGCTTTCAGACACTTTCTACACTTATTTTGTTGAGCTTCTGCCAAATCAGATCTAATCAATCCTTGTAAAGTGAGTTTTGGATCCTGGGTCCAGATCTATACAGTCAGCACCGTTAACATTTCTCTTGTTGGTTTGGCCTTCCAGCTTGACTCTATTTTTTTACCCCTGCTGCTTCCTCTTGAAAGCTCTGGACAGGACATGAGCCAGTCAATTCCAGAAACTAATTTGAATTACAGACCAGTTCAGCTCTAATACCTATAAGACTCTCTTTTCTGGTATCATGGGATGTCAGGTAGGTTCTATCCTCCAGCCCTCTGCAAGACTTTTGGAATGTGTTACCATCTTCTTTATGTGGATGATGGAGCTGAGATGTAATATAACTCCCATAGCTTCTTACAATGATGGCCCTATTCTACATCCAAGAACCCCCCAAATAGCCACTTACCTGCGGCCCTTTTCTCCTTATGGTTGTTCTCCTTTTCCTTAAAAAGAGAGGAAATAAGATTACGGACACTGCTATGTCTGCTTTACTAAGTCAGAGTGCTAACCGCTCTAGTTTGGTTACCCCAGCTCTCTGCAACCTCAGGAATGCCATTTTGAGAATAATAAAATAGTCTCCAAGGAGTCTCTAGAATGAAGTCTCACTGTGAAGACATGGCTCCTAGCTGCAGTGGGGATGCCCTAACCCTAGAGAATAGGCACCTGTACGGCCAACAAAAGTGTCACCAATATGAAGATTATTGATTGTTCTCTGTGGACAGGTTCTTCATAGCCATAGGGAAGACAATTTTTTTTATACTTCTCTGCAGCACCCCACAGCCTTCCCATGAGCTTTATCTGCCGACATGTTGGGCCCTTGGGTGGGTACCACGGGTTGGGCAGGGTGGTAGAGAAACAGCAAAAGGTTAACTATTCATAGGAAGTGTAAACATCCATCCCAACAAAGGAAGAGCAGTAGAAGAGAGACTAGTGTTTGTTTAGTTAGCTCAGTGTATACCGGTGCTTTTGAGAAGTCCTGGATGAAAACATAGTCTTTCTAATCTACAGAGTCCTCACAGTCTCAGCTATTATAGCATGTGCCTAATTCTTCCTTTCTTTTTAACTTGGGGTTGATAAATTGCAATCAAATTGATCATTGAACAGTTACCAAAATTTACAGGCCCACTCCCCATGGCTCTCTGGTGCTATGACCTCATCCTTGTATTAGCCCATGTACATAGGCCCCGTGGTTGCTCTCTTAACCCACCAATTGTTATTATTTGCTACGCCAAGCTCTTTTTATGCAAATCATTTCCCCTACACATGTAGAACTCTGCTGAAGCCCCGAGGCCCTGTGGTATCTCCTGTTCCTGCTGCCCACGGTTGAACTCCACGTCTTCTCCTTGCTGACCTCCCTCGGGCTCCCAGGGGTCAAATCCTGTATATACTGATTATACTGAATAGCCTTCCAGGGTTTCCAAGAGAGCTTATGTTCTACACCAGTTCCAGCTAGAGAGTCGGGAGCTTGTAATCAGGATCCTTGGTCTTCTAGGCTTTTCTTTACTGCATTAACAGAACCATGTTGTTTAATCATTAATCTTTAAAAAATAAACAGTTCTTTGATAATTTCATACAGTGAGTTTCGATTCACCCCTCACCCAACTCTGTCCACACCTACTCCTTCTTTTCTTCCCACCCAGCTCTGTGTCTTTTTCCCATCAAGGTCAATGGGGTGATGCTCATATGTTCTTGGATGCTCAGCTGTAAAGGGAACAGTTAGTTATATGGCTCTCCTCTATCTAAAGCTAAGGGATCGCTGTGGAAGAGAGGGTAGGAAGAATGTAAAAGCCAGAGGTGGTAGATGAGGAACACAAGGGAAATACATCATCTGGACACAACAGGACAGCTGGACATATGGACTCACAGAAGCTGTGACGGGATGCATAAGACCCAAGCAAGCCCAAGCTAGACCACATCCCAGCATGGAGAGAGGAGTTGGGCCTGAAGTTCTGCTTCTAACTCAGGAGCAATCATTAAGCTGTTAAGAGGGGAAGGATCAGGTTTCTCTACAACTTCAGTCCCTGGAAAGTAGACCACGTAACTATGAACTGCCAGACAGGATTGAGTTTAAGCCCCAGGCTTTTCATGTTGGACTTTAAATGGAGGTGTGTGGCCTTGAGAAAGGGAGATGCCCTGTTCTCTTTGAGTTCTTTGACTATCACAAGCAGGGTAGACTCTACCTTCTGTGCTTTCTTTACAGAGGCGTAATACTTAGACCACCAGTCGATGACATTTTCAGCAGATTCATCTGCTATAGTCCTCTTTCTTCTTTTGGTGGATCTCCGGGAAGGCTTCCTGGGATCTTGCTAAGGAACGAGAGATAGGTTACTAGTTGGGCCTCGTGGTCATGCAGAAGCCATCTGGTTAACCAAAGAAGAATCTAGGTAGGTGCCCAGTGAGAGGTGGACAGAGGTTGGTTTTGTAATAGCAGTTCTCCATGTTGCTTCAATAAACGAGCATTTAATTATGTTTTCAACCATTCATTGATTGACTCAACAGTTATAAAGATGTGGTACACTGTGCTTGACTTTAGGGATGAAGTGAGGCTTCACCACAAAACCAGAAACCTCCGAGTTCAGTGGAGGAGAGAGACATGCAACAAATGGGTACCAGAACCTGTGCTACAATGCCATATAATGGGGCATTGGCTGTCTTGGGTTAATAATCCCTGAGCAATTAATATAAAATATGTGATTCTCAGTTTTCTCAACTAAGGTTGATGATGCTAGACTTCCTCACTGTGGGAAGCTCTAGTGACATGAAGTAGGAACTCCCCAGTTGGCTTTATTTCTGATCTAAGAAGTCCAAGTTACATCTAAAACATAAGCGGTGGGTGGTAGGAGTGGTTTAATTATATGTAATAACTATAAATACATATTTCAGAAAGGAGGCATTTGGAGAAGACAGTTGTCATATTGGCAGTTGTTTATGGAAGACCCACCATGCACCCATCATCCCTCCTCTGCCCAGAATCTCTAGTGGACCTACTGTGTGCCAAATACTCTATCAAGGACAGGACAAGGACAGGACATACAAAGACACAATGTCAACAAATCATATCCAACCTGGATTAACAGGTTTATAAAACTAGCAAACTCTGAGACTGAGGATGTACGTAAGGGTCTGGTGCCAAGCTGGGGCAATGAGAACCTGTTGAGGGGATGCAGAGGAAGGATGTGACGGGTACAGCCTGAGAAAATGTTCATCATCACATCACACTCACTTTTGCATTTCAATTTTTACTGTCTTCTGGGCAAGACACTTCTTAGGATTTTTTTCAGAGACAGGCTCACTCTATGTAGCCCAGGATGGCTTTGAACTTGTGGTCCTCTTGCCTCAGCCTTCTGGGTGTTGGGATTACAAGTCTGTCCCATTACAGTCCACAAGGGAAAATTTAAAACGATCTTGTGGTTCGCAACTAAATTTGTGACTTGAGAAGGCTGACACCATTTTTGTTCTGTGGCCTTTGGTCCTCTCCGTCCTCAGAGACTCCCACATTCTAACCAGGACCAACCCTGCTCAGTTTTGAGGTCATCAGGGGTGTCACGTGCTATGACAGCAGACACCTTCCAGAGGCCCCCTTAACTGAGGATGAAGAATCTTTCTCCTCTTTAGAATTCAAACGACACATCTTGATCATGTCTGACCTTGTACAAAGGAGGCTCTAAATGTTTGAGCAGTAGTCCTGGATGAAGAAACTCTTGCCTTTCCAAACTAATGAATTTGAGAGAGTTTCTGTTCCATTAAATATTACTGTCACATCTGACTAACACTTTAATTTCATACACAGTGACTTTCCAATCCTCCAACAGTACTTTGAGGTGGGCATCAATATCTTCATTGTAAATGAGGAACCTGATACCCAGAAATATGAAATTGCGGACTCAAGGTCACAAAGCTAGTAGCTGCAGGATTATTGTCTACATTTTCCAATGCAGACTCCACTGAGCCTGGTAAATAAGACTCAGGATTGCCCTGACTGACCTTGACATGTCCATCTTTTGGTGGTCCCTGTGCTGCAGGTTTCTGTTCAGGTTCCAGCATCGGAGAGGAGTCAGGAATGTCAACCACGGTGGCTGTCTGGGCCTGAGCAGAGTCAGGTACCATGGTGGGAGGCGGTTCAACATCCACATAGACATGATCTGTTGGGAGATCCTGGGAGGAGTGGAGGAGTTCTGAAGACTCAGTTGCTGCTAGTGAATCTGAAATGGCTGAATGAAAACTCATTTGGTCAGACAGGGAACACCGCCATCATAACTGGATTCAAATATGGCAAGTTCTTGACACTTCTGAACCTCATTTCCCTTATTTCTAGGATGACAGTAAAACTACCCATTTTCCTAGGGGGGACAAAATTAGACTATGATGTATGTCATCTGATGTACAATAGGCAATCAATGAGTGGTGTGATTTATCCCTTAGAGAAATTCTGGACATTGGGATCATGAAAGTCAAGGTTTAGGGTATAGGTCCTCTACATTTGTTGTCTCTGTCAATGTATAAATATGCAGAGATTTTGAGGTTTCAGAGGTCAATAAACCCCCAAGTGGAGGAAGAACACTGGACACATGATCACACATGCTTAGTGGAGAGCAGAGTTTTATCATTGGACTTTGCGAGATTCTAACTGGGTCACTGATGTCATTAAGGGTCATAACACTTGTCAAGAGTTGTCAAATGTCCTCTGCATTTCATGTCATACAAGTCAGCAATGATGGCCATTTCTTAGTCTGGAGTCTCCATGGCTGCCAAGGCCTCATTCCCCTGGATATGCCTTTCAACAGCCAAGTTAATCCAACAAACTCTTATAGGGATCTACTCAGTGCTAAACACAGAAACCCAAGCTAAAGTAGACACCCATAGATTAGCAAGACTCCAATAGCCAAACAAGCAAAACTCAACCCTCCAAAATTGAATAGTAGGAGGTGAAGAGGAGGGGGCTAGAGAGCATGCTGCAAAAGGAGATGTAGGGGGCTCAGATGCAGTAATGGAGACCTTAGAGTAAATCAGTACAGTCTTTCAGAGCAACCTCTGTCTGTATTCAAAACAATTGTCTGTATACATTCCGTGAGACCGGTGCTTTCACTCCTGGGTAACTAGGCTGGAGAAATTCCCTCAGAGCATCTTCCCTTGGGAAACATACACAGGCACTTTTATCACAAAGCTTTTGGTGAAAGTAGAGATTTCTAAGCAAACCAGGAGTCCAGTCCAACTGGGGAAAAAAAGGAAATACAGTAGATGCAATGGATAGTCATAATAAACTAAGGAACACATGTCAATATGGATGAATACTAGAATGTAGCACTGAATGAAGAGAACCAAAAACATTGCAACACTCTATCATGTGTGCAGACCAAATGTGCTTAAATTCACAAGAGGGGCTGGAAAGATGGCAATGAGTGCATACTGCTTTTGCAGAAGACCTAAGTGAGGTCCCCAACACCCACATCAAGTGACTCACAATCACCTGTAACTTCAGCTCTGGGGTGTCTGCTGTCTTTTTCTGACCTCCCTGGAGGGTGTGTGTGTGTGTGTGTGTGTGTGTGTGTGTGTGTGTGTGTATGAGTGTGTATGAGTGTGTGTGCATGCAGCATGATGCTGCAGCGTTGAGATGAGAAGTGGGATTAACTATGAACCCTTGAGAACCAAAAATGGAACAAATTAAAATTACACCTAGCATTAAGCCAAGAAAAATGGCTGAGACTGGAGGCTGAGGAGAAGAGTTTAAGGAATATTCAAAGATGTTTCAACAGAGGACTTAACTCTGATATGAATCTTAAGTAATTTGGCAACTATGGCAGAGAGAGCAGAGATGTAAATTCATCAGAGAGGCCCAGCCAGCCTCTTGGACAGTCTTTGAGGCAGATGCCACCATCCACACTCACAGGCACTATGACTCCACAGTCATTTTTGCTCTTCAATTAAGGATGTACTTCCTACCTGGCCTGGCCCCAGCTCCGTCCGTCTGTGAAGTCAAGGCAAGGGGCTCTCTGGATTTACACAGAAACTGCTTCAAACAGTTGATGGTGTAGGTGCCCACGAGGGTGCTCCTCCCAAAAGCCCTCCAGTCCACCACACAGATGCTCAGGGGCGGGTGCAGGAGCTCATTCTCAGGCAACTCCTGCAGGGGAGGTGGAAGAAAAATGGCTCTACCTAAGGTGGCTCTGCTCTGGCCCTGCAGACCACAGGCAGGTACGGCTGGGTGTCTGCCTCCCTTTTCCTGGCCTTGACATTCTAGTCTTCAGAGTCGCTCTGCAGCTTGCCCACACACTGGGGATAGTCTCCCTAAGCCAGAAAAATAAGCACTGAAACTGTGGGGACTATTTTCTAATACTAATTCACTCCAGGTACAAACTTCAAAATTATTTAAATTGCAAAATCTCCCCCACTCCTGTATTTCTGTAGCTGTTTCCAATCCTCTTATTGTGTCATTACTGACCACAAGAACCCTCATTCCAAATGGCAGCTTAACACAGTCCCCATATGTGAAACAGATGAAGCTCAAGCCACGAGACGTGGAGCTAATGGGACAGTGCTATACACATTTGTCTCCCTCAGTGCCCCACGAGGATCCAGGAAGTCCTCCGTGGAAGGTTGCAGATACTGCATGGGCTTTAGTGTCCTGTCTGATCATTTAGAACACATATCTGTGGAGTTAACTGGGTTGTCAGAGAAAACCTCATCTCCATAGTTAGTTCCAAACCACACTAAAACTGTGTGAGTTGCAATATTGTTGAAATCTTGAAATAAATAAGAGCAGAGCTGTTGAGAGATCTAACTTTTACGCATGAGAGCAACTGACGTTAGAAACACAAAGAACCTTATTTAAATGTGGCCACCAAAGTATGTCTCTACAGAGAATCGTGTAGCCGGCAGTCCTCAGAAGCAACTAGGGGGCTTGTGAAGCGGGGATGGCTGAGCCCCATTCTAAACATTTCTATATTTGGTAGACAGGCTAGACCTGATGTTTGATATCTTCTTCTTTTGGTGTGTGTGGGGATGGGTACTGGGCATTGAGTCCAGTTAGGTAAGCACTCTGTCACTGGGCTACACTCCTAGCCCTATCTTTAGTTTTTATTTTTAAGATAAGGCCTCACTAAGTGGCCCAGGTTAGTCTGGAACTCTCACTGTGGCCTGGTGAGGCCTTGAACTTGTGATCCTCCTGCCTCAGTTTTCTGAGTAGCTAGGATAACAGGCCCTACCCATGATGCCTAGCTGAGAATGTGCTGCAGGCGAGGCTGGTGTGGATCAATCCCTCAAAGAACCCTGTCTAGGATAAAGTTTTCTAGCTTTCTTTGATTTATTATAAGATCTAGACCTAGACATTTGAACAACCGATAACTACTTTTTTTCTCATTTTGAAATCCTAGCTTTCCATAATTAGGCTACCCATAAAGACAGTATACACTTGAAATCTTGAGGCATCCCCTCTCCAGGCCAAGTGGGTGAAGGAAAGGAGCCCAGCTGTGGAAAGGGAGATGGGCAGCTGAGGGAGGGGAAACCCATACCACTTCAAAGGCCTCTGCCTGCACGCTGAAGTTGGGGTTGTTCTTGTAACTCTGGATCACGCAAGACTTCACGCCTCGGCCTCCACACTCAATGAGGACCTGTGGCCGGTCCACAGAGAGGAGCTGTACCTTCTTCATTTCTCGGACGCCCCAGAAAAGGACCTGAGGAGAGGGTGGACAGAGCCAGAGAGGAGCCTGGTGTATGACCAATGGAAAAGCCAAATGTGACTCCTGGGAGTGACTGTATGGTCTTCCAGTTGCAACTGTCCAGCTGGTGTTAGGCCCTGCCCTGTCCAGTTCAGCTGGTGGGGTCTTTCTGGGGCCAACTGCTCATCCTGCCACACCCATTCAATAATGTAGGTGGGACCACCCCTTCCCCATGAGTCCTATGGGGCAAGCCTCCCTCCACCACTTTCTGAACCATACCTCAACTCGGTATTTACTCAGCACTGGCCGGATGTTGGGGGGAACAGGATAGATCTGTGTGATGTCCGGTGGGCCAGTAGGAGGGAGGCCCTGCAGCCCAGAAGAAGGGACCTGTCACACAAAACAGCCCTTAGTGAGCAGACTTGAGAGAAGTGAGAAAGAGTAGCCAGGCTCTGCAGCACTTCCTCGGCAAGACATCTTTATTTCATCAGCCTCGAGTACAGGAAGGACCTTGCAGCATATCACCTTCTGTAATTCATTAATGATTGACAAGCAGGTAGTGAGCACTTGGGGTGGGCCACGAGGATGCTAAGACATAGCTTTCGGTGAACGTACAGCAGATAGTGGGGAGTGAACCCTCCCACAAGTGTATAGATGTTCACAGTCTCATAAAAATAACATAAAAAATATGTATCAGTGGATGGAAAGGGGCCGTGATCACATCCTAAGCTTTTGATGGCTTTGCCACCCACTGCCCTGAGAGAGTCCAGAGCTCCTGAACGACCATAGTGCACAGCTACGGAACAAGGTTGTATTTGATGAAATAGAGACTTACTGTGGATTGGTGAAGCAGAAAATAAAATCCTTGAGCGTGGAACTTAGGAGGAAAGTGGGTCGCTTTTCTGCCCTTGGGCACAGTGAAACTACAGGGCAACCACTATGCTTTGCAGAAACACCCCAGAAGCTAGAGAAGTCTAATAAGGGCAGGGACTTTCCCACATGTAGGCCATGATGCCTTCTCTTTGAGACCTACCTTGCTGCCCCCATCTGTCAAGAGCCTTTCTAGATTGGGTTCTGGTTATTGTGGCCGTTTCCTGTTCTCTGTCCTTTGTGCTGTATATTCTGTATAGGCACAAGTATAGGAATCGGGGGAACAAGTGCAGAAACCAGGCTTTTGTGAGGGACCCTTCAACCACTCCATCTCTACCATAGTGTGGGATCCCTTAAGAGCTGGGGATAAATACTTAAGGTCATAAATGTTTGCCTTTTGGGGTGCATTGCCCAGGCTGACTTCTCAGAACTCTCAGGATAAGGAAACACATGTTGCCTTTTTACAAGAATTTTAAAAATATGCCTTTTAAGATGATTTCAGTTCAGTTTAGTGTATGTTTGTCTGCATCTGTGTGTGTGTATGTATGTGTGTGTGAGTGTGTGTGTGTGTGTGTGTGTGTGTGTGTGTTTAACTAGTGATGCATAGTTGTAAGTCACCATGTGAGTGCTGGGAACCAAAGCTGGGTCATCTACAAGAGAAGTGAATACTTTTAACTGCTGAACCATCTCTGCAGCCCCATACATGTCGCCTTTTAAAAAGCATGTCTATGGGCTGGAGAGATGGCTCAGTGGTTAAGAGCACTGACTGCTCTTCCATAGGTCTTGAGTTCAATTCCCAGAAACCACATGGTGGCTCACAACCATCTGTAATGGGATCTGATGCACTCTGCTGAGTGTCTGAAGACAGCTACAGTGTACTCACATACATAAAATAAATAAATAAATCTTTAAAAAGCATGTCTATTAATGATTCTTAGAACATGGGAAGAGTAAGAGTTGGGATGGGCTGGACAAAATATGTTTAACACTTTCAGTTGAATTTGCGGGATAATTTCTAATGTCCAGTAGCAGCAGGCCAAAATGATTAGCAGAAATTGAGGGTTCTGAAGTGATAAATATCTGAAGTACTAGGGACTGCAAGTGCCTTGATCTGCCCATTCCACAACAGTTAAAAAGCTTTATAATAGAGTGAGCACAGATTATAAATATGCACAGTTGTTACATAGCAGATTAAAATAGAGTCAAAAGAATGCCCACAGTCAGCTCTTTCCCAGTCACTGTCTCAGCTGGTTGTTTCCTATTTGTGACACATGGTACTGGGTTATGTAAGGACACTTTCATACAAATGCACAGTATTCTCTCGATTCCCCTACCCCCTCTTATTAGTCCTGTTAGTTCACCTAAAGAGAGTTTCACTTCTACTTCTCTGGCTTATATACACACAAGTCTCTAAGAGATACAAATAAGAGAAAATGTGCCGTTCTGTCCGTGTGACCTTTAGCTCTTCCATGGCTTTATGACTGAAGCTGGAGGAGCAGTTAACCTTCCAGGTGCAGTGATGTTAGCAGGCAGTGCCAGCCAGCTGGTATCCATCCTCGTTGTACCAGCTTCCTGTTCCAGCTTGTTCTGCAGCTTAGTTATCTCTGACCTATTTGGTATTTGTAGCATCTGCATGTCTTTTTCTAGGCTTTCAAGTAATTGGCTTAACAACATCTGCCATGGCCAACAGAATATGTCTGTAATAATGAAATGGGGGGTGTTCAGCTTTGCCAGTTTTGATGATCAATCAGTCATTTTCTAGCATATGGAGCTAATGTGTCAGTCAGCTAGTAAACATTTATCAAGAAGCCACTGTATGTGCAGTACTGCTTAAGGGTTTGGAGAATGAGATGAAAGTAAAGAAGGACTTCCTCTTGACCAAGCTCCGAGCCTCACAGAGGTGAGTCATAGACCCCCAAAACAGTATTTAACAGAGCATCAGCTCCTGAAGGACACAAGTGTTTCCCAGCTTGGTATCTGAGGCTCAGAGAAGAAAAACACAGAATCACTCACAAAAGCCTGGTTTCTGTACTTGGTTGCCTGATTCCCATTTCTTCACAATGAAATGGGTCAGTGTGGCCTGTATAAATAATATGTAGTTGCTCGGTATGTGGGATCCTGGGAAAGGAGGGACTATTATGAAGGTGATGTAATTCAACTTGGGACAAGTGGAGTGATTTGTTGTGAACAACAATTTGCTCAGTATCCCAGGGAAGATGAAATATGAGAAACTCACAATGGTCTAGCTACACAACTAGAACAAAGATGAGGCAGATGGGTACCTAGTGTACCCAGTGCAAACATTAAAGAGCTGTTTAGTCCCAGGGCTATGCATGACCTTAATCTGAGCCCTGCACATCTGGATAGCTACAGATGTTCAGGAGCCTTTCTTCTCTCTCTGTCTTCCTCCTCTCATCATCCAGCCTTCTCTTACTCAGTGCAGGGATGAAGGACCAGGCTTGGGCTCTCTCACTTTCTAGCAGGATGAACTTGGGAAAATTACTATGGATCTCTGCATCTCAGTCCTGTCACTGGTGAAATGGAGACAGTGATGTCCAAGTCGCAGAGTTGTGTGAAGAGTTGTTGAGGGGCATGTCCAGTACACAGGGGCATGTGCTTTCTGCCACAGAGAATTGCTGAGGAGGGGAGGCAAGCTGCATGGGCCTGGCAAAGAGCAAGACCCATCTAAGTTGTCTCTAGTTGGATGGAGTTGACTCTGGATTGCTGCTCTGTATGGTGGATGAAGTCCTGAGAGATCGTATATTGTTGGCATGACCACCACCATATTAAGGGCTCCAAGCCTCAGAACCATGAGAATGGCAAGACTTCCCTCTGGTCTGAGAATAGATATTGACAGTGTATAGACAGAGAACCAACCACAGCTTCCTCCTCCCAAGTGTCTACAGCCTGAGACTGCTCCCCTACAGAGAACCCTACTGAGATTAGTTAACCCACAACCTCATTCAGCAGAATATAACACACACTGGCTTTCCAGGATGCTGTTGTGTCTCCATCAGAGTGCATGGTCCACCTGATCAGTTCCAATGCTGTGCAAGGCAGGGCACTAGTGGTTTCAAATAATTCATAAGTAAAAAAAAAAGTTAAGTTCTCTAGAGGGAAATTATATCAGTTTGGGCTCCATTTCACTACACTGTCCATTGTGCAATAAAACATGGTATAAAAGAAGGGGACAATGTAGTCACATACCAAGAGAAACAACAAACCAAAGAAATAGATCCCAAGGGACTGGGTAATGTCATCCTCACCACACATAAACTCTACAACAACAGTGCTTAATGTGTTCAATAAAAGATATGATGAAGGAATGCAGTAAAGAATTGAAACCTAAAGTAAAAGGGAAGGAATGGAAATTCTATGACCATACACAGAGCCACCAGGGAAAAAAAAACCACTTGGTGAAAGTTTACTTTTCAAAGGAGTAATAATAAGAATAATATACAACTTCTCACCAGAGAAGGGAAGTTCAAAGACAGAGTAGTATTTTCAAAATACTGAAAGAAATTGTCACCAACCCTGGCAAATAAAAAATCTCAGAGGAAATATATATATCCTAGTTCAAATAGCAAATGTGTGTGTGTGTGTGTGTGTGTGTGTGTGTGTGAATGCCAGATAGACACAGACCTTAGTCACCAAGGTGACATTGAAGCAGATAATGCTTCCCCGGAAGGAAATGTGAGGGCAAGAATGTACATGTACTGACATGTTAGCCAGCAGCGGAGGCAAGTGCCATCTCTATGATTAGCTGATGACTCAAGAAGACTCTCCTGGGCCTGAGCAGAGTCTTCTAGAAGGTCTTAACACTATGCCAGAATCTTCCTTCTTGTTCTGCTGACCTATCCCTAGCTTATGTCAGGTGAATGTCACAATCCGGATTAGTAGATCATTAATTGATAACTTTAAATCAGGGAGAACACACAGAGATGCTGTGTAAATGTGGTCCATTCACTTAAGTTAGACCACCAATGAGATGGTTTAACGAGCAACAAACGTGAAGGAGGAGAATATTACTTTGCTCAAGTCAGTGAGGTTCAAGTGAAAGGCAAGAGCAATATAGCTTTTCCTTGATCTGTATCAAAGGGACAAAGATTAAAAATAAATAAAGAGTGGGCGAAGCTCACATGATGGTAAGTGAAAGCTTTGTTCCTGGGGCGGGGCATGGGAGCTAAGAAGGCAGATACGCCACATAGGTTAATAAACGCTGTGCATTAAACAACTCCAATGGGCTCTCCTTGTGAACTAGATAGAAGTGGTTCCTTCTTGGGCTGTGTGGTGAACCTGCTCTGTAGTAAGATAAGAGAGCATTTTTGGAATTTGGAAAGTGTGGTATGGTAGACAGATAATGGTAGCAAGATCTGTGTTTTGTCTGCTTAGGAACATTCGTTGGGAACACACCCACACACAGTAGACACTGCATAAATACACGTTTGAATGTAAGAATCAATGAATAAAGCAATCCTTGCCTTCCACAAACTGACACAGCGACAGAGGAGGATAAGACTGTTTCAGTTGCCTACAAACAATGGCAGTAACTGAATAGAGAAAGAGGCAAAGAACAGGGTGGAAAAGGGAAGAACATTTAGACTGAGGTGGAGTGGGCAAGCTGGAACAGAAAACTATTGCTCTGAATAATTTTGGTAATTCTTATCAGTGGGTAAATGGCTCTATAGGAACTGAGATGGGCAAAGTGGGGAGACACTTCAGAATGAGTTAATAGAATGCCCAAGAGCAGAAGAGTACATCTGTGAGGCCCAGGAACCCGGAGAGGCTGGGGATAAGAAGGTCATCGTATCTGTAGGGTAACTTGAATATTAATAAGTGACCCTGAGAAAGTAGTTTGCGGACAACTTTGAAGACAGCTTAAAAGCCAGACTGAGAATTTGATATTCATGTGCAGTGCAGATTTTTCTCTTCATGGAATATTAGCCATTATAATAAAGCAAATAAAATAAAAACAAAATGGTATTGTAGTTACACTTGAAAATACTAGGTTTTGAAAATGTTCTTCAGAGAGCCTTTTTAACCATAGTAGCAGGTATTTCAAATCCCAAAGAGAATCACTTCTCAAACACTGTTCTCTGCATTTGGAGGAACTGGCTTTTTTTTTTTTTTTTTTAAAGCAAAATCTGGTAAATAGTCTTGTAGGTAAGGAGTGGGAAGCAGCTATAAGAGAGGCATGATCGACTAACGTTCTGGAAGAAATGTGGCGAATAATGAGGAGAATGATTCACAGAAGACTAGAAGATTCCAGGAACAGAAGACAAAAAAACAGGCATGGAAGCAGCTACGGGCTGGTCCAGGCCATGAATATAGACACCATAACAGAATTCTGATGGCTTTGGGTCCTCAGCCAGAGGGGCTGATCTAACAGCCAGGGATGGACTAAGATCAGGAAGAGAGAGCGCAGCTGTGGATGGCTGATGGCAGCAGTGGATCTGGTGGGTGCATAGAAAAGCCACGCCATCAACTCCTGAGTCAGGGAAGTGTCTTAGCATGGGAAGCAGGGAAGTAAAAGCAAGCCATGCACAGACACAAAGAGGTAACAGCTGTGACAAATAAAGGCTGGTCTAGTCTCAGTGTGCTCAGCACGTCTGACCTCCACCTGCTAAGACAGTCACTCTGATGTTCAAATCACTTTTGAACAAGTAATCAAATGAAAAGGCATCATTAAAGCCTGACTGATTGCATCTCCTGAGCTTTCTACCTCTGACAACGCTCCTCCATAGGTCACCCATTGGGAAGCAGCAGGTACCTCAACAGTGGGCCTGGTTCTGAGAGAGGAGGTGGGTAGGACCGTGAGTCCCAGATGGCAGAGCCCTCAGATCATCTTTAGGGGTCACCTTGCTCAGCCCCTCATTGAAAGACTTACTGAGAGACTTGTAGACTTGGGCTAAGAGCGCTTACAAAGACGGCTGTGAGTTTGGAAGAGTAGCTACCTAGATCCAGCTCAACCAACCTGGAACCTGAGCCTTCTCATGCACAGTGTGCCAGACCTCAAGACACCCACCATCTCTCTCGATGGGTCATGCTCTAGTCACCTTAAAAAGAAAGTGAACACAGTTATGTTCGTTAAAAGGAAACTTCATATGACTTGGTAAAATAAGGAAAGTAAAACAAACTAGTTAACACAGAGCTGGGTGAGATGTGTAGTCAGAAAAGTGTCTGCTATGCAAGCCCTGAAGACCTGTGTTTGATTTCTAGCATCCACCCAAGAAATTTGGGCATGTCTGTAATCCCAGAGCTGGGGAATGGAGACCAAGGGGTATCCCTGGAGTTTGCTGCACAGCTGGTTTAGCTGAATCAGCTACAGGTCCAGTGAGAGACTCTGTCTCAAAAAAAGTAGAGAATGATTGAGGAGAGCATCTGACACCCACCTCAAGGGCCCCACATGCACACATACATGTGCACACTCCCACATATAAATATGGATGCACACAAATACATACACATACATGCACCAACATATACACACAAAAACTCTAGTGGGAACAAGTGTTATTGGAATATGTAATATGAAGCAATTACATTTCCCCACTCATTAGATTTGGAGGAACTAATGTTCCAAGAAGACACAGAAAATAACTTTTCTGCAGCCATTGAGTCTGAAGCTTCTCTCTCTCTCTCTCTCTCTCTCTCTCTCTCTCTCTCTCTCTCAGGAATGGAAGTTGTAAGTTGATGTGATGTTACAGGGGAACAGAAAACAAAGCCTTCCTCTAGAAGTGAGGATGGCAATAAAAGCTACTTATGTCTGGATTCAGTGTTGTTTGGTATCTGCCTGGGTTTGAACCAGAACAGCTTGCTGACAGCTCTCATTTGAGGGAAGACTGGACCAGCTGGTCTGGAAGGTTGCCTTCCATTCTGACACCCACACATTTGGGCAGCACACACCTATCTGGCGACAGATGGTTTTGTTGAAGACTTGATTTATCATATCCTAGAATCCTAGCATCCTAGAACCTAGTGCTTGTAAGACAGCTCTTTCTAATTCTACTCTCCTACCCTGCTAGACTGCATCCTCTTGGAGCTGAATGAAGCCAGTCCTTGAATCCCCATGACCTCACTCCTCCTTATGCAGACTCAGTTTCCTTGGCAGAGTTTACTCTTCCTCCAAAGTTGTCATTTTCTCCATTAAAAGTTCTCCCTTACGTGACTTAAGACACAGATAGGAGTCTGATAGGATGGACTTAGGAACGCATCAGTGTTGGCAATTGCAACCTCCAGTCTGCAGATGCGAAGAGAATTTGGGTTCGGATACAAGTGCATCTAACCTAAATGTCTCCTTAATAATGAACACAATTGAGCCCTCCATTTTGGTTAGAAATCTGTCTACCCAGAGTCTAAATTTGGACCCATCGTGCTGACCACATCACCGCCTTGCTATCCACTTCAGTTTCTAAAATCAATAGCTGGAACCACAGATTTTGCTTTAATATCCTATAACATAGAAATATTAATAATAATAAAATATTATGCATAGACTACTCTATACAAGATACTTTGGGTAGGCTTATTAATGTCCTACATTTCCAAACAGAGAAAACCACATTCAACCAAGTGATAAGTCTGGGATTTGTAGCCATGGGATCCAGTTCCCCCCACTTTCATGTGCATTCATGCTGTGTGTGCCTTTCAATTTCATTATCGAGTGAGTTGAGTTTTGTTTTATTTTCAATTGGGATTTCTGAAAATCGGGTTTTCCTATAAAAGGTTTTATTAATCCAGTATCAAACTTGGGTGTTCGAATCATAACCCCACCACAATGGCATTTGGAGGTTCAGCCTTAGAGAAGAATCCAGAGCCCTCATGAATGTGGTCGGTCCCTTATCATAAGACACCTAAGGAAGAATGTTACTCTCCTTCCCACATGAGGGTGCAATGAGAAGGCAGCCACTACACACCAGGAGGGCAGATCTCAGTGCCTCCTTGGACATCCAGGCTCAACTGTGAGAACATGTTTGTCATTTAAACTGCTCAGTCAGTGCATTGTGATGGCATCTTGCATGGACTAAGATGAAAGACTGGCCTGATCCCAAAGCAAAGAGCCACCAAGACCTGGTGCCTCAAAAAGCGTAGTGTCTGTGAGAGGAATCTCTGGTGAGCCCAGATGCTCCCTTCTTATTCATCCTCTTTAGGTTCTACTGGTTCTCTACTGGCCAGCTACAGTTCAGAAACTCAGTTTCCCTTCCTCTGAGAGGGTTTTTGTATACACACACACACACACACACGCACGCACATAGAAACATATACACACACATACACAGACAGAAATACATACACACAAGAACACATACATACACACAGACATACACACACATACACACAGAAACACATACACACACAGACAGAAACCCATACAAGAACACATACATACACACAAGACATACACACACATACACACACACACACAAAGAAACACATACACACACGTACAGAGACAGGAATACATATACACAGCCATACACACACACACACACACACACTCCCTCTAGGACTTCAAGGAAAGGCTAGGAGTTCTTTGACTTTGGGAAGCAATGTGATATGGTGAAAGAAGTAGAAGCTGTCAAGGCCCCACTTCAGAGCTCAGCTTAACTGTCTATCTACAAAAGGAAATGAAGTTGGCCAAGTCCTTGGTTTCCTGATTCTCTAATGGGAATGTAAGTCTCCAGAGGCTTGAGGGGATCTATGAAAGATATGAGATGCCATGGTTGTAACTTCATCCAGGCACGAGGCAACTACCCTGCAAATGTCCTATGGCTTCTTTTTCCATATCCGCCTATGGTCTCTTAGAGCTGAGGGACTCTGCTGTAGCTCAAACACTGATCACCCAACCCTGAAGGATCTTTTCCAGATCCTTCTTGATTCTGATTTGTAGTGCAATAGTTCTGGGAATAACTCGTGTTATCAAAGTTTTTAAATATCAGTTTCCAGAAGCCCTGAAGGAGACACCCACAGACACGGGATAGCAAGGGATGGATCAGGTGTTGCTTCACTAAATAGCACATCCAGGGAAGCTGCTCCTTGGGCCAAGTGGAGCAGAAAGACATCTGGTACACATGCTCTGGACCTCTTACCTGCAGCAGCTCAAACACAGCCAGGAGGTCCCCTCCAGAGAGGTTCCCACAGAAGATGGGGTGATAGGATAGCTTAGGGGGTTCATAGTCCTGGTCAGCCAGTGTCACAACTGGAGCAGCCACCGTGGCACCCAAATATTCTGGCTTTCCCTAGAGAAGAAATGAGGTTTTGATTGACATCCAACCAGCATCAAGGCAACTTTGCAAATCATTTTTACAAAGTTAGCAGCTAGCAGCATCAGCTCACTCCACAATCCCACCCGTGGCTTGGGGGAGAGAGGGCACTCTCAGGTTCCCAGTGACACACTGAGAGGATAACCTTGGGGGTTCCCTAGTCCAAGACTCCTTCTCTAGAGAGACTAATTAAAGTAACCAATCAGAGTAGACTGGGGTGGGGAGGAAAAGATAAGAAAATAACAAACATTCTAAAGGGTTTCTGTGGTTCACAGGATCGTGAGCTTCAGAGATAAGTAAACTCAAGTCCATGGTCTCAAATCTGCTTTTTTCCCTGTGTGTGTGTGTGTGTGTGTGTGTGTGTGTGTGTGTCCTAAGTCAGGTACCCAACCTTTATGAGGCTCACAAACAGGACTAAAGCTTTTTATCTGTTCATAACATCCCAAGAAATGGTGTAATCTTATGTATCATCTGTATTATGTACACAATGCCTGGTAATGGATTGCCGATGGCAATGGACTCCTTTTCAGGAGAAAACCAACTCTTGGAATGGGAAGCTTGTTCATAGGAAGGAGAATGAAGGGTATTTACTTTATGGGTCTTCCGTCTGAAAATCTGTACTTCATGTGGAACAGGGGAAGCTACATTTCATAAATACATAATTCAGCCCCGACTTATAGCAGAGGGAGGGGATAATGCACTCACAGCCATCAAGTATGCATGAAAGAGTAGACCTAGAAGTTGTGTGTTTAAGTCCTGACTCTGCCTCTCACTAGCCATGACCTTAAGGCATCCAAACTTTCCAGATCTGTCCTCCTTTCTACAGAGCAAGAAGGGCAGGACAAGCCTTCATGCTCTCCATGGTCCTTACAACTCTTGTTGAGTCTCCTGATTCTCCTCTGACCTTGGCCCAACCCAGAGCCCACTGAGAGTGAGAAGGCTTTGGAAAATCTTCTCAAAACAACTGTTGTATGTTATAGATTCTACCTGAGGAGGTAGGGATGTGAAATAAAAGATATACATCTTTGTCATCCATTGTAGACTTCTTAGCTTAGAGAAAAATGCTTGTCTTAGTCACTTACACCCACCAGTCAGTCAGCTTTGGGGGTTACCTGAAGTTTCAGCACACGAACGTCATTGAAGGGGAAGAGATTTGGTTTATAACCAAAGAGGGCCAGGATGGACGTGGGCTTGCAGGGCCAAGCAGCAGCCAAGTCAGAGAGTTAGTTACAAGGCTGAATCAGTGAGTTGGCCATGCATTTCCCTCCAGCCGGGCAAGTGCAGCACAAGCCTCTTTCTCTTGGAGGAGTTTTATAGTAGAGGTCGTATGGGACCAGCTGGGGTTTTTTCTGTAGTTGTGGGTGGGCTTAGGTGAGCATCACATCATTATGAAAGAGGGCGTTGACAAAACTCTGCTAATGTGATTTTGATTGTGATGTAAAAGAACTCTAAATAAAGGAGGACTAGTGCATCACGGTGTGCTGAGGTCAAAACCACCTCTGGGTGTGTTCAGGGTTCTGAGCACTCAGCATCAGGACCCTATTGATGTGCAGATAAAGGCAGTCCATGCAGTAGAGATTTGGAAGGTGTAGTCAGTGTTGCCTGGAGACACACGTACCACCGCATCACTGTCGTAGAGTTCCACCACCACAAGGGGTGGGGACTCCATTAGCTCCCTCTCTTCACCATGCAGAACCAGGTCATTGAATAGAAGCATCTGGTTCCAGGTAGGAGAGAGAGTCTGGGAAATGACCTGGCAGAAAACAACAAAGGAACCGTTTAACAGTTGTTCAACAGAAACGTGAAGGGTAAGGAAAGCTCAAGGCTACTGCCTATTAAATGCAAATTCCCGGTCTCTAGAATTCATTCATAATGTTTTATTAATAGAGTACAGCTCAATGACTATTTGCATAAATAATTTGCATAAGTAATTTTAATTCACCCTGGGGCTATGATGGCATCAGTTGCTCTTTATTGAGTGATTATTGTCCACTACCTTTATAGCACTGTGCATGCACTGTCTCATCGAAACCATGAAATCTTTCTGAGTACTGTTACTTTGTGCACGTTAAAAAAAAAAAAAAAAAAAAAAAACAGGTTCACATGTCCAGTCTACAGACTATAAACAGAAATTCCATCTGGATCATCCACTTTCACCAGACAATACCACAAAATCTCTGTTTTAAAGATCTCCTCCACTGAGAATGGGGGAGGGGATCAAATACAACCAAAGTCCCTAATGTTGACTTTCAAATCTCATCTATTTTATATCGAAGTCTACAGCTTTGTGGCCATTCATTGACTACTTTGTATAGTCCAGAGTCTTTAGAACAACCCCCACCATTTGGCATGACATATTTCTTTCCGAGGAGTTGCTACGGCAGCAAGTAGTGATATTGGTAGTTGGCTGTACCCATTATACAGATGGAGAAAATAAAAATCTAGGAAGAACGATAACTTGAGACCATCAGGGTCTCACCAGAATTGGCCAATAGCTTTCTTCCCTGAACTGCTCAAGAGAAACTTTGGGAATGGGGAATGTTATTTAAATTTGAATTTCTTTTCTCTGTTTATTTAGACATTTGGAAAGAGGCCAGTTTCACAGAGCAAAAGGCTGAGTTGTTTGCAAGGTGGTTGTTTCCTGCCCCTGGGCAGACACTGCCCATCAGTGTGTGGAGCTTGTCCTGGAAAGAGCCCGTGGTCATAGCTCTCTTCCAAGCTGTGCAATCAAATGGGTTTCAGAACTGAAAGTGTTCCACAGCTGCTGGATCCTGGGGAAACTTCTGCAGCACCTCTGAACTGTCCCTTATTCACTATTGTCCACTCCAGGAGAGCGGAAGAAAAAAACTGGCCTGCGCTAACCCTCAGACTCACATAAAACTGCCAGCCTAATTCTACACCCAGTCAGCTCCAGTTACAGCATTAAACTGTTCACACTGTGGTCACGGAAGGATATCTTTATAGCTCTTCATGAAAGCCGTAAAAGTATCGTGTGGCTGCAGTTCAACTCCCTTCTTGAGTTTTTATTTTAGAATATTTCATGTCTCAGATACAATGAAGTTTTAAAATGCCTCTGGAGAAATCTACATTTTCTGACATAAAAAGAACCAAAGTTCAACCAACCGATAAACAGAAGTGACACGGTTGCAATGCAAAGTTGTGTGCTTTGAGGACACAGGCGAGCTCTCTGCAGCATGCTTGACTGACAGAGTATTGTCACAGCAGTCTGTGATCTTCACGGCATCTCCACTATAGGGGCATTTGAATCACTTCCTTCCCACATGACTGGCAGTGCCATTGAATAAGACTCCAGAGGCCAGCATTCATCCAGTCTTTATTCATTCATTCATCATGTACCTACTGTGGGCTAGACCTCTGCATAGTGGGTGCTTGACTGCCATTTGCATGAACAGATGAGAGGGAACTAACCTGTCCTCCAAGTTACCATCATATGTAAAATGTCACCTAGTCCCTTTAGAGCAGTACGTAATGACTCACTCAAACAAGCATTTGCTCGGGTACCCATGATTAGTCTTGTTTCTTAAGGGCTTCTTTAAGGAACCTCACACTGAGCCGAGTTTAAAGAATCTCAACCTGTGGGTTGCAACCACTGGAGAACACATATTTTCAATGGGCTTAGGAAACGAGACACTCCTAAGTAGCAAAATTTCAGCCATGAAGTAGTAACAAAAATACTATTATGGTTGGGAGGGGGGGTCACCACGACATGAGAAACTGTATTAAAGGGTCACAGCATTAGGAAGGTTAAGAAGCACTGGTTTAAAGCATCATTTGGAAGTTCAGGGTAAGGCTTAGCTGATACTGAACAATTAGTCAGATGTCCTGGACAAAATACAGCAGTGGGAGCAAAAAACCCTAGATTGAAACAGGTTTAATTAACTATTCTATGCACAGGTGACTTAATGTCTCCAAAGTTTAGTTTCCCTTCTTTAAATGGGCCAACACCCATTTGTCTAAGGTAAAGAATATTTATTGCCTGGCAGAAATATTGCTTGCAATTGCTTGCTGAGTAAGCCTCCCTAATTGTACTCCATCTCAGTCCATAGCATAAGTGAGCAAACATTGAGGGCTAGGGGTGTGGCTCGGGAATAGAGTACCTGTCTAGTATTTGACAAGTCTGGGGTCCAATTCCAGACACACACAATTGCGTCACACACACACACACACACACACACACACACACAAATGCCTACCCTATGACAGCCCTGGTAGACTGGGTGATCCTGTCTAGTTGCCTATGTCTTCAGGATTAAGCATCAGTCTCATTGTTGGGAACACCAGGTTTCACAATCTCTACTGTCTAAGACGCCCCCACCCTCCTTCCTCCTCCTCCTCTCCTCCCTTATCTACATCTGACTCCTCTCTTCATCAGTTCTCAAATCCTTCCTGTGTAGGAGCCTTTCCTCCTTTCCCTTTATCCTTCAAGTCCTAGTTCTCCATAGCATCTTCAATAACTGGACTCCCTCTGAAAGTAGCCCAGTACCTGAACAGGAGAGGGAAACGTGGAAGCTTTCTAACTGAAATCAAGACAGAGTGGCTAGGCAAAGGTGATCTCAGAAGTGGTGAGACCCGGGTTTCCATCTTGGACCACCGTCTCCAAGCTGTACAGTCTCTGATTCCCATTTCTTTATCTCCAGAATGAGAACACAAGAGTATGTGTCACTGAGTTACATGAAGGCTGGTAAATAATGTACAGAAAATGCTTATTGTTGTGTCTGGTGTGCGAGAGCTTTGAATAGGTGGCAGCTGTTGTTGTTATTAGCAAAACTGGGGTACTTGATTCAAAATAAGAGGCAGATCCAGGGTTCAACAGAACCTATTTCCCTTTCAGACGATTATTTGATAAACCAAGTCCATCTGTTCCTTTGAGATATGAATCTAAATTAAACCAAGATGTTGTATGGAGATGAAAACCAGCAGGATAGTTAAGTGGCTGTCCCCTGAGCTCACTCAGACTTCCCCAGGGTCACTCCAGAGGGTCTGGAATCGCATGGTTGAGGCACACAGATGGTCCTTGGGTTGACCTACTGAGTCTACTATTGTCTGGGGATGGCAGCTGCAGTAGCAGCCATTACAAGCCGTTAGGTAGAAGCTGTTTTAAGCCATTGGCATTTCATGCTTCGTGAGGGAGACGTATATGTTGCTACCATGCCTATCACAGGTGAGGAAAGGAGACCTAAAGGTAGAAGATCTTGGATTTGGATCAGGAAAACAGAATTCCACAGTTATGTATTGATTTGGTGTGTGTGTGTGTGTGTGTGTGTGTGTGTGTGTGTGTGTGTGTCAGGGGTACATGAATATGTATCTGTGTACATGTTCAAAGGTGTGTGTTTGTGTACATGTTTGTAGGGATGCATGTATGCATGTTTGTAGGAGTGCATGTGTGTGCATGTTTGTAGGGCATACAGGTGTGTGCAGACACACATGCATGTGAAGGCTAGAAGGCAACCTCTGGTATCATTCCTATGAAGCCATCTATCTTGCTGTTTGAAACAAGCTCTTTCACTGAGACAGAAGTGATCTGGCTAATGAACTCCAGCTACCTGCTCATCTCCATCCAGATCCCCGGTGCACACCGCCAGGCCTGGCTTTTTACCTGGGGCCCTATCAATTATCTCAGATCCTCATGCTTGTGTGGCAACCTCTTTACAGACAGTGCTATCTCCTGGACCCTCTCCAGGGCCCATGTGCACAGTCACCACTGTTTGTATCCTCTCAAAAACCAGCAAAGAGGAAGGCCTTCTGCCTTCCTGCTCCCATTAGATAATGGATGAGGATGGACACACCTTTACTCCAAGGTCTCTCTGAGACAGATGAACCCATCTCTCCATGTGGCTCCTGGAGGCCTTTGCTCAGCCCTGCACATAGGCCTCAGCACAGTATAACCAGCCCATCTGCCTGAAGGACTACGTGCGTGCGTGTCTGCCTCATGCATTATGCAGGAGCAGGATCTCTCCCAACCCCCACCCTAGAGCCCACGCAGAACCAGTATTCAACAGGAACTAACTATATGGATGTGATGTTGGTTCCCTTCACACTCTCAGTCTATGTGTGGTAAATTAAAATATAATTGAATCCATCAACTGGGTCATAGAGGACTTGCTGAAAAGTGTGCCCTCTTGACATCAGCCAGTGTAATGGCAGCCACTCTTCTGTCATTTATGCACATAACTTTTCACTTCTTCACAACAGTTCCGATTTAGGAAGACAGAACTGGGGCCTAGTGAGCCATTTGTCTGGAGACATGCAGCTGTAGGGTAGCCAAACCACAGGGTGACTTGCATCTCTTTGTTTCCCACTTCTCTGCGAGGATGGATTCTATATGTTCTCACCCTTCCCCAGGCAACAATTCGAAAACAGGTAAGGCTTTGGTGACTCACTGGGAAGATCTCCTGCAGGACTTGTGCTGACTGAGAACCCCTTTCCGAGGTAGAGCTTGGTGTGTGAGACAGGGAGGAAGCAAAGGAAACAACCACCTGCCCATCTCCTGTGACACAGCACTTGTCATCAAAGGGGTGTTCTCCAGGGAAGAGGTCTCCAGCACAACATCTGGAAAAAGCACCCTAGCTGCTAAGTGCTGAGGTAGAACTTCCTGATCAGAAAACTAGACCCTTCCTCCCCAGCAGGTCCCCTAGATGTGATGATAGACTCAAGTCTCAGGAATGCTGTCTATGCTGGTTTCTCATTTCTCATTCCTTCTGTACTCTCCATGTCTGGTATCCCTGCAGGTGCCCAGGGTGCACCAGGCTCCTCAGTCTTTTCAGCCCTTGTCTTAGCTTTAAGTCCTATCCATCTGCTTTAGCACAGTGGCTCAAAGAAACCAATAGACTCCCCTGCCTGTCCTTCTTGACCCAGATTGGCTTCTGAGTCTGCAAGACTGGGAGCTGCAGAGGGAAGGGGCAGGGTGGGGTGGGGAGGGGCAGAGTGGGGAGGGGTGACCCTTATCTTTCTTTCCCAGGCTCTGCTAAGCATCAGCTATAGTAGCAGCAGCAGTGGCAGCAGGGGAAGGCTGCTCTCTGGTTACCTTTGTGGTCTGGCACTGGGACAGGAATGTGACTTTGGCAAAGGGATCTGAAAGTCCATTGCTGTCAGCTGCGATGAGGCCTCGAGCTTGGTACATGTGTGCTCTCAGCTGAAAGACATGCTGGGCTGCAGAGGAATTATAGGAAGGGCAAATGTTAATAGGCTTTTAGGAGTGGTATGTGTTTCTGTGTTTGCCAGTGACAGGTGGCTGTGTACCCCCAGACAGACAACAGTGATACCAGCCCTGCCACCTCTGTGGCCAGGTGACAGTGTGGAGACAGGATAGGTTCTAGTGTCAAGTATGTTAGAAACACCCCCCCCCCCATGAGGTTTTGCAACATTGTGTTTCTTAATTGTCACCATAGCAACCATGTGAAATATGTAATTATCTCCCCATTCATAGATGAGGAAAATGACCCCAAAAATGGATGATATAATTTCTCAAGTGTGTAGAGCCCAGATTCTTCTTCTGCATAATTCCAAAATTTGCCTTTCCCCTACTAACATGTCATAGTTTAGCAAGCAGCATGATTCCCTAGGAATGTCTTGTTTAGGAGTGTGTGTGTGTGTGTGTGTGTGTGTGTGTGTGTGTGTAGAGGTGCACATGTGTGTGAGCACACATGCATATACAGGCTCATACACCAGTGTATAAGGCTGCTTTTCAAATAGCTTTTACTTCAATAAACTCACTAGACATCGTGAATTGTCCATTCATCTCTTCTTCTAATTTGCTAGCCAATGACATTTGTTTGCCTACTATGTAGAGCTCTTCCATCTTGGTCTCTAAGTCACTATAGATAGTAAGGGAACTAAGAGAGTCCCCTATCCTTGGAAGCTCCCAGAGAAAAGGCAGGAGATGAGAGGAGAAAGCCATTAATCACAGGGATGGGAGGGTGTGAATGAATGGTTGTGAGCGGTCTAGCCAAAGGGCCTGAGAGACAAAGAGCAGGAGTGAGCCCATGCTGGATAAGATGGAACACAAAGAGAGTGAGGTCTGAAGAGGTCGGTGTTCACTGGAGAATGACAGTTCAGCTGATCACAATCATGGGACCTCAACCACCCCTGACTCTTCAAGCTCACCTCTTGTTTTCATATCCCCCCCATTCCCTTTTGCCTGTTTATCCACCCATTCCCACATCTCTGAAAGGGATGGTGTTAGTATAATCCATGTCTTTGTGTTGGCATGAAGACTTCTGTGAAGAAACCCTTGTGTACCTACTGAAATAGCTCTGCTTACTTAAACGAAGAACACAAATACTCTATGAGCGTTCCCTCACCCAACCTTCACCAATCCCCTTCAGCAACTTCTAGTCATATGCCACACACGTCCACACAGGGACTTGAACATAGACATCTGTAAAAGGCTAACTCCCCATAAGGCTGTTATAGGAGGCTAAGGGCTGAGGGCAGTGCCTGGCACTGGGAAGTTGCATAAAGATGCTAGTATGCTGTTCCTGTTGATTGTTGCAGTGTTGCCCATGGAGAAACTGGAAGTAACCTGGGAATCATCACAGCAGGATAGGAGACAAGTCAGGCAGCTCGCTTAAGCAATTAGAAAGAACATGTTGGAAGTATACATAGCAAAACAGCAGGATCTCAAGGATCTAATATATAGTGGGCAAGAGAAACGCAAAATAACATGAAATCATAACAATTTGTCCCTGTGAAGTAAGATTATACACACACAAGAGAATAGTTCATAGTCACCAAAGCACATTCAAGTACAAGGGAGCTAATTCTAGGGCAGTGGCATTGTCCTTTGAGCAGAGACCTTCAAGGTGGTAACATTTGATAGGCAAGGATACAAGCCTTAAGTGACTGTTAGCAAGGATATAAGATTAGTCAATTAAAAAATCAGTAAAGTCAGGTCATTTGGAAGAAAAACTGTTGGCTACTTTGAGTGGAAGTAAGGGTCAGAGACAGTGGAAGTCACATGACCTCAGACCTTGGAGGTGTACATGAAGATTGGAAAGTACAGTCACATGGTACTCTTGAAGAGGCGTGTGTGTGTATGTGTGTGTGTGTGTGTGTGTGTGTGTGTGTGTGTGTGTGTGTGTTTAGGAACAGATGTTCTGAGTAAGGTGTCAGGAGGATAAAATTGTAGGTCAAGCCCTCAATGGACAGAAGAGATGTTTAAGGGCTCGATCCAAGCAGATGACGGTGCCCCCTGTAGGTAAAAGTTTGAAGGGCCAGATCACCACACACCAGAGAGGGTTTAAAGTGGGGGATGGGAAAACTTTGCTGCCTTATATAGATGGTGGCAAACAATTCTGACAGACAAGGTGTGGAGGGACAGGGAAGGCAAGATATCAAAGGTAATTCCTTAGTTGACTGTTGCAAGACCTGAACATTTCTCTCTCTCTCTCTCTCTCTCTCTCTCTCTCTCTCTCTCTCTCTCTCTCTCTCTCTCTCTCTCTCTCTCTCCCCTATGCCACTGCCTGGCTTACATGAGGACCAGCATGGAGCCTAAGAATATAACAACCTTTTCAATCCCCAACCTAATTCTGCAGACAATCAGGAAGCCCAAGCTGCATACATTGCCCAATTAAGTCCATGCCAGTTCTTCCTGTGCAAGGCTCTGCAAACTCCAAGCAAGTCAGTGGAAGGAGAGAAGTGATTCTTGGGGGCTCAGTTCTAAAGCCCTCCGTGTCTCCAGAGACACCAATTAGCTCTGATGTTGACAGGCTGGGCTCTGCTGACAGGATAGTCCCTTAAAATGGCAGCAGTGAACAAAGCGGCACTCAGCAGATGTTACAGGAACACGTTGACAGGAGTCAGTGGGCAGATAGCCATGCGTTACTTCACATACTACCGAGTTCAGCAGATCTTTCAGCCCAACTTGGGATGGTCTCGTCCCTTGAGAGAGTGCCCACCGGCTGCCCTTGAAATGACTAAATCCTGAGTGAGATTTTAGAAGCTCTTCCAACTGAAGCTACGTAACAGCACATTGCACAACTCTAGGGGGTGCCATTTTCTTAGCCTACATTTTGGGTTTCTTTAGAAACCTTGAATCTTACCAAGTTCTATTCCTCAGAGTAGTCTAACCTAATTTCTCATGCAGTGGGGCCCCATCTCCTGCCCCTGTGGTTTTTAAAGCCACACCTGGATGCCCCACTTAACGCTAAGATTCCCCCTTGCTCCTCTCCACACCCCCTGCCAGGTTTTCCACCAGGCCTTCCGTATATAGATGCAAGGTAATTATTTGCTGAATGGCTCTCCTCTGGAGCATAAAATTCACCAGTCGGTGTGGAAGACAGCCAACGCCACCAATGTCAGTGCTCAGCAGAAGGTCATTAGGTACCCATGAAAACCACATGCTGCAATAGCATTCCCACACCCCGGAAAGGCCTCTTCTCTGGGTTGTTAGTAGCTGAAACAGTGAACACGTCCGGGGCTTTGCGTCTGTGTAGATGTTTCTATCTAGAGAAACAGGAGCTAACTTGATGTGGGTGTTATTTGCTCAAAGATAAAAAGCTCTCAGTGGTTTAATGGAAGGCAGATAAGAAAGAAGTGTTTGGAATTTTTTTTTCTTTTTCTTTCTTTTTTTTTTTTTTTTTTTTTTTTTTTTTTTTTTTTTTTTTTTTTTTTTTTTTTTTTACCAACCCTTCAGCAGATGAGTGATCTCATGCAATTTCTGGGTATCTCAGAAAATGTCTTCTCCCACTCTGTGAATTGAAGAATTCCCAGGGTTGAACAAGATTGTATGTGTAACATATACAGCACCATGCTTGGCACTTTGTGCTAAGTATTTCCTCCTAAAACAACTCAGAGAGTCTGCAGTCAGACTCTGTGAGCTGAGCCACTGTATACACATCTCCAGGACCCTGTCTTTTCTCATTATGAATCTGCTTAGAATACCCTGGCAGCCAATCAACTGATACCAAAGGTTGTCATGCAACAGAGGAGATGTTGAGTGTGTCCCCAGCTTTGGCTCAACTCAAAACTCAGCTTCAGTAGAAGTGAAGGTAAAATGGCAATCTGCTTTGCCTGGATTTAGCAGCTAAGAAAAGCACAAAAGTTAAAGTGATTTGAAAACAGAGCAGAATGCAAATGTGAGGCATTAATATTCATAACGCAATTAAAATGTTACTGAAACATAACATAATGATACTGATGAAAGTAACCTTAGGAATTTAAATAATTCCATAAAACAAGCTGCCTTTCTAGAAAGAAGCAGCCACACCAGAAACCAGGCTAGAGAAACAAAAGCAACTTCCCAATACCAGTTGCACTGGATCACTGAAGGGGTATGTACAAGGTTCAAATCTCAATGCTATATATAAAGGAAAAAATAATCACCTTAATTTTATGAGACATACCACACAAGAACTTTCTGATTAAAATGCAAACTCACTCTTGAAGAAATCCACATTGGTTTTTTTTTTTTTTTTTCTCTCTCTCTTCACAGAAATGCAGATAAAAGTCCAGTTGTTATACTTCTAAATGGGACATCACTTCCCATTTGGAAGAGAGTACACTTGGCAATTGTACCAAAGAAGGTAAAGGAGTTGGTCCCAACCAAAACACGAATGCATGAATACTGTCCCCACCTCTGTTTACACAGAAGCCCATCAGAGAGAGATGTCTCCTGCCTGCCTTTGCTCTGTGGGCACCATACCTTGGTATAGCAGGGCTGATGGTGGCTGGTGACTGCCCGATGATTTGGAGGGCATTTCTGCTTCATAGCCCACTGGCAAGTTGTCCAAGATGGCATTAGAGTATTTAGTGGAGCCCAGCCACAGATATACGTCAACTTTTGCCTGTACAGTCCAGCCGGCTGGCCGTTTCCCAGGAAGCTGGGAGAGAGGACAAGGAAAGTTCTTTTATCACCAAAAGGTAAGCATGGACCCTGGTCTGAGAAAATCCATCCTTCCTGGATATATATCTCGAGGTTTGTACAGAGGGCCATCTCCCCAGGGCTCTGTCTACATCACAAAATTGAAAGAAATGATCCCAGTTGTCACATTGCATAACTCCTGAGGACAACCTCAGTCTGGAGGCTTAAACATGAACTCTGATAACCACTGCCAGGTCCTGGATCACGTAGGCCTAACAGATGCATGCGCTCATTGTCTTTTCACAGATGAGGATGGTGTCTGTGCTTCCTTAGTCTTTAGCTCTCACACCCATGACTGGAGCCAAGGATTGCTGATTCCAACTGTGGACCATTGGCTCTGAGCCTACGGCTTGCCTCTTCTTCAAGTTCTTCGGTTTGCCTTGCCTTCCTAGAATCTTAGACACTGGGGTTGCAGCCTGAACTTGTGACCCTTCACTTTATTCAGGATTGATTGCCCTGCTCTCCTAACCTGAGCTCTGTGTGAGGGAAAGTCCTGCTGTTCTCCCAGGCCCTTTTGTCTGGCAGACATTGTCAGATCCTTCATCCTCCTCAGGCAGTGTGGCTTTAAGCTTCCTAAGCTCTCTGCTTCCTCTCCATATGGTGGCCTCACATGTAATATGGTATGTGTGTGTGTGTGTGCAAATGTATTTGTGGGAGTTATATACAGGATATCCAATATGTGACCACAAAAGGGGTCTTGGCCCACAGGTTGAGAACCTCTGCCTGGGATTTTCTCCTTTATCACTGGTATTAGCTACCGGTTTTTGTGTCTATAACCAAATACCTGACCAGAAACAACTTGAGAGGGAGAGTTCATTCAGCTTCACAATTTGAAGCCACACAGTCTGCCACAGCTAGCTGGGATGGCATGGTGGAGCCTGTCCACAGTCGGGAAGAAGAGAGATGGATGTTTCTGCTTAACCCACACTTCACCCCTTTTCCCTCTGTGGGATTCCAGCTCATGGAATGGTGAAGCACATATTCAGAGTCTTACCCTCTCTCCCTCAACTTAATCCTGTGTAAACATTCTCACAGTCAGCCCAAAGGTGTATCCCACTAATCCGTTAGATGTTTACTAACCTAATCAAGTCGATAATAAAAATTACCCATCCATCACTTGAGTGAGTGCACAAGGATAAAAATTGATGTATTGAACATGCTTTTTTTTTTTGTTTCCTAGTCACTGGGTTTTGGGATCTTTCTGTCCCCACCTAGGCCTAGTACCAGCCCTGCCTGTATTCAGGGCTTCTGACAAGAGCCGATGACACTTAAGACATGGCTACTTCTCTAGATTCTATTGACTCTTCCAAGTGTCTCTTCTGGCAGGTTTTAGAATTGCCTCTTAATAACTCTTTCTCTACACTGAGCTCTTTCTGTGAAAGATCAGAAAGCCCTATCACCACAAGCTAGAACTGTTCAGACAGCTTCCCAAGTACCCACGGAGAGGCTCTGACTTCAAATTGAGCACAGCTGTTTGCCTTTGTAGCTTGCTCTGATGGCTCCAAAAGCAGATTCGGAGCAATTCAGTCAGACGACCACTGCATGTGCCGCTGGGCTTTGGCCAGTGGACTAAAGCTTCAGATGCGGAGGCTCAGTCAGGTCCTCCAAGTGCTCAGCTCTGGACACTGGCACTCACTCAAGTGATGAATAGGTAATTTTTATTATCAACTTGATTGGGTTAGTAAACATCTAATGGATTAGTGGGATACACCTTTGGGCTGACTGTGAGAATGTTTACACAGTATTAAGTGGAGGGAGAGAGGGTAAGACACACTCTGAATGTGTGCTTCACCATCTCATGAGCTGGAATCCCACAGAGGGAAAAGGGGTGAAGTGTGGGTTAAGCAGAAACATCCATCTTTCTTCTTCCCGACTGTGGACAGGCTCCACCATGCCATCCCAGCTAGCTGTGGCAGACTGTGTGGCTTCAAATTGTGAAGCTGAATGAACTCTCTCTCTCAAGTTGTTTCTGGTCAGGTATTTGGTTATAGACACAAAAACCTGTAGCTAATACCAGTGATAAAGGAGAAAATCCCAGGCAGAGGTTCTCAACCTGTGGGCCAAGACCCCTTTTGTGGTCACAAGACCCTTTTTTGTGGTTTATATACAGGTTGGATATCCTGTATATAAGATATTGACATTACAATTCATAACAGCAGCAAAATTACAATAATGAAGTAGCAAAATAATCTTACTGTTGGGGGTCAGCACAACATGTGGAACTATATCAAAGGGTCACAGCCTTAGGCAGGTTGAGAATCACTGGTCAAGGGAAGGGAAGGAACATCCCTTGTTCAAATGCACAGCTTGCTGTATTCAGCTTCTGTTTCTCCTTCTGCACATATGGTATCAAGTATTAAGTGGGAAATTTTAGAAATAAGTCATTGATGGGGTTTATTATAGGATAGCTATTGTCATAAACCTCTAATTTGTCAATTAAACTTTATTATAGGTATGTGTTTACAGGGAAAATACCATGTATACTGCAATTGCAATTGAACGCTAGGCCCCAGCAGGGTGTCTTGGAACACACCCCCAGTGGGTAGAAGGGCACTACTACACTTAGCTGAGTACCTTACTCAGTACACTAAGAGTAAGACCAACCAAGAGCACCCCAGAAGGAGGAAGGAACACAACAGAGATGTAGTAGTGGAAGCTCGTATTTAGTGAGTATTTATGCTGTGCTAACAATGGTGCAGAGAACTTTCTGACCAGAAGAGCTCACATCAGTGACATGGGGCCCCTGAGGCTCAAGGATTACGCACTTGATTGGTATGCAGAGGAGTCGGGATTTAATCTTTAGAAAGAAGGGTGCAGTTATGTATTAAGCTAAAATAAATAAATAATAAATAAAACAAAACCATTTATTTTGAATCAGGGCTTTGCAACCTGTAATTAAAAAAATTATAATAAGAGAAATAATCTCCCTTCATCATTTCCCTGATGATTCAAAAACTTGTTCAAGCAAATAAACATTTATCGAGAAGGCCGAGGATCTAATCTGGTGCTTGTTTGTATATTGTTTGATTCATACCTGGAAGGCCATGGGTTTGATTGACAGCATGGAATAAAAGATAGGGTGGGAGGAAGACAGGGAGGAGGAGAGGAATTGGAGGAAAGAGAGCAGGGATGAGTCTGGGTCAGCCTAGGGTTATTTTGTTGTGGTGACAGCATGTCTTCTGCTATTTGTAGCCATCCCGGGACGTCAGTTCACAAAGGCAAGAGTTTTTGTCTAGTGCATCACAGTGATGTTTCCAAGGCTTTAAAAAAGCACTTGGTGCCAGAAGAATGCTGCAAATATTTGTTTAATAAATATTGGTGAGTCCCCAAAATAAAGATGTTTGGCACTCGTTGAGAACTGACACTGGTCTAGGCCCTGGCCTAGTCCTTCTTCCTGTATGATGCACTGAGCCACTCTTTTGTTCAGTCTCATAATAGTTCTGCAAGCCTTCCAATAAGTATATTTCAGAAATAAAGAAGAGTTTCAGGGAAATAAATGTGTCGTTATCTAATGTCCCAGAGAAAGAAAGGATCAGAGCCAGTGCATACTCAGCTCTGAGCAGAGGCCCACTCTGCTCCTCACAATCGCTGTGTGTGTGTGTGTGTGTGTGTGTGTGTGCACCTACATAGAGCAAGGATTCTAGTTCCATGTGGATTTTTACTCTGCAGTTCCAGGGTGGAATGTGAGCGTCTACATCTTTCAGTTGGTGCTAAGCCTACAGACCTTAATTTTAGGTATTTAAATTGTATGGCTCAGAACATATCATGTTATATCCCACCCTTAAACTTTGAAAAACAACAGAAAACATCATTTCTTCTACTGATAGTAAAGAAACTATGAGTATGTACGTGTGTGTGTAAATGTGTGTTTGTGAGTCTTCATGTTTGCATATGTGTACATGTGTGTATGTGTGTGAGTGTGTTTGTGAATGAGTGTGCGTGCATGTGTGTGTGTGAACTTATAGTGAAAACCAAAACTCAACTCAAATCCTGCAAAAGTATTCCACAAGATCGCTGCTACATTCTTTTTTTTATATTTTATTTACATTTCAGATGCCATTCCCTTTCCCCATTTCCCCTCCCTAGAAAACCCCTATCCCATGCCCCCTTTTCCTTTTTGCTTTTATACATTTTTAAAAAAATGTTAATCAAAGGCTTTATAAGTTTGGTAATGCTCAATCAGAAGTGTAACCCACTACCCAACCTAGATATATAAACTATCTTTGACTAGTGCTACATTCTTAAAGTACATAACATAGGAATTTTCCTAATAAGCATTCCAAATCAAAATTGCTCTCACACATCCAGGTTTGATTTATTCAACCCTTTAAGACTAGAATGGAGAACAGATAAAAAAACAAAACAAAACAAAAAAATAAACAGCCAAGAATGGAGAGGTATATAAACAGTCTGACAGCCAATATCAAATCCTGCAGGAGATGCAATGCTCAAGTCTTAGACTTCCCTATGCCTCATCTACCTCCTTCTCCTAAAATGGACCCAACAGATAGAAGGTCCATTAGAGTCCCTGTTAGACTTTGGAAATCAAATGTCCTTCTTGGACTTTTAAGCACCTGTTTCTCAGCCAGTGGCACTGTTTGGGGGAGGCTGAGGAGCCTTCAGGTCTGTAGCCTAACTAACAGAAGGGTCTTTAAAGATGAACTCTCTTGTTTTGGCCCGTCATCTCTGCTTCCTGGTCTGTACACACGAGAAGCCTCTTGGACAAGCTCTTGTCACAGACACAGGCTAGTCATTATTTCTTCCCCTACCTCACCATGAAGATCCGTGTCCCCTCACTTGTGAGTCAAAATAAATCCTTCCTGCCCTGAGATGCTTTGGCAAGGTGTTCTCACACAGCGACAGGGAGAGTGACTAATTCAATTGTACAATAAACTAACAAATCTGACTTTCAAAAATGTGGATGCTTCTTGACTGTGGATCTTCTAGCTGTCATCTTCTGACCCGTGGGCCCTGTGAAAGTTGATGACTTTCCAGTGTGACAACCACAACCTCCTACAGGTCTTTGAATGTTTAGGAGATGCTTACCCAGCAGACAGTTGTGCCATGGAATTTCTGGCTTAGAGATTCTAGAGATTTACAGTCTGCGATTTTTATTTTCACTTCTGAATGCTCCACTAGGAACGAGTCACGAAACTGGGCCTTCTCCTACAGTCTTGGCTTTTTTTTTTTTTTTTTTTCTTCCAGACTTACTATTTCAGGAAGGAGCAGGGAAGCGGGGCGAGAATAAAAGGAAGTGGTGGGTGAGAGGGAGTTGAAATGGGAGTTGACAATCAAAACAAGAACGGAAATGGTTTTGCTGAATCATTCTTTCTAGGTGCTTGCTCCCCGCATGGTGACTGAATTCAAGGAGATTTAGCGGTCATCCATAGCAATCATAGTGGCAACAGGAAAATGCACATAAAGAAAGCCATAAACACACTGATAGAGAAAACACACAGGCTGGAAACCTGTGGGAAAGCATTTCTCCTATCTAGCGGTACCTATCCCCTGGCTTGATTTGACAGCTCCTCTTTGTTCTAATGTTGTACGGTGCCAGGATACACCACAGTATTTAGCAGAGAGTAACTTCGTACCACTTTCTAGTATTCTTAGCTCAGGCCCTTTGGAAATGATTGCTATTTTTAAGACAAACCTTTCTTGCTCCTGTAGCACTCTTTGAATGGGGAAGGTGAGAGAAAGTCTCTGATATTCGGGATGGATGACTTGGGTACAAATATATATATAATATATATAATATATAATATATTATATATATTGACTTTTTTCACTTGTGGTTTCATAGGAGCAGATTTTAAAAATTCTTTTACGGACAGGACAGAAAGAAATAAGCAAAGCCACTGTGTTAGTTCCTTCTCTCGCCGATGTGCCAAATTCTCAACAAAGGCAACTTCAAGAAAGGAGTTATTTTGGCTCCTTGTTTAAGGGAGGCTACAGTCAGCCATGGGTGGGGTGTGTGGAGGAGGGAGGGTGAAGTGGCTGTCCATCAGGTCCACAAGAAGACGTCAGAGACAGATGAATGCAGGTGCTCACCTCTTTCCCTGTCCTTCCTCCTTTTTACTCTGAGACCCCAGCCCATGGGATGATGTCACTCACTCTCAGGGTGGGGCTTCCCACATTGGTTAAGCACATTTCTAGAAGCACCTCATGGATAGACCCCGACTGTGCCTCAAGGTCAATTCTAAATCCAGTCAGATTAAGCACCACAGCTACAAACAACTGATGAACTCTGAAAGGGATAACTAAGTCCTCTGAGGTGCTGGACGCCCAGTGTCTTAAACACTGGTGTTTACTGACCGATGACTCTGCATGAGGCACAAGCATGCGTTCTTTGCTTGAGGTTACTCACTTAATCCTCTCAGGCATGTCCATGTTGTGGGTGAAAAATAGAATAAACATTCTTCAAATGCATGAAAAATGTTAAGCAGTCTCTCCAATAGATCACACAGCGGTAAATATTTGCCTGGAACTCTGGTATGGATTGAATTATGTTCCTCCCAGATTCATCTGTTCTAGATCTTAATCTTCGGTCATCAGAGTGCTACCTTATTTGGAAGTGGGGTCACTGCAGATGTGGTTAGTCAAATGACTGTACTGAAATAGGATGGTCCCTAAGTTTCGTATGACTGATGCCTTTATCAAAAGGATGCTTTCTTCTCCCTCCCCTCTTCCTCCCTTTCTGCCTTCCATTCTTTCCTTTCTTCCTTTTCCTTCATTTGTTCTTTTTCTTTTCAGCATCGTGGGTTGACCCTAGGGCCTTGCATGTGTTAGGTAAACTCACTACCACTGATCTACATTCTTTGTTTTTGTTTTCTTTTGGGGGGGGGAGGGATTCATTATCTCACTAAGTTGTTCAAACTTCCTTTGTGGCCCAGGCTGGTCTTGAGATGTTTCAGATTCCCAAGTATTTGTGATTGAAGGTCTTTACAAGTAGAGCAGGCTTAAATTTTTCAAACAAACATACTAACTGTAAGGATGAATGGAGTTTCTCTAACAATATATTAACTCCTGTGAAAGATGCCTCGGGAAAATTGTACAAGAGAAAATGACAGGAGGAACCAATAGGGACAATTTCCAGTCTCACTAATAATCAAAGGAGCAAAAATCTGAGCTAGCGGGTCAGTCATTAAATTGAAAGAGAAATCTACATGTGTCTGAAGACATCATAATTAGAAAGCTAGAAACTACTCAATTGGAATTTAGATCAAGAAGCCTGGGGTCCTCTGTTTTTGAAAACACTGGAAAAAATTCCAGACATGGACACATTGCTAGACATTCTAAGCCACTCGGGATAAAAAGAAATTGGTCTTCTTTGGTCTCAGGCAGACTTACCTTGAGAAAGTGGGTTTTGATCTTCCCACAGTGCTTGCCCATCTGCTCTTCGATGGGGGAGTAAAGCAGGTCTTTGGCAGAAATTCGGGCATATGCCACTCTCTTGTTGTTACTGAGCAACCAAATGAAGACGTCTGGGATGGTGTGCTGCGGCTGGGTGTGGAAGGATATGATCGCATAGGTTGGAATCTAATGGATGTACTTCTCGAGCTTACCTATCCCAAAAGAACCCTTCTTCTGCATCAAACCACGTAGGTGGTCAATCATCTGTACAAATAAGCCAGTGAGGTGCCACTTCCTTAAGAAGACAGTATCTCAGTCGTGAGGTCGGAATACATGGGTTTGCTTGAGCCTGCTGGACTTGTGTTGGGGAATCTTTGGTGGCCTGCTTTTCATGACCTACCAAATGAATGCTTTTCTATAGATTTCTGTTGGTTCTTTTCTAATGTAGATATTGACTTAGATTTAAAGCTTTAGATTGCTTCAGAACCATGTAACATTCCAGAAAGTTCAGATGAAAGATTAAAAAAAAAAGTGCACTAAGGTCTTTGAATTATTTCCCAGCCACTTTTAGGAAAGAGAAAACACGTCTAGAGGAGCCTGTACCTAAAATCTAGTTGCCAAACAGCTGACTTCCATTTCAGCCACTTTGGAACAACTCTACTAAACTTTATAGAAATTAAAAAATTGAACTATTCAATATGGAAATGCAGGTTTCCATATCAAGTGTTTCATTATTTTGTGTTTGACATGTACACTTCTGAACCAATATAACTACCACAATAGGAGACATAGCACTTTTATCAGGAAGTAGATGTTCTGTCTTGCTCTCTCTCCTCTCACATATGTATTACGTATTTGATTCTGAAAAGGAGCATCCATCCCTTCTATCTGGTGTGAAATCACAGGCAAAGGATAGTCTTCCAGACACGGGGCTTATTAGTTACAGACAGGAAGCCCCAATGCCTGCCTCAAACCTTCCATATTCATAATGAAATCCTCATGTCTACTGCTTAACATTACCTGTCTCACTACTTAACATACTGCCAGGGAACAAATACTATGCAAAAGAATCACCACGTTCAAGAGCCAATGGCGCAGGAAAGCCACGTGCCTTTCTCCAACACCATCCCCCACAAGCCCCATGTAGAAAGTCTGTCCACGTCTGTAGGATTCAAGAAAGAATCAGTATTTGACAGAAGTGGATATGATGCCTTTTAAAGATCATACTAGAAGACACCGTAAAACCTTTCTTACAACTATCCTTAAAATAGATACTGTTTGATCTTTACTGAACGTGAGTTTAAATTCTCTTATGCTTGAAAACCCCTTGAGGGTCCCAGCATCAACATGCTTGCTTGGACTTTTCTTGTGTTAGGGGACATGCTTTTCATTCTGCTGAACAGTCTGACTTTATGAGAAATCAACACAGCAATCTATATTGGGCTTAATTTTAAAATTTTCTCCCTCCATCACCAAGCAAAGGCTCACTTTGCTCATCTCGCCCTCTCTGGGAAGCTTTCTCCCTTATCTTCCCAATGAGCTTTGCCTGCAGCACTGATTACCTCATCCACAAGAAAGCGGATTTTCTCCACAAAGTTCTGAGCTTCACGGATCATCTCATCAAGAGATAATTTTTTCTTCTGTGGTTGAATAATCCCTTCAGCCTCGTTGGCCATTGACTTCTAAAAAAAGGACAAGAGTTATGGTGTAGATCTTTCCAGAAGTCTGGGCAACAGACACTGCCCTGTGCTGGAGTGTCCTGAAGGTGTTTGCAAGCCTAACACCAAGCACTACACTCTGAACTGGCTTTGGCTTTGACATCGTGCACATTGACCATTGAATAGAAATGACATAAGAGTTCAATCCACTCATCTCACTCTCTCTGGGTAGCTTTCTTCCTCATATTCCCAATGAACTTTGTAGAGTTGATTACAAAGTTCCTCATCTGTAAGAAATCTACCACAGTGAAGACAGTAGACATCATCTCTGCTTTGATAGATAGAAGAAGATGTAGAGACCTAGATAAGTGTAGAACTGTGTCCAGGCCACATGATTATGAGACAGTAGCTGAACTAAGCTCCCCGGTGCTTAATAAGAACTCTAATGATGACAGCTAAGCTGTGTTGAGTTATTACTCTATGCTATTCAATATTCTTTTATCACTCCTCTTAGTGACCTTCTGAGGTGGGTACCAAGATTTCCATTTTCAGGTGAAAAATAAAAAGCCACACAGCTCCTGGGCCTCATCTCCAGATCAGTCCAGAATACATGACCCTTCCTCATCCTAGAACTATGAAGGATGCTTCCAGCCCAAAGTATCATCTGAGAAACATCTGAGTTAAATGCCAAACACAATTATTTTATAGCCCGGGCACGGTGGTACAGCTCTGTAACTCCAGCTCCCGAGAGGGAAGTGAAAATGAGGAAACAGTAGTTCAAGGTCATCCTCAATTACATAAAGCAAGTTTGAGCTCAGCCTGGGCTACATGAGAGCATGTCAAAAAAGGAAGAGAGAAGGGCTGGGGAGGAGGGACAAGGAGGAGGAGAGCATGGGGAGGGACAGAGGAAGGGAGGAAAAAAGCAAATACTTATTTTTATTCATTCATTCCACCTATACTTATGGGATTTGTTTTTTTTTTTTTTTCTTTAACAAAATCAGTCTTTACAATGCCTTCTAAGGCCCTGAGAGCTCACTGTGCTTCTCTCTCTGTCTCATGGCCTTCTCTCCTCTCCCACTGTGCCCCAGACTCATGGCTCCTCAAGAGATCCTGGGGCATGCCAAGGTTGGTCTACCCTAAAGCTGTAACTAACGGACCTTCTTATTGTTCAAATGTTCTTCTTATCCTCCATGGGGCTTCAGTTTAAACATTGCCATGGTATTATATGTTATCAAATATTTTTTTTCTGTTTTCTGTGGCTTTGGCAAGTTCCTCTTCATAGCCATAACCTAAGATTATTTTTATGTCTGTGTTGTTTGCCTGCCTGCATTCTGTCTTCTCCACTACAAGGGGGCTCCTGTCTTGTCTTTATCTTGAACAATCAATGTTGTCAGAGATTCTGTCGCACAACAGTGACATACAGGTCCTCCTAGACACACAAAGGGAATGAAGAAGCCAAGCCACTTATGGGTTCCTGAGGGACAAACACTAAGAACCTCCAGCTTTATGTTTCTAGCACGTTGTCCATGCCTAGCACACAAGAAGCCTTCTGGTAATGCTGACTGAAAGAGTAAATACCTGCTGTCTGCCGGATACTGAGACTACAGCTGCACATGACGCTTCCTTTGACAGTTTCATGAAATGAAAGTAATATATACAAATAAATGTATAAAGCATCATGAGATCGGAAAGGGGTGAAGCCGGGCTTCCTGGAGTGTCTCCATCTGACCTGACCTACATATATGGAATACATCAGTCAGTAAGAAAACAACTGACAGGCTAGAGGAGAGGAGAAATGTTAGTTCTTTTAGCTTCTCGTTTGTGGGACAGATGTCAAGGTGAAAGAATCTAGCAGCCTAGCCTTAAAAAGAAAATGTGTACGTGTGTGTTTTGCCTGCATGTTATCTATGTGCCATGTGAAATGTGGGCTGAGGCCAGAAGAGGGCAGCAGATCTTCTGGATCTGGAGTTAGAGACAGTTGTGAGCTTCCCTGTGCTAAGAATTAAACCCAGGTCCTCTGGAAGAGCATCGATTTTTCCCAAATGCACAGCAATTTCTCTAGCCCATGTTTCAGCAAAATACAAATTTCAGAAGAGATAAACAAGGGTGGGAGACTCCATGTGAATAAGACATTGAACCCCTGGGCTTGCAGACCACCCTTGTGAATCTCCAATAGATGGGTTCCCTTCCTACACAACATACATCCTTTCCCACTGCTGTTTCTACCTCACAGAAAAATATGTTCTTTAAACCTTGTCCTTGTCTGCCCTACGACCTATGTGTCATTCGTAAGGTTTATTTTTAAAGCACATGCTTTAGCTGTGTTCAAAATATAAATAGGTTTTTCACATACCAGCTCTTGCCAACAGAGCGTGAGTCGTTTCTTATCTAATGCAGTTTGGTTCATCGACTTCGGCTTCTTTTCTGCTTCAGAGATAAAGGCTCTGAAATAGAATATTCATTTTGTAGCTTACTTAGTGAAAATCCATTTGTGTGATTCCAGAGATTTGGGGGGAAAAATCTACTCTCCATGGAAAGCTGATAGATCCACAGAACCCAGGTTTTTAAATTTAGGTTTAAACATGGTGTGCTAACATTTCTAATAGGAAAAAAGGAAAAGATTGGAAGTGATACCCAAACACTGTGTTAGTTTGAGATTTATGAATTTTACTTCATATATACCCATTGCAACTGCTATCAAAATTCATGACAAATTTGCATGAAATAATACAGTCTAACATATTTAAGCCACACCAAGACTTTTCTGAAATGTTACATGTAAAGCAGATATTTTAGAATTGAGACTGAGATGTGTCCCTACCTTCTTGGAGAATGACGTTTCTGGAGGTAAAATTCCAAATGTGTTTTAAAAGGAAAATAATAACGACTATGAATACAATTCAAGAAGAAATGTAAATGAACATATTGTCTTTACTGATGATTTAAATGATATTAAAATCAGTGCAACTTCACTTATAAAAGTAGCATTACCCAAAATTAGTGGTGGTAAGGAGAGTATAGAATAATATGTGTTGCTATAAGTAGCTGCTTATTTTTTTATGAACTACTTGATAGAACCTGTGAACATTTTAACATGTGCATAATTTGATTTACAAAATACACTAGAATTCTTGTCCTTTGGAAATAGTGGAATGATTTTTTTTTAAGAATATATTTATAAAGTATTCGCCATGGTGATAGAATAAGTGGAACAATGAACTGTTGTTAAAGATAAATTAAATGTATTATGATATATCTACGTGTGAAATTGCCTGTGATATATTACTGAGTGTAGGGACAGCCGGCTGAACAAATATCTGCTGTCGCTGGGATGAAGCAGTGTGTTTTATGAGTGTGTGTATGTGATGATGTGTGTCTTCAAAGGCAGAGAAAAAAACAGTCCAGGAGGAAAAATTAACCTCTTTTCTCTGAAAGTAGGAATGTACAGAAAGTTGAAATTATGTCTTTTAATGTCATATCCATAATGGAACTGTGGAATCTGAAATACAGATATACATATTATACAATAATCATGTGGTCCTTCTGTGGTAAAACAATCACAAAGGAAACTTACAAAGGGGAATCTAGGATGAGAGAGACCCCAAACCCAGGCTCTGCCTGGGGCCTATTGGAAACCCTGCTACACTCTCTCTGGGGATCCTATTAAAACTACATTTCCTGTTCCTTTTTATAAAGAATAAGATGGTCGTATTTTGAGTTGGGAATACTCTTGTGGCTTCCCTATGTTTACGAAAAGTACAGGAAATCCCATCCCACTCTCTGGGATGGATCGGCCCAAGTAGACATGTTAGCTGCTTAGAGTCTCTCTTATCACACAGAGGCTAATGAAAATATATTTTTTTTCTGCATCAGAATTGGGGTGAGTGATACGGTGTTTGCCTTCATTCATCCCTATCTCACAGACCCAGCCTAACCTCTGGCTGTGGGCAGCTTGGTCACCTCTAAATGATGAATGGCTTGTCCTTGCTGTGGAGGCGGTCTCAGAAGACCAACTGCTTAACAAAGGAAGGCTCAGGAGGCAAGAATTCCAGTCTGACCTGGAATTCTCCAGCCTGCTTTCTCAGACCCACAGATCCCGACTATAAAACTACCATTGACTGAAAACTTGAAGAAAACGAGGGACAGTTAATTATCACCCTCAAGTCCTCCCAGGATATGGAAGAGTGATTGAGCTATTACTTGCTTGCCAATACTTTCCAACATGAGCTATGAGGTTATGAAGCTTTTAAAAGGTGTTTCAAGGGAATTAAACTGGCGCTCTGCTCACAGCAGGACTCATGCTTAATATCGCTTTTTACTGAAAAAAATGTAAGTGGATAAAGATAGCAGAAGCGACACATTTATTTCTTTGCTTACATGTATGTGTATATAAATATATAAAGATAGATATATATACATGAATATACATACATGTAGCAGAATACTGGGTACTTCTACTGTCCCATCTACCATTTGTCCTGTTACAGAATCCCCTTGCTGTTAATGTGGGTGGCACTAGTGACTTGGTGTTAACGCTATGATGATCTTTTTCCTGTTCCATGTGATTCTGAGCAGTGGGCCTGTCTTGTTTTGGCTTTTCCCCCTTGGCTTCTGTTTCAGTTGTCTGAGAGTGTCAGGAGCTGATACAGCACTGTGAAGTGCCCATCCAATGCGCATGAGCGAAGCTGGTTTCCCAAAGCCGATACAAGCTGAGTTCATCCGAGCGCATCTCCGATGACGTCACCCACCTGCTTTGACTGATGAAGTCACGGAGCACAGTCTTCATCTTCTCTTCCGGTGCCTCCTCAGAAACCTTGACCAGCTCTCTCACTTCTTCTATGCCTTCTTCCTGAAGACAAACCACAGAGCCATGGGACTTGCATAGACATCATTAGTTGTCACATCCCAGAAACAACAGCTGGCTATCTTTGTCTCTGTGGTTTTGTAGACAGGAAGTGCCCCCTTTACCTTCGTGAACTTGGCCTAGAAACATAGGTGCCACGCTCCCACTTTGAGCCCGCCTTTCCTTAAGAGATACGCATTCTTGCCCAGATTACTCAGAGATCCATTTCTGCCTACCTAAGCATCATTCAGTGGCACTCACCTTGTGGAAAACCTAATATCATGGGAAATATTTCATAATTTAAAATTTTATATGTAATTATTAAACAACTTCAAAATCAGTATTTAAGTCAATTTTACAGAGTAATGGAATCCTCCTGACATTAAAAAGCTACTTGCTCTTCTGAGTATATCAGGTTTGGGGACAGGGAATGGGGGAGGTTGGCTGTGGGCGGTGACTATATCCTGAGATACATAATAATTTTACATTTCTCTTTGGGCCTAATTTCTAGGATTCTACTCAGTAGAAGTCTTGGATTCTACTCAGAGAAAAATGGGGTCTAAAGGGAATTGCTCCTCTTCCCACTGTTCTGATAGAATTTACAAAAGCTGCATTTCCTATCACCTGCCAAAGCCTGGTGCCTGATGACACTAGCTCCCTTTGCATCTCAGTATCTGAGGAACAGGCGTCACAGTGGAGTAAGGATTCAGGCTCTGGCTTGGGCTACCTGGGTTCCAATCTAGGATACCATTTTCTAGTGAACTAACCTCATTATGCACCGTTTCCTCATTTATAAAATAGGAAACTAATAGGAACCCTCTATACTGCCACCATAAGGGGAATAAACTTAGTCATGGAGGCCATGAAGGCCTATTGACACTGACCACTCTTTTCTAATTCCTTGCTTTCTCAGTGATGAACTAAAACTATTCTGTCTGAAGAAAAACAAGACTAGACTTACAAAGCCCGTGACCTCCACATTGTGTGACCAGGCCTCTCAAGTTATCGTCAGAGTCTAGTTATGCAATTCCTAGAATCCCACGATGGGAGACACTGTTTTCCTTACAGAAGCCAGGTTGTGGAACAAAGAGGAGGGAGATACAATTCTATCCTTAGTGTAGGCTCTAGAGGACTAGGACAAGAGTCATCTGGTGGGACCTGTGGACTGTGTGGACTGTGTGGACAGTAGAGAATTAGAGAATGTTTCTCCCAATGGGACATATGGGATAGGACAGAGTAGAAGAGAGGACTAGTTGAAGCCAGACGTCAACCTCCTGAGATACCTTCCAACCCCTGCCTTTGGAAGATGCGGAATCAGCCTCGTGATAGGTATTATAAGACTAAAAGGCAGATTTGGTTAGTTTGGATTCTGGTTTGCATAGTTTGCTTTGAATCCAAGGGGTTTTACAAAACATTCTCATTCCTCTGGGTCCACATGGTAGAAGCTATGAAATGCAGTCCCCACCCCACCCCCACAATTCAGTAGTATTTAACTGAAGATCAAGACCCTGGTTGAATAAAAAGGTTTATCTGTGTCCTCAGTTTCCCATTCTGTCTATGAAGCCACCTACCAAGAGATCAGCCATTTTTTCCAACATGTTGGACCAGTGCAGTCTGAATGTCTGGTCTCCCCAGGAACTGATGAAGGAGACACACGGCTTCTTGGCACCAAAGGGCAAATAGTTGTAATTTCTGTAAAAGACACATTGGGTGCGAAAGTCAGTAGGCAATCAGTGGTTTTCAATCAATTCCAATTTGTTCATGTTTCATGTGTTCTGTAGGGCTGCAGAAGAGTAGGGATAAAACTACTATCCTTAGTCTATAATTGGAGACCTGTGAACAGTGAATGCCAGTTATATGGCCACCATGGAAAGGATTAAGAGTTACCGACAAATCAAGATGGCGACACACATCTGATTCTCGCACTTGGAATGTAGATGCAGGAGGAGGATTCTAAGCCATCCTTAGCAACAAAGTAAATTCAAGGATAGCCTGGTCTGCATTTGAGACTCTCAAAATAAAACCAACCAAACAACAGAATTTACCCTCAGACACAGGGAAAAGCTTTGAAATTATCGTCACTGTGTAGAATATGTTGGGCAAACCTTCCTCAATGAAGACTTAAGTCGATAAAGAGAAAAGAGCAAGATTACTTTTTAAATATGTATATTCTGAGAACATTATATTGACCTGCTGGTATAACAGATGAGAGTGAAATTTTTGGAGAAAAGTAAATCACATTACCAATGGGGATAAAGGCATATATACCAATCTAAATCAGTAGTTGGTGGCTTGGCATCATTCTTTCGTCCACTTATCCATCCATCCACCCATCCACCTATCCATCCATCCATCCATCCATCCATCCATCCATCCAATACTTATTCTTGCCAGGCACTGATGCCAATAATATATGTGGCTTGTTTGACTAGGAAGAGATAAGAGGTATAGCCAAGATGTGAAGCCCCAGGGAATGTGGTGACAGTGGAATGAATATACTTTAAATGCTGATAGAAAAAAAAATCCTTAACAGAATGAAATGGAAGACAGAAAGGACAGGACCAGTGTGCATATCTGGTTCCCAAGGAGTGGGGTTAGGTGCATGTGAAGGTGGGGCAGGCAGAAGAGGTACAGCCTTACAACAGCTGTTTTAATGACCAGGTTTTCACAGACCCTGAGAATTTCCTCACAAGCATAGGAGACTGTAAAGAGGGGAATAGAAGGAAGGCAGAAGGAAAGTGCTGAGGATGGGAGTAGTGCTGACTCTTGAGAAGTGGACAATGTTTAGAGAAATGTACTTATGGTCCTTTGGAGGGAAAGAGATGGAGACAGGGGTAGACAGAGGCAGAGTGAGTAGGAGGAAAAGGGGGTGGTAAAAAGAGAAAAAGGAAAAGGGAGGGAAGAGGGGAGGGGAGGGAGGGGAAGGGAAGACAGGAGAGGAGAGGAAAAAGGGAAGAGGAGGAGAGGAGAGGGGAGGGGAGTAGAAACAAGGTTTATTTTCCTTTCAAACAAAAGCTACAAAGATCTTCAGCCTGAAAGATTGGATGTTCTGTTTTAGCTCTCCAACATAAATTTCTTGTTAAGTAAACAACAAAATTAGCAAAGGGTGCCTGGTCTGCTCTGTTAAAAAAAAAATTAAATAAACCAGCAGGTGTCCATTCAGTAAAGGAAGCCAAAGAGGCTCTTGGCAGGAACTGAAATTGTCATTACAGCAAGCCGACAACAAAGACAAAAGGTCAGAAATCAAGCTACCCTGTTTTATCTCTGAAATCATTTCCCTGAGAACCCTGCATCTAAACAAGTGCCCACACTGTTGTATTTGTCTCAAGGTTTCTTTGCATTGGGTTACCATGCGCTAATGGTAGTCTAGGTATTGGTATCTGTGATTTTCAGAGTTTTGTTGCTGGGTCTTTGAGGACACACACAGACATGAGGCAGTTGAGGTTCATTGGGTAAGCCGTTGTGCAAATGGAAAAGCAACAAATGAGGAGGTACCTGGTTGCCCACACAGAGTGAAGACTGCCAGCATCGCTCACCTGTGACTTTAGGCACGAATAAACCTATCCTGAGGATGTGATGACGAGCCTCCACTGATGTCACCTATTCTGATTTATTCCTCATCTCCACCAGGCACAGGTTGTGTGCAAATGCACATTCTTTGCAAAACCAGAAAACCAAGAGCACATACTCAGTGAAATTTTATTAGGAGTAATAGACATATATTGCATATATTCATGTCTGTATGTGCCCATGTATGCATATCTCTGTGTGTGTGTGTGTGTGTGTGTGTGTGTGTGGTATATGTCTGTGTATGCATGTGTGTATGTAGTGTGGTGTGTGTCTGTGTATGTCCATGTGTGTATATGTGTGTGGTGTCTGTGTGTCTGTGTATGTGTGTCTGTGTGTGTGGTATGTGTCTGTGTGTGCATGTGTCTGTGTGTATCTGTATATGTGCATGTGTGTCTATGTGTGTGTATCTGTGCATATGGTATATGTCTGTGGTATGTGTCCATTTGTGCATGTGTATGTCTGTGTATGTGCATATGTATATGTGGTATGTGTGTGTGTCTGTGTATGTGCATGTGTGTATGGTGTGTATCTCTGTGTGTGTGTGTGTGTGTGTGTGTGGTATATGTCTGTGTATGCATGTGTGTATGTAGTGTGGTGTGTGTCTGTGTATTTCCATGTGTGTATATGTGTGTGGTGTCTGTGTGTCTGTGTATGTGTGTCTATGTGTGTGGTATGTGTCTGTGTGTGCATGTGTCTGTGTGTATCTGTATATGTGCATGTGTGTCTATGTGTGTGTATCTGTGCATATGGTATATGTCTGTGGTATGTGGCCATTTGTTAATGTGTGTGTCTGTGTATGTGCATATGTATATGTGCATGTGTGTATGTGTGTGTGGTGTATATCTGTGTGTGTGTATGTGTGTATGTGTGTTTGAACACATGGTCACCAGATGCTGGTGTTGTTTTGGAAGGCTGGAGACCTTTTGGGAGGCAGAACGTCACTGGAGGAAGTGATCGCTAGATTTATTGCTTGGCCCCCTTCCTGTCCACTCTCTACTTCCTGATAGTAAACATGATGTGACCAGCTGCCAATCCTGCTTCATCATGGTGGACTGTATCTCCACGAAATATAAGGGGAAATAACCTTGTGCCTCTAGTTGTGTCTGTCAGGTATTTTTGTCTTAGTAATGAGAAATACATGGCTAGAATTAAGGACACACAAAAAATACCTAAGATACACTGGCCAGACCTTGTCACTTTCTGGCTTTGGGCAGAAATGAAAAGTAGACCAGGGGCTGGAGAGATGGCTCAGCAGTTAAGAGCATGTGCCGCTATTACAAAGAACCCAAGCTCCATTCTAAGCATCCCTGTTGTGTGACTCACAACCAACACTCTGCTCCAGGAGATCTGACACACTATCCTGGATTCAGCAGGCATACTCAACACATGCACATAGCTTCCTCCTCCCCCCCCCCACACACACATATAATTTAAAATAAAAGAAATCTTTAATATATGGAAGAGAACAACTGATAATCTCCAACTGTGGGTTGAAAGACTAAGAGTGGAGGAATCTGTCTAAAGATGGCAGGCTAGGAAGAGAAACCAGTCTGGTGAGTGATTAACAAGCTGCCCATGGGAGCATCTGATCTGCCCGATCTGGAAAGAGGACCAGTGCCTGGGAAGACTGACTGGGAAGTCAGTTCCTAAGGAAATGTCTGGACTACTTTAACCAGACACTCGTGGAGATGGTTTTCTCTCAGGTCTAACATTAACCATCATGGCTGCTCTGTTGTTAGATGAATTCCCCGGACCTGTTGTTGTGGGACTAAGTGATAGTTATGCTTTCCCTGTTTGCATCTGGTTCCCAGCACTGAGATCAGATTTGTGTTTCTCATCTTACTGAAAACTGAAAGACACAGTCCCAGGAACTGGCAAAAATTATCACCCAGCAGAAACTTTGCTCTCACCTGCCCTGTCTCCTCCTACCTGTTCCCTTCTGTTACCAGAGGCTTCTCTGGGTGGGTGGTAGAGGCCGTGGAAATGACAGTGTCATGGTCCACATCTTTTTCTCCTCCGTGCAGCAGAGGAAGGACATCTTCTTCAGTCAGCTCAGCTGATTTCTTCTTACTCCCATGATGAGACCCTCCGTCAATCAGGTTCCCAAAGTTTCCTTCAGAGACAAGAGCAACGGGCTGGGTATCAGTGAGTAGGATCAGTCAGCTTGGCAAACCCCACACCCTCACAGCAAGGAGCTAAGATCTGAGGATAAAGGCAGAAAGAACAACCGATGGAGACCAGGAAAATCAGATTGACAAAGTTAACAATTCTTATTTTCTTGTTCTTAAAATCTACACAAGTTGCCAATCAAGAAAGACTTTAAGGAAAAAGAAAATTCACTGGAGATTTTATAGTTATGTTATTTTTTTAACCTATTTTAATTTTATTACATTATTTTGTGTGCGTACATATATTTATGAGTAAGGATGGCGGTCGGAGGACAACATGCAGGAGCTGGGTTCCCTCCTCCCACCTGTGCATCCCAGAGACCGAAGTCAGGTGATCGTGCTTAACAGCAAAATGCCTCAGCCCTCTGTTAAAAGTTATCCTTAGTGAATACTAATACTTAGTGAATACTTCCTACCGAAATTCACCATGGAGACTTGATAAACTACCATTCTGGATGTGTCATTTGGTAATCAGGTTTTATTTCAGCTCAATAAAATATTAGGAAACTTCTCAAAACTGCTTCTTCTCTAAGACAAGTGTGAGTACCCAAAGATGCCATCATGTTTTTAAAGAGAGTGAGCGGGTGTTGGAGAGAGAGGGGGAGTAGAGGAGGGGAAAGGTCTTCGTGTAAGAGGTCTCTCCAGCATGCACAGGGACCACACACTCTGCTCCAGCTGGGGTCCTAGAGCTGAAATGAGAAATAGTCATCGGGTCCATCCTTAACCCAGAAACAATTTCCATTGATAACTACTTTCAAGTGGAAATTTGGAGTCTCACTGGGAAGACAAACAACCCCTAAGGGTAGTCTGCATGCCCACCATGATGACCAACAGGAAATGAACTCAGCAGCAGCTTTGGAGCTTCCTGGTGTCCTAAGGTCACATCGGAGCTTTCTTTTTTTTTTTTTTTTTTTTTTAATTTTTATTATTTTAAAATTTTTTATTTATATATTATTTATGATTTTTATATTTTTATTCATATATTTCTCTATTTTATCTTATATTTCTATATTTATATCTTATATTTCTATATTTCTTTTATTTATAATTTTTTCTCTATTTCTACTACTGGTCCTTTGTGCATATAGAATGGCTCCCAGCTTAGTGTTTTTATGGGTTTCCTCGCTATTCAAATGAGTGGACGTATGTTTCTTGAGCCTTCTCTTGACCAATTCTGATGTGTTAATTTTTGTCATATCATATCATATATTCCTTAGAAGCCTGTTTGCTTTCTGAAGAGAGACAGAGAGGAACAGAGGGCCCAGAAATCATTATCAGGATATACCATGTGAGAAGAAGCATTTATTTTCAGTAAATCAATAAAAGGAGAAAAAAAAAGACAAGGTGTCTCCTGTCAGAATTCTGTCCTTCACAGTTCTAACAGACATCTTCGTTCTATGAGCATGCAGACATGAAGCCCTCTGCCAGGCCTCCAGCTGTGGAGCTCAGGACAGAGGCTCATCTCTGCTTCCCTCTGCCCTGTTTTACAACAGAACTGCCTGGACGTGAATCTGTTCTTCTCTGGTGGAGTTAGTGCTCTCAGCTGGGCCGCACATTAGCCAAGGAAGATGGCTGGGGATTATGGCTGTAGCCTCTATTGTGTGACATGTGGCATTAGTTCTTCAAATCTTGCAATTCTGGGAGGAGTCATTATAATTCCCACTGTGTAGAGGAAACCAAGACCCAGAGAACTTAAATCATCCCAAAGTTATGGAGCCAAGATCAGTAACCCAAGTCCCTGAATGCAAACCTACACCGATTACTGTTTTGGTTTTGTATGTATGTATGCTTGTTTATTTTTTAAAAATCTATAGAAATAAATCTACTCTTTATGTGTTGACACTGGGTAGCCAGGGAAGAAAAATTCCTTTTTGAGGTGCTGACTATAATCTCCACCACATTAGTTCACTTATTCAGGAGACAAACACTCCCCAAACCCTGCATGTGTCTGCACTCACCAATAGAAACTTCGAAGCTGATAGGTTTGTCTCCAATCTTCCTGTCAATCATGGTAGCTTCAAAAAAGGCTCCAAAGAGTAAAAAGTCCTCATATTTTTCTGGTATAATCTACAGAGAGAAAAAAAAATTGTTAGACAGAGCTGGATTCCTTTCCTCTCTAGAAAGCCAAGTTAGTGGAACACATTTGGTCTAGTGTACTCCATAGACGTCTGAGTCTGGAAATGCCATGCCTTGCCACTAAGCAGACAGGCAGCAATCATGGCCAACAAACTCACGTCCCAACTGAGCTAGCCGCTGGTCTAAAAATGACACAGAATCACCCTCTGAACTGCTAGCTTAACATACATCTTTTATGGCAAAAGATGAGCTTGGTATGTGTCTTCCCAAGATGCTGTTTGGGGTGGGAGGCAGCACTGAACAGGAGTTTTTAGACCCAGGAAATCAAAGATGAGATGCTGAGAGTCACAGCACTGGACTCTTACACATGCGCATAACTGTATAGCCCAGATGCAGTGCTCACACGTATTTATTATTGCTCCTAATAACAACTTTGAGAGCCTGGAATCTAAGCCAGTCCCATGTGTTCTTTGAGATTAACATATGCTAACCTGTGGCCCTGAGGCTGATCCATAGTCAACGTTTACTTCCTTAAGTAGTTAGTGTGGTGGTTTCAATAGGTTTGGCCCCCACAGACTCATGTGTTTGACTGTTTTGCCCATGGGGACTGGCACAGTTAGGAGGTGTGGCCTTGTTGGAGTAGGTGTGGCTTTGTTGGAGGAAGTGTGTCACTGTGGGAGTAGGCTTTTAGGTCTCCTAGTGCTCAAGCTTCTGCAGAAGACAGTCTATCTTCAGATCAAGATGTAGAAATCTGGGCTCCTCCAGCACCGTGTCCGTCTGCACACTGCCATGCTTCCTGCTACGATGATAATGCTGTAAGCCAGCCCCAATTACAATTAAATGTTGGCTCTTATAAGAATTGCCTTGCTCGTGGTGTCTCTTCACAGCAATAAAACTCTAAGGCAATTAGGAGACTCAGATAAGAAAGAGGGAAGTGTTAGGCATAGCAAAAGCATCAACCAATCCTGTGTATCTGGGGTGCCGTCCACACTGACAGCTGTCGGAAGGGATCCAACCTCTACCGTTTACCTTTGTAAAATTAACTGCAGAAAGATTAAGGGGCTTCCAAGGTCACACAGCAAGATTAAGTCAGCTATGGCTTAAGATCTATTCTTCACCAAAGCTGTGTGGTCCAGTAACCTATAGTCTGGAAGACTGGACTATGGCAGGCCATAAGGCAGTGGTTCTCAACCTGTGGGCTACGACCCCTTTAGCAAACTTCTATCTCCCAAATATATTTACATTACAATTCTTAACTGTAGCAAAGCTCCAGTTATGAACTAGCAATGAAGATAATGTTATGGTTGGGGTTCACCACAACATGAGGAAGTGTATTAAAGGGTCACAGCATTAGAGAGGCTGAGAACCAACCGCTACACCATAGGGCAATACTCAGTTCTTTGCAAATAGCTCTTCCTAAATGTGGAACCATTTCTGAGTGAAGATTCTGAGTGAGGTGAAGACATATAAAAAGGGCTCTCTTGTTTTGCAGCAGGATTTACTAAAGTCCACGGAAAGAACAGTAAGGCTTAAATTCCTTAGCAGTAAGCTAAGAGAACAAAATGACTGTGGCCCAACAGGCATGGAGTGAACTGAACAAGAGTCCTGAACTAGGCCCCTCAGAGAATCAAAGGATTCAGATAACTGGCTGAGAGGCATCCTTTCCTGTGGCATTGGACAACCCAGGAAATGTTTCTTTCTGACCAGAAACATAGGGCAGGGCAGAGCCTAGTATAAAGCTTAGTCACTGTCTGTCTACCAGCCTCTTGCAGCCTGGGGGGCTGAGTTTACTCTCTGGGAGGAGGGTGGAAACCACAAAGAGACTAGAGGGAAAGCAGGCCTCAGGGATGACAGATGTGGCAGAAAACTAGCTGTGACCTGCCAGCGATTGGACTTTGAGCAAGTGGCATCCATAGTCCGGATGTTGCTTTTCTTATCTGTGACAAAAGTCTCACATGGCCTGGAACACTTGTGAAGAGCAGACACATAATAAGCCCTACAAAACTGTAATTACAGTAAATAACTCAATAGTTTGAATTCTCTTTTAATCTTTCACATCCTTCAAGCTCCAATTTCTAGCCCCTCCCCCCAGTTCTGGAAGCATGCCTTAAACTGGAGAAATGTGTACATAATGTGTACTGAACTCACAAAGAGAGCGGAGCAACGCATTTATGTCTCTCTGCTTCCTGACTATGGGATACAATGTAACCAGCCGCCGCAGGCTCCTGGGGCTATGCTTTCCCCATCATGATGAACTGTGTATCTTCAAACTGTGAGCCACCAAAACCCTCTCTTCAAGTTGTTTTTAGTCAGTTTTGTCTCAGCAAAGAGAAAAGCAATTAGTACCGAGGGGAAGGGGTCAAGTTGTTTGCCCAAAGAGCCAAATAGAGGTGAGCAAGTCTTGCAGCACACTAACCCCTGCACCAAACTGATGCAATGTAAATCCAGCTGTCCTGCACAAAAGGCCCCAAATTTTAAACACCAAACTTTCTCACCCCATAAATAACAGCAATGTGTAGTTCCTAACATATCCATCACTTCCAACCTCCTGTCGGATATATTTTTGTATGTATTCTCTCCCCTTCTGCCGCACAAGCTCCTTGGAGTTGGGCTCTAGATTTACTCTTGCCCATGGTGAGTAAGATGTTTAATCTTAAGCTGTTCAATCAGTATTCCCAGACTTTCAGACTGCTCACATTCTTTCTGCTATGTTCTTTGGGAGTTTGGCAGAGGCGAAAGAAGCTTTGGTAAGTAATGAGGCAGAATTGGAAACGGCAGTATCGTAGGGTCTCCCAGTGTCCAGATGTGCATGAAGTTGCTGCTAGCAGTGACACTGAGGCTCTGTGACCCTGGGAAGCAGAAAAAGAAAAAAAAAGACACAGCAAAAAAGGGTTGATGGGGACAGGTTGATCCGCTCTGGCTGCTGGAAACAGAGGATCTGTTTATAACAAGAAGAAGGAACACAGCAGAAATGTGTATGTCATGACTTAGTTTTAGGTTACCACCTTCAGGGAAGGCAACCAACTACCAAGTCATAACAATATTCATAATTTATGGGAAGTCTCCATAGTAAAGAACTACATTCTCATACCAATAGCCAACAAGGTACTAAGGCCTCCTGAGTGTCCGGCAGCCATCTTGGGATGGGTCCTTCAGTCCCATGGTACCTTCAAAAGATCATAGCCTCTGCCAAGATCTTGAGAGCTTGTTAGGAGGTTCTAGCAGGTGAACACAGCTACTCCTGTACCCTCGACTGAAGACTCTTCCTCCTCTATGCAGCTTCGGGAGGGAGGGATGCACAGGGAGTGGTAAGGGAGGATGGAGACACTTGCCTACCCGACTAGATCAGCCAGTTCAACCCTGGTGATCAATGGAGTGGCAAATGTCACAACTAAATCACCCTCCTACCTGCTTTACCAAGATGTTTCCTCCGAGGAATGTCTGAACCAGAACCATTTGTATTAAGGTATCTCCAAACTCCTCATTCACAGGAAAATAAGATTTGATGTTTTAAGCCGCTAAGCTTTGGGGTGACTCATACAACAACAGGTAAGTAATGAATCTGGCAAGAAACAGCCACCAATAAGACACCAAGATGAGGAGGGGGTGGAGCCATAAAAGCTCAATTGTCCTGTATCTACCACCTTCTCCACAGTAGGCCAGTAGCCTTCTCTATACCTTGACTTACAGAAAAGTCCACTCCCTACTCAACCTTCCTTGTTTTCTACTAGGCATTTTTTGTAGGAACCCTCACCAAACTATCTTAAGGATGTTGACTTAGATTCTGAATATTTTCCTAGCTTCTTTCTCCTTGGATATCCCTATACAACCTGGCCCACAGCAGGAACTGTCACAGGATGTAGGAGACAAATTCAAGGTCAAGTTTCTAATGTTGGCTTATAGTCTGAACACATACGCACACAATCACAGCCCCAAACAGACAATGCCAGTTCCTTCCCAAACAAACTGATAACACACATTTCCAGAAAAGTTTTCCCAGATGAGAGTCCAAAGGCAGGGGTGGGGGGAACCGAAAGAGCCAAGAGATAAACAACAGGTGGCAAGCTCTAAATAGCTGCACCTTGGTGGAGGGAGCCAGCCATGGATAATAGCCAGAAAGATGTTGGAAGCTTAACCATGTACGTGCTAAAAGATCTGATGGCCATTTATATACACTTTCTCATCAGCCTCTAGATGCTGTCTATGACAGAGTGACCTATGTGACCTCATTTAGCTGAAGAAGAAATGACAACCTAAGGCAGGGTTGGCATGAGAGCCACAAGTAGAATTAATGCCAAGGTTTCCAACCCTGAGCTCTGAGTTCTCTGTAGTGGGTTCTTGAGACCCCAGAAAGAAAAATAAATAGCTCTTGCAAAGTCAGTATGAGTTTCCTACTGCACTTCTGAGGTCTGCCCAGTCTCCCTAGGAATAGACAGCTCTGGGTAAGTGGCCATCGTCTCCCTACCTGTTGACCTGAGAAACATTCCCATAGACAGAATTAACCAGTATCAACTGGAGTCAACCTTCCCCTGCTGCTGACACACAGAACTCATCTGCTCGCTTGACTCCAAACCGTATCACTAGAACAAACACTGAGAGGATAGTCACAGCTGATGTCATCCTGACACCCCAAACTCTTGCCATCAGCACAGAGTTGGGCTGAGGAAATGCTGATGTGTGTCTGGTAGGAACTAATCAAAGATAAGCATTCTGTGGGCTTGCAATTTCCTCCCGGGTTTGTGGGGCTTCTTGAGTTCTTATCACACAGCTTGTTGCCTCCTATTCTCTCCGGTCCTCCCTCTTCCTACATGGTCATACAGCCAAAAAACTACTCCAGGATAATGCAGCTGCAGCTAAACCAGACAGGCAGAGCATCCTCGTTCAGTCTACCACACTCCTACTAATACCTCCAGCGACTTTTCTGTCTTCCTTTTTGAGTTCCCATGGGATCCATGCTTGAGAGATTCGGAAGAAATTCATCATGAGTGTAGGGCCATACTACTTGCATGAACAGAAATACATGCAAAGATTTAGCACTAGGCCAACACAGTTTTGCCAGGAAGAAGAGACCTGTACAGGAGAAGCTCTTCTGAAACCTGTGACAAGCACTGTCTCCCTTTGTCCTGGGCTCCACTAACCATCAGACACACAGCGCTTGGACCTACCTCTGGGGGGACAGCAAAAGATTCCACCTCCACTTCTGTGGAGTTGGTTTTGTCAGTAGCCTGCTGGGCTTTGCCATCGTCGGCTTTGTCAGTCTTGTCCTTGCTGGAGCCTTTAGACGACTTTGAGTCTTTGTCTTTGGAAGACAGCTTCAGCTCCTTCAGAGCCTTGGAGAACTTAGACTCCTGGGCCCCACCTGAGAGGATCTCCACAGCAATTTCCACCAAGATTCGACCCCTGAAGGACACACCTTCCCCAAAGCCTTCATTCAACTCCTGGTAGTCATCCATGAGACTGTGGTTCCTGGGGGAGCCATACAGGTTAATCCAGGCGGGTCCGAAAGTGGGAAGAAAACCTAGGGAAAACCTGAGTGTTAGTAACCAGCTGTACGTTCACATTTAACCATGTGCTTGTTTTATACAAGTTACATGTAAAAAGATATGATATACAGACAAAAGAAAATATTTAAAAGGCATCCTCTCTTGCTCTCCATCTAGTCTCTCTTTTGCACATTTACACTCTTTCACATCTGTAATAGTGTAGAGGCCTCCCCGCACACGTAGCAGATACGCAGCTTGGTCCACGTGTGAGTCCTAAAGAACGGGAATGGTAGCTATCCTAAAAGCTGCTGCCTGTGAGTGGGACATGTTCTTCTAGCTGGGCTGCCTTGTCTGGCCTCAGTGGGAGAGGAAACACCTAGCCTCACAGAGACTTGAAATGCCAGGGTTGGGGGATACCCTGGGTGGGGGATGGGGAATGGGGGAAGGGTTGTGGAAGGGGGAGACTGGAAGGGGAGGCAGTGAGTTGTTATATAAATACATAAAAAGAAATTAAATTAAAAAGTATTTAGAGGCCACCTTACACCATTCTGTCACCATTTAGCCATCCAATGTTTATTTATTATTAGCAGGAGCCAGGGAGCATGCTTGTTGCCAACCATGGAGTTCAACAGAGGACAAGCTGATACAAAGATTGAACAAAGAAACATTTACATTAATATCTATAATATCAACATTTTGAAGGGGATACATCTTCTATTACAAGAACAAATAATAGACTGATGGAGCATGGAAGAATGGGAGTGGGCTCTACACCAGTGATTGATGGATCATGAAGGAAGGGGCGGGTTGTAAACCAGTGATGGAGCATGGGAGAAGGGGCGGGGCTGTAACCAGTGATGGAGCATGAAGGAGGGGCAGGGCTGTAACCAGTGATGGATCATGAAGGAAGGGACAGGTTGTAAACCAGTGATAGAGCATGGAGGAGGGGCAGGGCTGTAACCAGTGATGGAGCATGGAAGAAGGGGTGGGGCTGTAATCAGTGATGGATCATGAAGGAAGGGACAGGTTGTAAACCATAGTGATAGAGCATGGAGGAGGGGCAGGGCTGTAACCAATGATGGAGCATGGAAGAAGGGGTGGAGCTGTAAACCAGTGATGGAGCATGGAGGAACAGGGGTGGGGCTGTAAACCAGCTGGAAAGAGTATAGAGCCAGAGATACATGAGAAGAGTTTGGGCAGGTGAGAGGCCTTAGACCTTGTACTGAGTTTTGCTCACGATCTTAGTATCATTAAGAATATTTTAAAGGAATTTTATCAAATCTATAATGTAAAATGTCTCCTAAGACCAGTGGTTCTCAGCCTGTGGGTCACAGCTCCTTTGGGGGGGTCATATATCAGATATGCAGCATATCAGATATATCAGATATCCAGCATATCAGATATCTCACAATAGTAGCAAAATTACAGTTATGAAGTAATAATAATAATAATAATATTATGGTTGGGGGTCACCACAACACAAGGAGCTGTATTAAAGGGTTGCAGCATTAGGAAGGTTGAGAACCAGTTAAGACCATTGCAGCTACCATGTGAAGGGTTGCAAGAATGGACACAGGAAAACTGCCTTGGGAATGATTTCATCATGAAGCTAAGGACACTGTAGTTTGGACTAGGGTAAGGTGGTAGAGATGGTGAGAAATGAATATTCAAAAATATTTCCTACAGATAGACCTGAAAAGACTGGGTGGTTTTAACTTATTCCTGCCATAAGGGTTTCTCTCAATATAGAACATCTGAAAAAATGTACGGCGTCCATGAGAACATCGGTCAACACAATGCTCCTTTATTTTTCAGTACTGGGAATCAAACCCAAGGCCTCTCACACTGTAGGCAAGAGCTATGACCACTGACCCACACCTTCTCCTGCCACGCTCATGAAAAGCAGATCAGCATGGTGTTTCAGAAGACTCAACCGGGTGGGTTCAAATTCCAGCCTTGGGACTTTTCTGCTGCATGAGACTGGACAAGATTCTTAACTTCCTGTGCCTCAGTTTCCTCGTGTGGAGGAAAAGCTAACAGTGCCCAACTCACCTGACAAGATTTACAGGATAATCTCTACTACGTGTGTCACGTGTGTCACGTGGGCCCTTAGGGCACGTCCCCACTGGTGCAAAGAAATAGGGAGTCATAATTTGCTTATCAATTCCTCCATAGTTGCCAATAAATTGTTTTTCTTTCTGTCTGAATGTCTCCTTCCCACCACCATGACTTCTGCAGACTAGATTCTATCCCTCAAATTCAGTTCTCCTTTGGGCAAACTTAAAGAAGCAGAACAATTATTGTTAAAAAGAATAGAAAAGATTTTATGGTCCCCGACGTCTACTTCTAAAACACAAGCATCCGTCTTTCTGAGCACCATCAAGAGGTTTCTAAGATGCTGTGAATAAAACAACTTAACATCTAGTTGAGAAAGTGTAGATGGATGAGTGTGTTTTTTATATAAAGTGGTAAGTGTTGCTGTAATTTAAAGAAGCAGAGAACATACTGAGGGCTCCCTGTAATGTCAGTCTGTGACAGAGATAAAAATATACAAGTCTTCAATCTTGGAAAATATTCATCTAGTTAAGAAAAAAAGAAAATAGTTATACTGATGTCATCTTCATGTGACATTTAACATACATATGTATATATGTATGCTTGTACTTGACCATGTAATTATATATGTATGTGATATGCAGATCTTTATATTTGTTAGTCAACATACATATCAATACAGAGAAAGGTGGTCATGAATTTAAATGGGGGTTAATTCAGAACTTCTTACACACTAATGGGATTTTAGAAATTGAGTCATATACTGAGTAGGAGTTCTTTCCCTCCCTGCTACCTTCAAAGCTTTGTGGATTGCCCGACGTTCTCCCTGCTCCCTGAGTGCACAATGACCCACAACCCCTGTGACCCTCAAGCTCACATGTTCCCATCAAGTGACTGGGGACATAATTTTTATGTATGCCAAAACATGTTTTCATTGAACACATGCAAAAAACTGTTCATACAGTACCATATAAAAACCCATATCAGGACAGACTGGCCTACAGATTTTAGTTTACTGACCTTTGGTTTTATCTGACTTCCATTTTCTTAGTAGAAGAGAGACATACCACAGCTAGGTAGCAATGGTCATGGGAGACCTAGGACCAGAGCCTGGTTCTATCATGAGCTTAACCAAGCCAGGCCACAGACCACAGAATCATGGTCGGTGTTGGTACGCACCTACATGGTCCTCTCTCTTTAAAGGTGACTATAGGTTTTGAGACCTACTTCTGAGTCAGACACACAAAGCTCTCTACCTTTATCCCCGTCCTGCTCATTGGAGATTCTCTTCAGGTCGATGAAGTGGGTTGCCAGAGCTACGTCGTTCATGCTGCCTTCATCCCACACCTGAATTTTCACCCTCCGGCACAAGGGAGGGAACATTTCCTTGAAGACTACCTGCTCATGCCACACGGGATCAGCACAATTCTTTTGCACAGAGGTTCGCCCCTGAAAGTACAGGAGCCAGGAGGATGTCAGCCATGGAGATAAATGGCTAAAGAAAACACTTCAAAGCACCTAGAGGTGTAAAGGGAATTAATCAAAGATCGTAGTAGGCTTGCCTCCCTGACGCCTGAGAAACCAACTACACTCTGTTAACATTACTGCTGGCCTAGATGTTATCCAGGGCACTGGGGCAAAGGTGAATCATTGTCCTTGGAAGTTTCTACTCAGGTAAGTATTGGGGTGTATCTCTCTGTTATAAATAGGAGCTGTTCCACATGTCTCCAGGAAAGCAGCAGACATAGCTAGACCCTGAGGTCATGCCTCCATAAAGACCAGGGTGAAGGTCACGTACGACCTTGAGTGAATCAAACCTGCAGCCCGGGCCTCAATTTCCTTATCATAAAACAGAATGATGTCCTATGTGCCCTCCAAATTCAACCCAAGTTAGATACGCTCCAGCACTTACTCCTGCTGATGGGAAGGGACAGGGACTTGCTTTGAAAGCACATGCTGTTCAAAGTTTCAAAGGCCAGTAAGGCACACTGCGGCTTTGACCATAAACCTAGGCCTTGAATCTTCCAATAGCCATTGAGAAAGAAACAGAGCTGTCTAGGGTTGTGTAGGAGGATTATTGCCTGGGAAATTGAGGAATGGGTTAGGAGAGAGTGGTAACTCTACAGGCCCCAGTACTTGCTTACAGAAGTAGTAAGCTGTGGGGAAGGATGTTTTCCTACCTGGCCCTAAGTTGCAACACGTCCAACCATAGCTCTTCCCCACAATCCCCAGTGAGGCATGAGTGAGCAAGCAGCTGACCTCTGTGCCTCTGATACCTAACGCCTCCCCTTCTTATAACAAGGTTTTCTTTGAGGCACTTTTAACTTAACTTCATTTGGTTAAAACTGTTCTGGATTCAAAGCAAGATGTAACTGCTATGATAGGTGACGAAGTTTCCTCACCGTCTGCCCAGCAAAGGACACCTCCACAAAGGGATCCACGAGGTCCTTACTGTCACCCACAAATGCTTTGGTGACATTTGCCATAATGCTGGAGTTTATCTTGGGCAATCCTTCTGCTCGGTAGAGTCTTACATAGAACCTGGCCCAAGGTCTCTCTGATGGAAATCCCTGAGGGATCAAAAGGTTCCTAAAGGGAGACAAGAAATTATTTTTAAATGAAAAGGTCTGCCAGTCAAGAGGAGGAAGAAAGGGCAGGTACAGGCTGAAGGCAGAAAGAAAGAAAAATCTGGATATAGAAAAACACTGGGATCCATCACTAAACCAAGTTTTCTTTTTAGAATTTAAATCCTTTTTTTTTTTTTTTTTTTGGTGTCATAAACCAGTGGCTGAAAATATGATTCTTTCAAAGAAAAAAAAAACAGCTACATGTGGATAAATTAAATAATTTCAAGAATGGCTTATCTACACAGTGCATAAATGTAAAGGTCAGAGAACATAGACGGTGTGGTAGAAAGTATAAGAGTCAGAGGACTGGACACGTGCTACAGAGTAGTCTGTTCTTTTAAACTGCAAAAAGGATAGGAAGTAGAGGTGCATAAGAAAGAGAGGGTTGATCTGGGAATGGCAAAATGAAAAAGTGTGGGTAAATATGAACAAGGTACATAATATAAAATTCTCAAAGAAATAATAATAATAACAATAACAATAACAATAATAATAGAAAGGCTTATCTAAAATAAGCTGTTACAGGGAAACAGTGTTCTTGTCTGAAAATCCAAGCTCCCAAAAGGCTTTGAGAAGATGCATTCAGGCATCTGACAGAGCCATGTCTCTGATGAACAACCCATGAGCTTGGCAGCAGTCACACGCCCATACAGAAAAGAGTTGAGAGGGGAAAAAGATATAAAGGAAGACGTAGAATTTCTCTTTTGTGGCTCTGGTTGGCTCTATCTCACTTCTCTATTTGCTCCTCAGCATCAGAGGTTTTGGGGTTGGTCTTTAAGATGTCTCCTTTCCCAGTCACACTGATGTCACACTTCAGGTAGCCCTTGGTGCCAGTCCTGATGTCCCCAGGGTCTGTAAGCAGTGCCCACTTGTCGCAGAACTGATGACCTATGAACAGATCTTGTAAGTAGTATCCTTTGCACATGGGACAGTTGCTCTCTCATTCCCTCCTACACCTCCAGGGTCCTGGTCTCTCTCTGATGCTCACAATAGTAACCATTTGTAGATATCCCCAGTCCTCTGGTTATCCCACTCTCTCCCTTCCCCTCATCCTCTCTCCCACCCTCTGACTTTTCCTCCAACTGACCATAGGCATTGGGAAGACTTTCAGTCTAGTGAACCATATAGGAAAATCCTGGGTTTGCAGAGCAGAGAGTCAACCAAAGAAGAGTAAGAGGCAAGATGGATAGGTGGAACTTGCTTACCAGGTTGGTTGTACACCGTCCCCACATCCACTCTAAAAGAGCCAATCAGGATGCTTCCTATCAGCTTGTGATGTAAGACCTACAAAAGATAGAGCACCAACCTGAATCATTTGTGTTTGCAGATACATCTGTAAAATGAATTCAGGATTCACCAAAAGATATCTAGGAATTTGATCCTTGTCTGGAGCAGAGTCTCTCTCTCTCTCTCTCTCTCTCTCTCTCTCTCTCTCTCTCTCTCTCTCACACACACACACACACACACACACACACACACACACACACACACTCACTCACTCACTCATATAAACACACACATTCTCACATACACAAAAACATGCCCTCACACGCTCATCAACCCACAGGGTCCTAAGTGGCCTCCAGAAGTGTCTCACCTGTGCCTCCTTCTCCAGTGACCTTTCATCTCCTCTGCTGAAGGATGCCTGACACTCTCACTACCCAGGAGATTTCTTTAATCAAATGCATCCTGGAAAGCTATCCCTCAATACCTGTTTTTTCCTCCTCAAACTTGACCTATCCTTCACTGTCTGGAGCAAAAGACACCTCCTCCAAGCATCTGTCCTTGATCTCCAGAGCTGCCACTGTTGTTTCTCTCCTCAGCATCCAAAACATCTTTCGAAACTTTCTTTAGAACTCATCACATGTTGCCGGGAGACGTGGCAGTACTGCACAACAGAGTGAATTCCATACAGCATAGCATTTGTCCTGATTAGAAGTGAGCAGAGCACCTGCCTATCTTGGTTACAGCAGCATGCTGAAAGCCTGGTATCACCACGAGGAAGTCATGAAGGAAGGTGTCACACTTGGTGCCATGTCTAAAAGTCACAGGCTGATGGAAAACCTGGAATAGTTTAATCTTAATCCAGAAGAGGGGAGCTCTCAGAAAGAAGACAGTGTGACTGAAGTGCCCTCAGATCTTGAGAATGTTGCATCCAGAAAGGGGGGTCAAGGCTCCCTGCATAATTCTTAAGTAACAGGTTGAGATTTCAGCTCAATTAAGAATGCTATTTCTTAGATTAGTCAGAATCTCTCAGCAATAAAGGGGTCATTCTCCATGGCATCATGGAGATGCTTCTGAGATTCCTACTAACTATAAATCCTATGATTCCCTTGATCAAGGACAGTGTCTCTTTGTATTTCATCTACCATGCACCTCCTTCAAAACAGATACTCAATGAACGTTTGATGAGGAGTTAGTGGATGATTTAAAGAAGGATGAGTGGTAGAGCCTAGTGGCTTCTGAATAGTTCATGTTGCCAGGGGCAGTGGGAAGAAGTGAATCAGCTGACCTCAGGAAATGGCAGCCATTCCTATTTCTCTTCCTACTCTGTCTCTCTGTCTCACTCCCTTGCTCTCTCTCTCTCTCTCTCTCTCTCTCTCTCTCTCTCTCTCTCTCTCTCTCTCTGTGTGTGTGTGTGTGTCTGTCTGTCTGTCTGTCTCACTCCCTTGTGCTCTCTCTCTCTTTCTCTCTCTGTGTCTGTCTGTGTGTCTGTCGGTGTGTCTCGCTCTCTCACTGTCTCACTCTCATTCTCTTGCTTCCTCACTCTCTCATTCTCTGGCTGTGATTTTCCACTATCAGAGAACAGAGGGGAACTGAGGACAGCTTGGCTTCATCGGAGGAGCTGTTTAAAAACGACACACACAAAAAAAGCTGCCTCTGTTACCAGCCTTGTTTTCTGTGGCTAACATGACTCCCCAAGGCCTGTCTCAAGTTCCTTTCACAAGATAAAGGTCCCTGTGGAAGATGGAATGAAAGACTCTCAAACGATTCTTCCAACCACACAGGAAATCTCTTTAAGGTATCTGTCTATGGGCTGAATGCCAGCCAAGCCTACGACGACATTACTAGGCTCCTAGGGATGTGCCACACACAGCGTCCTGAGGTTCTGTGTTGCTTGGGCTACTGTTAAAAAAAAATAGTCTATGGCATCACTGGGGCACATTATACTGTGGCTGTCCCCAAAGCATCTAATTACAGTCACCACACGCCATGCCTTTTTAATAATGCGCTTAATTTATTATTTGAGAATTTCTTACAAATACACAATATATTTTGATCACATCCACTCTCAATCTTGTTGCCTGCCCCCCCCCCCAAAACTCTTCTTGGGATCCTCTAACATGTATGCCTTCCAAATTCATGTCCCTGCCCCCCTTTTTAGATTCCCATTGAGTCCAATTAATGCTTGCCCATATGTGCTTGGGTTTGGGGCTATCCACTTGAACATAGGCAACCTAGCAGTAGCCATATTCCCTTAGAGTAATGCCGCTCTCCCCTCCAGAAACCTGCCAATAGTTCTTCAGCTAAGGGTGGAGCCTCACGAGTCCTTCTCTCATCCACACTGGAATTTTGACTAGCTTGCTCTTACATACGTAACAGTCTCATGATGCTGAGTAGCCAAAGATTTTCTGATTGAGTTTGATGACTGCTCTCCATGGGAGAATTTATGCCTAGTAATATAAACCCAGTTTAAAAAAAAAAAAAACATGGACAGGGAAGTGACAGGACCTAGAAGGGAACCTACTATTGTTATTTTGCTAAATGGCCACGCTGTCACATGGCCTCCTAAATACCTACATTTATACATATACATCTGTGCTGCTCTCTGCCTTGCTCAGATTTTTGCGGTGGGCAATGGTTAATACAAGGACTCATAACTGTCTAAGTACTGAGACTACATGACTATGAGTGGAGTATTTAGCTATTTAACACTGAATTCATTCGTTCACACTGACCTTCAGTTTATGAACTAGCAGGCAAGCTGTATTAAGCACAAGAGGGAGGGGTTTCCTTTAAAATCTTGGGTCTCTTTCCCTAGGAGTCATTTAAGAACAGCAAAACAGTGTCTTCTCCCCAAAAAGGAATGCAACATGCAAGTAAGTTTTGACCCTATGTCTAAAATTCCAGGTCTCCTGCATACAGTCATGACTCTTGTCCTTGATGCGACTTAACCTGGTAATGAACTTAGCTGCTCTAGAGCCAGTCTCATCAGGTGGCTGCTGGAGTGACCACACAAAGTCCCAAGAGCCATCACAGCTCCCAAAATATCTTCTGCATCCTTGTCATCACGCCCGCCACTCAGATGCTAAGAATGTTTGGCTCTTGGTGGCTTTTCATTCCTCAAGAGTCACACTCTTCTAATGCTCCTGGGAAGGACCGTATCATGATACCACTGGGACTCAGGCCTTGAGGCAGGAGTGTATTGACATTCAGCTGAGGTTAGAGGTCATATTACATACATATGTGTGAGGGTGATAAAACAGGACAGGAAAGGGAATCAACATTGCTGTGACTGTTGAGCGAACCCTTCCCTTATTCTCTGTGCACTTTTACCAATATAAAATAGTGGTGCTGTTCTTTGAGAAGTCTTTAGAACAAAGCACTCAATCACTCTCAACCCCCCACCCTACACCCTCCAGCACACCCAGCCTTGAACCCCGTCTTCGTGGAAGAAATGGCTGTTTTCTGAGATTAAAGTAATAGATGTTACCATCTGCCACCCACTGTTCTCTCACCCTCTGCTGAACAGTGTATAGCTGGCAATGGGCCCAGCTGGCCACTTCTGCTCTCACTTGGGACAATGTGACTTCAGCATTTATACTTTCCCTTTCCATTCCTGCCACTCGTGGAACTAGGTGCATGACCATGTCTCAGCAAGCCCAGGGAGCTCTCACTGTTTCTACTCTTCAGTCTGGATCTGTGGATAAACTTCCCCTCCCTGGATGGGCTGAGAAAGATCTGTCTAGCAGATCTAATTCCCGCTGGAAAGGTCCCAAGGTCCACCCTCAGAGGCATCTCTCAAGGACCCAGAAATGCTCCAGATCGTTTTCTCTGCCCACTGGGTGTCATTAGAGATGAGACTGACATATGTGAACTGTCCCCAGTTTCTATTCCTGTGTCTCTATTTGTCACTGACTAGAAGAAAAGATGGTTGTGATTAATTAGGGTAGATATCACCCCAAGAGAAGAACACCGCATCAGCTTGATTTAAAAAAAAAAATGGCAGCCAATTAAGATGTCATCTACAGCATATGTTCTGTTAGTCCCATATCCACTTAGTAAAAGTTTACTGTAGTTTACCTCGTGCCTCCAAGAATCACAGATCCCCTTGAGATGGCTCTGCCTCCTAAATTCCTCCATATTGAGGATTTTCATCTTTAGCTTGATGCTTCCATGGTACATATCCCCTTGAACCCAGGCATCCCTAACCATGCTGCGCTGTCCACCCCCCAAGTGTCTAGAGTCTCTGCTTTCCCCCAGTACCACCACCGGCCACGCTATACTTACTGAGATTTTGATGATCTTGTCGAAAAGATGCACTTGGGGTCCGATGAAATCAAAGACAAAGTACTGTAAAACATGAAGTTCATCTTGGTCATCAACCCCCAGTTTACATCTAAGAAGCTTGCTGCTGGAATAGTTGCACCCCTTAAGGTTTTTTTTTCCAGTTGTTTTCTATTATTTTGTATATTATATTTAAAATGCCAACAACCACATTCTTGCACAGGATAAGTATACATATTCCTCTAAAATAGACATAAGTAGTACTTCTGGATCATGGATTATGTGCATGTAAAATTTTAGTAGTATTATGTTTTCTCTCCTGAGGGACTGATAAGCTGTATTAGTTATTTTTCTGTTATTATGATAAAATGCCAGGATCAAGTTCTTCTAGAAAATCTAGAAAATCAAGTTTATTTGGGCTTATAGATTGAGGGGGACAAGAATCTGTCATTGTGGGGAGGCTTGGCTCTGGAGCAGAAAGCTGAAGGCTCCTATGTCAACAACAAACCCAAAGCAGAAGGAACAAACTGGAGGTGCACTGGGCTTTGTCTCTCACTGCCTCCTGTGACGTATTTCCTTTCTGCAAGGCTGCACTTCCTAACCCTCTCCCAGACAATGACATTGAGTTTACAAATCCAAGCTTATCGGGGACATTCTCATGAAAACTACTACAGGAGGTATTTTACATTCTGGCTTTTGCTGTGTCTTTTCCAACCCTGGATATCGTTAGTTCTTTATTTTATTTTATTTTCATCTTGTGATAGGTAAAAAAGGTATATCGGAATAGTTTTTGAGCAAACTCATTAAAAATATTTCTCAGGATTTTTTTCTGTTTCAAACATTCTTGAAAAATTACCAAGACTAGCCATGGAAGGAATGAAAAAAAAAAGATGAATGATAGAAATTGTTAATATTGAAAAAGATATTAAATTTCAGAGTTAAAGAATTACCTTGGGGCTGGCACTATGTCTCTGTGGGTGGGTAAAGGGACTTCTTCAGAATCTACATGGTGGGAGGAGAGAAGTGATCCCTGCAAGCTGTCCTCTAACCTCCGTATGAGTGCCATGGCACGTGTGCACAAGTGTCCACATGCTCGCAGACGGATAACTAAAATGTAAGAATTGTGTAGTTGCAAAATAGGAAGGCTAATGGTTAAAGAACTAAAAAGGTGATGACCAGCTTCATGGTTTTAGTTATTTCTGGCTCCAGAGCCATGCTTTGGGTCTCCTGAAGAAGGGACTAGATACATAGTACACATTTCACAGAGGTGGAGTCAGGTGCCTCTCAAGCGAGGTTGTAGAAGTTAAAGGCACATAGGATGGGGAGCTGTGTGGAGGAAGAACAGTGGGGCAGGCTAGGAAGGACTGGGACACTGTTGTATCCTGGGCTCTTCCCATTGCTTTGAGCTGTAGATATAAAAGAATTATCAATTGTGGATGGACATATCAGTGGGAAGACTAAAACACTGACATTTCTTCCCTAGAGGGAAATAGAAAAACAAAAATAAACTGCCATGTGCTGAACTAGGAGATCTTCAAAATGGTGGCAGTCCTCCAGGCTGAGGACTAGAAGTCCTAGCTTATGGGTCTCATCCCCAGCACTAGAATAAATGAATACATTTAAAGCTGATAATGATTTCATTTTAGTCAGAAAATAGGTATGACCTTTAAAGATTTTTTTCATATGTAATACACATACACATCTTTTTTTATATAATTTTACTATGTTTTTTTACATGTTTAGAACTAAAGATTTACATGCAAGTTTCACTTTGCTGAAATTCTTCACTCTGATTCATGTGACTGTACCTGGGGTCTGTTGGGCTGATGAAGCTCCTATGTTTGCCGCCTTCAGCTGACTTTCAGTGTTGCACTCTCCAATGTCTCATAGACTCTGGGCCTGCACCCATTATTCTAGCCAGCAAATATTCACCGACCCCTACTTCCTCCTCCAACACCTGATTGCCTCTGCCTTGCATGTGAAAGGCTTTGAGCTGTTCCTTTTCTTGGTTTCCTACTTGTTATGGTTGGGCTCAGCTTGGCGTCATTTACAACCAAGATCGCGGACATAATTATAACATTTAACAAGTAAATGGGACCTCGCAGTTTTAGTGAATTTTCAGTCACATTCTTTAATATCACATCTGTGCCAAAAGGATAGAGGGAGAAGTGGAACACAAAGAGGGAAAGTAACATCTGGAAAGCTCACAGCTCAAACATGATTTGGGGATTTTCTGTTAAAGTCATTATCCATGCTGTCCCCGGCTTCCTTGTAGATTACCGTTAGCATAGTAATGAAGACTCTGCAGCATTTTTTTATAGAAATTCATATTGTCAGGCAATTGGTGGTATTCAAGCTTAAATGCCTATGCCCTGTTCCTCATAAGTTAGGCCACATAAATACATTGTGAGTGGAAGCCAAAGGCTAAACGCTTTAGTATCTACGGATGAGAGGCTAAGCAGTTAGTATATTATGCCATATGGAAGCAATGGAAAATTCTCCAGCTGTGAAGCAGAAGTGAGTGTGGCCAGTGTGAGCAGCTGGGCCCTGTCCTAGAAACCCTTGTTTTGTAAAAGCAACAAGGCCCAGGACAGCTGAATAGTGCTAGTGGGCATTATTTGTATCTCTGTGTGTGCTTGGGCTCTCTCCGAAGATTCTCCAGAAGCATGAGAATGGATCTATCTGGGGGTAAAGTCTAAGGTATCAGGGTCTGAACAATAAAGGGAAGTGAGATTTTCTACTTATAATTAATATATATATATATATATATATATATATATATATATATATATACCAAATAACATCTTATTTACAAAGAGAGACTAGAAACCTTCCTCTTTGGAGTCTTCTTTTAAAATTTCTATGCATCTTAGAAAAACACAACTGTTTTGCTTTCCAACAAAGTATGCTTATTTCAAATTCAGTGATTAAAATTTCCACATTGCTCCTGTGGAAAAGAATGTCTACTGTCTCTCTAAATAACATCCAAGGTTCATTGAATGCAACCCCAGTGCTTATTAAGAATGGCGATGAGTTTTGAGAGACGAGGAAGTGGGCCTCTTCCTCTCCTGTCTACTGTCTTGTTATCAATGCCTGGGGACCGTGAGGAAAGAGTTCAACCTGGGCTATATATAAACTTGGGTGGGAACAGGGAGAAGCACCGAGTGGCTCCACTCTCCTCCTCGCCAGTGAAGAGGATGCGGGCCCAGAGGATGCTCTGTGACTTACTTCATTATAAAATGGGCTGTTGGTCCCTTCCTTCACTGTGCTTTGCTTCTTCTCATCCCCAATCTCAATGGTCACAACTGGGTCGATGTTCTCGCCCACCAGCTGTCGGGCCTCCGTGATGGTGATGGTGATCTACAACACAAAGCAGTGCTCACACCACTCGCTCACTCTCTTCATTGCTCTTCAGTCTCCTGACTGGGGGATGCTGGGTAGGAGGAGCCCATTACTTACCTGATAGTTTTGAGATTTGATCTCCCCGTCATGGATCTTAGTCAGCAGTTTTGCTCTATTAAAGTAAAGTCAAATATATGTATATGAATATATGTATATATATATACATAAATACATTGTGTGCAAGTATAAAATAACAAATAAATAACATAACAGCAAATTAATATATCTCAAGTAAGAACAAACTTCAGACATGTAAACCATGGTAAGATTTTTCCCAGGAGTTTCTAAGTACCTTCATTTAAACACTATCACAGATTCTCTCTACATCTCTGGGGAAATAAATATAAGTAGACAAGTGACTTAAGATTTCTATGACCCAATTTCCCTATCCTAATGACAAAGCTAATAATACCATGTATGCCACAAGGCGATTGCTAGAATTGCAAGACTGAGCACTAACGGTTTTTATATGCAAGGTTTTTCATGCTTTTTCTATCTCGGCCTTATAGAAATGACGATTCCTCAGAAAGGCAGAGGCAAAGATGGGTTGAGGGAAAGACCTGCCCTTGGCTGGGCTGGTTTTAGACCCAGGAACACTCTGTCATTTCTAAAAGATGTAATTTTGAGTGTTATGATTGCTTCTGAAAGGATTGGTAAAGAAGAAAATTGGAAGGCATGACCAAAAGGTCATCTCATCGAGTTTCGCAGTCACAAGGAATTCGTTTATCTCGACTGTCTCGGGTGATTCAAAATAGATGGGAAACACCTGGGAACTTAGATATCGGCTAATCATGTGCAGAGAAGCAGGATCCTTGTTACCACAGAAGCAGCAGTGGGTGGGAAGCGAACTGAGATGAGTTTGATTGAATGTTGTTCTTTTGGCTTCTAACAGTGACATCGTGTACCTGTCTCCATCCCATGTCTACGAACTGCCAATCAGCCCAGTAGAAACCACTGTAGGCTGCAAAACCTCAAAGAAAACCTCAAAGCTTTTGAATCAGACTGATCTGAAGTAGATTTATTCTTCTCAATTTTAGACTTTAGCTACTACCAAGCTCTAGCTAAAATCACTAAGCTGCCCGATGACTACAGACGTGTGAATGACTGATTGGACAACTCTCTGTGACCACTAAAACCATCTAACTGACCCACAGACTCGAGGATAATAACGGCTTATATGAAGACACTGATTTGGGTGACTTAGTTTTGTTCTGTTTTTACAGTCACAGCCAACTGACACTGCATGTGGAAGCCAGCTTCTTCTGAACCTTCTCTGGTAGTTTAGGAAACACCTCTTTTGGGAGAAACAGGAAACTAAGGTAATTAGGACCATGATGAATTAAAGAGCAGGCTAAGAAGCAGCTCCCAAGCCTGCCTTCTGGGCTTATGCTCACTCCTGAGCTCCCAGCAGCACATCTAGGCCTGAAGCACATAGTGGGACCAGGATTCTGTCAAAGGCTGGCCAGCATCTGGAGGCTGCCACTCAGAAGTTGAATAGACACAGAATTCTCTTCCCTTCTTAGCCCTTTGGCTCCTGGTGGGCAGAAAACTAGGTCTCCAGTTTTCTGAATGGCTGCCAAACCCAGGGTGCTACTTATGCAAACACCATACCTTCTCTTTGAAGGAGCCGAGGGGCCAGGTGTGATGGAAGCATCCTCCTTAGTCAAATCTTCTAGTCCTTCCTGGTGAGAAGGCCCTTCCTGTGGTACTTCAGACTCACTACCATCTAGAGAGACAAATAAGAAAGAGAATTTTGTTAAATTAATATAAGATGGTAAACAAGCCTCCACTTCGTGCCCACCACAGTGGAAGGCACCATAGCCCCTGCCCCTATTGAATTTGATATGGTATTGTCAGAAAACCAGGCAGACAGATGCATAATTTAATGTGTGTGTATCCACTCATGTGTAAGAAGGGATAAAAGGTTCAAACAGATGCACAAATTAACAAAACCTAGCCAAGACCTTGACAAAAACAGTCTCCCAAAACAAATGAAATGGTTGGGAAACTGGAGGCAAGATCCCAGTGAGTGGTCATTCTTGAATGTGCTGGCCAGCTTCTTCTGATGGCAAAATCTCATGCTGTAAAAAGCCAGGTCTCATCCCTGGATCCCACAAGTGGTGCCCCATAAAGAGAAAGCTGAGCAGGGCCAGTAGGGTCCACTGCTGACACAGGAGTGGCTAAGGGTTTTGAGATGAGGAGATTATGCTGGGTTATCACTTGGAACCTCATTGCAATCACATGCATCCTCACAAGAAGGGGCAGGGGGAGGTTTTAAACAGGACCAAAGACAGCTGTGAGACTCTAGGGACAAAGATGAGACTGACCCCTACCTATCACAAAGCAAGGAACAGCACAGCCTCATCCCAGCTTGTTCTGGTTTAGATCTTAAATATCCCAAAGGCCACCTGTTGAAGGTCTGATGGTAGAATCATGCCACACCTAGAAGTGGGAAACCTGTAAGATGTGGGGCTTAGTGGAAGAGAGTTAAGTAACCAGGGACATGTGTATGCAGTAGAGGTTGGGACCCTGGCCTGGCTGCCGTCGCTCTACCATGAACTCCTACAATGTTTGGTTCTTCTACTTCCCAAGAACAACATAACCAAGCAGCCATGGACTGAAACCATGAGCCAAAATACATCTTTCCTCCTTATCCAATGGTTGCCTCAGGGATTGTGTCATAGTGATGGAATGCTGAATAATGCAGACGTTGGAGAGGGGAAGAAAGGTTCTTCCAGTTTTTGTCCCATGGATCGGGCATCTGGGCATCATAACTATGAAAGAATACATGTGTTAAGCTACCAAGTTACCTACCATATGGAGGACAGGTCACTGGGAAGCCCTAAGGAAACAGATGTATAAGAACTTAGCAAAGCCAACTTCCCATCCTAATGGGAGGATGCTGGTGTCATTCATGGGAACATTGCCTGATGACTGAAGTTTGCCACACATGTGATGTCACTTACCTTGTCTTGGGTCTATGTTTTAATTGTTTATAGTTAAGGCAGGGCTGATTCCTGATATACCATAAAGTCATTAGAAAGATAAACACAACAGTGTCCCAGCTATGTGCCTGTCAGAGCCTAAGGTTTCTGTGAGTCATAAAAAAATTCCTGATTTTTTCCCTTCTATAAAACATGATTAAGGAAAAGGTCTTCAAAACTTTTTAAAGCAACCAGGTTCTTTTTATAGATACAAGTGTATACTGAAACTCTCTCTCCCTCTCTTCTCCCTCTCTCCCTCCCTCTCTCCCTCTCTCTCTCTCTCCCTCCCTCTCTCTCTCCCTCCCTCTCTCTCTCTCTCTCTCTCTCTCTCTCTCTCTCTCTCTCTCTCTGTGTGTGTGTGTGTGTGTGTGTTTGTATGTGTATGTGCTTATGTGTGCATGCTTACATGTGTGCATGTGTGCAAATATGTGCACATGTGTATGTTTATGTGTGTGTGTGCGTGTAAGAATGTATGTATGTATGTATATTTCTAAAAATCTCATCATCTAGAAATTTCTCCCCATGAATCAAAGCAGAACTAGAGATTGGGAAGGGCAAAGTCTCAAAATGACACACTATGCGCCGAAAGCTCATTTGTTCTGAGCTTTCCGGGTGTCACTCTGAGCGATGAAGATGAAGCTTTCCCCAAGGCATCCCAGTAGCTGTTCCCAGGGCTTCTGACACTCAACTAGAAATACATCAACTGAATTATTTCTAATGTGCTCTCCAGCTTTGACATGTTTGGGTTCTGGTCTTAACCAGACAACTTTGCCAAACACACACACGCGCGCGCGCGCACACACACACACACACACACACACACACACACACACACACCTTGAATCAGAAGACAGATGGGCTCCCTCAGCCCACTCCCCAGGCACGGCCATATTAGATTCTCTGTAGCAAGTGAGAGGAAAGCTGGCTGAAAGGGACCTTGTTTACTGCAGTCTCAGACAAGAAACTCAGGCCAAAGCCAGACAAAAGGGTCAGCAGAGGAAGCAGTAGTGCCTGGCTGAGTGCCTTATAGCCTTGCTGCAACAAGACAAAATACATGCCCGTTCTCTGCAGATGCCTGAGCCTCATGTGTACAGAGCTATTTGCATAGATGCAGATGTGCAGTAAGCATCCTTAGGTATCTCAAAAAGCTAGACAGCGTGCAAGGTTAGATGCAGGAGAGGCATCTAACAGACCATGGGCCCCTCCCTCCAGGGCTTACACTGAATGTGAGAGAGACCTCAGGAAATCTCTAGGGAGGAAAGTCACCAGCTTCCTTATGGCCTGCACTCCTTTGTTCATTGATTTATGATGCTCTCTCACTCACCATGTGTGCAGGGTGATCTTCACAAAACCAAAATGAATGATAGCACATGGTCTCCCTTAAAGCACCCCAGAGGCTTCCCACCTTACTTAGAGGACAATGTGAAGTGCACACGTGACTCAGTGTGGATGTCCTGTTCCAGCTAGCTTCCACCTGCTCCTCCTGACCACCTGGCCTTGCCACCCTTCTCTGTTCTCTGTCGACCCAGGCCTTGCTCAGCTCCTTCTGGCCTAATTCTGACTAACCTGGGTTTCCATTCACAACACACACACACACACACACACACACACACACACACACACACACACCTACCTGAACTCCCATCTCTATTGCTTGTTCCTTTGTGGCCTCCTTCCCACTTCTCTCTTTGACCGTGATTTCCAAGAGAGCCCCTCTCTGGATGTACTGACAGTCTCTGCGTCAGTAAGCCAGGGATCTAGAGACTCCTGAAAAGGCTCCCACTTGGTCCAGTGTCTAACCTTCCTTGTATTTTCTTCACTTGCAATGCATTTGCTGCAGGGAGGGTCCTGAGTGAACAGATGTTGTGAAAGGATGGGATGACTGGAGGGGCTTTAGGATGATGTGGGTGCGGGGAGACCACAGAAGTTCATGCAGTTATCTGGGCTCAAAGCAACTATTCTGTTACTATCCCATTCTCCCAAATGAGGGGAGAGAGAGAGAGAGAGAGAGAGAGAGAGAGAGAGAGAGAGAGAGAGAGAGAGAGAGAGAGGAGGGAGGAAGAGGAGAAAGGGAGAAGAAGGGGAAAGAGAGGAGAGAACTTTTACCCAAACCTAGAAAGAAGGGGAGTCAGGTTGAGTTAGCCTTCCTAAAAAGAGGAACTTGAATCTTCCAGCTGAAGGAGGCAGCAGTTAGACCTCAAACTCAATCAAACCTTCTTTGAACTTCCTGATGAAGTCCCATTATATAGATCCAACCTAGGAACAGAGGCTTAGGGATCTGGGTCATACATCCTGAGGCAGAGGACAAGTTGAGAAAGGTGGGAACTGATCTGGGAGGCAGAGGAGCTCTGCCCAAGGTTGTCTTCCCTCCATATTGGCCCTACATTAATTGCTAGACCTAGCCTAGGGCCAGACACTTAACACGTATTCCACTAACATTCATTGACTATGGGAATAAATGAATGGCCATAAGAATTACCATTTACTGAGCAACTAATGAAGACTCTAACAGTTAAAGTAACAATAATTTTGGCATAATCACAATCCCTCAAAATCCACATGAAATGGTCTTTAAGGGTATTCAAACATCACACATGCACACCAAAAGCCCTAGCTTCCTAAGCTAAACCAAGAAGGAAGGGCCAATGATTTTTCTCTGACACCCATGTTTGTCCCTTCCCTAAAGGACCAGCCCCTCCCAGCTTGATGGATACCATTTACTTTCTAGGAGGGGCTGATGGCCCTCTGCCCTGTTTGTTTTATGGGCTGAAGACTCTTAACAAAAAGTAGCCACAGAGCTGGCTCCCCTGGCATACCTGGTATTAACTGCTCTTATCTCCTCTCTGCTGGCCAGTGAGAGAGGACTTCTGATCAGAGGCCACCTCACCAGCCAGGGAAGCCCAGGCTTCATGTCAGCTTTCCTACTTACAAGCTGTGGGACTCTTTTGGGGCAAGCCACTCACCCATTAGAAGCTCTGTTCTGAAATACAGGTAACAGAATCTACTGCTCAGGGTCATGCTTGATGCATGTCAAGTAACAAGTAGAAGCAGCTTATTAAAGCTTATGTCATATGTGTAGATTATCTCATAAGGCCCTATAGTAAAGGGAGCATCTCTTAGTCGACCTGGTGGCCTCAGGACCTAATTTCAAGGACCACAAAAAGATCCAGAGCCTTTTAAATCTCTCATCCATATTATCAGTTTGATTGAATAAATGAATATTTCTATTAAGGTCTCATGTGTGGGGAGGGAAGCAGGTTGTGCATGTGCATGTAGAGGCCAGAGGTCAACTTGCTCAGTCATCCTTCGTCTTGACCTTTGAGCCTGACCTAGACCTTACTGATTGAGCAAGACTGGCTAGTCAGTCTGCCCCAGGGATATGTCTGTGTCTGCCTCCCTAGTACTAAACTTGCACACCACCATACAGTCAATTCTTAGGAGCAAACTCAGGCCTTCATGCTTGTATAGGGAGCAGTTTACTGATTGAGTCACCATCCCAGCCTTCCTATTAAGTCTTAAGCCTTGTAGCCACTAAAAATGTACTGTACTTGCTCTCCATCTGTGGTGGTTTGAATACGCTTGGCCCAGGGAATGGCACTATTTGGAGATGTGGCCTTTTTGGAGAAAGTGTGTCACTGTGGGCGTGGGCTTTAAGACCTTCACCCTAGCTGCCTGCAAGTCAGTCTTCTCCTGTTTGCCTTTAGAACAAGACGTTGACCTTTCAGCTCCTCCTGCAGCATGCCTGCCTGGAAGCTGCCATGCTCCAAAGTGATGACAGTGGACTGAACCTCTGAACCTATAAACTAGCCCCAATTAAATGTTGTTTTTTTATAAGAGTTGCCTTGGTCATGGTGTCCGTTCACAGCAGTAAAACTCTAACTAAGACACGATCTAAGGGTAATTAGTCATTACCACCAGCATCTCAGTATAAATGAGTGTCTATTTTTTTTTTCTAAGACTGAGTTTTATGTAGAGCAGGAAACGTGGCTTTAGGTGGGGCTTATGGATACAGGAAAGCTGTGGTGGATGACAATGAAGCACCTGAAGATGAAATATTCCCATTGCACTGTTTGGGTCTAGGAATGCCAGCCTTTAACTGGGTATCAAAGCCATTAGGAAGAAGTCTCTAGAAAGCCATCCAAGACCTGTCCACTTGGAAACCATAGATGCAATTTGATTTTATCAATGCCAAGTGTCTACCCATTGTGAGGCTTGGTCCTCTCTCGGCAGAAGGAATAATCTGTTCAAAGCACCGGAAGTCAGGCAGCCTGGACTGACCTCCCAGTGCAGCTGCTTCCCAGCAAGCTGCCCCATGCTCAAGGCAAGCGGACTGATGGGCATTCTCTGCAGACAGACAGACCTTCTACAGAAGGACCTTCTCTTACTTGGTTTAGCCACAATTATTACCATCTTGAAATCCCTCATAATTTCTTAACAATGGCTTTACATTTTCACCCCACACCTTGCCTTAATAATTCTGCAGCCAGCCTTTGCCATGCATAATTTGCATTCTCTCCTTGTCTCTGTAACCTTGTTTGGAAAGCTAGAGTAACAATCCCTGCTGGTAAGAGGGGGTTAAATCAGACAAATATAGAAAGCCCCCTCCCATCTTACTTTGCAAATCCTTTTACTTTGAAAAATGCCCTTGATCCTCCCTGGAGTGATGTGAGTTCATCTTGGTACCCACCCAGCTGATAGTGGGAGACTTGGAACTCCTGAGTCACTTATCCAACAAACACAAAGGCAGAAACGGAGCTTGAACCCATCACCCCTTCCCCATGTGGACCATTCCATGGCCCAGCATGTGTCTTCCATGCCACTATTTCTCAATGATATTGGGCTTCGGGGTGATTTCCCTGAGGCCTGCACCAGCATTCAGGAGAAGCGGGGAGACAGCCAGATATGCTCTGTACCCCATAGAGAGCCACATTCTCAGACAAGGAGACTCCTATCCGGTGAGGACCTCTGGCCATCCTCGCTTCTCACCTTGCGCTCCCTTGTTGGTGAGGACCAATCCCTTCTCTGCTTTATCTTTCTTCTTCTTTTTCAGCTTCAGCCCAAACATTCCCTTTCTGAAAAGAAAAACAAACAAACAAACCTTCATCAATACAGACACGGAAATGAGTCATTGCCCCTGCTGGGAGAAACAAGCACACAGAGGTGGTGAGTCCTCTTATATTTTTGTTTGTGAGCCTAGCCTTTAACGGCTGAGCCATCTCTCCAGCCCAGTGAGTCCTATATGCTGGCCTGCCACTTCATCTACACAGGATGGAGGTCAAAAGACACCTGTTAAGGGAGCATCCCTAGTCCCCTTGGTTATCCCTCTTTTCCACAAACTACCTCACGTGAGAGGGGGCAGACTGGGGGGTCCTAATCGTGGTAGTCCAGCATTCCTCATGTCTCCTGGCTTGCCTGTGCCGGGCATGATGAGCAACTCATAAGGGGAATGGCATCATTTGCTAATGACAGCAGTTGTCCCCTACCCAACTTACAGAGAAAAAGCTAGAGAGAGTTATGACAGTTTCTCAGGCCACATAGCTCCTGGAAATCGACTTAGTTTACAGTCTACTATAACCACAGAGGAACCTGTATCTCCCAGTCCTCTTGGCAGAGCCATCAATTCACCGGAGCCAGGCTCTCACACTGGTTCTGTGGTCAAGAGGCTCTGGTACCTGCTGAGACCATACCACGAGCACTCCAATCAACTGCTATATAGTATATGCTCAAAATGTGAGCACAATGGAGGCTTCGGTTGCTGTCATACTCCACGCGTGTTGCTTTGGGCTACAGAGTGTCCACTGAGGGGGTAGCAGCCCTGCTGCTCTCTCCTCCAAATGCACACTTCCTAGACCTATGCTTTTAAATGTGGGACTGAAGAGCTGGTGGAGTTCCATGGGCAAGGTCAGACCGCCTATCTCTCATCCCAGCAATGTCTTCACAAACCAGAACAGGAGGCCCCTGAACTCTCCTAACTTCAAGATTCCCATAGGGATAACAGTATAATAAGTGGAAAGAAATTATCAAAGTACATGGAATATCAGTTGCTCAATGAGTCTTTACTATTATTGTTGTTGTTATTATTACTATTGTTGTTATTATTGATATTGTTGTTGTTGTTATTGCTATTGTTGTTGTTATTGTTGTTCTGCTGTGAGTTCCTGGCCAGCCTGGGATACCTGGTGAGACTCTGTCTCAGTCTTATCTAAGGGATATGATTAAAGCCAACAAGCAGAAGAAACAAATCTCCATTTGATTGATTTGCTCATTTATTTATTAAGCTTTTGTCATTCTTTGACCTAGGTTAAGGCACCTGCTCACCAGTGCTGAGCAATGGAGTGGACTTAATTATGAGAGAGAGAGGGGGAGCCCCTGTCCCTGCAGGTCTGCAAACTAAGGACACTGATAAAGATAGCATACTGAGGACAAGCATCACGATGGGACTCTGACCTGGGGGAACTAGGTGTTGTGGAGAGTGGGCTGCAGCCAGCCTGAAATGCAGAGAATGGACTATGTTAGCACCCAGACACAGACTGAACTTCTCCCTCCTCAGGGAAGTCACATGGTTTCTCTGAGCCCCAGCTTCTTCATTTTGTGTGATGGAGAGAAACCAGGGTACCTGCTTCGTGGCCCACGTGGGAATAAAATGAAGCAAAATAAACAGAGGGCTTAGTCAGTGTGTGGTATACAGGTGGGACAGGTGGCAGCAAATGAATGTGCTCTGGGAAGGAATGTCATCATCCTAAATCCCCCAGGAACTTCCAGAGAACAAATACCAGGGGCCTCCCCTTTCTGAATTGTCCAGGAGAACATTCCTTGTGTTAGCTGTTGCTGGTTTCTTTTCAAAGAGTATCTGCCAAGTGGGAGCCACATCTGGCCCTTTCCAAGCCCTGAAAACCATACATATGCTCCTCAAGAGTTCACTGCCATGGGTGGTCCATGGAAACAGAACCTTATCAGGAACTTGGCCAGTATCTGCTTGGCTACTTGTCAAGGCTGAGTTACTTCCATCTGCAAAGGGGACACTGTTCCCAGTCAATGAAAATGGTACCAAAAGGAGACCCAGCAAACACAACATTAATGGCCTGACATTCTGGGGTCTACCAGATGCACCTCTGACTAGATCATTGGGGCATAGCTGAGAATGTTACCAAGGCAGAGGGGGATGGGGATTCCCATTCTTTGACACAGGTACCCTTTCCCCTTTGAAACAAAGAGAGCTTGACATTGCTGTTCATTGGGGTCTCTGAAGGTTTCAGTCTTTAAAAGAACAAAAACTGATGTCTTGAAGTCCCTTTGGAAAGTTTGACTTAATCAAGGACAGGGCTGGAGTTCAAAAGCCTTTGTCTAGAATGCATATGTCTGCAGAATAACAAAAGGAATCTTTCAGTAATGCCCTGGGCATTTCTATCAGTAAGCTAACATCAGTTTGGTGAACACAGAGTCAGCCGGAGACTGAGAGTCAGCTATTGAGTGTTCCTGGAAGATGCAGCTTGGGGAAACTGTGACCAGGTACTTAGATGCACTTTTATTCCCCCATGTGACACAAAGACATTTATTACTCAATTCAAAATGACACTAAAATCAAAATATGTTTATAAAGTATAAGGCTTGCTATACATGACTACAGTATCGATGACGAGATAATAGGAATCTTAATAATCTTATAACAAGCCATGTGACAGAGATCACATTTTCCATCTGATCTCTTAGGATCACCACAAACATACTATGGAGTAAATACCACTCCTATCATTTCTTATAGAGTTGGGGCTTCTAGCCAATACGTGGAAACCAACTACCAAACCAGGAAGACTTGTCCAATGAGTCTCCAACTTATCTTCCACCACACCTGCCCTCTCCTGTGTGCTGACTACTCTAGCATAAAACTCCAAAAGGACAAGGCTTTCCAGTTCAGAATCTATGACACCTCCTCTCAGGCTACCTAGGAGAAGTTAAGAGACACACAGACACAACCATACCAACCTGGTCTCCTCAGGGTGAAAGCTACCGTGACTCCGATATCTGTGTCCAAACAAGAAGAATGTTAAACAAGGCCTGGATTAGACTAGATTCTGCCCATCTGCTTGTGGCATTGGTGCAAAGCACCTGGAATGCCAGGCACAGCTAGTGTGGCATCGAGGAGAAGGGGCCGGACTAGCATTAGGCTTTTAAAGCCACTTCCCAATTGTTTCATTGACGGAACTCAATCAATGAACTCCTCCAAGCATCAGGCTCTTCTTTAGAGGGCAGTCCTAAGTTAAGTCTATTTCCCCCCATACTGGGTCATTAGGCAGACACCCTCACTGAGTTTCCTGGTGAACTATTTATAGAGAGCTAGACCCATTTTTTAGATAGCTAATTTCACATCTTTTCTATGGCCCCATGGAACCAGAATTAAAAAGTTGGTGAAGCCAGAGTTCTGTCATTTCTTACTTGGGTTGCCAGATTCCTTTCCAGCACCAGCCAGTTTTTTCCAGATTCACTGAAGAACAGAAACAGCTTGGGCCAAATGGCCAAGCACTGGGCTAACTGTGCCAATGGTGTGACCAGTACAGGTCTGTGCTGGCTCCTCCCATCTAAGATACAAGTTGCTGCAGCATTTCACCTTTTAAACCCTCAATCTCAACATCCAGTATAGAAAAGGAACAAAAAACAAACCTAGAGCGAAATACTGGATTTATTTCTATGAAAACGTCAACACCTTTAAAGGTGTTTAACTTTAAAGGTTAAACTATATGCAATTATACATTTAATAGAATGTTGTTCCAAAAGAATGAATTTGCATAAAAGTCTATCTTAAAAAGGAGTGTTGGCATGATGGTACAGCTGTGTAAGCCCAGTGCTGAGGCAGGAGGATGCCAAGTTCTGAGTCAGCCGGGGCTACAGAATGAGACCCAGTTCCGGAAACAAAACAAACAACAGCAATGAAAATCAAAGTGTTCCGCCATTCTAAGATTATCCAAAGCCTTAGATAAGTTCCCAGTTGCTGGGAATGATCATATCAAAATAAATTAATCAGGCTCAGAATGAGGCCTGCATGTTTTCTTTCATTTCTGAATCCTAGACTTTATATAGATATGTGTGTGTGTGTGTGTGTGTGTGTGTGTGTGTGTGTGTGTGTGTGTGTGTGGTAGCCAGAGGCTAACCTTGGGTATCCCTCTTCAAGAGCTATTTAATTATTTTTCACTTTGTTTTTTGAGACGAGTTCTCTCACTGGGTGCTGGGGCTCTGGGATTAGAGTAGGCTAGCTGGCCAGTGAACCCCAGAGATCCATCTGTCTTCACCTTCTCAACCCTAGGATTTATCAACACACATCACCACTCCCATCTTTTTACTTGGGTGCTAGGATTCGAACTCGTCCTCATGCCTGCATAGCAGGAGCTTTATTGATTCAGTTTTCTTTTCCGTTAAGGAAAATTGAAAAGAATGTTCTCAACCAATGGGGGATACAATACACACTGCATTCAGAATACTTTGTGGACACACCTCTTAAGGGTGCATTTTTAGCTCAGTGTCTCACCCCTTTCCCTTCACCACTATAACACCACACTATTCCCACCACTATAACAGCCACAGCACTGACTATCTTTGCTTCTTTTTTAATCATGGGCTCAGTATAGCCACAAAGGACATAAGCCTCAGGTTTAAGAGAAAAACAGGCTGTCTGCTATGGGGTTGGAAAAAGTCCTTGGACAGATGATGCCCTGAATGGATTGAATACCAACATTTTGTCCAGTGGGAATTCATCAAGGCAAATGGATATGCTTTTTTTTTTTTTTTTTGACTTTAGACTTTATTTTTTTATTCATTATTTTTATTGGATATTATATTTACATTTCAGATTTTATCCCCTTACTCCATTCCCCCCACCACTCAAGAACGCCCTATCCCATCCCCCCTCATCCTGCCTCTATGAGGATGTACCCCCACCTACCTCCCACTCCTGCCTCCCCACCCTTGAATCCCCCCACCACCACTCAGTGTTCAGCCTTGATGGGACCAAAGATCTCCTCTCCCACCTATGCCCAACAAGGCCATTTTCCCCTACATATACAGCTGGAGCCATGGGTCCCTCCCTATGTGCTCCCAGGCTGGTGGTTTAGACCCTGGGGACCTCTGTTGGTTGGTATTGTTGCTTTCCTCATGGGGCCACAAACCCTTTCAGCTCCTTCAGTCTTCAAACTTCTCCACTGGGAGACCCTGATCAGATCAGTGGTTAGCTGTGAGCATCTGCCTCTGAATATGTCAGACTCTGGCAGACCTCTAAGGAGACAGCTATATCAGGCTCTTGCAGAGGGGCCGTCTGGAGGCCATTCTACCTGGGTATCCATCCCATGTGCAGTCACCAAAGGTAGACGCTGGTGTGGATGTCAGGAAGTGCATGGATATGCTCTTAACAGAGCCTGAATGGCCCTTGTATTATACATTCCAGCTCTGATACCCGTCATGATGAGACTCCGATGTTACAACTTGACTGACAGTCATTAAGAACCTGAATATTCTGAACTACAAGAAGTCAGCTGAGTTTGTACCTCCAAGGACTCTAATTAGCTCCCCCTCTCCCTGTGAGTTCTCGGAACCCAGGGCAGAGTGAGAATGCTCTGGAGCTGCAGTGCAGGAAATGAGGCCAGGTGAAACCAGCCTCCCAGAATTCATCAGAAGTTATTTGCCAAATGTTCAAGAGCAAAGTGGCAGAAGGGTATAACTGGAGGAGAGCCCCAGGAAACGGGGGGCATCTTGTATGCTTCTCCCTTGCTCCTCTGCATAATGGCAATGGTTACTATGAATGCCGTCTTCCTAGGGCTTGGAACTCCTTTCAGTTCCTGGGCTGGGTGCCTCCCTCCTCCCAGGCCTCTCCTCTAATGAACATCCTTCTCCTCAAAGGCATCAGCATGTCACACAAGGATGATCTGGCTAGAACACAGGGGAAATAGAGAAACAGATTCTAACTGTGTAGTTAGGACTTTGTTCTTTCCATCCTGACGCCTTCTCTTGCCTTGAGAAACGGTGCCTCTTTCCCATCCTGGCTTCTTTACGAGGCAGCTTATCAGAGATCTAGTCTCTGCTCTCCTGGGTACCAAGGAAGCAATCATCTTTCAGCCACCTGCACTACAAACAGCTTCTCAACATTAGGAACAAGCAGCATCCTCCCTTTGTCCCAGAACAAATACCTTCAGATGTCTAACCACTTCAGCTTTTTCTCCATTTGAAAGGTGAATTTAGGAAGTGATGTCTAGCTCATGAAAGTAGATCACTGGCTGGATGCAGAGTAGAAGCACTGGTTAGTTTTGTCAACTGCATGCCAACTGGAGCCACTGGAGAAGAGGAACCCTCACCTGAGGGTTGTCTCCATCTGAGTGGCCTGTGAGCATATCTATGGGGTATTTCCTTCACTGACAATTGATATAGGAGTCCTGGATACTATAAAAGATACCATCCCTGGACGGATAGCTTTGGTGTCCATGCTCTGCTGACTGTAAAGGGCAAGGAAGCTACTATTGTGTAGAATTGATGGCTGCAGACTCAGAGTTGAGAAAAGGGAAAATGGAAGGCTTCTGTGGCAACCAGTCCCCACAAAAGTAACAGCCTAAACAGAAAACCATCGAAAAGAACTCTTAAAAATTGTGACAAGGATGCTGAAGTGTAGCTTTCCACAGCTGATGGCTTCTGGTGGGAGTCGGGATGTGAAAGAACTCAGTTTTCTTTAAGGAACTGGCCAATGGGAATTTGACCATGCTCCCATGAGTATATAGATTACACAGATTAGACTTGTGTTTTCTTGTTCTCCTTCCTCCTCCTCCTCCTCCTCCTCCTCCTCCTCCTCCTCCTCCTCCTCCTCCTCCTCCTTCTCTTCCTCTTCCTCCTCCTCTTCTTCTTCTTTCTCCTCCTCCTCCTTCTGGGGAGAGGGTTAAAAGGGTAGAAGGACAGAACTGGGAGGACCTGGAATTGAGTGTGATCTGGGTACATGATGTGAAATTCTCAAAGAATCAATGAAACAATCTTATGTCTGAGAAAAAAAGGCAGCTGAGCAAGCCAGGAGAAACAAGCCAGCAAGCAGCTTTCCTCTATGGTTCCTGCATGTTTTCTCCCAGTGATGGACTGGGATTGAGCTGTATTAGCCTTTTCCTGCCATGTTACTTTTGGTCGTGATATTTTTATCACTGCAATAGAAACCAAACTAGAACAAGAGGATTTCAGGATTATAGATCTATTCTGTTTTCTCTTCTCTCTCTACCTCCTATCTGCCCCATGATTAGACCAGTGGTCTCACGTGCCACAGTCAAGAGCTGGTACTGCCAACACAATGAACTGTGTGCTCTGAACTTTGAGTCAAAATAAACCTTCCACAGTTGCTTCCACCACATCGACAGGAAAACTAAGTAATAGAAACGAGACCTATGGAATCCTTTTGAACAACAGTATTTGTTCCTGTGGGCATCAGGTACTGGATGCCTTTAAATAACTCTCTCTGCTGGGAGATACTGAAAGCCTTTAAGTGCCAGTGTGGATTGTGACCCTCCAAGTAGATGAGTAGTATTCGGCCTTTCCAAATGGATATGATCCAATGATTACTGACCTAAAGAACTCTAGAGAAGAAGAATCCTGGTGATGTTAGTGTTCCCGCCACACCCATGTGTCCCCTCCACCTCTAGGGATCTCCTGGCCTCAGTCAGGACACAGACAAATTCCTCCTTCATTCTCTACCCTTCCTGCAGCCTAGGCCACTCAGAAGCCATCTTCAAAAACTAGAAAGGCAAAGAACTTTGTTCATTGTCCAATAAATTTTAGCTGCAAACCCCCTTAAAGGTAACATTACACCAAGGGAACAGATTAAGCCTCCCTCCCCTGAGATCCTGGAATAAAATGAGATGGTATGCTGGTTTTCATGTCTTTGGTGCTTCATTCAGCTCCCCAGAGCCATGAAAATCTGACAAATTGAATTATCAACTGAATTTAGCAGGATATCTATAAGCAAGGACAATAAAAAAAAATCAATATACCTCTTTGTACCAGAGACAGAAATTAAAATCATAAATAAAATACTGACTATGAGAATAAAAACATTTAAATTTGAGAATAAATCTGAGGAACATGTGTGATACTAATTTTTAAACTTGAGAATAAATCTAAGGAATACGTGTGATACTGCTTACACGGGAAAATATAAAAACAAGATGATAAATGGAGAAATAGTACATGCTTTCAGATTGAAAAATACAATAATAGATAATCGATTTCTTTAGCTCAATTTGGAAATTATTATTTGCTGGGTTTATTTTACAAAAATAATTTACTTTGCAAAATTTTTCAAGGATGTACTAATGATTGGGGGAATTGTGTGTGTGTGTGTGTGTGTGTGTGTGTGTGTGTGTGTGTGTGTGTATGTGTGTGTGTATGTATGATACTTTCTGAAAACATTTAGTTTTTCAAGAGATATACATTCTAGAGTTAAAATTCCCAGCTCTCGGCATTTGTTCAGCTACCTGCTAATCTGAGCAAATCTTCAATATATTTGTACCTCAGTTTCTTCATTTGTAAAATAGAACATGAAATATGCCCCTCTTGTAGGGCTGTTGGGAAGACCCAAGAGATTGTACATGCAGGATACAGTTTGCAAACATTAACAAGCCATCTCCCACAGACATTAAATTAGAAAACGGTACCAATGTCCTGAGCTTCCTTATAGGCTCTTTGCAGAGTGTCTCAGAGCACCGACCCTCAAATCCTGTCCAACATCCCCATGGACACATCCTGATCTTGTCACAGTCTTTTGCCATGGCCATTCCTCACTCTGGGACTCCTATTAAGGTGACTTTCTCCATCTTTACCCATCAAGATTCAAATGTTCTTCTAGGCTTAAGTCACCACTTCCTTTGATGTGACGTGTTCTTGGTTTTGCAGGAGGAGCAGGTCACTCATCCCTCTGGCCTCTGTCAGAACTCTGTCATTTTCTTCCTTAAGGCATTTGTCACATTGACGTAACTATTTTTGAAAAGACATCGCTTGCCTTCATTAGAGGCTGAGTGTTAAGGCAGCAGCCATGCCTGGTTTTGTCTGAGCCTCAGATAGCAATCACAGTACTTGGTATGAATGAAGAGTCCCGGAATGTTGGGTTAGGGACAGATGAATGATTCAGTAGAACATACAGTTATATGAGTCGGGATGTAGAGTTAAAGTCAGTGTGAGAGTGGGAGCAGAAGAAAACAACCTAAAATGTCAGGCTAGCTGAGCTTTGGCCTGGTGCTCACCCTGGAACCGTGGAGACAGAGTAAGTTATCCACTTTGGGGTCCAAGAAGCCATTAGCACTCTGTTAAATGGGACATCCATTCTGGCTGTCATCAGCCCCTTCACTAATGCATCTTTCTTTCTCTTTCTCTTCATTGTGGATAAATATCTCCTGTTGCCTGGTAATTTTTTCCCCATGTGGTCATCCAGTAAGAGTATATGAGGTTGTTGTTTGTTTGTTGTTTTGAGTTCTTTGCCATTTACAGAGATAAATGCAGCACAGTTCCTTTGATAGGGGTTCCACAATGTGGGTGGAGACCTAGACACCCAGAAACTGTAAGAGCAATGCAGGAAGTGCCCTCTTGAATGTAGACAAAACTCAGAGAATGAAGAGCAGCTTACATGGACCTGGGAGGGTCAAGGACAGCGTGAGAAGGAGGTCCTTTTCTAATTGGACTCTAATTGGGTCTTAGAAGGGGAACAAGATATGGAGGGACATGACTGGGAAGAATAAACAGGAACTGAAGCCCTACTATGTGTCAAATTCCTTTGCATACCACACTATTGTTCATATAATGACCACAGCACTGGAAGGAGACAATAGCACTCTCAGTTCAAAACACAGATATTAACTTAAAGAGGCTAAGCCACTTGACCAAAGCCACTTGTCTTCTGGGTGCAGACCAGGTTCAGACCCCAAAGCCAAACATAGGTGCCATCAAGATCTTCCTCTGACTCCTATAGGAGGATGGAGTGGTCAGAGAGTCCCTTCTTAACTAGCTGGGAATCAAGACGTTCCTTTTAGCTGGTCTTTAGAAAAAGGTCTACACCACTCAGTAATACAACTTGTGCCTACCTCTGATACCATCCAGGCCATAAGCAGGAGTAAAATTAAAGCTTTCCTCAAGCCCCCACCTCTCCATTGAGAATATAAGGCCTTCCTTTAGGACTTTTTTCCAGAATTGAAACCTCCCTTCCCATCTCCTACTGAAATATTAGAGCTGATGAAACAACTCCAGTTGTGATAGACACCAGAGTTCTGGTTTCCCCATATATTCTCAGACAAGATACCATTTAAATGGCCTGGAATTTCACAGTCAGGCCCTGGTAATTCATGGTGTTACATTGTATTACTCAACATTCTTAAATATTCCTCTGGGTGTTTGTTCCGTTAGTTACAATCTACCATATTTCTTACATTCTCTGTACATGATGAATCCACTGCCTTCCAACTACCTGATTACCTGGATCACTGCTGCCTTCAAGGTTTAAATGATGGTTAGTACCAACTCTCAAGTTGACAGGATTCAAAGCCACCTAGGAGACAAACCTCTGGGCATGTCTGTAAAGAAGTTTCTAGATAGGTTAATTAACGAGAGAAGGCCTATATGAGACTTATATAAAAAGAGAAGTCACTATAACTGTAGACAGCTCCATCCAATAGACTGAGTCCCTGAGAAAGCAAGCAAAGCACTAGCATCCGTCTGTCTGCTTCCTGACTGCAGATGCAATGGGAGCAGCTGCTTTGCACTTGTGTCTCCATCCCTCCCTATGATGGACGGTGCCCTGTAACTCAGAGATGGTGCCCATAACTCTGAGACAGTGCCCCGCAACAAGCCCTTCCCTCCTTATGTTGGATCTGTCAAATATTTTGTCACAAAACAAGTAACTAACACAGTAGAGAAAGGATCAAGTGCAGCCATACCTGGACCCCTGTCAACCTCTGCCATTCAGCAGCTGCCTAAGATGTAGGAGAAGACAACAACAGGGTGTTCCTTTTGCAAAGGTTGATGGTGGGAGGTCAAGGGATGGGCAGCTTTGGAACACCAGTAGCTGGTAGGCCTAAAAGTGGCTCAGTGACCTTCTGGATTGGCATCATTCTAAGTGATACAAGTCAATCCTGTTCTGGAAGGTCTCAAACTCAATCCAGTACCATGTTCACACAGAAGATGCACACCAGCCTGGAGCCATTTTGTTCTGCTTTCCATAATCCTCAGACAATGCCACTCCCTGGTCCAAGCCCAAGATAACATTTAAAGAAATTCCTCTCTATGGTGCCAGAGTTCTTCTTCATATGTCTGGTGTGTGCAGTGGAGGAAATCCATGTCACCTTCTTCAGAAAGTCCATTACAACAAAGAAAATTAAGAATGGGCTGGGCATGCCGATACATAGTCATGAATTCTAGCACTTAGGAACATGGGGCAATAAGATGAAGAATTCAAGGCCAACCAAGACTACCCACTGAGACACTGCTCTAGAACAACTGAAAATGGGAAAAATAACCTCCCCAAATGCCAGCAATGATATTAGAAAAAGGAACGCTTGTAGAACAGTGCAGTAATAGTGCAGCAATTACTTAAAAACAAAATTCCTTCCATATGCTCCCACTATACCAGTACTAGGTATGTGCCTGAAGGATTCTATGAGTCAGCATAGGCAGAGGTACAGATCCATGTCTATTGCAACACTCTCTCCAATCGGCAAGTCATGGAACCCCCCTGGGTGCCCACACACTGATGCATGGATAAAGAGAATGGTGCAGGAATAGAATAGAATATTATTTGGGACATAAAGAGGATCAAAAATTCACATCATTTTCAGGAAAGTAATCAGAAGCCAAACAGGGAGCCTACTGAATGAAGCAAGCCAAGTTCAGAAAGTTAATGAGCACATGTTTTATATGTGGAAACTCCAATCTTGAAAAGACACCATTAGAGGGACTATCAGGGAACAGGACTGTGTGGACAGAGGCTATGGAGACGAGATAAGAAAGTGTGGCTAGATCCAAAGCATATTATCTATGTGTTTACAGAAATGTTTCGGTGAACCCGATTAGCATGTGCAATCAATGTGAATTAATAATGAGGGTAAAGAGAAAACTTTAAAAAACAAACTGATTCTTCTGGTCTAGGCCTGAGCACTGAGCAGATCCCGGGCAGCAGCTCTGCCCTGCAATCTCTAAGAACTCAGAGGAAGCAAGGCTCCCAGTTGCTCTAACCCAGGCAGTATCTTAGGTAAGCAGACAGCAACGCCTACCCCAAACAGGGAGTAACTGGGACCCACAAGGACCCAGGAAATGACTCCTGGCCCGGAGCACTGAGCAGATCTTGGGCCCTAGCTCTTACCCCAGTAGTAACACACACCCCACACAGTTCTGATACAACCAAGATGATAGGAAAGACAGGCTCCAGTCAGAGACAGGGCAGGTACCACTAAGGAGATCCAGATGGTGAAAGGCAAATGCAAGAACATAAGCCTCAGCAACCCAGGGTATTTGGCATCAGTAGAACCTAGTTCTCCCACACAAGAAAGTCCTGAGTTCCCCATATTACTAGGAAAGCAAGATTCAGATTTAAAATCACTTCTAATGATGATGATAGAGGACTTTAAGAAGGACATAAATAACACTCTCAAAGAATTTGAGAAGACAGGTAAACAGGTAGAAGCCCTTAACGTGGAAACACAAAAATCCCTTAAAGAATTACAAGACAACACAACCAAACAGGTGAAGGAATTGAACAAAACCATCCAGGACATAAAAATGGAAGTAGAGACAATAAAAAAATCACAAAGGGAGACTACCCTGGAGATAGAAAACCTAGGAAAGAAATCAGGAGTCACAGATGCAAGCATCACCAACAGAATACAAGAGATAAAAGAGAGAATCTCAGGTGCAGAAGATACCATAGAAAATATCAACACAACTGTCAAAAAAGACACAAAATGCAAAAGGTTCTTAACACAAAGTAGCCAGGAAATCCAGGACACAATGAGGAGACCAAACCTAAGGATAATAGGTATAGATGAGATTGAAGATTCCCAACTTAAAGGGTCAAAAAATATCTTCAACAAAATTATAGAAGAAAACTTCCCTAATCTAAAAAACGAGATGCCCATAAACATACAAGAAGCCTATAGAACGCCAAATAGACTAGACCAGAAAAGAAATACCTCCTGTCACATAATAATCAAAACACCAAGTGCAAAAAACAAAGAAAGAATATTAAATGCAGTAAGGGAAAAAGGTCAAGTAACATAAAAGGCAAACCTATCAGAATTACACCAGACTTCTCACCAGATACTATAAAAGCTAGAAGATGCTGGACAGATGTCATACAGACCCTAAGAAAACACAAATGCCAGCCCAGGCTACTATACCCAGCAAAACTCTCAATTACCATAGATGGAGAAACCAAGATATTCTACGACAAAACCAAATTTACACAATATCTTTCCACAAACCCAGCATTACAAAGGATAATAGCAGGAAAGCTCCGATACAAGGAAGGAAATTATACCCTAGAAAGAGCAAGAAAGTAATCCAAAAGAAGATAGCCACACAAAGATAATTTCACCTCTAATAACAAAAATAACAGGAAGCAACAATCACTGTTCCTTAATATCTCTTAACATCAATGGACTCAACCCCCCCCCCCAATTAAAATATATAGGCTAATGGACTGGATATATAAATAGGACCCAGCATTTTGCTGCATACAGGAAACCTGCCTCAATGACAAAGACAGACTCTACCTTAGAGTAAAAGGCTGGAAAACAATTTTTCAAGCAAATGGCCCTAAGAAACAAGCTGGAGTAGCCATTCTAAAATCTCCAGCCCAAGAACACAAAGGGAGAGACTAATGGCTCCACCTGTATAGGTAGTTGAGGGTGGCCTTGCCAGGCATCAGTGGAAGTGGCCACCATCAGTCGACTGGTACCTGAAAGTTTGGATTCCCTAGTGTTGGGGAATTTCAAGAGCAGGGAGGTGGGAATGAGAGGATGGTGGGAGCACACCCTTATAGAAACTCCCAGAATTGTATGGATTAGACATGACAGAGGCAGGCCACCAGAAGACTAGATTCCAGAATTCAAACAAAAAAAATTATCTTGATACTAAAGTTTGTTTTGAGAATTGTATATTGCAGAATACACAGCCTTGGTGTATCTACTCATCAAGCAAGCTGAGCAGACCTGTTTCAACCTCTGATGTCCTGGAATTTCAGCTGGATGCAGTGAAGACACAACATTGGAGGCTTATCAATTTACTCTTCCCTCTGCCCCTCTTCTAATATCTCAACGCCCGTAATCAGCTTGAAGAAGTTAATGAAGAGTCAGCGCCCCTATTCCCTGGGCTTGGAGACTGACGTGGTTAATATTGGGCTGTCTTTCTAGGGAAAAATAGTGGTTTTGTTGGAACAGGGAGGATTAGCTAGGATTTATTGCATAGCCATAACCTATTCGTAGAAATATGTATAATTGTTATTAAGATGAAGTTATAATTTCTTAAGTGGTACAAAATTTACTTTGATTTCAAATTTAAGGTTTCCATTGGTATGAGCTTCTTATTGATATAAAAGTGAGATTAATATTGTTACTCTCATAGGCATTGTGCCTCTATAACACATTTAAGAATACAAGGCTTAGACCCAGTCCTTCTTTAACTTTTTAAACTGATTTGAGATGGTTAGCCTGTGAGTTAAGGGCCTATAGCAAATTCATGGCTCTGAGTTTATTGTTAGGGTGTTTTCTATATTTTATTTAGAAATAGCTGAGAGGAGTTAACAGACAACAGTCCAGATTGCCTTACATGGATAGTTGGTTTTCCAAATGTCAGAAGTCCACAGAATTGATGTTACAAACATTTCTGTATTAATGTCCATTTTGATTAGAGACCTGTCTCCTCCTGACAGCTTCCTGTCTTGGATTCTAAGAAGAAATTGAGCATCTTTGGAGTTACTCCAGTTGTGGTGAGACAGCCACTAGACAAGAATTGCCTCTTTTCATCTACAGACAAATCACTGTCCAGAAAAGGACACACTTGCAGAATAGTCGACTGATTATATCTGCCAAGACATAGCCCTTAATAATTCTGCATCACTCGGTCTGTCAGATGATCCTGGGCCAGAAGGCTGAAGATCAGATGCTTCAACGTTTTGTGGTATAGGGACTCTCCAGGTGTTCAGCAGTCTCTATAAATTGCCTAAGTTTTAGAAGCTATGCTTTGTGCTTCCCATAATTTCAGTTAACTCAGTCATTCTGCATTTCTGATGGGGTTGAAGACTTATAGTCTCATAGCCAATCCTGGCTATTTACTTTGAGAGAAAAGGTTTGAGAGGATGGTTTTCAGCTGACATTCATTCTAAAGCCAAGAAAAAAGCCAAGTTCAGAACTAAGTCTTTTAGTTAGGAGAGATGACAGAGGTTCTGGTTAGTCAACAAAATGATGGACTGGTTATTAGATCTATCTTGTACCTTACTGACCCAAATTGGTATAGTTATGCTCTAATTGTATTTTAAGAGAAAAGTTTTATTTTAACAGGAAGGGTGATGTGTAGGAGGAGCTAAGGTGGGAGGAGTAAGGAGAGGAAGAAGAGGAATAAGGAGAGGAGGAGGAGAAGGAGAGGAGGAAGAGGAGAGGAGGAGCTAGGTGATGAGGGGCAGGGAACATGAAGGCAGATGTTCGAGTGTCTCCACCAGTCAAAGATAGTTGATATATCTAGGTTGGGCATTGGGTTACACTTCTGATTGTATGGGCATCTTGTTATTGAGCATTACCAAACTTATAAAGCCTTTGATTAACATTTAAAAACTAGTATAAAAGCAAAAAGGAGAAGGAGGAATGGGATAGGGGTTTTCTAGGGAGGGGAAATGGGGAAAGGGGATGGCATCTGAAATGTAAATAAAATATCCAATAAAGAGTTTCACATTTAAAAAACTGATTGTAAAAGATGAGAAGATGTGAGCCCGAGAGGTGGGCAAAGAACAGGACAGCAAGGGAGGAGGGAACTTAGATTTTCAGGACAGAGAGGAGCTACAGCAGAGACACACTTTTCTCACCTGCCTTCCTCCTTCCTTCAATCTCAGATCCATCACACCTTCCAACACTCAGCACTAACGAAGACCTGGCCAGGTGAGAGCTGCTCAGGTTCTGGTTACAGCTTGTCAGGGTCTTTCTTGCCTACCTGGAGGTACTGAGATGTTCCCAGAATCTTTGAAGAAAAGGTCTTGTGCAGGCCAGAGGGAACTTATGCTTGACAGAGCTCATGAGCAGGCTTCTCTCTGGCAGGACATTTAGAATTGAACCTAATTCTCCTTGGTCGGGATTGCTTTCTCATATATTTGGGAGTTGGATTCTCTTATAAAATGTTTGAGTTTGTGTGGTAGTGTGGATAAGAATGGCCCCCACAGGCTCATAGATTTGAGTACTTGCTCACCAGAGAGTGGTGCTATTTGAAAGGATTGGAAGACATGCCAATTGGGGTTAAGGGGAAGAGGTCTTTTTGTCTTAACCAAAATCCTACTTCTTCATGTCTGGGGTACACAAATCTCAGAGGCTGGCTGAGAAAGGAAGGAAGAGGAAGAGGAGGAGGAGGAAGAAGATGAGGAAGAAAAGGAAGAAGAGGGAGAAGAGGAGGAAGTGGAGGAGGTAGAGGAGGCAAATTTGCATATGGGCCTCAGGTTACCCTCAGGAAAAGTCTAGGCATCCACACACCTGTGTTCATCTGCCAGGATGCTAAGACCCCAGCAAATATGGCTGCCATGGGCTTCTTCTGTAATCCAGGCCGGCTCTGCTTCTTACATCGCCACCCCACCCACTGAAAGACCAACTTCTTCCTTCAGCAGGGCTTGCCTTTAGGATCCTGTGCCTTACATAAAATGCTCCAATGGGTTAAAGTTAGAGTCCAGTCACCTTCCTCTGTATACTGAGGGAAACAAAGAGAAACTGTCATCCTTCCAAAGTTCAATGTTGTTCAAGTTGAGTGTTGAAAACGGTCAAGGTGTTCCACCGGTGGCCTTATTTGCTCACATAGCTCATGTCCTTAATCATTCCTGCGACCGAGAGGAGCTGATTAGACCCCAGAGTAAAACTTTAATTAGTGCAGTCAAGTGAGTCTCTCTAAATCCCTCACACAGAGCCTGCTCAACACAATTACTCACGAGCAGTGCCCAGTCATCCATACCCTAGACATGACTCAGAAGGAGAAAATAAAAAGCCAACTGGAAATTGGGGGCCCCAGCTTTCACAGATGGTCTGCCAGGATGGAAACAACCTGAAGCTTGTCTGTCCCGTCACACAGCCCTCTGCCGGCTTGCAGAAGAAGACATGTTGGACACCTCCTGAACAAGACTTCCATGGGATTCACAGAGTCCCAGAAACAGGGCTCTGCCACCCTCCTCACCCCGGTGCAGCCTAGTTCTCCAGAGTTCTGCTTCCTGTTAACTTACTTAAGTAGAAGCTGCAGTTTGAGCCTTGTGGATGGGAGGAGGCCCTCTCATGCCTGTCCACTTCAAGAATTCCAGCCTCAGTTCAGGGACCAGACATAACACATCTTAGAGCCTCAAGGCTGCCCTTCACAGACTCAGCCTCAAAACACCAGAGAGAAAGGTCTAAAGCCATGCACACTCCCAAGCCTTGAGCCCAGGAGGCTCGGAAAATTCTTACAGTTGATATTGACCCTAAACTCCAGTACTGTGCCAGGAAATCTTCATTGGTTCCCAGTGCATGGTGGGAAGAAAATCATAAAGAAGGGCTCCACCATGCATCCATACATAAATACAATGCATATGCCATATGTAAACCAAGGAGAAGGGTGGAGCCAAGACCCTGAGCATGTAAGGAGTAATTGCATGTCCTATTCTTAGGCTGCTCTCTCTACCCTCCTCCGAGCACACAACCATGTACAGAGTCCTAGGAAGAAGGAAGGCTGGTAGGATTCTATAGCATACTGGGTTAGATGCAGGCTCTGGTCTTTCTTTGGCCTCATTCACTGTGTGACCTGGAACAAACTGCATAACTTCTCTGTGCCTTCATTTTTGCCGTGGGTAACAAGTACCGATGGGCACCTACCTTTCAGAGTGCAGAGCACTGAGTTTCTATGTGAAGAGCACCAGGCTGGTCCTAGCACAGCCAGTGTCATTCTTATAGTGCTTCAGCTCAGAGAAGCTGACAGATGTGCTGGCTGCTGGAGACAGAACTGACCCTCTCACAGCTGGCTGACTGAGCCGGTCTGCTAAGTTCTATTATCATACAGTATACACTTCAACACGGACTATCTATTCATTCTGTTACATTGCTCAGAGCACGCCAAGACAGTCATCTCGATGCTGGTAGACTGGGCAGGTCACTCAACCTTCCCCACAGCGTTGAGGGAGGTGGTTGAGCTCTCTTTCGCATAGGGAAATTGACTTGTCAAATCTGGCTATGGATCAAAAGGCGTGGGGTGGTGACACAGGCTATAATCCTAGCACTTGAAGGGCTGAGGCAGGAGGATCAGAAATTTGAGGTCAGCCTAGGCTACATAATGAAACCCTGTCACAAAAAAGTAAACAAACAAATATTTAAAAAAAAAAAAAACATCTACCTAGCAGCCCACCATCATAAACAGCAGAAATAATTTAACCCCACTCATCCTGTGTGACCTCCACTGCTACCTACCTCTCAAATGTCACTCCATCTTCCAAATGTCAGTGAGAGCCACCATTTTATCGAGCCCTGAGAGTTACTATGCAAGCCTAACCAAATTCAGAGCGCTTTGGCTCAGAGAGGTTAAGGAACCTGCCTGCAGCCACACAGCAATCTCAAGATCTGCCCCTATCCAGTTCTCACCCTCGCTCCTGATGGCCCAGGTCACTGAGGACAACCAGAGGAACAGCATATCCAACAACAGGCAGCAGCACAGCCCGAACTGAGCAAAGCTCTGTGAGGAGAAGCAGAGCGTTGGGTCTCACCTCACCTTCCAAGCTCTTGAGCTACAACGACGCCGCATTCACTGACTCCCTGAACCAGGAGAGACAATACCCAGCACTTGTCCTGGAAGGAAGAAAGCTCACCTTGAGAACTGGGAGGCTCAGCAGCTGCGGAGTGTGGTACCAGCCGCCCCTCCCACTGGGTAGGTCTCGTCCCAGGAAGCGCCCTTCCGAGTGTACCTGCCTGGCGGTGCCCTATCTCTGTTTAGAACTGCTGTACCCAGGCTGGCCAAGCCCAAGGGTTCCGATCAGCAAATACAGAAACCCAGTGCAGGTCCAGAGCGGAGAGGCTGCCTGCGTGCTTTATCCTGAGTCAGGAAACCACAAGTAGTTCAAGACTCAGAGAGCTGGACATGGAACTCACTGGTAGAACGCTGGTCTAGTGAGTGCAAGCCCTAGGTCCTACCCCAGGCTCAAACAAAGCAAATTCAAAACAGCCGAACTCCAGACAGTGGCAGAGCCTTGAGTCCAGCCTCCACCCAGCCATCATGCTGGGTCCCTTAACCAAGCTTGTCATTCCCTGTTCAGATGTAAGTTTTTATTGTTAATAATAATATGCTTATATTAATTATTGTGAATATATAATTAATCATCATCCTTCAGTGAGTACTCTTCTTTTGGCCTGCTAACTGCCATTAAGTATTATTTTACTCCCAGCAGCAGCTGATACTGCCGCTGTGCCCAGTGTACAGATGACAAAACTGAGCCACTGAGAGGCTGACTTTGATCTGGGGTCATGTGACTCAGAAGCTGGGCACCCAGCCTCCCTTTGTGGTGTTTCACAGGGATGTGCAATCTGATGATGCCAGTTCAACAGGGTGGGTTCCCTCAGGGAGAACAGTGGCAAAATCAAGAGGAAGCATGGCATCTCTTGTGAGAGCCCCTCGGACCCAGGGGCCCCAAACTATTTGCATCTGAAACTGAAGTCGGGCTTGCTGCAGTTTAAGTTCTTTTTTCTTTTTGCAGAATGAGCCCTCTGTGTCTGGTATGGATACCAGTCCACGACAAATCAGCAGAAAACATCTAGAGAGGACATCAGCACAACGGACCACCCGCAACTAATGCTGTGCAATGGCACCTCGGAGGAAACAGACTAACTGGTCAACCTCTGCTCTGGCCACGCCCCTTCCTTCAGTGATGACCAGGAAGTATCTTCCAACCAGGTCTCTGTAAACTCGTCTCCATGCCTGGTGACATCACCATACTTCCTGGCCCACTTATCACTGTGTTCTCTGACAGGCTTTCCGTAACAACCTCCCCACGCAAGCCCAGGCTCGGCAGACACTCTTGAAAGGCTTCCAAAGCGTGTCTAACTTTTTGTCATTACAGTACAACATTGTCATCTCTGACATTCACACTTGATCACTGCACAATCAGGTTACAAAAAAAAATCACAAGAATACACTCATAACATTTTTAAGTATGCTTATGATTTTACTAGGCCACATTCAGAGTTACCCTGATGGGACAAACATGTGGAACATATGTCTGCAATCATCTGAAGGTCCGGAGACTTTTCCTCTGTCATAGTAACTACATATTTGTTAATTTTATGTATTTATTGACACAGCATCTCACTATGCAACCAAAGCTGGCCTGGAGCTCATGATCCTGCTGCCTCACCCTTTCCAGTATTGGGATTACAAATGAACACTGATATGCCTGGCTTTGTAATTATATCTTATGTGGTGTTTTTCACTAGTGTATGCTTTCACTGTTAAATAAAAGGCTTGCTTCCCCTCTGTTTCCCCAGGATCCACCATAGAGTGAGTTCATGTAACTCGTTCCTTAGTTCAATCCACAGACTTTTATTGTGGGAAATGCTGAGATGGGACAAAGAAAAGCACAAATCAAAACAGAGAAGCCCACCGCCCTTCAGGAGCCAGACAGAGGGCCTCCTTCAACTCTGATGTCGCCCAGCTACAAACTGCCTCTCTCTCTGCCTTCTCTCCTTCCCAGTGTTTAGCCCTGGCGGGAGCTCCCCAGAGAAGAGTGTGGCAGCACTCAGTCACAAAAACAGCTCAGGGAAAGGATGCCGTACAGTCATTGGTGTGTGACCTGCTGATACAATTAGCTTCAGATCCATTTTCAAAACACAACAGAGGATGCGCTGCAAAGCAGCATTTTGAGACTCTCCCCTGGGCTCCCCACTCTGGGAAGAAGGATGCCTTCACAACAGAGGCTTGGCACCTAGATGTAAGTGAGATCATACAGACAGAAGCAACACATGACTCCCTTCCGTGTTCTGCCACCCACCAGAGCAGAGGCAGCTCGGTGTCCACATCATGACTGCACTTTCAGCTTTGGTTACAACCTGTTTCTTAGAGACCTCACAAAGCTGTTATCACAATTCAACAAACATTCCCAAGTATATATTAGATGCACTGCCTAATTCCAAGATGCCTGGCCCTGCACTAAGATGCTTAGAACTACACTATACAGATAGGAGATTGGAACGGTAAGAATGAAGATAGAGCATTGGAGTCATTCCAGCAGCTGATGTCCCTGCCACCCCATAATAAGAGTGCCCTACAGATAGAGTTAGGGTTACAGCTAGGGTTAGTGCTAGAGTTAGTGTTACAGCTAGGGTTAGTGTTTGGAGATTACAAAGAGCTTTCACGTATGCATGTGTGTTGCAGCAGTTAAGTGAACTAGAAAAGACAGATTGTCCAGGTTACAAAGTAACTGTATCGTTTCCAAAGCCTTGACTAAATTACTCTACACTAAGGACACTACTTGAAATGGAGGTGGTGAAACTGTGCCAGAGCCCCAGCTGCAGGGAGGCCTGTGACTGACAGCCCAGCTACGGTGCCTCTGGACCTAAATCAGGCTGATGGGTTCTACCCCACTAATGACTATAGCAGAGAAAAATGAATTCATTCAGGCTTCTCCCTGCAAGATATGGGGTTCTTCTAATGGGTAACTTGGATATAAAGTTATATACCACCCCCTAAACCATCAATCAACCTAGAAGAAACTACCTTTTTTCCCTGTCTCCTCTTCCTACCTCCTTGGGCCATAGATGTCAGACCTGAGGCTTGGTCTCAATGTTCTCCTTGCCATGTCCTCTTTCCATTCTGCCCATCCCAGGCATTACCCAAACTGATCTTCCCTTCCCAAGACACTGACACTGTCTTGGTATCTTCTTTTTGGAAGGCCTAAACTACCATTATCTGATCCAGACTTTGAGAGTCACAAGTTCCCCACTCCCCTCCAAAAAAGGTTCTATTTTTATAATACATATAGAGAGAATCAGGGAAAACTCAGTATCATCGGCTCCATGGTTTCCATTTCATCAGCTAATACATAATAAGATTCTCCAAAAATACCCAATGCAGTGATCCCCTGTCATATTTAACAACAAAACACATTCATTCAGACTGTTCATTCAGTCGGAGCATCAAAACCACCAGGTATCAGCTCTGCACAGACCACATTTGCAGACCACTTGGCAACATGAGCATGCACCCATCCTATTCTTGGCTAAGGGGCCTCAAAGCAGATGGATGAGTGTGCTCTTTTCTCAGCAATACAATTGTTGAAATCCAAGCTACCATCTGTCAATATAATCTTCTGTCAAAGAAGAGGAAATTAATTACTCTTTACATTAAAGCGCCTTTCCTCGTTTTAGGAAATGAAAGACTTTGGATTATGTAAAGCTTATTCGATTTATCTACTTCCCAAAAAAATAAATATGACACAAGCAATATATTTAAATTGTCTTCAGATTTTAATCCTGAGCTTATTATGATGGGCATCACTCAGAGAATTAACCTTAGAGGCAGTTGCATTGAGTGTCAAGAGTCAGCTTGACTGGACTTCAACTCCTGGTTATGACTCAACAGTTGAAGGAAGGGAAACTAAACGCCCCAAGGCAAGGCATTCTGTAGATTTTCTGCACACAACCCAGTGGTGCAAAAGCCCAGCCTGTGTGGAGCCTGAGGAAAAATTGCACCTCCACAAGGCAGTGTCCCTGGGTAAAACTTAGCTAGATAAGAGTCTCCTAACAGAATAAATATCTGGCTATCTCTGGGAAGCAGAGACCAAAAGTGCACCTGGGATCTGGGTGTTTTGCATCTGACAGGTTTTGCGTCTTTCTTCTTGAGGGGCACAGGCATAAACAAGGGTTCCCTTCCTCTGGTGGAGTAAGGAGATCCATTGTATCTGCCTTTTAGAGTAGCGTCACAGTAGAGCAGACACCTTTCACAGATATCACTCACCCTCCATGATCTTCAGAGTAACAAAAACTGTTATACACAGACAGACAGACAGACAGACAGACAGACAGACAGGCACATACAGAGAGAGAGAGAGAGAGAGAGAGAGAGAGAGAGAGAGAGAGAGAGAGAGAGAGAAGAAATAGAAGCCTCATGTAATAAAATTACTGATATAAGATTATGGAATTTGCCACTGACATTTCTTTCTCATGTCTTAACAACTTTTCAGTGAAGCCCGTAAATTGGTAAGCATGAAAAACATCTTAAATAGAAAAAGATTAAGCTTATTAGTAATAAAGAGTAAAAAAGAATTATGACTCTTCTACAGTTGCTGACATTACAGATGGAAAAATAAAGGAGTTAATAAAGCCGTGTGATACAGAAAAGTGGATCCTATCCAACAGGCTTAACTGCCTCCTCCTTCTGGATCTGGAGTTAAAGTGACTTTGTGAGGGGCTTCTGTACATCCCTGTACCCACAGGACTTAAATGCCTGGTTAAGGTTGCCTTGGCCCTCAAAGTCTTCTTTTCAGGATCAGGAAACTCCAAAAACATATAATTTCATCCATGGACTATAGTATGGACTAACATCCTGGGGAAAACAATGACAGCATCTAGCCAGATGGCTGAAACAATTCAAGTTCAAATGGGAGAGACCCTAGAACAGTGATTCTCAAGCTTCTGAATGCTATGACCCTTTAATATATTTCTTTGTGTTATGGTGACCTCCAACCATAGAATTATCTCATTGCCACTTCATAATTTAGCTACTGTTATGAATCACAATGTAAGTAGCTGCTATGTGACCCCAGGGTTTGGAAGCTGGTAATGAGGTAGAATCTTAAGATTCACCTGGAGAAAGGCAGTCTACTGAGACTGCAGTGAGGAGATGAAATGAGGAATATTCCCTGTCCTGAGATACGTATCAACAGAAGAGAGCAGTGGAGCGGGAGCAGACGGTGGCTCAGTGGAGGCAGCAGCAGGCAAATCAGAGAGAAGCTGAATCTTCATAAGCATCATGCAATGAAGTGTCTGGGGAGCAGACACCCCAGGGGACCCCAGGATAGTCATAGTCCCTGATGTGACACCCCCAAATCATAGTAGCTCCTGAGAGATGTTCTCACCCCTAAGACGCACACTATGATGAGGTTCTGCCCTCCAAAAAGCATTAGTGTACGTGAGTAATGAGAATAATTATAACAACGGCGATTATTCATTTGAGCTCTTATGCCTGGGAAGTGCAGCACTTTTATACGCTTTTGTCTCCACACCTATTCTATGAAACGAGAATGGCCATCTCTATTTTCCAGAAGAGGAAATGGATGGATAGATAGATAAATAGATGATTGATAAATATATAGATGATAGACAGAATACAGATGAGAGATAGAAGATGGATGATAGATAGATAGATAGATAGATAGATAGGTGATTGATAGATATATAGATGATAGACAGAATATAGATGAGAGATAGAAGATAGATGAGAGATGATAGAGAGATGATAGACAGACAGATGATAGATAGATAGATAGATAGATAGATAGATAGATGATACATAGATAGATGATACATAGATAGATGATACATAGATAGATAGATAGATAGATACATAGATACATAGATAGATAGATAGATAGATAGATAGATAGATAGATAGATAAAGACAGACAGAGGTTGAAGGTACTTGTCCAGACTTAATCAACCTTAGGTGATAAAGCCAAGACACTACTCCAAATCCTTAGCTCTTAAATATTATACTTTAGTGTTAGTATTTAACATATCCATTGAACAAAATTTCACCATGGAGAGTGACTCGTGCATTGTTTTTCTGTGCAACTTAAACCCAAAGCATCCTTATGCTACCCAACCCAGGGAAACTGTCACTGAAATTGGCAAGAAGGTATGTCTCTTTCTATAAAATAATAAATCTCATGCTGCAATCCTCATTCAGCTATTGGTATTAAGTGAGTGGTGGGTGTTGAAATTGCATGTGCTGGAGCATGCTGATCAACTGAGAAGGTGTTCAAACCCATCACTGTCACGGTCACTCTCTGAGTCTCCCCAAGCATACCGAAAGCTCCTGGAGGAGAGAAACATCATGTATTCCATTCTCTTTGCCTCCGGCATCATAGCATTTAATAAATATTGGACAGCAGATGCTAAGATCTTTAATAATGAAGACTATTATTAATAATGGTCATTCGATTCAGCTATTTCCCTTAGTAGACAGACTATGAACCAAGTTAGTCTGGAGGCATCCAGGTCAAACTCAGAGTGAAGCCCAAGAGTCCTGCCTGCCATCCTACTGCATTTTTATGCCAGTATGTGTCTTTTCTTGTAAATGGAACAGTGTTGGGGAGGTTTTCAAGTGAAAAGAATTCTCATGTTTTCCTGCCCACCCCCCCCCCCACCCCCTGCAAGAAGTATGGGCTGTCTCCTGGGGAGAGTCTAGTGCAATTGTAAAGCCTGTGGACAGTGTGTGTGGCACATCCTGTCCACATTCATTCCTGTGAAATATCAGCTCCCTGGGCACATGGTCAATGGCCATCTTCATTGTTATTTGTCTCCCATCCTAATAGGCTCCTTTAGTCATTTTCCCCCATAGACTCAGCTGCACAGCTGATTGAAGGACTCTTGACAAGTGACTGTAAACCATCTAGATGTCCCTGGTCCTAGGAATTTCACTTGGAAAAGAACATTTTCCAGTTTGGGTGCATGTGCGTGTGTGCGTGCGTATCTGTGTGTTCTACTTTGAAAGTTTTTTAAACCTCATCATCTCTCTTTTCCTTTTATGAGGTTCCTTTTTTCTATAAATCCTCATCTCTACAGACCTGAAGACAGAGGAAATTAAAATTAACATGGACAGATAATTTTATTATTGGCTTGCTACTCCTGTCATATGATTCACAAAGCAGAGCAGAGATTCCAGAATCAAATCACTTACCTTCTTGTAGTAATTACTGTGTGCTTTCTGTCTCCCATCACCATGGATACATGCCAAGACTGTGTTGCTCAGATGTTCTCATGAGCCTGACATAGACTGTGTCCATGCATTTTTCCTTCATTAACAGGGTTTGTACCCTAGAAGCCTCTCACAGAGACAGCAATGGCTAACCCAACCAACAACCATTTCTAGAAGTCTTAATAGTTAGTAAGTAGAATCTGGAACTTACTGTTTTTGCAAAGATTAAATTTGGGCATTGATTTCCATGTCATTGGAGTGGTGTGGTGTGTGTGTGTGTGTGTGTGTGTGTGTGTGTTATTTTAATCAGCAGGGTTTCCACATATCAGTTCAATGTGTCTTATAATCAACTTGAACATCTTTTGCCAGGAAGTAAAGAATTACTCAGAAAATGATGGAGAAATGGAGAGAGAACACTATTCTTAAATCGTGTGTGTGTGTATGTGTGTATCTAAGTCTAAAAGAAAGTGTCAGAATTGTGAACTACCCAATGTGGGTGCAGAGACTACCTCAGGGCAGGAGCCATCCCCATTCTTCACACTGAGCCACTCTTCCAGCCTCTTCCCATTTCTATATTAAAGGTGAGGAAAAAAGGAGGTCCCTTGTGAAGGTAAACCACTTGCTTGGGGCCACTCTGACCCAGAGAAATGGGAAAAGACTTCAATCCAGGCAGGGTCTTTCTGAGCTTATGAATTAAAAAGACAAGCCTCTGACTAAATAAGGGGCAATTTGAATATCAAAATAAGTAAGATACTATATAAATAAGCCACAACCCCATATGAATATTAAGAAAGGATGAGGTGGCTAGGAAAGAAAAGGGGATGAGAAATCTTTTTAAAAATAGAGGCAATAATTATAGAAATGGAGGTGGTGATGTAAGAAATTAAATCACCTTTTTAACAGTCTTTTTGGTGATGACTGATTAGCTCAGAATCATCCATGAAGGCTCTGCTCAGCCTCCTCCTTGAGAAAGAACAAAGTTGTCCCTGTAAGTCACTGGATAGTCATGCCCATGGTCTGTGGCTGCAGGCTGGACTGGATAACCACATCTGTGGGGTCTCCCTGCTCCTACCCAGCTCGACTCACCACCTTTTCTTTGGAACCTAAGATTTCTTTTCTCACAGCAGGTGTATACACCATATGGAATAGTGTATACACCATATGGGAGTCAGGAGGTCCCCGAAGCCCCACAGTGACCACCTTCTTCCATCTCACAAAGAGAAAGCAGAGGAGAAAGAACAGAGTTGGTTTCTGAGAAGCACACTGGCCACACTGGGGTGAAAGTCAAACCTTAGCTCTGCATCTTCAGGGATTTTGATCCTGACCAGTAGAGAGGAAAAGCTTCCTGATATCTTATTAATTCCCAGATACGCAAACACCTACAAGCATGTTTTCCCTATAAGATATCATGCTATCTTACAAGGAGCTTTAGACAGGTCTCTTGTTCTACATCCCTGGAAGCCCTTCCCACACAATCAAAATCAAGCCAATTAAGAGCAACACCTGTCAATATTGAGCTATGCCTTCCTGGGAGCCAGGCACAGTGCCAGTGTCTTGAAAACACCATAGTATTCTACCCCATAGAAACCCCTAGGTACACACCAATTCACTCTTATTTTTAAAATGAGGAATTTGAGGAAACCTATAAACGACTTGAGTCTTAGTCAGGGTTTCTATGGCTGTGAAGAAACACCAGGACCAAAAAGCAAGTTGGGAGGAAAGGGTTTGTTTGACTTACACTTCTGGATCACAGTTCATCATTGGAAGAAGTCAGGACAGGAACCCAAACAGGCCTGAAACCTGGAGGCAGGAGCTGACGAAGAGGCCATTGGAGGGTGCTGTATACTGGCTTGTTTCCCCTGGCTTGCTCAGCTTGCTTTCTTATAGAACCCAGGATCACCAGCCCAGGGATGGTACCACCCACAATAAGCTGGGCCCTCCCCCCTTGATCACTAACTGAGAAAATGTCTTACAGCTGGACCTCATGGAGGCATTTTCTCAACTGAGGCTCCTTCCTCTCTGATGACTCCAACTTGTGTCAAGTTAACACACAAAACCATCCAGTACAACTCAGTTAGGACCACTCTGAAAGATAGTGGTGGAACATGCAAACTCAACCTAGGCAGGTCCTCTCTGAGGCCATGACTAACCCCCAGCTCAAGTGTCTCTAGCTCCACCACCGTTAACTCTCCCTCATCTCCCCATCTTTAAGGCAGAGCTCACTTGAGTAGTCCTTCTGTCTTCCCTCTGTGTGTGTCCTGATGGTGGTTATAAAGACATGAAAATGCAGTTTGAGAGGCCTGGGCCCCCTATAGGGATCATAGCATCGGGAAGGGTGGGAACCGGATTGTTTCTAATTCCATTGCCCCAAGAAATCAGCAGCTGAGTCAACATCCCTTCCACATGTTCTCTGTCTCCTTCTAGTTCTCACACTTGACCATATTCCTTGATATCTGCCCTTCATGCCAAAGACGACAATACCCAAATAGTAAGTTAGAGCCAACTTAAATGGTAGAGTGGTAGAGTGTAGAAAGGCCACTAGACCTGGATAAAGGACATGTGCCTCCATATTAACTCATCTAATTTGTGCTTGAATCAGAATTCCTTCCTAGAAAAGGAAAGCTCCAGTAATCTTTTATTAATTACTTTTATTTTATATGCACATGTGTGTATGAACATATGCACGTATACCATAGGTGTGCAGGAGCCCTCAGAGGCCAGAAAACATTAGATCCCTGGATCTGGAGTTACAGAAGCAGAACTAAGCTCACGTCTCAGTTTTACTAACAATGATGTTGTAGCTAAACCATATAACGTTTCCAATTGTCACTGACTAGGAACAGTGAAAAGCTGTTATCCTGACTGATATAATACAGCTCTGGTTGGATTCTCTCTCTCTCTCTCTCTCTCTCTCTCTCTCTCTCTCTCTCTCTCTGTGTGTGTGTGTGTGTGTGTGTGTGTGTGTGTGTCTGTCTGTCTGTCTGTCTGTCTGTCATCTATCACTTATCTCTATCTCTTTCCCTCCTTGGTCCTTGGCAAGAGCAGCAGGCCCTCCTTCCCTTCCTCCTTTCCCCCATCCCTCCCCTTCCTTCTCTCCCTCTCTCCCTCCATTTCTCCCTCCTTCCCCACCTCTTCCATGTGGCACACCACAGGTACACAGTAAATAGGAGGTCCATGAGAGACTAAGAGATTTGAATCCTGGGTGGCTAGAGAGGCCGTTTTCTTTGCTTCAGCAGGCTTTTTAGTATTGTTCAAGCCAAGAACCTAGAGAATTCCAGAGAGAATTCCTGTAACCAGGTCCTCTTTCTAACTCATCTTTTAACTGCTAGGAGATCCTGTCCCTGGGGTTATAGGTGAATTCTGAACTCATCCCTTTATTGCAAGGGTGTTAACTCCCTAGGAAGCTTCCTGCCTGGCTGTGCATCACTCTCTCCGGGAGGCTTTATCAACAATGAGTCATTCTGGGTAAACAGTGAATCCTTCAGGATGATCCAGCAAACAGACTTACTGATGGCTTTCAACAGCTGACAGGAGATGCACATAAAACAATCCCTTCTCAGTACCCTCCCACTCCAGTTATGGAACTGGTTTTCCTGATGCTAACATACAGAAACCCTCTCTGGCTAGCTTAAGTAGGAAAAGGGGTGAATTCCAGATTCCCAAGGAGTCCCAGAAAACCAGGACCCAATTCTACAAATCTGGGAGGATCTGTATTCATTTAATCGCAGACAGCCCCTGGGTAGACCCTGCCATTGGACACACCAACTTCTCTACTGAGTTAGGGCCCTGTGATGGTTTGTATATGCTTGGCACTATTAGGAGGTGTGGCCCTGTTGGAGTAGGTGTGGCCTTGTTGGAGTAGGTTTGTCACTGTGGGTATGGGTTTAGGACCCTCATCCTAGCTGCCTGGAAGTACTCTCCTAGCAGCCTTCAGATAAAGATGTAGAACTCTCAGCTCCTCCTGCACCATGCCTGCCTAGATGCCATGCTTCCACCTTGAAGATAATGGACTGAACCTCTGAACCTGTAAGCCATCCTCAATTAAACATTGTCCTTATAAGAGTTGCCTTGGTCATGGTATCTGCTCACAGCAGTAAGACCTTAACTAAGCCAGACCCAGAAGGTGCTGTCCCAAATGCTGTCACTGATCTCTCTAATTAACAGATCTGTCTGTTAGGCTGCACCTGCTTCTTTATGGCATAGGCTTCTAATTCCAAATCTCAAATGTGAGCACCTGATTAACGGAGCCTGGATCATACACCTGCATCCCGGGTGCCAATGCTTTGGACCTTGAGCAAATTTACAACTCATATAGGGAAGTCCAAAGGTGTAGAACGGACAAAAGGGGGAAACAAAGGTCTATCTACCACCACCAAGCTACAACAATATTAGTTAACCCAATGTATAAAATAAGGACATGGCCTGCTCCAAGATATGGTTGAGGGGAAAGTTTTTATTGTAGATATGAGGAAGGGTAGAGTCAGAGACATCTGGAAGAATCCGGAGCAGGGGGAGAAACATGGCTCACAGAATGGACGGGACCATGGTGCAACAGTGGGGGGAAGGGGGCAACAAAAGAGATGGGACAAGAGTTCGTGGTTGAAATTTGTTTATAGGAATCAGAAGTTGGGGGAAGGAGCTGAAGAAGCTTAGGGTAGTGGCCAGGATAAGAAAAGCCAGAATGTCAGTGTGGACTCTGTAGCAGGTATTTGGGATGCTGAGAGAGCCTGTAGGCCAACATGTGCTTTGGTTACACATTTGTCCAGAGTTTCTTTTGGACTTGACACCCCAAAAATAAGCATATTAAAACCTTCATTTGGATTTTATAGAAAAAATATGAGAAAACTTTTCTCTGCACTCCATTAAAAAGATAATTTACACATCAATGCAATCTTTGACTTATATTCAAGTATTGGAAGAAAATTAATATTCCTGTCTAATTCCTATAGTCATTTGTAACAATTATATAAATAAATCTTATCATTATTCATGATATACACAAGAAAGCCATTTCCAAAAAGAAAAAAGCTGAGACAAGCAGCCATGTGACAAGAAACCTTGTGATGGATAGATTCAGGAAGGCAGCTGATAAAGCTTCAGAGACACCCATCCTGTCAAATGAGTCTAACGCAGCTCTCTAACCAAGACAAGTGAAGAACTCTGAGAAGCAGCGATACATATTTTCATTTTGTCGGGGGGTTTGGGATTCTTCACTCCCATGATGTGGCCATCAATAAAGTAAGACAATAGCAGCCATCCCACCCAGGCATTAACCAGAAGCACAACTCTGAGGGAAAACACCATTACCGGAAGATTGCTACTGTGACAAATGATGCTGCCACCAAAGCCGCTGTGAAGATTTTTAAAAGTTAGTATATTTCTTATAAAGTACAGGAAAACAAAATTGCAGTTTAGCACAGAAAATGTGAGCTATCTCTTGGACATTTAGTCAAGAAAGTGCAATCTTTGTCAAAAAATCTTTCCCCACTCCACAGTCACGGGGTTTCCCTAACAGGTCAGCAAAGGCTCCATTGCTGATTGATGTTTTCCTTAGAGTCCCAGAAAGTAGAAAATAAAGCCCCTCCCAGAAGCCCCAACCTCACCAACAACTGGATACACTGTAACTGCTCACCTGCCTATGGCTTTAGGCAAACCAAATGTTTTTGTCCCCAAAGGCGATTGAGCATTGAGTTCTCTTGAGCCATTTCTATCCCTCCAAACATTTGCCTTTTTCACTGCCTGCTGTGTCTACAACCCTCGACAAACTACAAAACCCCTCTGGGTTCTCGGTTTATTTCCAGTCAAATGGGGGCTAATGAGAGCATCTATGTTAGAAGGTATCACAAATACCAAAGATATTCATGTAAAGTAGTGAGACTAGTGACTGCCACATAATAATGAGCTATAGCACAGACCAACATCTCTTTTCATTCTTTAGTTATTATTTGCACTTTCCCTGTGTGTGCATGCATACATGTCTGTCTGTCTGTCTGTCTGTCTGTCTGTCTATTTATAGAGGCCAGAAAAGGGCATTGGACCTCCTGGAGCTGGAGTTATAGGTGGTTGTAAACTGCCCAATGTGGGCAGTCAAACTCTGGTCCTCAGGAAGAGCATAAAAGGTACTCTTAACCTCTGAGCCATCTCTGCAGCCCCAAACCCACATTTCTTACAGTCTTCAGAGCCAGTGTATTAGGAAGTTCAAAACTGTCCCTATATTAGAAACAGATAAAGTACCAAACTACCCCCCACTAGAGTTCAAGACAGCTTTTTATAACCAAATGTGTTAGTGTTTATAGTCTATATCATATAGTAAAAATTTTTTAAAAAGTCACATTATCTGGTCACAAAACAATAACCATGTACCAGTTTCAGAAACAAGATTTTGTGCCAGGCTTAAAGCAAACTCTTTTCTGAGAGATTTATGGATTTAGAAATTGTGAGTAGGGATCGTGAGCCCAGGTGGTGGCTAAGTCACAACTTCTAATCTGCAGCACTCGCCTTGCCTCAAGGATAGCCTGATCCCAGAGTCTTGTCTAGACCTCGAGTTTCTTTTTTTTATTATTTATTTTCCCATTTTCATAAATGTTTGTAGAGTCCCTACATATGTATATTCATGCTTCTTATGTGTGTGGATACATGGGTGTGTAAGTACATGTGAAGGCACATGGGTGTGTAGGTACATGTGAAGGCACATGGGTGTGTAGGTACATGTGAAGGCACATGGGTGTGTAGGTACATGTGAAGGCACATGGGTGTGGAGGTTCATGTGAAGGCCCTGGGTTGTCGCTGGGTATCTTCCTCCACTGCTCTTCCACTTTCTGTCTTATTCACTGAGGCAGAGTCTCACAGTCGAACCCATTGCTCATGGGCGTGGTTAGTCTTGTTTTAGCCAGCTTACTTGGCATCCTAAGGCTGAAATTATAAGTGGGTGGCCACACTCGCCTGGCATTTATGTGTGTTTCTGGGTATCTGAACTCTGCTCCTAATGTTTACATGGCAAATGCTTTAGCCCCTGAACCATTTTCTCAGCATGCCCACTGGCTCTCTGACTCATTCCTGTATTGTCGGTTGACAGCCATGACCTCTCGTGCTGCATACATTTTCCCTCCTTAACCAGAATACAAGTTATCCTGCTCCATCTATCCTGTTCCTAACCTCTGTAGTGACCTCCCCAAGATTCCTTGTTCCTCTTGTGCAGACTTCTATGCCCAGCTGAGCCTCTGAGCAAGCTTAGGCAGAACGCTGATGCACCAGCAGTGTTCACTGCAACCATAGGATCTCCTTTGAGGGGTTTTCCTCTTTCCTGCTCCCTTCAAGTCATCCTCCCTCCCATGACTCCAACAGAAACCCTGATTATCTCCATAGCCACAGATGTCACCTTCTGTCATGCAAAATAAATGCCCTGCCCTCAAATGTCCATCAGTCTGAGAACCAGAAACTCAAGACTTCCTATACTTGTAAGGGATGTCTCATGAGTCATTGTACCCAGGTGCAATTGCTGAATGCAAGGGCCAAGGATGTGTGACAAGTGGGAGGGAGGAACTGGCTTATTTCAGGACGGCCATAAGAAAGGCTGTATGCAAATGATGTGTAACCCCAGTCTTTATGAGTTTGCACAGGAAACAATCCCTGACCTCACCCATCTCCAGAAGTGGTTCCTCCCAGTGCTATGACAGGTCCCCTGGCAGACAAGTCTACACCTTAGCTTTGCAGGTAGAGATCTACCACTCCACCGTCAACTCTCCACTACAAATTACAACTCCAGTTGATCCCGTGTAGACCCACTGAACTAAGGACGCCTCAACATGTGGGGGCTAGTGTGTTGGCAATATTCTACTTCCACATCAAAAGAAAGATTGTGAAACCCTTGTCTAATTGATCAGAATCTGATCCTATTCTGCCCTGTACAGATCCCACAGATGCCTCTTTGATGAGCTTAAAGCTATTTTTAAGGACTCCAAAGCAAGATTATGTGTCTGCTGTGAAGCTGCATCGAGTGGCTTATGTCCTTTTCCATTTAAAGCAGTGACTCTCAAAGAAGTCATGGCCTCCTTGGGGGATCAAACGACCCTCATTGTGGTCGCCTAAGGTCATCAAAAAACACAATGTTTATGTTACAATTAATAGCAGTAGCAAAATTATAGTCATGAAGTAGCAATGAAAATAATTTTACGGTTGGGTGTCACCATGATATGAGGAATTGTATTAAAGGGTCATAGCACTAGGAAGGTTGAGAACCACTGGTCTAAAGACATCCACTCTTAACCCTCTTGTAAACATGGTCCACACTGCACAACTCAGCACATTAGCAAGATGGAGTACACACAGATATTCCTTATATAAGTATTGCATAAGAGGTAACTCAAACATCTGGAGACAAAGATCTAAATAATGTTATGTTTCTAATGCAAAAGTAAACAGGAGGGACTGGTGGATACTGTCCAAGTGTGTGATTGTAGGACTGAAAAGGTGCCCAGCACTCAAGACTTCATTGGTTCAAGAAGAAGATGTAAGAAGATTTAACACTCGCAGTGTCCTAGAATGCTGAGATGAAAGTGGTGAGATCACAGACTCTTTTAATCTTAAACACTTTTCATTCATCCACCCAGTAATAGAACAATCGGTATGTGTTGAAGAAAAGTGGGTTACAGAACAGCATGAGGAGCATAAAGCAGTTTCTGTAAAAATAATGAATATATGCATATAAGGGTGCCTGGAGGGATGTTTCATCAAAATATTTCTCTCTAAGATGTACAACTGGATTTATTTTTATTTTTGTCTTTATGACTTCTCCTGTATTCTTTTACATATTTATAAAGATTGTGCATTACTTTTGCTTTCTGAAAATACTGTGGAAGTTCTTTGTTTGGGCAGAGGGGGGCCAATACCTGAAGCAAAGAAATTCTCACCAAATACTAGTTCCCTAAAAACGTCCCAGAGTCTTTTTGTTGCTGTGCATGATTTACAGTCATGAATGAATGAAGATCTGAGGGCTATACCAAATGTCATAGCACATAAAACATGTCCTCGCCTGTTTTCTAAGTAAATGCTGAAGACCACCTCAGCATCAATTCAGTTCTTGGCAGTTCCAAAAGGCTTTTACTCTCAATGTCTTATGTGTACTTCAAACAAGCTAGTTATCCACACAGAATCATGTTTCCTTGGTAACCACTAGTCAACATTTCCAGGTTAGCACCATTGTTTGCTGGATGGATGGATGGATGGATGGATGGATGGATGGATGGATGGATACATGGATGGATGGATGGATGGATAGATAGATGGGTAAATGGATGGATTGATGGATGGATAAATAAATGAGTGAGTGAGTAAACAGACAAAAGAATGAATTAGCACACCTATATTAATGTCAAGAAGACTGAGAAGCAGGGGTGAAGCAACATGCCTAAAGGGATATACTCAGCATAAAACCACAAGATGGGACTCACTAACCTTACTTTCCTTTATACAAAAATACCACCCCCAACTCCACTATTTTTTAGAAGTAAATACCTCAATGTTATAAATACAATTTATAAACAGGAATCATAGTCAAAACACCCATGGCGCAGATATTGACCTATCCAGCTACGGTATAAGCTCTTATGGCTTCCAGCTAGGCCAGGCCTTAACTCATGACTGTTGTATACAAGTGGGTCCTAGATGTCAGAAGTGCCCTTTATGGGCTTAATGAAGGAGCCACTTGCTTCCTGGTATGGAAATATTTTGTTATTTTAACAACAAAGAGCCATCCATATGCATGTACCATGCTAAAATCTCTCCACATATTGGAAAGATCACTACTCATAGGAGAAATCCCTCACCTCCTTCAAAGCAAAGCATTTACAAGGGCACTAAAAACACTTTCATCCTGGTGAATCCAATGTGCTCAAAGAAATAGAATCAAATACCTTTACCTTCTTCTAAACATCATCATGAGATGTGGCAGGGGCACGTGGAAGGAAATGAAACAAAATACAACCAATCCTCAAGAAATATGCAGCATGCTGCAAGAACAACCCTCATTAATTCATTATTTCAATTTCATATCAAAACTCAGATCTTGTCCCTGAACTAAGCTTTCAGATACTTATAGATTTCTTCAAAGTCCCTTTGAAGATGAAAATGCACAAATCAACTCCTTCCATCCAGCCCAACAAAGATGAAGATCCAAGACCTTCTTGAACTACAGGACTAATATCCAATGAATGTCCTGTGAGGCTGTTGTCATCACCAGCCCAAGGTTTTAACCCCCGCTCAGCTCTGTAAGCAAGTCTGTGATGGAAGCCAGTGAACAATACACATGAGCAAAGGTTGGAAAGTTCTCAGCTCCCATTGACAGATTAGATTGTCCAGAAACTTGACAGCAGAGTATGATAGCCATGGGGAGAAAGGATTAGAGGGGCTGAGTGGGATGAGAGTTTAGTCCAATAACAACAGAAACAATCTCTAGTTTCTAATCAAAGGTCTTTAGTAACTGTTAAAGTCCAGTTGACGGGATGAAAATAACTTTTTAAAATGTTAACGATTATCTCCAGTGATGATTATTAAAATAATATTCATTTCCTCATCACATCAGAACCAGGCCCAATTGTTCCTCTGGTCCATGGCCTTTGCCTGCTAAGCCTTAACTCTTAGCTACTTAGAGAGGAAGCCCCTTACTCCCTACTCCCCTGGTTACAAGAACACCCAGAAACCTTCCATTAAAGAGAAAGCAGTATTTTACTTGGCTTTAGATGGCTTCTCCATTCTTCCTCTTCTTAGTGGCTTCTCTGGTCCAGGAACTAGCAAAATCCTAGTGTCTGGTTTTACCAAGGTCCTGGACACAGACTTTTAAGTTTCAGAGTAATCTGGTGGGTGAGGCTATTTGGGGGTGTGGCTGAATCAACAAGGCTGGCTGTGCATGACTGTTTGCAAGCATCATGTTACCCAGTGCAATCAAAGGTACAAAGATAAATGGTCCCCTAAGACAGAACCAATCTATCAGTCTTTTCAGCCACTCTTGATGTCTGAGGTGCTCCTCAGCTCCCTTCAGAGATAGAAGCAAAATATAAATGTCTTCAATCCTCAAATATTCATCTTAGAGTTATGTGATGAGACCATCTTATCTCAATGAGAGTAACAAGATCATCCAGTTCTCCCAGGATAAAGCTGGTGGCATAAACCTTTTGTGGTAATATGATGCCCTGCCACTTTCCCTGTTCAGAATAGTAGCCACTAACTCATATCACTGCTGGATGTTTGAAACATGGCTCCACAATAGGTAAATGTATGCAATTTAGTGTCAATATAATCAGCCATATGAGGCTACTGTTTAAACACCACAGTTGAAAAAAATTCTCAAAAAGTTATTCCTAGAAAAAAAACTAATAAATTGTTGGGATCTGATTCTCAACCTTTGCAGTTGTGAGATCTTTATTTTTTTTTTGCCCCCAGGGTTGTGGTCAAACTGAGTACATAGTAAGTAAACAGTCTTCCACTGAACGCTGTGAAACTCATTCTTGACATTGAAGGAGTACTCAACCTCTGCTCATTGTAATAGGACATTTAGCATTAAGAACATTAAAATGCCTGAAATTAACAAAAGTTCTATTACCTTTTAATTAAGAAAATTTTAAAAAGATCAAAACTAAAACTTCCATAACACTTCTAATTGTAAAAGTACAATGAGAAAGACAGTAAAAATCCCTTACTTTTAACCATATTAACTACCACAGCGTCATGAAGCACACACACACACACACACACACACACACATAGTAGATGCAAATACTGTGTGATTTTGCTCTGCCTTCATATATCTTGAATACATAGGTTCCCAGAGCCTCCAGAATAACTGCACGGCCATCAGTATCTGTTCCCAGAGTGAAGAGCTCATGGGGAAGTCGGGGTTTGTCCAAACTCTGGTTTTAGGAAAAGAGTAAAGGAGAGAGGGAGAGAAGGAAAGAGGGAGAGAGACAAAGATGCATGCGGGTGCGCGAGTGCACACACACACACACACACAATCACGGGGGGGGGGGGGGAACAAAGGAGGAACCCCCTCAAATTACACAGCAAGTAAATCAACCGTGCTATCAGTCTGATACCCAAACTCCAAGAGCCAAAGAAAAGAACGAGCTACAAACCTACATGGGACAGTCATATGATTTTACTAAAAATTATTTCCTTTTCTTTCCTTCTATTGCAAATAGTGAGAAATAAGAGGAACAGAGTTTATACACATAAAACTGTGAAATGATCCATTAGAATAAATATGCCTGTCCAGGGAGGCCTATGAGAAACTGAGCCAGGACCGTTGGTGCTTTAGTGAAATACAATAACTTTTGAGATTTTATTTTAAAACTATCATAATTTCCCAGTTCTTTGCGGGTTTTATCCGTATCCATGGATATGGTCCCAGAAACAAGCAATGAAGCAAAGATCACCTCTTTACAATAAGCCAGCTTAAATTATTTTGTTTGTTTATCAATTCTTTGAGCGCTTTGTTGTGTGTTTCCCATTCACTCAGAGACCTTTGGGGTGCAAAACTCTTTGTTCATTCCATGTCAAATAGCTTCTCCACTGCCAGCAGAAGCCAGAGGCAACCTCACCATAAACCCAGGGCGTGTGGTAACAGCGGAGTTCACAGTGCGTATGCCAGCTGTTCTCTCTCCCAGGGTAAATTTGCCCTGTGATTCTCTGGAACGAAACCAACAGTCTATTTGCAAGGGAGCATGGGAATTCAAAACAACTGTATTAGAGGAGCAGTCTGGTATAACCAACAGCTACTGTTCTCAGCACCGGGAGCCAGAAACCCTGAGTTTGGAGGGTTTGTTCTCAGCGTTCATGGCTATATGTGCCTGGGCAGGCTATTGCCCTGCCCTGAGCTCCTAGGTTCCCTTTCTCTTAAAACAAACAAACAAAGTAGATTAGGCAATGTCCAGTGATCACTGGAGTCGTTTGTGTGACAGCATCCCAGGATGAGCTGAGTAAGACCAGCAGGGAAACGGGCAAGGAAGACAGAGCCAGAGAGACCGGGCTTAAACTGGAGCTGTGTGACTTCGGCCCGTCTCTTAGTCTTTAGCCTGGGTTCTCACCTTGAGGAAAAGGAGGTGCTGAGCACAACTGTTGGAGGATTTGCGATAACTAACATCAGGTACAGCACCGTGCCTGGGCCACTGGAGCTGCAGTAAGAGATGGCTGCAGCTGCCGTTATTATCATCGCTGTCATTATCCTTACCTTCGTCTTCAAAGGTTAAGTCCCAAAGACATTTGATCGCATAGGAAACCACTAACAATAGTAGCTCTTTCTTAATTTTTTTTCTGGAACTAATTAACCTTTCCTCCGGTGTATTAATTGCTATTGCTTTTCAAATTTCCACCTGACACCATTTGTTTCTACCATTTTAACTATTTAACAACAAACAAACAATATCGGTTCTGAGGAATGTCATATTGGCTTCTTCACAACCACCAGCATCATCAGAAATATCATCAGCATCATCAGCATCACCAGCATCATCAGAAACATCATCAGCATCATCAGCATCACCAGCATCATCAGAAACATCATCAGCATCATCAGCATCACCAGCATCATCAGAAACATCATCAGCATCATCAGCATCACCAGCATCATCAGCATCATCAGCATCATCAACATCATCAACATCAGCATCAGCATCACCAGGATCATCAATATCATCACCACTATCACAGTCATTGCTGTCCCCATTTCCCATTTCCCATTTCCCGGCACCTGAGTCACTTACCGGAGCCCTCCACACCCATCCAACCAGGAGGTCAAGTTAGAGCTCAGACTCTGAAGTTCATGATTCTTACATCTTGTCATCAACGTCCCTCACTGCTGCTGCCCGCGCCAGTCTTAAAAGAATTCCTTCTTAAAGCACCTCACTTCATCCACACACTGAACTCGAAGTACAGTGTTTTCTAGCAGTCTCTATCCAAATGTACGTCATGACTTGACCACCCTTTTCTCCACTAGAAGACGTTAAGAACTTTTAGATGAACTCTGTTTTTAGTTGCTATTTATTTGTTTTCTTATTTATATATACAACCTCAGAAAATATTTGTCTTATTTTAAGCTAATGGGGCAATGTTTTACTCAGGGACTTTTGGTTTTAAGAAAGAGCTAATTTAATTGGTGGTGAGGTGAATATGATATTAAGGTTCCCACTGAACTGAATTAGGTTGAATAATAAAAATGACAAAAAAAATATAAACCTAGAGCTGTTTTGTCATTTTTGTATTGTTTAATGTTTTCATGTGCCCATAAAGTCTTAACTGATGTAGAATCTGAGTTTACTAAAATAACACCATTTAAAAGCTCTTTCACTTTCAAACTTCCCAGTGACATGGACAAGTAATCCCAGCTACTAAGGCAGGAGGATGGCAGGTTCAAGACCACCCTGGAAAACATAGTAAGAGCCTGTTTCAAAACAGAAGAAATCATAGCTCAGTAGTAAAATGCCTACCAGTCATGAATAGTGGCCTAAATTCAATCCCAAGCACATAAGGAACATATGGCTTCCATAAATATAGTCCCCAATAGCTGCAAATGCCTGTCCATAGCACCTGTGTCTTTTATTGCTACAGCATCCTTAAGTTAGTAAGCATAGTTGTCACCATCACCATTCAATAAAGGAAAGTCACAGCTTAAGAAAAGGTAGTTTTTGAGTCTTCCACCAGCAGCCTTCAGATGTAGAACTCTTAGCTCCTCCTGTACCATGCCTGCCTGGATACTTCCACATTCCTGCCTTGATGATAATGGACTGAATCTCTGAACCTATAAGCCAGCCCCAATTAAATGTTGTCCTTATAAGAGTTGCCTTGGTCAAGGTGTCTGTTCACAGCAGTAAAACCCTAACTAAGACAGAAGTTGGTACCAGGGACTAGAGTGTTGCTGTGATAGGCCTGACCATGCTTTTGTTTGGAAGAATGTGGATTTGGGGAGTTGAGGGCTTACCCTAGAAGGAATATGGAAGACTTTGTTACTGAGAGTGATTTGAATTGTACAGACAGTGGAGAATTTCAATATGTGGCCTAGAGACTGTTTCTGTGATAGTTTGGTAAAGAATATGGTACTTTTTGCCTTTGTCTGAAGAGTCTGCCTGAGTCTAAGGTAGAGAGACTCAGATTAATCGCATTGACAAAGGAAGTCTCAGAAACACCCATCATAGACTTTGTTCTCTTGTTTAGTCTCATGAAGAGCATTTTAAACAAGCATAGCAAGCAGAGAAAAGAAAGATATAAAATATATGGTTCAAGTATTAAAGGGGCACTAGGAAGTGAAATGGAGTCAAATCTTATCTTCAAGGAGATAGTAAAATAAGGAAGTGGGACTTTGGGGTGAGATCCTACCCAGGATCCAGGCATAGTATGCACACCTTTAATCCCAGGCAATAAAGCCAAGCAGGTCTCCGAGTTCAAGGCCAGCCTAAGACAGAGCAAGTTCTAGGTAAATAGAAGTTTTAATTCTAGGCATGGTGGTACACACCTTTAATCCCAGGAGACAGGCATGCAGATCTCTGAGTTCAAGGTCAATCTACAGAGTAAGATCAAGGACAGCCAAGCTTAGGCAGTGGAGTTGGAAAAGAGGAAGCTACTGATAGTTTAATAGAACAAGGGGCCATGTTCCAGCTCCTGCAAGCAGCAGAACTCAGCAGCTTTGGCCATGTGTCTCTGGCTTTATAGTCAAGAGGAGAAGGGGACTACTGGGACAATTGATGCTGGTTAGCTGGAGCTAAGAAATTAGGGGTGATTAAGAAGAGACCAACATCACTGAGGTGAAATCTTCTAGAAAGTGTTTTCTGGGAGCACAAAGAAGCTGTGTTCCAGAGATAGGCGAGGTTGTACCTCCTGCAACAGCTATATTTGATAATGTTTAAGAGTCACCCAGGTGGCCGGGCAGTGGTGGTGCATGCCTTTAATCCCAGCACTTGGGAGGCAGAGGCAGGTGGATTTCTGAGTCCGAGGCCAGCCTGGTCTACAGAGTGAATTCTAGGACAGCCAAGGCTATACAGAAAAACCCTGTCTTGAAAAACCAAAAAAAAAAAAAAAAAAAAAAAAAAAAAAAAAAAAAAAAAGTCAAGAGTCACCCAGGTGGTACTGGTTGTGAAGGCATGAAGGGGTCATGAAGAGCAGCTTGGCACTGTGAGAGGCCATGGAAGGCCATTGGTGAAGGCCTTCAGTTGAAGTTGATGGCCCAGGACTGAAGGCCTCATGCAAAGGATATGAGTCTTGGCATCATGAAGAGAGCCTATGAGAGGCTATTGGTGAAGCCTAGTTGCAGCAAAAGACCCCAGCATATTAGAGATGACAGGACCATGGGATAATCACCAAGAACAGCAGCAACAGTGGAGTGGATCAACCTGAGCTTAGAGTGCTACAAAGGGCAGAGCTGAAGAAGTGACACCAGCCCTTTGAAGGAGCCCAGAAGATCATGTGTGGATCCCAGACACTGAAACAAGAAGCTGTAACACTGAAGTTGCCTTAGAGACCCCAAGATGTTTGAGATGCCAGAGTCATGGGCTATCTGCTGAGGAAAGCTGCTAACAGGGAGTGGAACCAGCCAAGGAAAAAGAAGTTTGTTGCAGTCAACAAAGATGAAAAAAGAGTTGGACATCTGAAGATCACTTTGATATCAGAAATGGAGATGCAGAGTTTGGGGTTTGCCCAGCTGGTTTCCTGTGTTGCTTTGGGGGTTACAGTTAAATGATTGGATGAATTTCAGAGGAGACCTTGAACTTGGGACTTTGAACATTGTTGAAACTGCTATAGACTTTGGGAACTCTGGAGGTTGGACTAAATGTATTTTGCATTATGCTATGTTTAGGTATGGCTCCTATAGACTCACATGCTTGAACAAACATATGGGGGCCAGGGAATGGAATGTGGTGGTTTGTATATGCTTGGCCCAGGGAGTGGCAGGATTAGAAGATGTGGCCTTGTTGGAGAAGGTGTGTCACTGTGGGCGTGGGCTTAAGACCCTCACCCTAGCTACCTGGAAGTCAGTCTTCCACCAGCAGCCTTCAGATGAAGATGTAGAACTCTCAGCTCCTCCTGCACCATGCCTGCCTGGATGCTCCCACGTTCTGCCTTGATGATAATGGACTGAACCTCTGAACCTATAAGCCAGCCCCAATTAAATTTTGTCCTTATATCAAGAGTAAAAAAGAAGAAAGAAATAAAAGGTAGTTTTCCCAGGTCATAAAACTAGGTAGGTTCAGACCTCAGACCCTATTTCCTGTATCAACCTCTGAAGAAATATAATCAGCCTTTATTTCTCTTAGCCTCTTGCTTTTACCCAGTCGTGACTATTTGAAGCTAAATATCCCTCACCAGTCTCCTTCAGTCTGGCCTGATGTTCATCCCTCCTCTCCCTGCAACCCCACCCCCAACCCAGCACACTCCTGACTCATTGCTCTGCTTCACAGAGCAATTTTTGTTGATCCTCCCCATCGGAGGCAGAGACATATTTCTAGTACCATTTTCCACAAGTCCACAATCACAGCCCTCATTGTCTGCAAAATAAGAGTTTCCTTGGTAACCTGGAAAATCCAGCTCTATCTACTTCCTGTGTGACCACTCAGGCCCAGCTCTCCAAGAACTCCAGTAAGGCTAGTCCCCAAGCATGGCTGGCATCTTTCTCCCTCTGGGTCTTTATCTGACCCAGATAACGGCTGCCCACAGACTCGAGTTATCTGGAGGTGTATTTGGACCGAATTGTTATCACAGTTTTGTTTCTTCTAACCTACTGAAAATGTTTTTAAAAGCTCTCTAGCCAGGTGTATTGGTGCTCACCTACTGGACGGGACCAGCCTAGGTTACATAATATAACTCTCTAGCCTCTCCTGAAGAATTAGCAAATGATGCAGTCAACTGAGCTGAGAACTGGATCATCCCTCTATACCCACAATCCCTTATCGTCTGACATCTAAGTAGACTCATTCGTAATTGTGATAAACACGGTTCCTTAGACATTGGAGCTTGTGATGCTTGTCTTGCTTTCTCATCCCCAGAAATGTTCTAAAACACAAGCTTCTTTTAAATCCACAGATGGCCTTCAAATCATGTCTTCTCCATGAAGTGTTAATTGGTTCCAAGTTAGAATCTCTTCTTTCTCTGCCCTCCTTTAAACTTACTAGTTGGTGCCACTGATTCTCTCAACTTAAAGAATTTACCAATTCTATCCCTCTCGCTAGATCATAAACTGATACTGATTCTAGTTCAACTTTGTGTCTCCCATATTGCCTAAAACCACACTTTACTCCTAATAAATGTCAAAAAAAAAAAAATCTTGACTTGGATTTGGTTTTCTTCAATCAGTTCAATCAGTTGTTAAATTCACCAGTTAATACCAACTCATCTCTGATAGTACTTTCCAGTTCTACCTCTAGGCTGAGCTGTATTAGTGTTTTCAGCATCTGCTTCTCATGAAGGGCAGTACCTAGTTAGGAAACAAATGAGTTTTCTAAGTTCTATTGATGTAAGATTTTTTTAAGCTCTTAAATAAATCATCATCCAAAGAGAAGCAAGAGTGGTGTATTGTCTTTGGCTGTGAATCAACACCAAGCCCAGCCTCAGAGTGTCCCACAGAGACTTCCCAAGAAAAGAGGAGGAGGAGTGGGGGAGCAGGAAGATGAAGAGGGGAGGGGAAAGGAAGGGAGGGAGGAAGAGAGAGAAAGAGAGAGAGGCCGATTCTCCACCCCCATGGGTCTATCACAAACTCCACTTTGCTCAAATAGTAGCTGGCCCCCAATACAGTATTTGCTCACAGGAACCCATTGTGTTCCCATCACATCCGGGTTACATTTTTGTGAGTCACTTCCTCATTGTTTTACTTTTTCCTCTTCTCTTATACAGCCTGGAACTGATTGAAGCACGCAGCATTTTATCAGGATCTTTGATAAGTCTAGGATAGAAAAAAAATGCATTGTGTTCTCAACATATGGGATCATCCTACCCTAATGTGGAAACAAATAAAGCATTTGGATAATAGGTGTCAAATCCTGCACACAAACAGAAGAAAACCTCACCATTGCACTTTCTGTACAGGCTTATGTGCACTGTGGAACCTTCTATGAACTCTTGTACCCAGTTTAAGGGGATGGTCATTTGTGACACCATGCTGTCACCTGAGCTTCCTTTCAATGTGTTAAGTGTACACGACAACTCTGAGTTAGCCCTCCCCTGAGTAAGAACATGATTAACATGTGAGGGAAGTTACCTTGGTGGTTCTGAGAACCCAAAGTACTAAAAATCTGCTATATATCATTGTGTTTATGGACAGCTGTTGGGAGCCGACTTTTAGCAGAAAGCGGCTAGATTATCTTTGCAGCCATCTGGAACCATATACCCTGATAAGAGATTTGGTTTTCAATAGCCTACAACAGCTGAAGCACACTCTGATATCCCAAATATTTTGTGTTGCTGTTTACTGCCCCCAGCTGCAAGGCACACGGGGTAGCCACGCCTGCAAGGCATGAGGCATGCAGTTCACGTGCTGTCCACGTGCTATCCAGGCCATATATGCCTGTAAGGCGCACGTGGTATCCAAGCCTGCAAGGTGCACAGTGCACGTGCTATCCACGCTAGCCATGCCTGTAAGGCTTATGTCATATCCACACCTGCAAGTCACGTGGTATCCACACACCTACAAGGCACGTGGCAAAAGCGTATAAATACCTCAGAATTCCCTTCAATAAAAGAGACTTGAGACTTGAGACCTGACCACACACCCTGTCTTGTCTCCATTCTTCACGTTGATTGCTCCTCTAGCCCCACTCTCTCTCTCTCTTGACCAGAACACTTAGCCCCAAAGCGTTGAGGCAGAGACGGAGGGCCTCAACAGACAGCAATGCCATATTATACTCTTAAAATCCATCAAGAGGAAATTTTTTACATTACATGTTCTTTCCATAATAAAGAAATAAAAAGAAAAAAAAACAAAAGATGTTTAAGAGAAGCCTCTGGAGACATAATTTTGCCCGGTAAGATGGTTATTAAGTGATCATTCCAACCCATATTGAAGAATTACTAAAAGTTGGGTTGCCTAATCAAATATTGAGCCATAGCAAGTTGAAGTGCTGACTGATGAGGGGTCATGGCACAAGCCATGAGAGAGGACAATGGTGGAACCAGCTATGACCTTGTAAAGCAAAGCCCAGAGCCTGTGTCTCCTCCTTTCCTGTATTCTGTAGTATTTGTATTGTCTACAATAACTTCCCTTCTTCCCACCTGTGTCACCTGATTATGTTGCAGGGGTAATGTTGAGAGCAGCAACATTATAATCTAATCTAAGAGTTGACAAGCTGTAGGCTACAGTCCTAACATAGCTTCCTATGGGCTTTTGTAGATAAAGCTTTATTGAAATACAGACATACACATTCATTTACACACCATCTTTGAGTGCTTGCATGCTACAATGGAAGAACCAACGAGTCTAGACAAACACTATACGGACTTCAAAGCCTAAAATATTCATTTCATGGCCCTTTGTGGAGAAGTTTGCCAATTCCTCATCCAATCCAAGGGATTCACAAAAGCAACTGGTGTCACTAAATACTAAAAGAAAAATGTGCATCAGTCTGAGCCCCAAGACTTGGAACTGACATAATCAGTGGAAGACATTGGTCTCTCTTTGGGGGAAGGGTTAAGATGTATAAAGAATAGTTTCATCATATTGAATGAGAGCATGTTTGTCTTCAGTTGAAGTTGTCATTGAACACTAAACATGAGAGAAAGATGCAGAGTTTCTGAATGAATAAGGCAGACTGGACCTGTCACTCAGATGAATTCACCCTGTATTAGGAAATTATTTGCAGTGTGGGTTTTTGTGGTGGAAGGTACAGTCCACCTTCTAGAACAGATCCTAAAAATATTAGATGCTTGTTTTTAATGAACCCATCAAGGGTTGGTTAACAGGGCATATTTGCTCAAGACATTGAATCTGAAGCCTGTGATATGCAGAGACAGGACTGTGATATACAGCCTGTGATTGGGTCTGGGGGCTGCAGAGATATTCAGTATTGGTAACTTGGGCCAGCAGCAAGGGCAGTGTCACCAAGCACAACAACAGGAGTTCTCCCCTCACAGTCCCTGTGACATGATCCTGCCTGAGTTCTGGTCTCTTTGTTTTTCTTGGTTTCTGCCTCTTTTCTGGTTTAAATTTTTCCACAGTCCCACGGACTTTATCAACCATGCAAAACTCTTAATTTTCAGTGTACTATTTTATTGAATTCTAATATGTGTAGGAAAGTAAGCATAATAAATGAAGAAAACTATGATTGTGGAACTTTATGAGTTTTCCCAGAGTCGATACAACCACATACTTCAGTCACTGATTATAAAATGGAGATTCATTTATTTAATTACTTTGGGTGCTGGGAATTGAACTTAGGACCTTACATTTGAGGCCAACTCTGGACCATTGGCAGCATCCTCTTAGGAAGCTCTTAATCATTTCCTGTAATAGGAGTTGTTTTCTTTTTTTTTTTAAAATATATTTTTTTATTTATTTTATGGATATGAGTACACTGTCATGGTTTTCAGACACATCAGAAGAAGGCATCGGATCCCATTACAGATGGTTGTAAGCCACCATGTGGTTGCTGGGAATTGAACTCAGGACCTCTGAAAGAGCAGTCAGTACTCTTAAACCATTGAGCCATCTCTCCAGCCCCAGGAGTTGTTTTCATTGTTTAAGCCTAAGGCTCTTCTCTCTGAGAAGAAAATTACCACAACTGTGTTATGTATTAAAAGATTACTGGAGAGCCATGCTAATCTTCGTATCAGTGTCATCACAAGTAGCACTCACACATGACTATTAACCAGCTGTTTCTACAGTGTAGTTATCACGCAGCAAAACTACTATTAAATCTCTCATTTGATGGCCTTAGAAAGGCCCAGTGCTTAGCTGAAGGCCACACAGGTCAGAAATGCCAGGTCTGTCTACATACCTAACTGGGAGCCTAATTCTACCAAACTTCTTCCAGAATCTGTATACTCCTGCTGTAAGAGAAATTGAATATGTTCATGAATCCTAGCTAAGATGAAATTCAGCAGTTAAACCAAATATGTCTTTCAAGAGGTTCCAGTAGCCAGCTATGGAGAAAAACAAACCAAACCAAGAAAAAAAAAATTAAGAGGATGTTTGCCAATTTCCATTGTGTAAATATTCTCAGTGTATCAGATTTTAAGTTACCAGTGGTTTAATCATAAGTTCACAAGCTTCCTTAAATGCATAACATTGGTTCTTGCAAACCACATGAACTGGCTCAAGCATGCTCTCTGCCTGAGCCCTAGTCTGCTTTCTTTCTTACTGTGTTGTTTGCTGCTTTATTTTATTTTATACTGTAGAAATCTGAATTGAATGAGATCTTAGAGGCCATTTAGACTCTACATGGGCCAATGGAAGACTCCTTTCCTGGCCATCTTGAACTTTATGTCTGCCTTCTGCTCAGTGTTTAGAGTAAGTAGAAGCTCACCACCTCTGGACTCCTCGTTTGTGTGCAACAGTCACCAGGGTTCCAAGGATCTGGGATGATTTGGGAATGGGTTGCTCCACTCCATGTTTCTCCTCTTGCTACAGGAAACCCCTCCCCATGTCTCTCCGTGGTGCAAGGATCTCATAAGCAGCTGCTTAACCAGGACCCACCTTCCTATACCACGATCAGGGATGATTGCTCAAGGCTGTGGGGTATGGCTGGCTTTGCTGTGTGTGGAGCCGGAGCTAAATAGGCCACTGCTTTGGAGTGTGCGGCGGATCTGAGTGGCAGAGATGCTTAGGGAGGAAAAAAGTGAAGTTCATTAAGTTGTCAGATCTCTCCTCTCGGAGAACATCGGATTCTTGCATAACTAAGCATCCTTTCCCAGCAGTGCCCGGAATCACTGTCTTGATTCATTTTGTTCTGCAATTTGCCATCCCAGGAGTATCAAGAATTAGCTCAGCATTACCAACAGAGGCAATGCCTCGTAGAGAACAACACTCTACAACATCGAAGCACCCCATAGCACCCTTCGCCTGGTACATAGGTCAATAGGCACTTCACACACACCTGGTGGACCTAATCTGCTTACTTTTGTTGGCAGTTAGTAGGACAGCAGGTTCTAAGCTTCCTGACAACACAGGAAATAGCAAGTTTCACTGTGACATCTCCATAGTACACATCACCGTGTTTGCTCCTTACCCGCCCACAGCCTCGCTCTTTAACAGAGCCCCACGAATAAACTCTCCCTTTTATTTGAATGTTTGGTTTGACCAAATCATATATTTAAAAACTAAATTTAAACTTTGTAGCTTTCAGTGCATTTTTACTTAAAATCTGAATGGCTGTGTTCTTATAGCTGCATTCTAACTAAACCGCTTTGAATAATTTTTTTAAGAAAGCCTACTAGATGTGTAAGAAAATAGATTCGACACTTCTAGATTGGCTTTAGATTGTGTTTCTATTGAGATACATTTAAATATTAGTATCTGAATATATCATATTCTACTTTTTAATCCTACATCTACATCTATCTAAATATCTATCTATCTATATGTGTGTGTGTGTGTGTGTGTGTGTATGTGTGTGTACAATGTACAGAACAATGCAGCTTCTTGCTTGCTTGCTTTTGTAAATAAGATTATACAGGAATTGATTCAAATGATTATCTCACATTTTGTCTGGAGCTCCCTTGTGTTTCTGCAGCTGAGTTGAATACTTACAGCAGAGATGAAAAGGTCCATAAAGCTTAAAATATTTATTGCCTGGCCCTTCACAATTCCGCCACCCCATACTTTCCTGACAATGTAATATAGATTATGTGGGGAAAAAAAAAAATCTGCTTCTTTCAATTGCATTAGTAATTCTGCTGCAGAGAAATCAAGAAATACAAACGCCACTGAGTAAATAAATATCTGCTAGGAATATATAGTCTCACCATTGCCAGTTACTCATGGAAATGGTGATGGGCTGGCAACAGAACACCCGGGCAGGCAAAATTGACATTAATTCAACCACGCTCGACACTGCACCCTGTCTATAAAAATGATCGTTTTCCTTATTTGCTATTGTCATTATGAAGACGAATTTGTCAAGACATGTTTTGCCAAGCAATAGCTCGGCTTGTGACTTTCAAGCCTCCTTTGGTGCATTTTGATTTATTTATTTATTTTGGGGTCCATGTGTCCGTGTGTGTGAGTGTACAACTTATGGGTGTCCGTTCTTCCGTCCTGTGGCATCTGGGGATCGAACTCAGCCTCACTCAGCCTCTTCAGGCTCGGCAGTAGGAACCACAGTGAGGAGGCACCAGCTTGATGCTTTTCATCTCAAAGAACTGGAATTTCTGCTGAGCAGGAACAGTAGTGAAGATGAGTGCACACTCCTCCACGGCCCGTGGCCCTCCAACTATCCCTTTTTTCCGGATTGGAGTCCTCCTTGTGCGATCTTCTGGGACCACGTGATGTCTACTCCCTCCCAAGCTGTTGCCCGCAGCCTTCCTGGCTGTTGCGTTTGCCCAGCTCCTCATTTCTCCTTGTCAACACAGTCGTGTTCCTCTGTGGCTCTGGAGGGCCAGCAGGAGCACATCCTGCCGTTCCCTGAAGAGTGATTCATGAATGAGAGGAATGGTCTCAAGGCCCTTCCTCCAGCCCCTTCCAACCTAGTCCTCACACGATGCTTCATAGGGCACTACTATAGTTTAATTTCAAATGTTTACTAATCTCGCTTTTCAGAGAGGGGTCCCCGGGGTTGGAGCATCACACTGAATACTCCTGTAATTCAGTAGCATTGCTTTGTTCTCAGAGTTTTTATTTGTGATCATCTCTTACAGTAAGAAAGACTAGCGACGCATTTTCAGAATGGGTTTTCCTTCAGTCCCAGCTTCATTTTGAAATTCGTGTTTACTGTGTTTATTGTGTTGCTTGTGTTTGCAAAATTCAAAGTTTGGGTATAATGTTTTGGAGAAAGTACTGATATCTATAGCACAGAAAGTTGAATATAGCTAATAATAAATGCAACATGTATCTTAAAATAATTAGCAGAGAGGAAACTGAGTACAGCCATCATAAAATTGATAAAAGTCTAAGGTGATGGATAAGCCAATTGCCCTGAGCTGAGTTCTACCCAGTATGAAATTAAAACATATTTAATGTGTCGATCAAAAATTTTTTAGATCTATAGAGAATAAAAGGTGGTAATAATAATAATAATAATAATAGCACCTACCTCTAACCCAAGAGGCAGAGGACTGTTGTAAATTTAATGTCTATAAAACAAGTTCCAGGCCAGCAGGGCTCCATAGGGAGATCTTGTTTCAAAAAAACCCAAAAACTAAATACTAAAAAGTAAAATAAAATAGTACTTAGATGATTCCTCCTAAAATTATTGTATTTAAACATGCACACAGCTCTTACTCTGTGCCAGGTACTATTCCAAGTAACTCACTAACTCATTTATTCTGAGAATTTAAGTTCTGTTGATGAAGACTACTCTGCAAGGGTGGACATGGCTCCTGAGGCATGGCTCTTACCCATGCCTGGCACAGGAGCTCAGTCCCAGTGACAGAAGCATTGCCATAGAGAATGGAGGCTGACTGAGAGATGGTGGGTAGGTCAGAGGCTTGGGCTGCAACGAACAATTGAATTTCAATCTGTTGCCCAATATTTTAACTTAGCTCCCGCCAGAGCGTGCTCCAGGGCCTGCTTCAGCTTTCCCTTGGACTCTGACTTTTAGTGTTGCTTTATCCTTGGCTATGAAAGAGTTAACACTTGGGAGCAAACTGTCTCAGATGAGTCCCTTGAGATTCTCCTGCCCCCAGTTCTCAGTAGAGCAGGCTTCTTGCCTGCCATCTTCCCGGTGTTCATTTTGGAAGGTTCTATAGTTGGGACACTCAGTCTGCTGTACTCCCCCAGCTCCCAGCTGTCTGTAGCTCTTTCTAAGACTTGCTATCCTGGAGATAGACACAGTGTGACTCAACTATTTCAAGCTGTATTTCTTAAATGAAACTCTCTGTTTATCTAAAAAAATATATTTAAAAACATGTTAAGGCAGTTAGAATGACAGATGATACTATGAAGATTCCCATACAGCTGTCTTTCTTGTATTCATGGCCTCTTTTGTATCCTACTTACAATTATAAATCTGCTTTAAAAAAAAAGAAAGAAGGAAGGAAGGAAGGAAGGAAGGAAGGAAAGAAAGAAAGAAAGAAAGAAAGAAAGAAAGAAAGAAAGACAGACAAAACTGATTAGCTACCTCAAACTTAGCAGGGTTTGTTTGTTTCATAATGACTGGAGCTTTTTTAGGCAAGGAAAAAAAAACTGAACTCATTGAGATGCAAATTTTGTTTTCTTTATGAGGTCAGGTAGAGAAATCAAAATCAAAGGACGTTTGTTTCTTTACATACATGTTCCAGAAATTGTTCTTTAGAAAGGCATTGCTATAGACTTTCTGGGTGATGGAGATTCAGAGGGAAGAGGCCAGGTCCCAGGACTGCCCATCACACCAACAGTCACAATGACCCTTGACACACATGGTTGGTAGAGGCCTTTGCCTCCAACGCCTCTCCACTGCATCTCATTTGAATGCCATTCCACCAGAGGCTGGCGACTGAGAAGCCCTTCTGAGCCCACCTGAGCCCAGAGAATGCAGTGAATGAACCCACGACCTCCGCTGTTTTGTGCTGACAAACAGCATCAACCAGAAAAGGATCACGTTGCTATATTGGGAGTGCAGAGGAAATAGGACATGTTAAACATGTATGTTTAACAGATAAGGGTTGGCGAGTGACAATGTCATGAGTGAAAGGAAGCCTAGTAGTTCCAGGCAAGGGCAAAGCACTGGCTACAATTAAAAAGGAAGAGGAAATATGGCGCCCGGGTAGATCCCCTTGCTAAATGCTCATGCACGCGGTGGCACTTTTGTCTGTCAGTGAGCATCTCTATGTGTGAAGTGCTGTGACAGCCACCAGGAATACAGGGTAGCCCATGCCTAGAAAGGTCTCAGAACAGTGTGGGGATAAAGGAGAGGGAGAGAACTAGACAGAGACCAGCATGTAATCACAAAGCTCTGAGTGCACGCTGCTGGGGAGCAGAGAGAAGTGCCAGCTCCCTGTGCAGAACACTGTGAGTCAATACATACAGAAGACAGTAGCGTCTTGGGCTACAAAGCGGGAAGGGGGGGTGCTTAGACTGGGCATAATCTGAAGACAGAGACGGCAGGGTTGGCTCATAGACAGATAGGGTAGGAGGTGCAAGAACAAGAAGCATCGGGATAACTTCCAGACTTTGACTTGAGAAATTTGAGAAATGGAAGTGTAACTTATTAATATGGAAACCACACTTACCAGAGCAGATGCAGGGCTGAACGAAAGCTGGAGTTAAGTTCCATATCCCTGTTAGATAGCTGTGAGGCTAGTGTAGGCACATATGGCTGCAGATATGAAATTAGAGGACAATATTTAAAATCATGAAGCTGAGTAAAGCCCCTTAAGAGAAATTTTGATTTAGAAGAACCAAAGAGAAGAAAGAAGAGAAAAAGAAAGATACAGAGAAGAGAAGCAAGAGAAGGGGAGGAACAACAGAAAGGGATGGGCAAAGGAAGAAGATGGGCAAAGGAAGGAGAGAGGCAAGGGAGGGGGAGTGGCAAAGGAAGGGGAGGAGCAAGGGTATGGGCGTGGCAAAGGAAAGGGAGGAGCAAGATAATGGGTATGGCAAAGGAAGGGGAGGGGCAAGAGAAGGAGATGAGATGAAGATGAGGAAGGGCAAGGAAGAGGAGGATGGGGAAGGGAAAAGACGGAAGAAGGAGAAAGAGGGGAAGCTGAGGATGAGGGATTAGAAGAAAAGGGATAAGGAAAAAAAGAACAAGTCTTAGTCCTGGATGGGGCAGACAAGATCCAGAGACTCCCAGCAAACATGTGAAGAGAAAAGTAAGAACTGTTAGGGTTCAGCATCGTGGAAACCACTAGCTTTTTTCTCTCTCAGAAGAACAGGATGGAGAGAGTTGGAAAATATAAGGTAACGATCACAAGTCCTGAAAAGATTCGCTTTAAGGGAAAGCAAGAGAAATGCAACAACAATAGATGAAGACGCAAAGAGGGGCAAACAGAGGTTGTTTATGGTGGGACACGGTACTAAGTGTTTGCGTGGTCGTGGAAAGAATCCATTACAGACTGGGCATTTCATGATGCATGGAAGGAAGGGAAAACAGCCAAAACTGGTGAAGGAACATAGCAACCACTGCACAGCAGAGGTGCCGGCTGATAATAACAGGTGTGTGCCATCCATCCAATTAGCACAAAGATACAGAGAGAGATATAAGCAATACTACCACAAATGTATTGATAGTTGAAGCAGCAGACAGAAGTGACATTCTTTGTTGATTCTAATCTTATTATACTATACTATACTTACTGTACTAAAGAGCTGGTGCCCATGTGTTCAATGCTTACTGTGATCAGTGACTTTTTTAAGTAGGAAAGATGCATGCTTTTCTCAATCATAAATATACAAAGCTGTTGTTATTACTTCCTTTTCATAAGGAGTAAATCAAGGCATAAAAAGTTAGATGTCCCAACGCAGCTAGCACAGCCTGGATATAATTCCAGGAAATGTGACTCTCAGTCGAGGATCTGAAGGGGAAGAGTGTTCGATAGTTATCTAAGAGAGTAATCAAGGACGCACTGGGAAACCAGCAAGGGCTCAGTTGCTTTTCATAGGTATGGAGATAGAGGAAAATCAAGCCATATAGTTGCATGGCACTTACTAGCGTCGGTTAGCTCTCTGAGGCAGGCAGAGTGCACAGGGAAAGATGGAGTCTGGTGTGATTTGGCTAGATAAATACAAAAGAAAAGAGACTGAGGGTCTGGGCAGGGGAGTGATTATTAAGATGGCCTGCAGAATCTAGCTGGATCAAAAGTGACACTATGAAGGCATGGGCGCTATGGAGGATGATCAGACCCAGGGTTTGCACGGCCACTGTGGGTTGGATAATTTCAGAGCATTAGAGGAGAGCAATGCGAAGGCCTGAGATTACAGCCCGAATGGAATGAGATGGCAAAGGCATGTAATCACCTGCAAAGACAAGATGGGGTGTGAGTGTGGGCAGAGCAGAGGGCAGGACAAGATCACAGCAGAGAGAAAGGTAAGAGGGCAAGTGTTGAGATGCTGTAGGAGACAGGTGTGGTGTCCAGCACACAGACCTTCAAAGAGGAGTATGACTCCCGAGGTCGGAGGGAGAAGTCTCTGGGTGACTGTAATGTGGAGAACTGGCAAGTGCTTTAATCTTATGATAATCCAAAGATGGAAGTTCTCAAGACAAAGGGAGCCAGTAGTTTAGAGCCATCAGTAGAATACAGGGAAGCGGTGTTGTAGTTTGAAAGAGAAACGGCCATACACTCGCGCATTTGAACACTTGGCCCTGCTGCTGGCACTTTTTTTTTTTTTAAGATTATGAAACACTCAAGAAACAGAGCTCTGCTGAAGAAAGCAGGTCCTTACGGGTGGACCTTGAGGTTTCATAGCCCGGCCCCACATCCTGTTCACTCTGTTTCGTGACCGCTAATCCATGTGACAGTTGCCTTATGCTCATTCAGCTATCCCTTCTCCAAGATGCTGAACGGTATCCCTTTTAAACTGTGAGCCAGAATAAATGTTTCCTTCCTCAAGCTGTTTCTTGTTCAGTTTCTAATATGCTCAGCTGTCAGGTCCAAGGTCCTATATTCCCAAATTTCAAAGGGCAGAAGGGATGAGTGGCTATGTATGGTGCCTATGACCATACCAAAGTACAAAGTGGCCTCCAGACTCCCTTGGTACCACAAGTACTTGTTACACATTTCATAGTCCGTAATGGCATCCTAGCTTTTCTCATCCCTTCCACTACCTTAAACTTACCCATCTCAGTGGCTTCCTCTCCTGTGCTCTCCTCTCCTCTCCTCTCCTCTCCTCTCCTCTCCTCTCCTCTCCTCTCCTCTCCTCTCCTCCTCCTCCTCCTCTTCTTCTTTTCTCTCTCTCTTTTTCTCTCTCTCTCTCTCTCTCTCTCTCTCTCTCTCTCTCTCTCTCTCAGTTTTTCCTCCCCCATCTATTGATAGGTAGGAAGGTAGATAGATAGACAGAGGGTGTGTGTGGGTGTGTGTGGGTGTGTGTCTGTATCCCCCATCTCTTCCCTCCTGCTTCCCTATGGTCAGGTCCAGTCTGCTGGCCATGTTCAGTCTATTAATTTCTCCCTTTGCTTTGGACTCTTTCAGATCTGGCTAGCTATACTCTCCCACATATCTACAACAGAAACCTTCCCCTTAACTATAGCATGGAGTGGTATTGTCATGTCATCAGTTTATATACCAAGAAGAGAAGAGTTGTTATGGGAGAAGGTAAAAAGCTACTACCTTGTCTTAGTTACTTTTCTTATTGCTGTGATAAAATACCCTGAGAAAAACAACCTCAGGAAGAAAGGGTTTATTTTGCCTCACAATTAGATTACAGTGCAACATGGTGGGAAAATCACAGCAACAAGAGCTTGAGGTAGCTGGTCACATCATGTTCACAGTCAGGAAGCAGAGAGCAATGGATGCTTGTATTCAGCTTACTTTCTCTTTTTGATACAGTCTAGGATTCCAGCCTAGGGAATGGTGCTGCCCACAGTAGGCAGTTCTTCTCACCTCAAATAACATAGCAAGGTAATTCTGACAGGCATGCCCACAAGGCCGTCTCCCAGGTAATGCTAGTTTTCCTCAAGTTGACAGTTAAGATTAACTGTCACAGATAGATAGGCAGCAGGAGAAGCAGTGGCCTCAACAGGTTTTCATTAGAATAAAGAGGTAAAGGCAGTTGTTGGGGAAGAAGGAATGAAGGAATGGGGGACAGATGAACCCAAAGAATGCAGTGATAGGGGGGAATAAGAGATTGTGTTCAAATGAAGAAAATGTAGGCCCTTGAGGAGCTCAGTGTCCAGGTGAGGAAGCAATGAGAAGACAACCATCTAATCTAAGAAACAAGTGCTCACCAGGAACTGAATCTGTTCATACCACAATCATGGGCTTTCCTCTAAAACCATGAAGACTTAGTGCTTATTGTTAAAGCCACCTGGTCAATGACACATTTGATACAACATCCTGAACTGGCTGAGACATTCCACAACAAGGACTTCTAGCAGAAAACTGAATGGAAGTGGTAGGTGGATATTTTTGTCTTGCAGCAATTATAGGGGAGAGCGTACAGTCTCTTATGCACACACTGTCAGCCATAGAGATTTGGGTAGCTATTCTAAATCAAGTTCACAGTGTACCCCTTGATTTCTAGTTTTCTTGGGTTTTGGGGGGTTTTTTGTTGTTGTTGTTGTTTTAGTTTTGGTTGGGGGTTTTGTTTGTTTATTTGTCTGGTTGGTTGATTGGTTGAGCATAGGCGACTCCAAGCCCCCCTCTACAGTGACACACTTCCTCCAACAAGGCCACACCTCCTAAAAGTACCACTTTCTATTGGCCAAGCATTTAAACACATGAGTCTATGGGGGCCAAACCCATCTAAACCAGCCATGATTCGAAGTGTAAGTGCAGATCATGCAAGGAGGATTTGGATGGAAGATTACCCGGAGAGTGTGATGGTTGGAGCTGTGTGTGTTAACAAAAAAATAAAGGAGATCGTATCTGGGCAGTAATGAGAATACTGAAAGTGTCTCATTCTGCATTAAAATAGGGTAGTAAAAAAATTACCTTTTATGAAGGTGAAAAAGAAACCAAGTTCATAATTTGCTTTTCGACCTTCGCTCCTGACCCAGAGCTTCTTTCATCACGTCTTTAAGGCAAGTGTCCCTTCTTATTGGTTTGCTGAGTAACCCTGAGCAATCCCAGTGTCACTCAACGTCAGTCCTAAATCCATACATCGGATTCTGACACCTCAGTCTAACCAATGGGTCACAGCTCACAGTGTTTCCTCCCTCTCTGAGCTGTTGTTAAAATCATGTATGAAGAACTCAGAACATGTAGAGGGGTCTGTGCCCTTTATTTTCTTTAAGTCAGGCCTCCCTTAAAATGTCTGGAAACTCTCATGAATTCCTGCCTGGCTGGACCATTAACTCGGAATATATTTTTGCTTCTCTGGTAGAAGTGAAAGAAAAATTATTACCACTATGTCCCGAAATTAAGCTGACAATGACTCCCCCTGGAACGTAAGACTAAAGACAAAAATCAATTCAAGTCACCAGATTTTTGTTTATGTTTTGTCACAGACATACCAATGGGTCTACAGGGAGGCATGTTTGTGGGTAGGGACTGCTGGGGTCATCTGGGGGCACCTCCTGGTGTGTGGGCAGCAGAGAATCATTTGCTGGGAGTGGAAAACAACTTGTTCCTTAGAGTGTATTTCCATTACATAAAGAAGTGAGGCACGGTGGTGATAAATAAAGTGACCGTGGAGAAGTGTGCAGCGTGAGATGAAAAGCTGTACTGAACTCAGACGCTGCTCCAGCCACGAGGCTGCTCTGAGTCACTGGCCCAGAAAAGAGGCTGTGTTCCTATAGCTTTATTTATCATTGTCCCCCATCTTTGATCTGTTCTGGAAAGACCAAATCACTCATTTAAAATTCCTTGCCACACTAGATATTGATTTTAAAATATCAAGATTTAATAAGGTGGCATCAAAAGTTTAAAAAGTGTCTTACTAGGTCACCCACCCGGGGTATTTGCCTTCTGTCTCATTGATTATGATAAACAGGGGGAGGGAAGAAAGAGGATCGGAGTAAGGAGAGAGTTCCCAAAAGGACATTGGAACCAGAAAAGCATGTGTTATATAATTCCACATATATTAAACAAAAATGGGCAGGAGGGCCCTGTAGGGTTGGAGTTTATTTTCTGGGGTAGAGTGACTTGTAGTGGATGGGAGTGGGCCTCCTGTGTGCTAGTGACATTCTGTCCTGTGCCTTCAGTGACGATAGCAAGTATAGGTGCCTCAGTAGAGAGCTATGAAGCAGCACACTTAAGGTGTGTGACTGTGTGTGTGTGTGTGTGTGTGTGTGTGTGATGTATATAATGTATGTGTATGTGTGTATATACATATATATACATGTATATATATGTGTGTACATGTATATGTCATACCTCAGTAAGACCTTTAAAATAAGGGAAAATGCCATCCCATGTGCAAATAGCTATATGCAAATATTGAGAGGAATGACATCATTTAATGAGTACTCCCCATGTGACAGGTGCTATCCTGAGTGCTGATGAGATAAATTAGCTCGCTTTTTATTCTCAAAACAACTCTACAAGACAAATGCTAACAGGCTTTTGAAGACAAAGATACAGAAACCAAAGAATACATCTGAGTCAGGATTTGAATGCAGGTTCTCTGTCTCCTAAACCTGTGTTCTTACCAGCTACATCGTGAGTCGCTAAAGAGAGAGGAGGGAATCAGAGCTGGGAATTTCCCATCTTGCCCAGGGTCTCACTGTGTGTCTGCAAAATGTCCTTCCCAATTCGACTTCCTCTTTATGGCAGGCCTTACTTAACATGACCAGCTAGCACTATTTACCCTTGTATGGAACTGAACCACATGTCTTGGGGTATTTAACATTCCTTGCCCTGACCATTCATGCCACCAAGATAATTTAGCGATTGTCACAATTTACTAAAATACCACAGACTGAAAAAATAATTCAGCAGTTGAACATAGGCCTAGCATAACAAGGTTTGGGGTTTGGTCCTCAGGGTCACAAAAAGGAAGTTACAAAATATTTTCAGTCCATCTATAAACAGCAACATGCTGCTCCAAATGGATGGTCCCTACCCAGGGCATTAAAGTCCCCGAACTAAATAATCTGCCATCCTCACCCTCTAAAGCCAGCACTTTTCTCTCTCCTGCTCTGATTCTTCAGTCTTCTCCTGGAAGCTCCAGAGGCAAATACTGTGAAGAGCGGGTGCAGCCAGCTAAAATGGCGCCTGCAGAGTTTTGATCACCATTTCTTGGCGGTTTGCGCACCACCCTCCTTTCCCTGACAGAGCCACATCCGTAGAACTACTGTGCAGACTCACTGCCATGCAGAATTGGGCCATTTGACATGCACCAATGAGGCATGCCCACGTGGCAGGTTCTAAATGGGACAGGCATGGGGATAAAAGGACTGCCGTTAAGGGGATCAGGGGCTTCCAGAGAGAAGATTGTAAAAGGTTCCTGAATAAACTGCATTGAGAAGAACTCTGAGTTGCGTCGTTCCTGTCTGCTGGTCGGATACAGAAGCGACAAAATACCAATTAGCTGTTTGTTGAACCATTTCCTCTTCCTGGTTGTGTTCTATACTGTATTTTCCTGTCTCCCTCAGCTGTCATCCTGTGGCTGAACTGTGGCCAAAATGTCTGAGAGAAGGGTTACCTGTGCCTGCCTATGAGCCCCCAGGCCTTCTCCCCACTTTCTCCTCTAGTGATACCGAAATGGTCTGCTCTTCATCAAAGCAGGACCCATCCTCACTCCACTGATGACTGAACTCTTAACAAGAAATAGCAACAAGCACATCAAGTCACTACAAATCCAGGGGTATCTGTGACAGCAACTAGCTTAGCCCTGATACATCTTAGAAACTGCTGTTGACCTATGAAGATGTTGAGACTTACTGTCTCTCAAATTTCTAGCTAAAGCTCCAAAGCTTAAAGCAATAAGTAATATGTCTCTGTGTTCCAAAACGGAACATCAAGCATCAACTTTTAGAATGTTCTAGACAGCACCAAATTGGCCTTGAGAAACCTAACCCACCATCCCTATCAGCCATGTAATCTTTAAAGGTAATTTAAAGAGAATGAGGCAGGAGAGGCCCACCTGGGATACAGACCAGTGTATTCACAGACACATCGAGGTACCAGAAGATGTTTCCATTAAAGGAAATGAGTGAGGGGTACATCAGAAGCCTGTGGTTTTGTAACTTTTATATAAAATAAAATGTTACTTTTAAAATGTTTTTTATGGGAAGTTCATACTTTCTGTAAGTTCCTGAGACAACTTTCTTGTTCTGCTTTTTGCCCATAATCTCCTGTCCTTTTACCAGTCTCTCCCTCCCTCCCTAGCCTTATGTGCATGTGCGTTTGTGTGTGTGTGTGTGTGTGGTGTGTGTGTTTGTGTGTGTGTGTGTTCGTGCGCGCACACACACACACACACACACACACGGTGCTAGGATGGAAACAGAGAGACAGAGACAGGCTAATAAAAGTGAAGTAATGAATTTAAGATGGAAGGGACACAGGAGGAACTGGTGGATGAAGAGGAACGGGTAGGGAAAATATAAACACTGTGTGCTTGTGTATGAAATTCTTAAAAAGTTAAAAGATTAAAAACAAAACATGTTTTATCTTAATGTTAAGAAAATATCAAGTTGTTTCTTTTTTTTTTTTTTCTGAGCCTTCCAAATGGATCAGGTGATAATGGTCATATGAGCTCATTAGACAGCTATATTGGGAGGAATGAAATTGTCAGCTCAGTGGTTGGGCTGGAGAGGGTGGGTAGATGGGGAAATACCCTCATAAAGGGAAAGGGGAGGAGGGAGAGGGCGGATGTGGGGTGGGAGGCTTTGTGGAGGGGTAACCGGGAAGTGGGATATCATTTGAGATGTAAAAGAATGGAATAATTAAAGAAAAAGAAGTTGTCTGCTCAAGGCTTAAGTCCTTCCAGCTCCAACAGAGGTCTTCCAGAGAGTCCCACGGCTGTGCTCAAACATAATCAGATGGGGATGCTGGCAGGATCTTACCGGACTATGATCACTTCAAGCCCTCTGCAGGATTCACTGGGTCTGGAATTTTGGTTACCACTGTCTCTGAAGAGATAAGAAGCTCTGAAACCCTTATGCCTGGTTCTGGGTTCATTTGCTTTTGACAGAAGGAAGCATTTTGACAGATGGCTGTGCACTGCAGAGTGACATTAACAAATTCAGCAGGACTGAGAATGGAGCTGTGGCTTTACCTCCTGTGTCTGGGTGTGCTCCCTTACCTGCCTTAGTCCTTGCACAGCGGGATGTGTTACATCTCTTTCTTTCTTCCTGATAAAGAACGTACAGCTCAAACATAAGGCAACTTTCTCAAAATCTCGTGGCCAGGACCCTCCCTGCCTCATCTCTCGAGAGCATGGTCCGGAGACCTGAACACTGTGCCGCTGGCAGGGACTTTCTCCCGGTGTGATTGCTTTTCACAATGTGAAGACTCAACATGCATGACGAGCTAACTCAAAGATCTGTAGTAAGCCAAGGAGAAGAACACTGGTGCTGGGATGTGATCGTGATGGATCCTGAGAACATGACGAGCCACTGGATCCACTTGAGCTGCGTTAATTCGTATGAATAATACAACACGTCAGGGTAGAAGAAACATCAAACAATGTCGTTCATCCGTTCTAACGCAATAAGCCTGAAGAGACCTAACTCTACAGTCTTACTTTATGCAATAATAATACATTCCTTATTGTATAAGCATGAGCACACAAAGCTGAAGAAGATTTGCCTTTACTAACATTTCTGTAGTAGAGCTATCTCCTCCCATGACCATCATCAGAGTTGTGGTGACCTGCAGAATACCCTGGTCCATAGTCATGGCCACAGTGGACAATAGTGATAGCTCCATTTGTGGTAACAGAGTTGGTAAAGGTGGAGGCAGGTTTCAGAACCTCACCTGAGATACAGGAAACAATCTCTCATCACCACGAGGCTGCACATTCCAGCTGATTTGAAAGGAAGAGACAGAATATTGACTAGGGTTGGGACTCTTTTTGTGACTTGTCACCCATGCTACAGTGGGACTTTTCAAGGACGCTGCTGCCCATAAGTCACTCATGCTCCTATAAGTAACCCCTCCCACAGGCTTCTGTAAGTAATTAACCCCTTCCATAGGCCCCCTGTAAGTAACCTCAGTACACTCATTGGTTCACCAAGCCAGACATAGGTAGAATCCTTTCTTTGGTCTATAGGTACTCCGTGGGGTGAATGAGATTTCTTTGTGCATCCTCAGGTAAAGTCACTGAACAACAACAACAACAACAAAAATACATACAGTGTGCTGAGCTTTCATGAAATGGGAGGGCTGTTCATTACCTCCTACAACTAGGAAGTAAAGATGCACAATTAGGAAGTGAAGATTCCTAAGGACAAAAACTCAAAGAGGGTGAGAAAGAGGAAACTTGGGGTCGTTTCAGGTTCCTCTGGATCCTTAGCACATCCTGGTGACAGGCAGATAAGGAAACCGGAGCTCAGACTGGTGACAGAACAGCTCCAGGCTGCACTGTGTGCAAACAGTTGGCTGAGTATACTAGAGAGACAGGGAAGTTGCAGTTCCCTGTTTGTTGACACTGGGGAATTTATTTTACCATGTGAGCTTCAGTTCAACCTAATACATACTTTATATTAGTGTGATTTTATCTACATCTGCAGATGATGCAATAAAAATTGCTTAAACAATAAGGACACATTATTATTTCATAAAGTAAGACTGTCAGGTGTCTTCAGGCTTATTGAGTTAAAAGATCAATAACATCACCAGAGATCAGGTTGTTTCCAGTTTTCTGCTGTCCTATCCTCAGAACACCAGCTTAGTCCTACAGTCCACCGGCCCTAATAGTCCCAAGAGAGATGTGACAGGAAGATGCCTATGGAACAAAGAGAGAAGGAAGGAAGACGCCAGGTCCAAAGGAAATTCCATTCCCCCAAGTTCTGCCAGTTAGACAATTCTCAGGAGCATGTAAAGCTGGTTTCCCTCTACCAAAACTGCCATGTTCCCTTATCACTGGCATGCTGAAGAAACAGATGGCTATCAGTGCTGGCTACTAGTGTACCAAGGCACATGCTGACCTCTAGTGTCCCTCAGCATCACAAATGCCTGTCATACACCTCAGAGTCCATGCTGACTTCCTGGCACCCTAAACTTTTCCAGCTCAGGAGTTTCCTCCCTGCAGCTACTCATTTCTCCTTATAACCCTATTTCTGTGCTCTCTCTCTCTCTCTCTCGCTCTCTCTCTCGCTCTCTCTCTCTCTCTCTCTCTCTCTCTCTCTCTCTCTCTCCCCACTCTGCCTTTCTCTCATCTCTCATGGCCAAGTCCATTCTGCTGGCCATGCTCAGTCTACTTTCTCTGCTCTGGACTCTTCCAGACCCCTCTGTCTGCTCTCCCCCTCATATCTACAACAAAAACCTTCTTTCTGTTCAGCCATACTCTAGAGTGGTCATTTCATCAATTTATATATCTGTTGCCAAAACCCTCAGTTTATACAGAACAAAGCGGGGAGGGAGGGAAGAAGAAAGGAAGGAAAGGAGGAAGAGAAAAAGGGAAGGAGGGAGGAGGATAGAGTCGAGAAAGTACATTTAGATAGGACTGTTCATGCCTGTCCCGCCTGTAAGAGTTATTGTCAAGAGCATCATAACTCATGGCTAACCTGGGCTATGTGGCAAGACACAATCAAGTTATACAAATCCTAGGTGAGAGTCCAGAGGAATCACATCAGCATACATTAGAGACACCTGCACATAAATGTTTATTGTAGAAGCCTTCATAAAAGCCACGTTATGAAATCAGCCCTTGTGTCCACCAACAGACACACAGATAAAATAAACTTGGCTATAAATACAATGGGGTGACTTTCAGCTGTAGAATGAAGAAAAACATGTTATTTACCATAAACTAAATGGGACTGTAAATTGTGTTAAGCTAGGAACAGAAGACACATATCAAACATTTTAGACCTTAATTTCCAGGGACTATTGATTCTGTGAAGGGAAAGCCATTAATAAGAACTGGAAAATGGAGTCTATCCCTAACTGCCAGCAGCAGGACGCTGTAACCTGACACTGGAGAACCACAGTGACACTGGGTGACTCAAGATTCGCAGTGTTTCTCAAAACAGGTTCTTAAAGGTAATGACACAAGTTTTTCATTTGAGATTTTAATTCTCCTTTTGCCTCTAATTTTAATCAATGATGTAACTGTCAAAAAGAAACAGTCTTTCTCTTTAATACAGAAAGCATCAGAGTGCTTCTGTTTGCGACCAAGTTAGCAAGCACACAGTAAGCCGAGCTCAGATGCGCTCATGACTCAAACCCTTCCTCAGCTGAACACCACTAGCTAATCACCATACAGTGTTGATCATAATCGTTTTAAGTTGTTTTTCTTCTTAGTCATAGATTGTGGCATTTGTGCCCCCATGCTGGTGGTGACAAACACAAAGAATGAGGACGGCTCATTGTAGAACACTAGAGGGTTAATGAGGAGCACAAAGTAATCAGCGTTCCAAGTGGTGGCCTCAGAATGACCCACATGCATGGTGGGTATGCAGCAGAGTCACCAGAATGTTTATTTTTAAATGTAACTGTCTCTGGCACTACAAGAAGTGGCTATTTAAAAAAAAAAAAAAAAGCTAACTGCTCTAGCTAGGCTCTGGTAGAGTGCTCCCCATACGTAAGACCCTGGGTTCTATCTGAAGGGTGGATAGACAACAGAGCAACAGATAGATAAGAAAAAGAAAGAAAGAAAGAAAGAAAGAAAGAAAGAAAGAAAGAAAGAAAGAGAGAGATGATTGATTGATAGATAGATAGATAGATGATAGATAGATAATAGATAGATGATAGACAGATAGAAGATAGATAGATAGATAGATAGATGATAGATGAATAGATGATCAACTTGGCTTTTTTGTTCATTGGTCTATCTATACTTCACACACACACTGTGCAGAGAGCTGTAATGGTTTTAAAATTCAGAAGATAGTTCTTGATTTTATATGTGATTGTGAAAGTAGTTTAAGCCAGAAAGGAAACAGCACACTGAGCAGAAAATGTCACTATGTTAAAATTTCATTCTCCCTTTTGTGTGAATAAAGGAACTCAAACCTTTGAATAGTCTTAACCAAGAACCCAGTTTATAGCTTTCAACCCTAGATGTTCAAAGACTCTCCTGGGAGCCTAGTCCTTCCTGAAAACCCTAATTCAGTTCCTCTAGGGTGAGGTCTGGGAAGAACATTTATGTCTCATCCAAGGTGATTGTAGTGTACCCACTCTACCTAAGCAACTGCCCCTTCCTTTGACAGTATGATTATATAAGAGAGAGAGAGAGAGAGAGAGAGAGAGAGAGAGAGAGAGAGAGAGAGGAAAAACAAAGACTTATTTAAATCCAAGTTTATCCTGAGAGTATTTAGGAGAAAAGACCATGGGGATCCATCAAGAGTTGCATTTGAACTCCAGCCCCTCCTGTCTGTAACATCAACACAGAGGTCTCTCCTGTAACGCCAGAGCATTGAGCCCCTCCACCTCTCCTGCCCTGTTCATTACTAGATAATATCATGAATCTTTCATCCATATCTCATGATAGTGCAACAGTCAGAAAAACAGCATGGCATTGTGATCAAAGCAAATCAGCAGGGAAGGGTGGCTGGCGGGCAGATGGTGGTCTTGGCTATGAGTATAAAGAACAGGTATAAGGTCCAGGGATAGAGAAGACCCAGGCCACACACAGTAGGGAAAGGTTCTGTGAGCTACCTTTTCCCAGGCTCTCGTCTTGAAGGATCAGTAACAGTTGGTGCGCCATTTTCTGCAGGAGGTCCCCCCAAGCACAAACACAGCCTTATTCAAGGCCAAGGAGCAAAGTACTCCATTGGGTACAGGTTGATCCTTTCTTTAAACAGAAAGGGTGGAGTGGGTTGGGGTGGGTTGGGTTTCATTTGCTTTGGTTTCGTTTGGGGCCATCTCAAAATAATCTTTGCTCTAGACAGACTATTGAAGATTTGTTGAATCCCTTGCCTGTCCATTGACACATGGCTGCTCTGAAAGTCCCTCAAGGTGGAGAGAACAGTTCCAGCTTCTTAAGCTCAAGTCAGAAATGTCTGTCCTTCACTGACTTGGTCACAGGTTTCAGGAGACAATAACAACATGTATGTATGGGCTGGTTCCGTGATTTTGTTTTCTTCTGTAAATTGGCTGAACACTCTCTTAAGTGCTTTGCGTATAATTCGTCTCCCACACCCGAAGGCTGCCTGACAGTCATAGATGATCTGTGAGGTTTCTGACTCGCTGCAGAGGCCCTGCCTGATACAGTTGCAGACCCCAGGGCTGTGTTTCTTCCTACTCATTCTCAAAACTGGTCAAGTGGGGGGGGGGGGGAACCTTGGGAGCCCAGTCTGCTTGTAAAGTCTCTGTGTTAAGTAGAAGCTGGGCCCAGTATTGCATCTTGTAATCCTAGCGCTAGGGAGGTGAAGACGGGGGATCCCCTGAGCTCACTGGCCAGCTGGTCATTCAAGTAAGTGAGCTCCAGGTTCAGGGAGAGACCCCGCAAATAAAGTGGAGGCCAATAGAAGAAGACACCTGAAATCAAGCTCCGGCCTGTCTCCACATGCACTTTAGAAAAGTAATTAGGTTCCATCCAAGCAGGCCTATGACAACCATCTAATAAATATTACCTACACTTCTTATTAGTACAGCTGCTTCCTGAGGAGTCTTTAGAGTTTGTGGATTGTGTCATGTCAGACAGTTTGAGTCTTCCTTTACTTGTCTCCTCAGCATCTACTATGATTCCGGGACCATGTCCAGTGCCATTCAGCCTGGACAATTAAGTATCCACCATGTACCAAATGCTGCTCTGAGCACTGGGACTCTGTGACAACTAAACCTCTAATTCTTGTTGAAGATCTTAGGGCTCAGTAAGGCTCCTTCCAGATCTATAGAAAGAAGGAAAGGAAAGAAGTACCACTCACCAAAATCCACCTGTGGCAGAAAAGATTTATTCCAGCTTACAAGTCTCAAGTCAAACTCCCATCACTGAGGGAAGTCAGGGCAGGAAACTGTAGGCAGGAGCTGATGCAGAGGCCATGGGGGAGTGCTGCTTACTGGCTTGCTCATTCATCCTGGCTTGCTCAGTTTTCTTGTACTTGCCGGGACCACCTACCCACAATAGGCTGGGCCTTCCCATATCAATAATCAATGAAAAAAAGAGACTCAGAGACTCTGACAGTGAGTACAAGACCCGAACAGGTTCAAACCAGACAAAATTACAGCACTGAGAAGTAGGCCCAGAGTTTCACCTCTAACCAAGAAGCTGTTTGCACAGGAGTGTCACTTTGTGTGTAGACTGTCACTGGGTGTACAGACTGACCGTTCTCCAGAGCAGCTCTATGCCCAGGAGCAATTAGTTGGCAAACACAAAACACACTCATGATTTTCTCTGCGATTTTTTTTGTTTTGTATTTTTTTCTTTTTGTTTGTTTTCTTTGATTTTGGGGGTTCTGTTGTTGAGAGACAGAGAAAGAGAGGAAGGGGAGAGAGAGAGATTGAGAATGAAATTCAGTAGGTGGGGAAGAGGGGCGATCTGGGAGGATTCGGGGAGAGGAAGAAATATGATCAAGATACATGAAAAACTTCATTAAAAAGAGAATTTTTTAAAAAAATTATATGTCCATTGGTATTTGCCTGTATGTATGTCCGTGTAAGGGTGTCAGATCCCCTGGAACTGCATTTACAGACAGGTATAAGCTGCCATGTGGGTGCTGGGAATCGAACCTGGGTCCTCTGGAAGAACAGTCTTAATCACTGAGCCATCTCTCCAGCCCCTGATAATTAATTTTTTAAAATGAGAAAATTAATGAGGATATTTTCTCAATTAAGATTCCTTATTCCAATTGGAGGGGAAAAACCTAGATGTCTGTCAACAGATGAATGGATACAGAAGTGTGATAAATTTATACAATGGAATATTTCAGCCATAAAAATAAAATCTTGAAATTTGTGGGTGAATGGATAGAACTAGAAAAAAAATAATCTTGAGTAAAGAAACCCAGACCCAGAAAGACAAACATGGTGCATATATTTACCTGTATGTGGATAAGTCACTGATAATCGAGCTACAATCCATATACCCAGAGGTTAAGTAAAGAGTAAGGGGCTCAGGGGAGGGATGAGTCTCCCTGGCAGGGGAGCATGTGTGGTTACAGATGTATAAAATGTGGGAGCTAGAAAGGGAGGACCTAACTGGGAGTGGGAGAGAAGAGGGGAGACTAGAGAAGGAATATGGGGAGGGACAGCTAAAATCAAGGGCCATTTGAGGGGCCATATGGAAACTTAATACAAGTGTCCTATCATGTACATATATGAAGATGATTTAAATGAAATCAACAAATAACAGGAAGGACAGAGCCCTAACTGGGCATCTCTTGTTGCTAAATGAAGCCAATACCATGAGAAATGGGCTACCTGTAATGGACCTATTGGCCAAGGAGTCCCGTGAGAACCCCCAAAAGTCCTAGGCCATTGTCAAGACTGTTGGAGGTTCTCTGTAAACATACAGTAAGGCGCTGTTGCTGAAGACGGCACCTACACAACTCGTTAAACATGGAGATGTTGAACTGGTGTCTACCTAGAACTTTCAGTCCTACAGACTGGTGTTCATGGTACTGGAAGGTACTTTGCATGCTTCTAAAGGAGAAGTGTAAACCCCAAGCCAGCTACAAATAGTTTGATCTACAAGAATGACCAGCCTGTCGGATTTCTGAGTTCTACAGAACTCAGAATCCTGGTCTACAGAGTGGGTTCCAGGACATCCAGGACAACACAGAGAAACCCTGTCTCGAAAAACCAAAAAAAAACAAAAAACAAAAAACAAAACAAAAAAAAAAAAAAAAAAAAAACCATGACCTGCCTGCAAGACACACCAATGCAATAGTGGCACAAAACTTATGGGAGTAACCAACCAATGGCCCACTCCATGAGATGGAACCCATACCCAACTGCATGGATAGCCAAGAACCCGAGACTAGATATCCCAAGGACCTAGGGGGAAACCAAGTACTACTGCTCTGCTAGAGGAGTGTAGCAATAAAATGCTTCCCTAGAACACTCCGCTATACTAGATCAGTGCCTTGCTGAGCCATCACCAGAGGGGATTCCTCCTGCTGCAGATGAGAACAAATACATAGACCCACAGCCAAACAATATGCAGAGGGCAAGAGACCTTGGAACACTCAGTCCTAATTTCTCCCCTCAGGGCTTAGGGAACTCTTCAGGAAAAGGAGGCAGAAGAATATAAGAGCTAGAGAGGTTGAGGGATGCCAAGGAATCAAGGCCTTCTAGACTCAACAGGGATGACACACATGAACTCGCAGAGACTGAGGCAGCAGACAGAGGGCCTGCATGGGTCTGTACACTGGGGTCCTAGAGCTGAAAGGAGAAGTGAATACACCCTCATCCCTAACTCGGAACCGAGTTCCAGGACAACCAAAGCTACACAGTGAAACCTTGACATGAAAATAAACAAATAATTAATTAATTAATTAATTAAAACTTTGTAAATTAAAATTCTAAAACTCGGTAAAAGTGACAGAATGTGGATTTCTTTTAGGAGGGGAAGCAGGTTGTGTAGGGACATATATCTGGTCAGCTAATTACTGTGACAATCTCAAAATCTGGGTCATGGTTGCAGCCCAAGGCAAGGATGCTCCGTGGTTTTCAGTGACCCAGGCACTGCACCTGTGTCTGTCATCCCTCACTGTCTTGCAGCTGTTGCCAGGCCTGGCTGGCAGTCTGGGAAAGGAGAGAGAATATGGAGAAGGCTTTTTCACCCACAGCTCTCTTAGCTAAGCATCGTTTCTACTCATCTTTAATAGCACCAGGACTACATCCAGTGCAAGAGGGTCAGAAAAACTAGGTACCAATTGTTTTCGAAGCAGTGGATTTGGGAAGCATTTAACAAGCTCCTGCCAAAGAGAGTTTGAATTGTTTTTAGTATAGCCAGAATAAAATGAATTCACGAGCCCATTTAAAAAAAAAAAAAAGAGGGAAGCCAGTTAAGCCTGTTACAAGAGGCAGACAAGGTATATGAGGCTGAAGCACATGGCTATGTGGAAAGATGTTCAAGACATCCCTTTAGCTATAGAGATGGCTCAGTGGTTAAGAGCACTGACTGTTCTTCCAGAGGTCCTGAGTTCAATTCCCAGCAACCACATGGTGGCTCACAACCATCTGTAATGGGATCCGATGCTCTCCTCTTGTGTATCTGAAGAGAGTGACAGTGCGTGCGTGCATGCAGCATAAATAATGATTTCGGTTCATTAGGAATCTCTGGTGGATTTAAATAAGTGGGAGGAGCCACTTCTTCACCAAGGAGCCCCCAGCACTACCTCTGTAAACCGTACATTACCAGTGGCCTCTAGTGCAGAATGTGGCTGTAGGTCGTCATCATCTGTCCCCTTATCCTCGTGGGTGGTAGAAGGTGACTATTTTCCTTTAAAGCTGCAGGCTATTTTGTTGTGAATTTTGTTTCAAGGCTCAAAGTTTAGTTCTAGGGATATAGAGAAGTTATGCAGACACTGGGCAGTCCTTGGTCAATAATGCACAGTGTGGAAGGGGCTTGCAGGACTTTCTGAGAGCAGGAGAGTGGGCAGGAGAGAGAACTTCCTGTAGACTATGGTTGCATGCCTATGAAAGAAGCCATAGTGGAGCCAGGACAAAAGGAAACCTGTATAAGGCTGGTTGGACTGGCAGACCAGGATGTTACCTGAGGATGAAGGAGTCCATCCATCATCACCCAAGCAATCAATAGAGTCTGCCCACCAACTCCTCCCTCATCACGCTCTCCCTTTTGTCCTCATGGCCGTTGTCAGGGTTATATCTTCAACACTTCCCACTTCCCTGCTTGGCTCTCCATCTCATTCTTGCCTTCTTGCCTTCAGTTACCTCTGAAAACCACTCACCAAAACCTTGGGACACAAACGAGTCTGTAGTAATCAATCTAAAGTCAAGAAAATGCCCCGCACACATGTTCACTGGTTGAGCCAATGGAAGCAATTCTGCAAGTGAAGTTCCCCATCCCCAGGTGTGTCAAGCTGACCACAGAATCTAACTGTGACACCCACAGACACAATATGATGTAGACAGTTCCTCACTAGGGCTCTCTTATAGAGTGATCCTATGTTGTGTCCAATTAAAACTAGCCGTCAGCCGGGCAGTGGTGGCGCATGCCTTTAATCCCAGCACTTGGGAGGCAGAGGCAGGCGGATTTCTGAGTTCAAGGCCAGCCTGGTCTACAAAGTGAGTTCCAGGACAGCCAGGGCTATACAGAGAAACCCTGTCTTGAAAAAACCAAAATAAATAAATAAATAAATAAATAAATAAAATTTAAAATTAATAAAAAAAAATAAAACTAGCCATCAGTAGACAATTGTGTGAAGGTTTTGTGTGAGCATAACCTTTCATTCCCCAAGAATAAAATGTCCAGGGGTGCCAATACTGGGTCACATGTCTAACCATGTCTTTAGTTTTGGCAAACTCACCTTTCCAAAGCAGCTGTCCTAAATTTCCAGAAGTGATGTCGGAGCGGTTGTTTTTCGTCCTTTCCAGGATTTAGTGTTGTCTCTAATTTTTTGTGCGATCACTCTTAAAAGTATGCAGTGCCATTTCCCAGTTCCTGGGTTTGATTTGTGCTTCCTAAATGGCCATTTGTGTTGAGTGTTCTCACACAGGTGCTCCATACATGTACCACAGAGATCTGCTGCTCAGATGAGATAGTGACCTTTCCCCAAGCTCTGCCAGGTTTTCTGAGCCTTAGGCTGATGGTGGGGGTTAGGCACCAAATGAATGCACAGAGGCTGCCACACGCTAGAGGGTTAATTGTCCCTTTCCTGCCATCGTTAGCCCTCCCCACTTGGAAAACAATGTCTACTACTCAAGACTGATTGGCAACCTGATTGACAGGTGGGTTGGTGCCTGAGGTTGTTAATTCTAGCTGGAAAATGGCTGTAATTTTAGGCTCAGAACATTCTGATTTACACAGCTAAAAAAAAAAAATCTGTTTCTTGTTTTCATTTTAAGCTTCATTTATGTAAGGAGGCAGCTGATGGGTGTTACACTGTCGAGCAGACAAGCTACTGTTTACTGAAAAAAAAAAAGCCTGCGAGACATTGAACGAGGCAGAGTCCAAGATTATTTCATGCATTCTGTCACTGTGAGAACTAAAGATGGAGCCATTACTTTAATGGCACCAAAGGGTAAGCCTCCTTTGGCTGCAACCTCAAAGTATCCGGCTTTCATGCTGTTCTTCTCTCGCAAAGTTCTGCACACCCAGCTAATAAATGGTTTCTGCAAAACCTTTGTTGAAGTGGGAAAACCACAGGCTTTGCAGAATTGCTGTCTAGGGCTAGAGACTTAAACTAGGATGGGGCTCAGAGGCCCCCTAGAGTCTGCTACGAACAGCAGACACAGGACTTCATTAACACAACACACAGGGATGGGCTCTGGGTTCTGGACTGAAGGGGGTTTTCTCTTGGCAGCTTTATGCTTCAGTGTCTTTCAAGTTATCTGCAATTACTTTTATAATTTTATATTTATATCTTATGTAATACGATATTTGGGGTTGTTTGTTAATCCTGCTCATTTTGCTCAATTTACTAGGAAATAATGTGGTTCAAAAAACAAAACAACAACAACAACAAAAAAAACTGCTTCCCTTTTTAATGACTAGAGGTTGACACATAAGCACCCAAAGCTAATACTCCTGGCATTTGGGAATAGGAAATATAGAACTTTTCTAAAAAGAAAGGAATCTGATTTTCTAATGAAATGTTTTTGAATGTCCTCCCAAAGTTACAAACTCCAGGCATTTTCTGAGAATTGGGTTGCTTCAAGTCTTCTGTTTTGTTTTGCTTTTCCTTGTGGTTAAAAAGTAAAACCTGAGAGTATTAGTTTCTTGTCTCGTTGTCATGATTAAGACACCCTGACAGATGTAATTTAACAGAGAAAAGTTTGGGTTTTGCTTTGCTCTGGTTTGTTTGTTTGTTTTTGGCTCGTGGTTCAAGGGTACTTACTACCCATTGTTGGGAGCCAACTCCTAGCAGAAAGCAGCTATCATCTTTGCAGCCATCTCGGGCCATATACCCTGACATGAGACTTGTTTTTCAACAGCCTACAACAGCTGAGCACACTCTGATAAACATCTTGTTTATCCCACATATCTTGTTTTGCTGTTTAGTGCCTCCAGCTGCAAGGCAGTACTCGGTATCCACACCTACCTAAGGTGCACGTGGTATCCATGCCTACAAGGCACATGGAAAAGCATATAAATACCCCAGATTTTCTTTCAATAAACGAGACTTGATCAGAACCTCTGTCTTGTCTCCATTCTTCGAGTCTCTTCCCCTCCATCCCCACTCTCTCTCTTGCTAGACCCTGACCCGAGGACCGGAGCAGCAGCTCGGGCCGGGACACAGGTGCCTCCAAGCCAGGCAGTGTGGGCCTCAACAACCCACAATGGCAGGGACGTCTTAGCAGCAGAAACTTGAGGGAGCTGATAACGCAGCTTCCCAGTCAGGAAGCAGAGAGAGATGAAGGCTAACACTCATCTCACGCTCTCATCTCTGTGAAGTCCAGGACCTCAGCCCATGAAATGGTGCCACTCACAATTAGGTTGGGCCTACCCACCTCACAGTGAACCTAATCAAGAAAATTCGCCACAGGCTCCTTTCCTAATAATTCTGGGTCCTTTCAGGTTGAAAGTCGGTGTAAGCCATCATACCAGGCAAGCCACAGTGCCCAGGGAATGTTGGCTTCCAGCAAAGCAGATGTTCCCTGGGAGAGCAGGGACAGGATATCAAGTCTGTAGGGAAGAAGGCATGGACAGAGGTGTCTTATCAGGAATTCCATTCAAGCAGCAAACAAACGTAAATTCCATTAATGGTGGTTACAGGGTTTAAAGTAAATTTTGTCTTGAGAAGATATGGCTCTGTTCACAATTGCCAAGTGTTAGAAACAACCAATGGACAGAGATGACATGAATAACAGAACATACTGGTACTCCATCACACTGACATCATAGCTGAACCTACAGACAATATAAGTGAAAGAAGCCAACCACAGAGGGTCATGGGCTATGTGAGTCTATGTATGTGAAATTTTCAGAATAGACAAATCTACTGAGAGAGAAAGGAGACTCATTGTGTCAGGGGAAAGAGGGGAGAAGAGGGAACAGTTGCGCCATGACTGTAGGGACTCCTGTGGGCCTGAGGGAAATCCATCAGAACTAGAGAGATGGTGCTTACACAGCCTTGGGGACATCCTCAAGGCCATTGGAAAGGGTTGTGTTGATGTGAAGCAGATTTGTTTTATCTTGTATTTAACAAAATAGAATTACCTGCAGCTGTTCTGGAATGAAAAAGCAAAGAGTTTTCTTTTTCTGAAAAAAATAAATAAATAAAAAAGCTGTGTGACAAAGCAGCCAGTAAAGGAAAATACCTCCCACAAAGTAGAAATTCGTAATAAGAAAGGCAATAGGTTGAATTGTGTAACCCAAAATATCCATGTTCTAGACTTGATGCTCAAAGTGACTATTTCGAGACACAGCTTTTGGGGAGACAGATAATCAGGGTTAGACAGAAGTGATGGGGTTGTGTCCCTATAGGACTGGTATCCTCAGGGGAAAGCAGAGAATCATCTGCCATTGATATATCATATACCGGTAGATAGATGGATGGATGGATAGATAGACAGACAGACAGATAGATAGATAGACAGACAGACAGACAGACAGACAGATAGATAGATAGACAGACAGATAATCTGTCATCCATCCATCAATTATCTATCCATTCTCTATCACCTGTCTGTCCATCACATTTCTATATAGATCATCTATCATTTGCTTCTACCATCCATCTGTTATGTATTTTTTATCTTTATCTGTTATCTAGCTATCTATCATCTATTACCTATTATCTATAATACATTCATCTACCTATCTATGACCTATCTCCTATTTGTCTACTATCTATCTACTATTTATCTATCAATCATCTATAATATACCTATCTACCTATCATCTATTGCCTATATATTTATCATCTATTGCCGATCTATCTATCTATCTATATCTATCTATGTATCTATGTATCTATTTATGTATCTAGTTAATCTATGTATCTATCTATGTATCTATCTATGTATCTATCTATGTATCTATCTGTGTATCTATTATCTATCTATCTATCTATCTATCTATCTATCTCTATGTCTATCTCAACAGTCCTGTGCAGATGCTGTAATAACATAGCCCTTTGTAAGCCAGGAAGAGAGCTGGTCCCATCTATGATCTATCTCCTATGAAGTCTGGGCTCTTTTCTATACCAGTCCTATAGGGACACAACCTATAGGGATAAAACAGAGGCAGCTGGATATAAATTTTTAGATTGCCACTAAAGCAAAAACAAAAGCAGAATCGATTCTCATTTTTCATGAACCTCAACAGTATGTCCACATTCCCATGGGGACATCATATCTCACACTGAAAGACACTGTTAGCCACCTGAAGCCCAAGTTTCCATCTGAATCTGCTTTCTTTTTTCCTTTTCTTTTTATTTTTTCTTTCTTTCCTTTTTCTTTCTTTTTTTTTTTTTTTTTTTTTTTTTTTTTCAGACAGTGTTTCTCTGTGTAGCCCTGGCTGTCCTGGAACTCACTCTATAGACCAGGCTGGCCTCAACCTCAGAAATCTGCCTGCCTCTGCCTCCCAAGTGCTGGGATTAAAGGCATGCACCACCACTGCCCAGCAGAATTCTGCTTTCTTAAGAAAGCCCTTCAAAGAGTGACATTGTATGGGCTGGCTTGTTGCTTGGGCAGGAGAAGCAGGAACCACGTGATCCACAAAGGGTGGTGATAATGGTGCGAATAGTGACAAATCCTACCAGTGAGGCTGACAGAGCCAGAGAGTCAGTTTGAAGTATAGAAGGCCTGTATGAGCCCTTGACCATGTGGCCTCCTAGCCTGGCTCTCCCTTCCTGGGGTCTCAGCGACCTTTGCAATGCTTTGGAGACTGTGCTGTCCTCAGTTTTTGCTGCTTGTGTTAGTCAGGTTTGCCTCTGCTCTCTGGAAATGTAAAAATCCAGATAGAGTCATAACATCAATGTCCCAAAGTCTCCATAGCAACAGGCGCAGAAAGCCTCAGTGGAGGAAGATGAAATGGGTCAACCTGCCCATTAGACAGCATAGGTAGTCTGAGGTCAGGACTCACAAACAGGTCCTGGCTGTGTGAGATGCAGAACCATACTCCTGGTACATCCACCTCACCAAACAGCTATCTGAGAAAGAGATGAACAGTGAGAAGGGCTTCCTTCCACATCCTTGGTGTCAACCCAGTGTCAATAATGGCCCATGCTGGGGACACACACTAATGTATAACACAAACACCTATACTGTTGTATGAAATGATGCTTTTATACAAACAAATGTATTTGTTCTATCTATCCACAGTGTGATAGTTTGCATAAGAATGGCCCCCATAGACTCACATTGGAATCCTTTGAGGTTTCACATGCTCGAGCCAGGCCCCATGTCTCACTTTCTCCCTGCTGCCTGTGGATCCAGATGTAGAGCTCTCTGCTCCTCCTCCAGCACCACGTCTTCATGCCTCCGTGCTTCCCAGCATGATGATAACGGACTAAACCTCTGAACTAAAGCCAGACCCAATTAAATATTTCCCCTTATAAGAGTTGCCATGGTCATGATATCTCTTCACAGCAATAGAACCCTAAGACACACAACATGGGGTAAGCTCCATGCCAGACATCCTATGCCATTCTGAAAACCAACTACATGGATCAAGGTAGCCATTTGGTAAAAGGAGAAATGGTCAAGTGTCAGATTAAAGTTCTTTGCCCAAGGTCACATGATGAGTCAGTTAAGATAGGATATGGGATATATTGCAAACAAACACCAAAAGTTGGCAGCTAAAAAAAAGTTGGTAGCTCCCTCATGTCATTTCCATCCATCCATCATTCATGCATCCATCCATCCATCTGTCATCCATCCATCCATCCATCATCTACCCATCCATCATCCATCCATCATCCATCCATCCATCATCTATCCATCCATCCATCATCCACCCATCCATCATCCATCCATCCATCATCCACCCATCCATCATCCATCCATCCATCCATCATCCATCCATTTATCCATCACCCATCCATCATCTATCCATCCATCCATCATCCATCCATCCATCCATCATCCATCCATCATCTATCCATCCATCATCCACCCATCCATCATCCATCCATCCATCATTCATCCACCCATCCATCATCCATCCATTTATCCATCATCCATCCATCCATCCATCCATCCATTTATCCATCATCCATCCATCCATCCATCCATCATCCATCCATCATCTATCCATCCATCCATCCATCCATCATCCATCCATCCATCATCCATCTATTCATCCACCCATCCATCATCCATCCATTTATCCATCATCCATCCATCCATCCATCATCTATCCATCCATCCATCCATCCATCATCCATCCATCATCCATCCATTTATCTATCATCCATCCATCATCTATCCATCCATCCATCCATCATCCATCCATCATCCATCCATTTATCTATCATCCATCCATCATCTATCCATCCATCCATCATCCATTCATCCATCCATCCATCATCCATCCATCATCTATCCATCCATCCATCATCCACCCATCCATCATCCATCCATCCATCATCCATCCATCATCCATCCATTCATCCACCCATTTATCCATCATCCATCCATCCATCCATCCATCATCCATCCATCATCTATCCATCCATCCATCCATCATCCATCCATCCATCATCCATCCATTTATCCATCATCCATCCATCCATCCATCATCCATCCATCATCTATCCATCCATCCATCATCCATCCATCCATCTATCCATCCATCCATCCATCCATCCATCCATCACAGGTTGGCAGGACCCACAGTCCACAGTGGCTATACCAGGGGACACAGGCTGATGGGTATGACATCAGTGAGAGTGACAGAGGTAAGGTGGTGAGCAAACTGCACAGGCACTAGGAGACTATGTCCTGGAATTGAGGTCTTCCCTGGTATCTACATCCTATGGGATAAAGCAAACCATGGGTAAAGTCTGACCTCAGGGAGGTGGGAAGGACATCAGACCATGCATCAGAAAGACTAATGGTATTGAGATGCCTAGGAGGAGTGGCAGGGGAAGTTGGGGTGTGTATAACTGAGATGCATTATTTACATAATGCATCAGAAATTGTCAATGATATAAATAATAAAAGATATTCTATTTTAGAACAAAGAAAGGGAGAACTGGGGTATCGATGGGACTGATGGAGCTACCACCCTGGTTGTGCTTGCTCAAGGATGCTCACTCTATCCTTCCCTCCGCTCTTCTCTTTCTCCTCCCTCTCTCTTTCTATCTCTATACCTATCTCAATCTCTCTCCCCCATATTCCCTCCCCGTTTCACTATGTCAATTAACCCTTTGGTAACCAAAGAGATAGAAAGAGAAACACTTCCATCCCTCATACTCCACTCCACTCTCACAGGAAAGTCTGCACAACTACATGACTTATAAACCTGTCCTTAGACATTGCTCAAAATGGCAGTCATCACACAAATGTTGGTTCCACTGCAACTTAGTTTTCAACACCATTCTCTCAGGGGTGTGCTGCATAAATCATTATAAGATAAACCCCCCAAGACACATCGAGTCCTCTTAAGTCAGTTTTGCTTTGAAGAAATTCATTGGTTTGGATATTCACTGGATCTTTTAAATGAATGACTGCTGCTTTACATGCATTGCAGTTCACATGATTACATTTCCCAAGCAAAATGCAATCAGTTGACGAAATTCTTACAGGGTAGTTCTATTTGGGGGAAAATAAAATTTTAACCACAGAAATAACAAAATCAATAGTTAAGGATATATGAGACAGCAAACAGCAGGGACCCACACATCTTACATGGACTTCATGGTGTTCCTACAGGGAAGTCATTTTCTTTAACTCTCCAGGCAGACATATTTGCTGGCAGATTGTATTTGAGAACCAAAGTTCCTGTGCCACATTTACTCCTGTTGACCTAACACGGGGTCTTCTTTCTCAGCCATCTCCACACTAGGACTTGGAGACAGTTTAATTCCAGAACTCTTCCCTCAGGGTAACCCATTTCCTTAAAAGGAACACAGATCCCACAGTGGTCATAGCTTCAAAGTTGCAGCTGGAAGCCCCAGCTTCATGACATGCCATATGACATCATGGAGCATGGGGTAGCCTGAGCTTGAGCCAGTAGCAAGCTGAGTCACCTGAAGCAATCTGCTGATGTGCTTGGATGTTCACTTTCAGCTTTGTGGAATGAAAGCCCCCTCTTCCTGTATGTGTTAGCACTTTCCTCACTGTTGTGACAAAATATCTGCCTAATGCAACTTACACAAGTGTTTGGTTTCACTCACAGTTTCAGGATGCTGTCTATCCTGAGGGTGGGTTGTGGGAATGGCGGGGGCAAGCATTGTGACAGGAACACGAGGCAGCTGGTCTTATTGCATCCACAGTTAGGGAGAAGAAAAATGAATTCTACTGTTCTTTTTTTTTTCCATTTTTATTCAGCCTGAGACCCCAGCCCCGGGGACGGTGCTGACCACATTCAGGGTGGGTCTTCATCCCTCAGTTAGACTTCTCTGGAAACACAAACAGGCCTAAGAGGTGTTTCTCCTCGTAGGTGATGCCAAATCTAATCAAGCTGACCCGAAAGATGAGCTATTTCAACAGAATCGTCGCAAGGATGAGACTTTCTGACACAAATACAATCTTTATCCAAGGATGACAAATATGCTTCAGTGGTCATTAACTCCAATTATCTGGATCCCTAAGGAGGATTTGAATGAGAATGCCTCTGAACTCAAAGGAAGGGATGCTGAATTAGGCTGTGCCTAGGAATGGAGTCTGACAGCCTAGAGAACTCTATTGTTTCTCTACCACATCTGAAACACATTTACCAGGACTCTTTCAGTTATGAGAGACTTGGACCTGTTTCAAAAGCTTAAAACCAAATGGAGCTTCATTGAACAAAGCTAGCCTGCCTCTGAGAACTAAGACAAAGGAGCCAGGACAGTGGTCCAGGGACCTCAGAAACAAATGCCTGAGGCAAAGGCATTGGCAGGATCCAGATACACAACCTCCCCCATCTCTGCTCTGGCCCCCTCCATTTCCCCCTTCTTCACTTCCCTTCCCCCTTCTCTTCATTCCCCCTTCTGTCCTTCTCTTTCTCTTTTTTCTCCTTCCCTCTCTTCCCTTTCCTCTGCCCCCACCCTGCCCCATTTCCTATTTCTCTGCATGGTTCCACATTTACTGCTGGGCTTCAAGCCCCTGATCTTTAGGTTCTAAAAGATGCCCTGCATCCCAAGGCATATTCTGTGGCATTCTGAGTTCTCTCATCTTAGCTTCCAAGTCCACCCATCCAGCCAGTGACTGTGTTAATGCCAACCGCCAATCACAGGTGGTTGCTGTTCTCCAAGTCCAGACTGAAGTGGTACAGCTGCCTTCCCCTCTCTAGTCAGCACTTTCAAAGCAGCCATGTATCCTAGCCTTCAAGTAAATCCCAAGCCCTGTTGTACCCACTGTCATTGTCCAGCCCTGCAGGAAGCATGGAGCAGCTGACTAGACTTGGGGAGCAGGCATTGCAGGTCCGCCACTGAGAGAGTGGTCTCTGGGTTTTCTTTCCTGGCTATGCTTTGTAACTTGAAACAATCCTGTGCATATTTGCAATAAAGGGCAAGATCTTCACTGCCTCCCCAGGCCACTGTCAAACAAGCGGACTGGACAGATGCACAGCCCACTGCTGACTCAACGAGCGCCTTTCCAGTTTCACTGACTTTTGCTTGAGTTCTAGAGGCTTCCGTTTGTTTCTTTTGCTTCCAATAACCCCACAGAAAAAGCCGGTAGGGACTGGAGAGACGGCCCGGCAATCAATGCTCACTACCCAGTCATGAGGACTACAGTCAGGATCCCAATGCCCACATAGCAAGCCAGACATCCTATAAACACTTGCAACTCCAGTTGTGGTACATAGTGCCATCTTCTGTCCTACATAAGCACATGTATCTCTCCCCTCTCCCCCACACGTATACCTTCCCTCAAACATACACACATGCACAAATAAATAACATTAATTACCAGAAAAACAGTGGATCCTCAAGAGAGAATGCAGACACACACATAAATCATCCATCCATCCATCCATACATACATACATACATATATACATACATTCATTCACAGTTAGTTACAAAGTTTGCCACATGACAGTCCAGAAGGTAGAGAAGAAACTTTGGTCCAGCAGTGAAAAAAAAAACAAAGAGACAGAAATCCTTGAACTCATAGGGCTTACAGACAGTCTAAGGAGGGGACAAACAATAAGACTGTCCCCTCACAATGTGACCAGGACAAATCAACCCTTCCATAAGTTACTCTTGTCAGATATTTTGTCACAGCAGTGGAAAAAAGAGCTAAGACACCAGCTTAGAATTCTTCAGGTGCTGGGGGCACTGCTCCATGGAAAGCCTGCTTACCCTACAAGCCTTCCAACGTGAGTTTGGATCTCCAGAACTGACGTAGAAACCAGATGTGGTGTACACATCTGTAATCCCAGTGCTGCTACAGGGAGATGGGAGGTGGAAACAGGACAATTGCTAGAGGCTTGAGGGTCATTTAGCCTGATGTGGACGAAGTGAACAAGAGAAGCCCTGCCTCAAACAGTGGAAGGCAAGACCTGATACAGAGGTTTGTCCTGTCCTCCACATATGCTCAGTGACATGCTCAGACAGATGACAGACAGACAGACAGACAGACAGACAGAGAGAAAGAGAGAGTAGGAGAAAGCTTTTCTTAATTAAAAACTATAATTCTTCAGTGATGCCATTGGTTCTGATACACCTGTCAATTGCAGAACCACATGACTCAGGGTAACCAATCAGATTGACCCCATCACTCTGTCCACAGTTACAGGTACACAGGCCCAAACTTACATTTTCCCTAGAGCTTGTAGGAAAGCAGGCTTTGTCTTGGGGAAGAGAGGCCCAAGAGTATGAGCCACCTCCATTCACATTCAAGTGGCCTTCTGACAAGGCTGTGTTGTCTGCACCTTGACTCCTAGAAAGGTCTGCAGAACCAGCCTCAGGTATGAAGTCCTGATGTTCTCAATGTGGTTTTCCAAGTGACCACACTAAGGTTACCAAGAGGGCATGTGGGGAATGAGAGTATGAATCCTGCTTATTCTTGTGTTTTGGTTTTGTTTTGTTTTTAACAAAAACCATAGAAACAAGGATAGAGAAGTGAAACAGTGCCACCCACAGGGGAAGAAGAGACTGCATAGGAAGCCACAACCTGAGAGAACTTACCAAGTGTCCCAAGCTCACAGCAGCACAGGGGACTTCAAACAGACACACCTGTGCACCGATGGGCTCAGCACCACCATCCCAGGGAGCTGGATGAAGGCCTTTTACAAACTAGCTATAAAAACATGGGGCCAGCGGGCCCTTCTGGCATGTGGTTTGACTGCAGTGATGTTCAAAGGACTGAGGGTAAATGCTGAATAAACAGCTGCTGCTGTCTGGTGATTCTGCCTGGGGCTAAGTAGACGGCTGCTTGGAAAATGAAAAGCACTCATGGTTTCTGATGGGCAAAACAAACAAAAATAACAAAATCTGTGAAAGGACATAAGATTTCAGGGAGCACTTTGTTAGGGTTTTACTGCTGAGAACAGACACCATGACCAAGATAATTCTTAGACAACATTTAATTGGGGCTGGCTTACAGGTTCAGAGGTTCAATCCATTATCATCTAGGTGGGAGCATGGCAGCATCCAGGCAGGCATGGTGCAGGAGTGCTGGGAGCCAACATTATTTTATTTTTGAAAGAATAGTTTTAGGTTTTGTTTTTCTTCATCTATCAACTCCTGAGAAAGCAGATGGCCAGTGGTCACTGCACCACTGCTCCCTAAGGAAAGTGGTTGCTGTGCCCTGAGCCAGACAAAAACATCGGTGGTTTCAAGTTATCTGCCATGGCAGAACGCCCGGCTTCTGTGAAATTCCCCCAAATACATTATCCCCTTCCCTGCCTGTGTAAATTACCTGAGAAAATACAGCTCGAAGGACCTTGATCAGAAAACTTGTCTTGGTCCCGTTCTTTGCGTCTGTCCCTTCCATTCTCTCCCCTTGTCTCTCAGAGTATCCTGAGTTAGACCCCGCAGGCCGGGGCACAGGAGGAGCTGAGAGTTCTACCACTGAAGGCTGCTAGAAGACTAGCTTTCAGGCAGCTAGTCCGAGGGTATTAATGCCCACCCCCACAGTGACACACTTCCTCCGACAAGGCCACACCTCCTAATAGTGCCATGCCCTGGGCCAAATATATACAAACCGTCAACAAACCCTTATCTTTTCTCACACGCTAAGAGAATAACCATGAGTGTGTTGGCTAGTTTTACCTGTCAACTCAACACAATTCTCAACTCGCTTGAGAATCTCAATGCCGTATTGTCTAGATCTGTGGGACATATCTGTGGATGATTGTCTTGATAGGTTTAACTGATACGGGAAGACCCAGCCCACAGTGGGTGGCCCCTTTCCCTGCGTTTGGATCCTGCACTGTGTCAGAGTGAAGGTGAGCTGAGTAGAAAGCGTTCATGTTAATCTCTCTGTGTTCTTGATTCTGTGTATGGTGTGACTAGCTCTTTTAAGTTCTTCCTGCCTTCAATTCTTGAGCCTTCCGTTGATGAGCTGTGACCCAGAGTTATGAGCTAAAAATAAACCCTTCCTCCCCTGGGTTGCTTTTGTCATGGTGTATTATCACAGCAGTGGAAAGGAAACTAGGTCAATAGGCTTCATTGTCTGGTCTTATTCTTAGGTCCCTTGAGTCTTTTAAAAGTCTGTTCAAACTAGTACATCTGTCTTTCTCACAATCCAGAGCCTGAGGCAGAAGGCCAGCCTGAACTAGATAGCAAGACCTTGTCTCAGAAATAAATAAAACCAACTTCATCTGGTGGTTTGGACTGAGAAAATGAGCCATTTACCTGTGAATTTAATTTCCAAAGAAGTAACTTTTGCTTTAGCCCACTGGTGTTGTGTAGGGACAATTTTGGCTTCTTAAAAAAACACACACACACACACACACATAGTATAAGAATGTTTTTGTTTTAATCCCAGGTGTGCTATGAAGCTGCTTCAGACTGTCTGCTGATGTGCACACAGACAGAGTATAAGAATGTTTTTGTTTTAATCCCCGGTGTGGGGTATGGGGCTGCTTCGGACTGTCTGTAGCAGCTGACTATGATTTACCTCGAGCTCTAGCAGAAGCATGGTTTTGCCAGCTGCAGATAGTTTCTGCGATTGTGTGACATTTGGAATCATGTGAATTTTTCCGAGGGTATACGAATGCTGGGGTCCCAAGAGGCATGGGGTTGGTGGTTGATGGTTATTGGGAGGGGGGATTGCGGTTTGTTAGTGTAGTACTCAAAGAAGGAATACATTAGATTCAGGGATCTTTATACTCTTCCTCTATCCCTTCTCTCCTATCTAGTGATAGGGGGTGAAATAGTGGGCAGGTTGATAAAGGCTAAGAAACAGAAGAACCCACAATGTAGCAAAGTCCAGCAAAGTCCACCAGTGACACGGTATTGGTGTGTCATTAACAATTTTATCAAGATCTTTAAAAAAAACAACAACAACACTGCAGCTGTCTTCAGACACACCAGAAGATGGCATCGGATCCCATTACAGATGGTTGTGAGCCACCATGGGGTTGCTGGGAATTGAACTTAGGACCTTGTGAAGAGCATTCAGGGCTCTTAACTGCTGAGCCATCTCTTCCAGCCCTATCAAGATCTTTTGAAACTATCTGTTTGACACAAACCATACAGGAAAATGATTAAACTTCCCACTGATATTAAAAGTGCACTTTCAGAGCATGTATTAAATATATGAAAAACACTTAAGTCTTTTGAACTGACTTTAATTCTGTGAGATGAAAACCAACAAGATCCCAAGCTCATATAAACTATGGTTCTGGGTGCTGAGGTGCGTCTTTGAAAGCATGGCTGGAGAATATGTGGGAAAGCCCACAAGGAAGAGTCCTCAGTTTACCCCTGAGTAGTGACTGTTTTCTTCCTCTTTTTTCCTCCTTGGGAAAAAGTTGTCTATACTGAATGTTAGAACAAAACTTTAGTTCAAAACTATTTTCTAAGATTGAAATGCTTAAATGATTGTACAGGCCATGGCTGATGGCACTTTTAAACATGTATCTTCTTAATCACAGAAACACTCAAGAGTCTGTTGGTTGTCCATTCTTGAGCTTGTAGAAGTTTGAAATCGATTGTGCTGGCAAGACGGCTTGCTTGGTGGTAAGTGCCTGGTGTCAACCTTGATGTTCTAAGTTCTGTCCCTAGGACTCACCTGGTGGGAAGACTGAACCTTGAAAGCTAACCTCTGACCTCCACACATGTATACATACATGCATGTACACACACAATAAAAGTTTCTTAAAATGTTAAGGAACCCAAAGGGCTTCTGAGTGGATTATATTACTAACATTGACTGCACTGGTGATTAAAAATGAGAAAAAGTAAGTAACTTTATTAGTTATGCTCAAATTACAGCAAACTCATTGCACGTGAACATATCTTATGAAAATAGCTTTCCCCCAAACAAAGGCAATCTGATACAAAGTAGCATTGCTCTCAACTTTTGACAGCTGGATTCTCATCCACTTCTGCAATCCATCTGTTGTGACACGCTATTTTGACTGATATGTACAAAGGACATCTGGCCTCACAATGCATGTGTATGTTGGGAGCCGAGAAAGCGGCTATCATCTTTGCAAACATCTCAAGCCATATACCCTGACAAGAGACTTGTTTTTCAACAGCCTACAACAGCTGAGCACTCTCTGATAAACATCTTGTTTATCCCACATATCTTGTTTTGCTGTTTAGTACCCCCAGCTGCAAGGTGCACGTGGTATCCACGCCTACAAGGCACGAGGCAAAGCATATAAATACCCAGGATTTTCTTTCAATAAAGGAGACTAGAGACTTGATCAGAACCTCTGTCTTGTCTCCATCCCCACTCTCTCTTGCTAGACCCTGACCTGAGGACTGGAGCAGCAGCTTGGGCCAGGACATGTGTGCAAACGAGAGGAAAGACTTAACAACAGATTACTGTGGGAATTCTTTTCTATGACATCATACTAGGCCCACTGTAGAAACATGCCCATTACAGATGGGGGTAAGGTAGGCCTTGTCTTCAGGCACCCAGGCTGATAAAACACCGCATCTTAAATGTCATTAGTCACTCCACTAACAGGGAGATTCAGAGGCCTCTTTCCAGAATGGATACCATTAAGTCTGTTCACCCTTGGCCAGATGAGTCACAGGACCCCATCCAATCATATGATGGTAGACCATGTGTTTCTACCATGGTCTATGAAGGACAACAACTGAAAACAGTTGGCAACTAGACAATGGACTACCTCAAGGGCTGGAGAGATGGCTCTGTGGTCAAAAGCACTTGCTGCACCCCTGGCCTCCGCATCAGTTCTTGCCCCCAAGTTCCTGCCTCCTCAGAGTTCCTCCCTGACTTCTCTCAGAGATGGCCTGTGTTGTTATAGCAGTCAGAACCACTAGGCCAGGAGTGTCGGTACCCACATCAATCACTAATTAAGAAAATGCCCTACAGACCTGCCCACACCACAGGCCAACCTCGTGGGGGCATTTTCTCAAGTGAGGTTCCCCTTTCCCAAGTGACTCTAGCTTGTATCAAGTTGATATAAAAGCAGCCAGTGCAAAGACAATGAACATCCCTAGCCTAACCTGGAAATTTTCTTGCAAATCTGGTATTAGGACAGAATTTTAAAGTTAGCTAAAAAAGCACAGGAAAGCCAGGCTGAAAAGCACAGGTGTATTTAATATTAAAACAGAAATTAGACACTCTACAGCAACTTGATCAACACCACAGTTTATTTGTAAACATGTTATTTTGTGTCAATAATCAAATTGACAACACTTTATACAATTTCCTTGGATATTAACAGCATAACAGAAAACAATCCACTGTACTGAGTTACAGTTTTGGTACTTTAAAATCCTTTAATACAAAGTGTATTTGAAACACTGAACATAAAAAGTAAATGAGAATGGCAGAGAAAACAAACAACCCAGGAAGGGAAATCACTTCCCTCAAACAAACAAAAAACCATCTGGTTACATGTTAAACAAGAAAGGCTCTAAGGCAGTGGTTCTCAGCCTTCCTATGCTGTGACCCTTTAAAACAGCTCCTCATGTTGTAGTGATCCCCAACCATAACATTATTTTTTTGACTACTTTGTAACTGTTGTTTTGCTGTTATATGACCCTTGTGAAAGGATAATTTGAGCCCCCCAAAAGGTTGCAACCCACAGGTTGCAGTAAGCAGATGACTGTAACTTAAGTGATACAAAGTTGCATTTCTTTAGATACACTTGAGGTGAAACTAGACCTTTACTAACTGTATACACTTTTTGATATTAGTAGCTCTACAGAGTGGGGAAGGAGAGAGGGTGGTACAAAGCCAGATGAAATTAAATATTTGCAAAATAACTGGACACAACTTTTATCAATCTTCTTTGGCAAAGAACAAAGTCTATATTTATTTATTTATTTTTTATCAACTTAACAGAGGCCTCTCTGCGTGAGCTAACATGAGTGGAGGGAACCAGGCACAGTCATAAAGTGAAACACAAACACACATCATCCTCTCTAAAGAGCAAATGGCCCCACAGAAAACAAGGACTTTGGCTGGGAATCTGATGGTCTCAATCTCCCTACTAAACAAGAATCCAGAGAGACGTAAAGTGTTTCTTTTGTTTTAAAAGTACTGTCCCTGAAGTTCATGATCACCATTAGGTTCCATCTCTTTTTCAGTGTTTTGCAAAGAAATTATAGCAGCAAATCACTCTCATTAAGCTATAAACTCAGCAATAACTGGACTGTCATAACTACAACTGTTCAATTCTTTATTAGTGTACATGTCATTAGAGTTGGCATTCGACTACTAATACAAAGATAAATACCTATAGTTAAGTCATTCAAAGCAAATGAGATTAAAGAGCCCTGATCAAAAGAAATACATACAACTTTCAGTTGAAACTGTAAAAGTTGCATACACATCTAACTAACAGCACTAGGAATGTACAGTATCAGTAATTGGAAAAATAAATGAGTAATTCACAGTCATAGAAATTATTTTAATATTACTATGTACTTTTCCTTTTACAGACAAACGTGACATACATACAGTTCTACCTTACACAAGACAAAGTAGAAAACTAAACATTACTTCATTTACCCCATCACAGCACTAACTGTGCCATAGGTAACCTGGTCCAAAATCGTCAATTCTACAGATAGGCCATGGTATTAAATGCATGGCCACTTTAACAGTTTCAAGAAAGCCATATACTTGCAGAAGCCTGTTAATTACACAAATATCAGTTGTATAAATAACAAAAGCCATCAGCAAAACTGTTAGGCTCAAATGTTCTCAATCAGTGTAATGCTTGAGTGTTTCAGGTATGTTGCTTGACCAGTTTGGTTAGGGGAGCTCAACTAACCACACAAACACCCCAGGGAAGGTGACCTGGAAAGTCTAAGTGTAGTCCCCAAACTTCTGACATTTGAGACACTAAAGGACCCAATGCCCACAGAAGCACATGAAGCTAGTCGGCGCTTCTCCACTCCCCCAGAGCTGTGGGCCGGTTCAGGTCCAGATGCTGTGTCTGAGGAATCGTTTTACCATGGAGCCAAGTCCAAAAACACAGCCCCGAGGTTGCTGCCATGCCATTCCAACCTCAATCACAATCCGTGGTTTAAATCATCAAGGTCAATTGCCCTAACAGTTCATAGGTAAAGCTACAAGACAAAATGAGACAAGCAACAGCCTCAACTACAAATGGAAAATAAATTCTATTTTCCATAAAGACTCTATGAAAATATAAAGCCCAAGGTGAATGACAACAGAAGTCCACATACAAACATCATTTAAAAATAGAATGTTTTCCATAGCTCTCATAAGATGTCAATGAATCATCAGTTAGGACCTTATAAATCAAGGTTAGGTTTACATAACTATGCTGATTGACATACCCTCAATCGTGTTCACTTGGCATACATAATTTACTGACATCCACAGCAACCCTTAATGTCCTGGTACACACCCCTCACTGCTGGATGCTTGCCACTTCTAGCGTGACTACCTCAAGAACCAAGAAGCCTTTTGGAGAAGAGTCCACCTCCTCCCGTGATCCCCTCAGTGTAGGTAACAAAATATAAAATTAAACCAGGTTTATGTCTGAGAAACTTACATATAAAACTACAACTGCAATATTCATAGTGACTGCTTATAAACCTAACAGTCATCTACAGCCTATAAAGTGTGTCCTTAGTTTTATAAAAGAAATGCAGATTGTCTCAAGTACAGTGCTGGCTGCTGAAAAGTACTTTGTTGCAGTAAGATGTGTAACGACAGGTCTCTGGCTTCAGAAAACAAGAGCACATTCCGAGCGGTTCCTACCAGTGAAGCTCGACCTGCACCAAGGCAGCTGGAAGCTTAATGGCTGACATTGTGAAGCCAGTGTTCAGAAAGAAAAAGGCGGAGAGTGTGAGCAATAAATGCTGTAATCAAATTACTGCAAATGGAGACTAGCAATGAGCAGGGAGGAAGGCGAGCGTCCGCTCCACTCTGATAAGACGCCATCTTTAAACATTAAGTTCTTGGCAGGAAGTGGAACTCCCATGTCAGCGCAGGACGACTGTGAAAGCACACTTGAGAAACCAGGCTCCGAGTGAAGATCCAGAGTAGCAGCACCTTCCTAAAAGCCAAGAACAAGAAAACTGTCTCACATGTGCTTGCAGCAAACAAACAGACCTGATGAAACCGACTACCCAGGAAATGTTCACAGCGTGCACAGTACTACGGGAGGCCACGGGAAATAGTTGCAGACTGACAAGCACCTATAACAAGTGCTTTGAAAACAATCAGAAATGGTCTATGAGATAAAAGATTAGTTTTCAGCAACTGGACCTAGCAGGAAATACCACCTACAGGAGAATGCCACAAAACCCCATCACACATCACTACAGTACACAGCTCTGCGAGGAGGCAGTGCCAGGCCTCAGGATGGACATACTCAGACCCACGTTCTCAAGCATCCAAGTGTCTGACATGGCCATAGAGTGTCTTCCCCACAATACAGACTTACCATGCTCAGTCCCCACTTCCTCCCCAGCCTTCCCCATCCAACTCCTCTGGGTAAACAGAAGTATGAGATCCAGTCTTGACTTCCCTACTACACCCTCATTACTTCTCTTTCACTTAATTCATTGAGTTCTACAAATCTATCTCCAGAATATCTCAACAGTTCCGCATTCACCACAGCCACGGTTAGTGGATTCCAAAGTGGAGTATAGTCCTGAGAAACTGTTTACTGACCGTATATTATACTTTCGTATTGTTGTGATTTACTGGCATGATGGTACGTGTACAATAAACAGCCCTTTACTGGGTGTCCATGTGCAAAGTGCTCACTTACAACATGTCTTCCCCAGGCAGTTACCAGGGCATCTGACTACCTCTGCCCCTAGTCTACACCTTTCCAACACTAACACACAATTTAAAGGACTTATCAGAAACAGTCTCGTCCCTTCTCCAGCCTTCAGCAGTGTCTCTTGGTATCTGGTGCATACACAGGTTCTCCCCATGCTCAGGAAGACCTGGCCCTCCTCAACCTCACCTGTTGTCACTTCCTTTTTTTCAGGATGTTTCTATCATCTTGGCTACTGTGTGCCCAGTGCTTTCCTGATGCATGTCCTGCCTGTCTGCAATATTCTGTTCCACTCTATAGGCTTCTGTTCCATCCTGTAGGCTCTGGGGCATAGCTCCCTCAAAGCAGTTGTTGAAATCTTACAAACATTAATGTGTGATCAGTCTCTCACAGTATCGCATGCTCCACTAGTGGCCTCCACATCAGTTTCCTTGTCACTTGGTAAAGGGAATGGCAGAGAGTAGACTCAAGTATTTATTAAATGGATGAACGAATTAAGTGAATAAATGAATGAAAAACTCTAAAACCAGACTTCATAATGTTGAATTAGATGTTCTGAACAGAAACATTCTATTCTCATGTTTACTTATGAACCTTCAAAGTCCAGCTCTCTCTCTCCTCACCACTGACCCGGCAGGGAAGCAGCTCCGCAGGCATCAGCACTACAGCCTGGCCTCCGCACTAGCATGCAGGACACATGACACGCAACACGTGCTCAGGCCTGTTCTGCTGCGTGCACCCTGGCACAGAACACAGAGGCTAGGCCTTGTCTAGGAAGGCCTGACCAGCAACATGTACAAGTAATTAACACCTTGAATCATGCTCCTTACAGATCCTGCTACTGGGAGATGTGAACTCAATCAGGAAGGGCTTTCACACATTATACAAGGCTCTGGACAAGCACCGTTTGCACTGTTTTGGATTACGTTACCTGGAATGAATGAACAAAGTTAAGGACTTGTAGGGAGAGTTTTCTACTGGAATGTAAGAGACTTTGAAGGCTGAAAAAAAAAAAGGGAAAGAAAATAAATTTTAACCAAATATTTTTTTTTTGTAAAAAGCCAAAATATTACAAGTTAAATTTTATCAATTTAAATAATTTATGTATAAATATGTAACCTAATAAAATACAAAATTCTTAAGTAATTGAAATGCTTTGTATCAATACAATTTTATCTTCTTTTTAACAGGAACTTGTATATAAAGAGGAAGCCATTTTCAAATAAAATATCATACTTTAAATCTAAATTTAAATATAAGTTTATGTAGTGATCTGCATACGAATGGCCTCCATAGGCTCATATATTTGAGTGCTTAATCACTAGGGTGTGTCATTTGAAAGGATTAGAAGGATTAGAAGGCATGGCCGTGTTGGAGGAACTGCGCCTCTGGGGATGGGCTACCCCATGTCCAGGTGTGCTTATTCTCTCTCCTCACAACCCTCTACCTGCAGATCAGGATGTACCTTTCAATTCCTTTTCCAGCACTGTGGCTATTACCATGCTCTCTAACATGAGAATGATGGACTAAGCCTCTGAAACTGGAAGCAGGCCCCCAATTAAATGCTTTCCTTTATAAGAGTTGCCTCGGTCATGGTATTTCTTCACAGCAATAGAATAGTGACCAAAACAGAAGTTGGTACTAGGGAGGACAATTTATATAACCAAAAATTGAAGTTGTATTTTCCAAAAGATTCTATTCATAAACTGTTAATACATAGAAATATAAATTTTCATATATGTATACAAAGGGTTCTGATTATTCTTGACCAACACCTCTCTTGTCTCCTTCCCATCCCTCTCTCATCCCTACTGGTTTCTTCCCCAAGCTCACAACTTTGGTGGCCCATTTAATTTAGCTAGGACCATGTGTCACCAGTGGATTTTAACTATGCACTGGATCCTGGGTGGTAGTAGGGTGTCACCAGTTGGTTCACAACTGAAAGCAGTAGTTTCCCTCTCCCTATCAATAGTAAATAGTCCAACAGTGAAGGGTGGGGGCCCTCATCCCCTCATCCATCCATGCGTGAGTACTGATGGGCTGGCCCATCTTTCTGCAGAAACAGTACAGGCATCCACATGCTCTCCATCACTTGTGATTACAATAGCAGGGTCTGGCCCAGAAGATGGTATTTTATATTCAGCCTCCTTTTCTCAACATTCCTTGAACCTTCAGAGCATCCCTGTTACTATAAATCTGATCAAAACCCATGGCCCTGGAAAGCACAGGCCTTAGGGAGCAGTGAGCACTGTTTAGCAAACTGACAGTGTCAAGATACACCCACAGACATATGCTGCTCCTAGCCTTAAAATCACAGAAACAACTCTTTTTAGGGAAAAATAGTGCATGCCAAGATTCCTGGCTGCAGCGGATGCAGAGAAAGCAATACCTGAGTTGCAGACCCAACTTAGTGTTTATTCTTTTAGTCATACATATTTCAGAGAATGGTTGTGGAAATTATCAGCTGAATACTCTATATAAGCTTCATTAAGTCAAATAATTTAAGTTATCTGCTGTCCAACTTTGTTTTCCTAAGTTTAAAAGACAGAATCCGTGGGTATCTCTCCTCCAAACCACCCTTTGTGACAACTGGGCTCAGTGAGTCTTTCCTGCACTGCCTCTCTGTAGCCACTCCCAAAGGATTGGAGCTGCCATGAGGTCAAACCTGCCTGTCATCTCTGAAAAGCAAAACATGCATTTCAAAAAATATACAAAGTGGAAAATGTTTAGAAAGTCACCAAAAAAATAACTTTATCTCATGACAAGCATTTGAGTGTATACAGTACACTTGTATAGAGAAATTTTCCAGACTTTTTTTTTTTTGGGGGGGGGGGTGTCTTATTATGTGCCCCTGGCTAGCCTAGAGCTAACTATGTAAACCTGGCTGGCCTCCAATTCACAGAGAAATTCCTGCCTCTGTCTCTGGGGTGCTGAAATTAAAGGTGACATTTATGTATTTAAAAAAAAAAATCAAACAGGTTCATTCTTTATATAAGCATAGCCATTTCCCACTTTCATCATGTCTGATGGACAAGCAAACTTACAAAAGCTTGAACCACAAATGTTTGCTTTTGAGTAACTTCTAATCTATTGAAACTTCACATACACACTTGCACACATGCACATGCACACACGCACCCCTCTTAAACTTAAAACCTTTTTCTTTATTCAGTCAGCCAATATATAAGGCAATTGCTATGTTCACATATGAGTTAACAAAGTGAGCCAGAGCAATGTCAGTAACAGCTTAAACTCGAGATGAAGAACGTAAGCCTTACCTCTCTTTCCTGCACAGGCCATGTGTAGCTATTTTCTGACAAACTTTCCGGTTTAACTCAGAACTGAACAAAGGAATTCCAAAACACAGCTCAAGAGGGACCCAATCTGCTTCTGCTGTGGCCCCTACAAAGGACACAGACAGCTTGACAACCATATACTCACAGACTGTCTGAGCAGCAAGGTCTTCCAATCTGAGGCTCCTAGACTCCTCTACCCCTGTGGCACCCACCTAGTTGAGCTTTCAACAAAGGAGAGAATAAAACAGGGTCATCAATCTCAAAATAGAAGTGCATGTCTTTTGGTTATGTATGTATGTCTGGGGAAAAGATAGCTTTCCATAAAACGTTGCAGATAATCATATGCTCAAAAAGGATGTAACAAGACATCTGCAAGATGATAAAATAAATCTGGTGTTTATCATATAAACAATGAAACTGAAATCACTACACTCTAGCTATAACTTTATAATATTTGAATTATTCTAAGCATATAAACATATTTCCTAGAACAATCACATTGACAAAGAACTCCACTGTAGATAATAAGGCAATATGCAAACAGCTCAACACAAAAGCTAAGCCCCAGAAAGGATCTAATAAAGTTGCAAAGTATTCTTAACATCTTACCAGAGTTTTGTTTTATTGCCAAATCTGTACTTGCTTCCTCAATAACCATTTCAAACGATTCTGTACTCCCATTTACATCTGAACTAGAAGCCAAATCAGGCTCGCCTGTAATTTAAAGGATATAAAACACTATGAAGACGCTACTACTCAGCAGAAACCATCAATTACGTCTTAGCACAAAGAGGACTTCAGGAAACAGTAATAATGAAAGAAAAAAAACAATCAAAAAATAAAAAAATAAAATTATAGGAAGAAAAAGAAATCTGCCAAGGGCAGTCCAAGATACAAACAGCTCTCAGTCAGCCCTACAATCTGAGAGTGCTGCACACATGTGTTGCATACTCTCTCCTTTCTCACCACATGACTTAAAAAACTGGCATCTGAGAACTGTCATCTGTGAACATGAGAGGGCGTGGCTGACACCCACCAGTGCTGAGTATCATACCATGTGTGTAAAATTCCCAAGGTCAAAATCAAGCATGACCTAAAAATTCCAAACTCATGAGGCAGAACAAAAGTTTAGACTTCGACTTCCATCATTCCTAAAGCCATCCCCATAAGGGTGGAATTTTGAGTACTCTTCACAATTCTTTTTGAATCCTACATCTTTCGGCAACATGAGATCCCTAGCCAACTTCTGTACTCATCTATTTACCAATAACTCCTTCCTTTAGGATATTTTCTGCTTTCTAATTCCCTTTGCAAATGAATTCATGAATGAATGAGTGAGCAAGCAATCACCTTGACTAACTTCTCACTTTTCAAAGCTCAGTTCAAACTGTGTCTTCTTTAAGAGGCATTCCCTGTGTCCCCTAGGTTAAGACAGGACTTACATCTCCCATGTTTACTCTAAGCAGCCCACGGTCCTCTCTGAGCCTTTTAACTTCACAGTGCAGGCAGATTCACTTATCTTCCCTACTAAGGTTTTTCTCTTTGGACTAAAATTGGACTTAGACATTTAATTGCTTCTAGGACTTAAAACAGTTATTTACTGTTCAAATGTTTGTGGAATAAGATGATTTAAAAAGTGAACTGTAGTATAGCCAAAACTAAAAGGGAGCCAACCCAATCCACTGGGTGACTACTAACCATATTTTGTCAGGATTTCAAATGAGAAAGGATCATGGAATATAACCAGTGACAGACAGTTGACACCTTCAGAATCAGCAGAATAGAGATGACACCACCATAAGCAAAGCCATATACACATCATCTTGTCAGAGCAGAAACAATCCCTACGTGACAGCTGATCTGACTATGAACATGCTGGACAATCTAGAGGCAGAAGGAAGGCGACACAGGAAATGGGTGCAACATGTGCTTTTAGGTATCAAGGTCCAAACTAAACTGAGAATTAAAACAGAAGAGAGGCTGGAGAGAGAGAGACAGTAAATGAACCCAGATACATGTGCACAAGAAAAATGCCAACTACTAGACTTGTGTTGGAGTCCCAGAATCTACAGAGATTCACAATTGCTTCAAACCCAATTCCACAGGAACCAATGCCTTTTCTGGCTATAGTACACCTCACTATGGTGCATACACACGTGCACATAAAATAAAAATGATTTGTTTTTAAAAGGAATGAAGAGGGAGAGAAAGAAATGAATATGAGAGTTACTTCCAAAGTCTAATTCAAGGAATCTGTAAACAAGTTAGTAAGTCTATTTTGGGAATGTTTTACAAAATGGCATGGGTTTTGAAATTATACTCCCTACAGCTAATTTGATTCAAAGCCATAGATGCAGTGGTGAAATGCTGAGCGAACAGCAGTTCTGTATCTAACCCAGGGTCATATTCTTATCCCTTCAATGAAAACTATTAAGTGACTCAGCAGATAACAAAGGTTTGCTGTGGTTTACACACAGAGGCTGTGCTAAATTCAAACCAGCTGTTCTAACCAGAGACCCAATCAGTGACTGACCTCTCTCATCAGAAGCGTCACTGAGCTTTCTACTTGCCAGCTGGCTAGAAGCATTTAACATGGTGACATAGCCGCAGAAATGCTGCAAGTCCACTTTGTTCCTCAGAATCTGCAATGCTTTATGAACGCCCATACTGGCACGGGTAAACTCTGGGAACAGACCAATAACACCGTATTAATGAAGTCATATCATACAATACAATACCAAAAACTAATGTATACTTTACTATTGTTAAAATACTTTTACACATCAAATAAGAGCAATTCCAATAACGAAATGTAAGAGAATAGCTCCTTTTTTATGGATAGCTTGACACAAGCTCTCATTAATCAGTTCTTGAGATTTTGTAAAACTTAAGATCCTGATGACAGTATCTGCCATCTTCATGAGAACAAAATTTTGTCCTTAGCGTTTAGACAGACCTGAAGGGTAAGAGAGCAAAGCTATTTCACTCATCCATGCACACACACATCACAAACCTTGCCTTGAGAACTATGAAAAAGAATGTGTTAAACTTTGTAAGCATAAATTGTTCTCATGGTTCTCACTCAGTCTTCAAATAAGCCAACAATCAAGGGAAACTACTAAAAGCACTTACTGTCTTCATCTCTAATGCATACAGTATTCTTTAAAAGGTTAGAACGGGTTGTCTAACAGTTTACTGGCAGAAAAATCACACAACTGAAAGCTACCTTGAGCCAACTCTTCTTAGAGAAAAATGGTAAAAACACAGAATTCAAAAATGTTAGGAATTTACTCCCTGTCATGTATTCCACCAATCACTGACAGAAATAAGGATAAAAGTCAAATGGATAGAATTCAAATGTACCTCCTTGCAGCTCTGCTTCATCAAACGGAAAGGGTATATGGACAGTCTCTCCTACCCCATGCAAACCATGTCCCTACAAACAGAAGAAATCAAGTGGAATGGTGAGTGAGAACCAACACTCCCAACACCGCACATAGGGATGGGCCACTACATGGCGCACTCTACGGCACTCCATCAAACGCCTTGCAAGTTTTACTTTTCTTTTTCATCAAGGAATGACAAACGTTTATTAAATTCTTGGATAATATTTTTTCAAACTGAACATATGAAAAGAAAAAAATAAAAAGGCTGAGTAATTAATAGGCAGACCAGACAGGCTTGAGCCAAGTGAGGACTGAAGTCCATATCCTCACAGCTCAGCCATAGTTCTGAGAAAAAAGGAGGGCAAAGAACCTGACTGGGACACAAAACTCAAACTCCTGCAACAAAAGGGTGTGCTTTCAAAGTTACCTACTAATAATTACACATGCCAGAAACAACCAAAATGCCTCACCACACAGGAGTGGTTAATAAATGATGGTGTAGAGTTTCAGTTCAGCTGCAAACAAAGAAAGAGAATGTCTATGTGATGGTAACTGGCTCTGTAATCAACTAACAAAAGGTACAGCAGCCATTGAGGTTGCGTCTGCAAAGGACACAACTGAAGCTGAAATGGGTGTTGTGTTTGAAAGACAAGGGTTGGCAACTGGGTAAAGAGAATTAAACCGAACCTCTCTCCTGTACATCCTTTAACAGCGACATCTCTGACCAATGTGAGTGTACTGTTAGCTTAAAACTCATTTTTCCTGTTGGGGCACTGTTTGTGTGCTGTCCACACCCCCGCACCCCATCTCCAGAACCAGAAATGAATTCTTTCTTTTTGTGTTGTTGGCTAATGCCATAGACTCCCAAACATAATAGGCTACTGACAATGCTTACCCTCCAGAAACTGACAGTGACCCTACTGCTGAAGACCCCACTTACTTGACTCACAGAACATGGGGAAAGCAAGTAGGCACAAACCTAGAAGCCTCAGCTCCACTGGCTAGCTTTCACAGTGCTGGAAAGACGTATGCAATAAAAAGAAAAGTAATCACCCATCCCTCACCCAGATGTGAACTCTGTGAGCTACAGCGCCACCCTGCTCGACACATGCCCACTGGTGCAATAGTGTCCCAGACATTACGGGAGTAGCCAACCATTTTCTCACTGGAGTTAAGGCTTGCTACATGAAATAGAACCTGTATTTGGCTTTGTTAATGTGGTCAAGAGGCCAGGAAGGCCCCAGACTACTATCTGCTAAATGAACAGAGTATTAAAACAACTCCTAATGACTTATGCTACATCTACAGATAGATCAGTGCACAGATAGCTTCTCATCAGAGAAAATTCCTATTGCAATAGATGGCGACTATGTAGACTCTCACCTGGCCAGTGTGAGAAAACAAGAGACTTTGCATTGCTCAGTGCTAAGTGGGACACACAGATTAGACTCCTCCCCTCAAGGTCTATATGAAGATGTTTTCAGGAAGAGCTAGAGGTGGTGAACGACTTCAAAAAAAATAGTGTTCCCTGATGTAGCAAGGCAGTTGCACATGCATATGAAGTCACAGCAATCCTGACAGCAGGCATAAGACAAAATCCCAGCATGAAGGAAGGAAAGTGGGTAAGAAGTCCCCTAGCTGAAGAGCTATTGGCATTTTAACAGCTGCTAAGGGAGGGAGAGTTAGTTTCCTCTAATGGTGGGACACCTAATATACCGCCCATAATTCCAGAGCAGGTCCCACCCCTGAGAGTAGCTGGGCAACACAAGCTGGACTTAATGGGTTTGAGAGAAAAAAACAGCAAGAGAAAGAATAAATATGAAGTTTGGTGGGTAGGGAGGTGGGTGGATCTAGGAGAAGTTAGGGGAGGAGATATTAAATATGTCCAAAATATATGAGTCTCAAAAAATAAAAGTATTACTTAAAAAACCCTTATTCCCTCACATTACAATTATTCATCTATCATATTCAATTAATAGTCATTTAAATTTGTTTCAAAAATTTCTTTAGCTCCCAAATACAGTAAAAGCTTATAGTGGTATTAAGAACAAAAAACATAAATAATTTAATGTTCATATATAACAAGTATTATTATAATGGAGAATTTAAGTAAATATTGAAGATATACACATTTTTTCCCTTTAAAGGAGACCTGTTACTCAAACTCAAGAAATATGGTTAGGTATGGAGTGGTGGTTAGTTTTTATTATCAACTTGATACAACATATAAAGTGACATAGGAAGAGGAAGCTCAAGTGAAGGACTGCTTCCATCAGGCCGGGGCGCTATCTTGACTGCTAACTGATAAAGGCAGGGCAGCCCACTTCGGGTGGCTGAGCTGTGTCAGAGAGCTCGCCGCCGAGCACTTGCTGAGCATAAGACAGTGAGCAAGCCAGTCCTGTGTTCCACTGCGGTTCCTGCTCAAGTCCTTGCCCTGACTTTCCTCATAATGCACTGTGACCCAGAAGTGTAAAGCAAACCAACTCTCAGCTCCTCACGCTGCTTTTGGTCAGTGTTTTATCACACGAACAAAAAACTGACCTAAAGCAAGTGCACACACCTGTAATTACAGCACAGAAAAGAGGCTCACGTCAAGTTCAAGACCCTGTCTCAAAAATGACACACAAAGAAAGAGAGTCAAAGAGAGGGGGCAAGTGGGGCGAGGGAACGCCTACAGAGATGAAGGGGAAGGGAACCAATACAGCCAAGAAATCACACTCAATATGCAATCACACTAAGCATAAAATCATACCCATTAAGATAGTTTATAATGTATTTATGACAGATATCTCTTGTATTCCAGATACTTATTATTTAATCTAATACTAGATAGTTTAAAATGTGGTTTTATTAAAAATCTGAAGTGTAGTATTTTTCAAATTCTAACAAGGAACATTTTCCCACAAAGGAGGTGTTTTTCTAGCAAGAGCACAACTTGTGAACAAAGACCTTAAGAGCAGGTGCCATGCTGATTTACGTGATGATTTACGTGATGATTTATATCAGCAGCTTGTCAGGATTTAGGAGACAAACTTCTGAGCATGTCAGTAAGGAATCATGTAGTTTAGGTTAACTGAGGTGGGAAGGCCCACCCTAAGTGTGGGACATCACATCCCATGAGAACAAGCACCCACCTCCTGCTCCCCTGACCACACAACGTGATCGGAAGTGCCAGTGCCTACACTTCCCCTCTGTGATGGACTTCTTTTCAAGCTGAGTCAAAAGAAACCTCTTCCATAAGCTGCTTCAGCCAGGAGTTTTGCTTTAGCAAAGAGGAAAGTAACTAATGCCTCTATCTTTTCCTATGCATATTTTATGATACCAAAACAATGACAACAACGAAATGCCTATTATTTGACCCACTGAAAATATAATGTATAGAATGGACCTAGGCAATCATCCTCACTGTACAGGGAAGGAAAACAGACACAAAGGAGTGGTCCGTTCACAACAGTAACAAGAGGAAGCAATGCTCACAGCTCTCTCGGCCTATCACAACCACATATGTCATCCTTCATCTTCACAGCCTGCCCCTGGGTCAGGTACAGCGCAAAACATTTTATGCCAATTATCCATCTTAGAAAATTCCTTCAACAACCTGAAAAAGACTGTGGTTTCTGTTATCTCCAACTTACAGGGACACTGAAATTCAAAGAAGTCACTTATCTTGTCCAAGATAATCATCAGAAATGAAACCAAGATGTGAGTCTGGACAGTCTGACTGGAATCTGTGGCCTGCACGTCCGAAGCCTGTCACGTCCTATCACTACGCATAGCACCTATTGTCCCTGAATAATTGCATTCTCTCAGTCTCAAAGATTCAACTACCACCTATATGCCAAGGCTTTAGTCACCTCGCTCCTGTAGTCTCTCATTTGAACTTCAGAACACTTTCAACTACTTCTCTGCTACTTGATAACCAACATGTTCAAAACCCAGCACATGATGGGCCATATATATAAAATGTGCAGAGTAAGTTATGCACATGTAGAGACAGTAATGTTACTTAGCTTTAAGAGAAATGAGAGGATAGGGAAAAAACATAAGAAGTATAGGGTTCACTGCTGAGGGAATAAAAATATTTTAGAGCAAGGTATGCTGACAGCTACACAAATCTTTAAGTAAACTAAAAACTGCTGCATTGTGCGATGTAAACTGCTTAATTCATTTGTGATAAATTACAGATCAATAAAGCTGCTTTCAAAAACAAAATGCACAGTTAACAGTGTGGCTTCTATTCAAATGTGGGTCCAAATTCAGTCCACTTTGTCCTACTACTCTCTGAGACTTAAGTCATTATAACTCAACTTTGAAGTCATCAGTTGCATCTAGACAATGTGATATAAGTGAGAAGAACCTAAGTTTCATTTGTTTCAAAAGAGACAAGACATACCTGAATTAGCACTGCAGAATGTGTTAAAGCATCGTTCAGCATCGTGAGCACATTTGAAGTAGGAACAACCCCAGGATCATGGCCCCAAGAGGTTATAAGTAACCGATCATAACCCTATTAGAAAGATGAAGAACACATGAAATTGCACTTTGAGAGAAGGGAAAAATTACAAAAGTAACCTAATTCTGCATAGCAATTTCTGTTTCCCCCCAAAATAGCTCACAGTGCTTGCCGAACATGCATGAGGCCCTGAAGTCAATCCTTAACAGAACAGAACAGAACACAAGAGGAGAAAGCCTCACACACACACCTGGAATATATCTGGCAGTTTCCGAAGTCTTGTACCTTTGGACAATAAGAGAGACGGTGGTCCTTGCCCAGTGACATGGTAAATATACAATTTAAACCAGACAGAACTGACTTCTGGGATAGCTGGTCCAATATGCTATAATCACAAAATAGGTAAGATAAAGTTATAATATTTATCTAAATAGGCAAACTGCAGAAATGACCAACAAAATCTTCTAAGTAGTGAACGCTTCATACATATTTTAACTGTTGTTACCATTATGAAGGTAAAGCCTAGTTAATCCAGTAAAATAGTTTTGTCTTCACACTGGGATTAAGATATATCCCTGCACTATAAGACACTGAACTTTAAAGTGGACTCCCTAGGTGTGAATCTAGATTTCATCTCTTCAGCCATATCACCCTAACAACGTTTCTTAAACTCTGTGCCTCATTTGCTTCATCTACAAAGCACCAGAAAGGATGTACCACATGAAGATGCTGTAGGGTTACTTAAAGGGTTGAAAGTAGTGCCTGGCCAGTAACTTCCACATGCAGCAGCAGTTATTACTATCATGTGTTGTTGTTCAAAAGAAAGATGATGGCCCCTCTACCCATCTTCCATTTGTGCAGACAGTTCACAGATCATTTCTACTGGGCAAAAGCACTGAGTTAGAGGGAAGGGGCATATGGTGGTGTACAAAGGTCTGTGAGGACATTCCTGTTAACACAAGACCAGGATTCTGGCACAGGGATGAGTGGTCCAAGGCAACCAGAGCCCACAGGTAGCAATAACACATTTGGTACCTAAATCCCTTCCTTCCTTCTCAATCACCAAGCCCTGTACATTCAGGAATCCAGGCAGGATGGACCACTGCACAGCAGTATAACCTCCATTCTCTGAAAAATGGTACAAGTACATCTTCCTTTCCGATTATATAAAGACACATCTCTAATTTATTCTTCAAAAGTAAAAGACCAGTAGTCACTTTGACAAACCCTATGGTTAACTATCAAGTTCTAGCCTGCAAAGTCCATCTTTTCTTCTCACCTAACTTAGCATCAGAACTGTACTTTTTTGAAATATCTGCTATTCTCTTAATTTATCCAAACTCTCACTCTAGAACATTCAAAATGTTCTCTTAAAATATTTCACATGAATAGATTTTTAATCTAATGTGTCACAAGTCACTTAATGATACACAAGTATACCAATCACACTTTATAACCTGAATGTGACAGCATCTTGAGAGAAAATAGACCATTTCCTCAGTGAAATGACCACATTCCCATCTGGAGCCACTAAGTGAGCTATTACCTGAGGGGTGCAGCTGCTGACTGGACGAATTTCATTGGTAAGAGGAGCCATGGAAACAAGCAGCGTGTAGTTTTTGTTTAGAACTCTGCTGCAAGTTGCTGGGTCCAAACCAAGAAGGCTTTCACAACGTAAGAGATCCAGGGGGAAACCTGAGTTATAATAAACCACACAGGATATAACAGATTGAGCATATGAGACAAAAATGTTACAGATGAGCTGCTGTTCACTGCCTTAAGACTTATTATTTTTGTCTCTAGTTATAAACAGATTCTTTTCTCACATACTATTAGTTTCTATCCCTTCTATTCCTCTGAAGTTTCTTCCTACCTGCCTCCCACCTGGACTCACTCATTTTCTGTCTTTCATTAGAAAAGAATAGGCTTCTAAGGGATAATAATGCAATATAATAATAATAAAAAAAAATCTAATAAAACAGCCGGGCCGTGGTGGCGCACGCCTTTAATCCCAGCACTTGGGAGGCAGAGGCAGGCGGATTTCTGAGTTCGAGGCCAGCCTGGTCTACAGAGTGAGTTCCAGGACAGCCAGGGCTACACAGAGAAACCCTGTCTTGAAAAAACAAAAAAAATAAATAAATAAATAAATAAATAAATAAAATAAAATCTAATAAAACAAAAACTATCACTTTAAGATAAAAACAAAAAAGAGAGAGCCCAAGAGAAGGCACAAAAATCAAAAACACACTCATTTGCACACTCAGGAATCCCATAAAAACACAAATACAATGGAAGTCATACAGGTTATGCAGAGGACCTGGGGCAGACCTGCACAGGCCCCGTGCATGCTGTATCAAGACTTAATATTCTTCAAACATACAATAACTATTAAGCATGTCACATTTCCAACAAGACCACCAACACACTTTTAAGACTTAAAGCTAAAGTTTTGGGTGAAAGCTGTCTTCTCGTGGAGCAGCGCTTCTGACTCTCTTTAAGGAACTCTGCTTAAAGAGCCACTGTGCAGTATATCCTGACAACCAAAGTCTCAAGGAAGGCTGTGTCCTCCTCTCCCCCAGACAGCAATCTCTAGAGCAGAGGTTCTCAACTTGTAGGTTGAAACCCCTTCTGGGAACTGAATGACTTTTCACAGGGGTTGCCTAAGACCATCGGAAAACAGATATTTACATTACGATTCATAACAGTAGTAAATTACAGTTATGAAGTGGCAACAAAAATCATTTTATGGTTGGGAAGGGGGGGGTCATCGCAACATGAGGCACTGTATTAAAGGTTCACAGCATTAGAAGGCTGAGAACCACTGCTCTAGAGAAAATCACAGCTCAGATCTTATTCTAGCATAGAGGTAAGCATTCCTCAGTTAGAAATTTGTGCGCTAATGCTGGTCTATAGAGCAAGGATTCAGCATGCATTTTAAGCAACCACTGTCCTCAATCCTCTGGAAAATACCCCATCCTAGTGCTCTCTAGGGCCAGAGAGATAACTATGCAGGTAATGAGCAATACCTGTTGCACAAGCCTGACTACCTGAGTAGTCAGAGTACCCCAGAGCTCACAAAGCAAGGACAGAATTGACTCCTACAAAGTGTCCCTCTGACCTCCATGTGTACAACTGACACATTAAGCCCCACCACACACACACTTAATCCTTAATTCCTATTGGTCTGTAAAGGAGATGTTTAAGACTGAAACTAACTTAAGAGGATCTGTAGGCCACTTTACCCTTCAAAGCAGAATGCATCTAAAGAAGTGTATAGCCTGCCCAAAGGCCCAAGATGCTCCCAGCATAACCAGCACCAAGATCCTGCTCTCATACAGTGCCCAGAAAAACAAAGTTGACTCCTAGGAGGTTGCTTAATAAGCATGAGCTAAGATCAGGTCGTACTGTTTTAATACAAAATAAGATATTGTTGGGGGAGGGGGGGGGAAGGATGGAGTCAAGTCACAAGGAGACAGAGCAGTTTGAAGTGAAGTGAGACACTAGAGCATAGAAACAACTGAGATAGAAGTGACTGCAGTCACTCAAGAGATCACTACTACACAGGCAATACTAGAGAAGAGAGCATGACTATCTGCAGCCGCTATAGTCTTGGAAGAGCCACTGCTGATGCTAAATCTCAGAGCAAGGTCTTCACGTGTCTTCCATGGATTCCTCTTAGCTAAGGAGAAAGAAATAGCAGTATCATGAAAAAACTGGAAAACACATTAACTGGGTGGCCAAATTAACATCACCAGCAAGAGGAAGATGAACAGTACATGGGTCCAGACACCAAGTCCTCAGGAAAACAGAGCATCACTTGTATGGTGTCCTAGACAGAAACAAGCCACAGCCCATTTGTAAGGAGCAGCATGCAGCCCTAAGATGAGAAATATTCCATGCAAACCAACAGAAGTGGGATACAGTACGTTTAAAAACTAAGAATGGCATTAAAAATAAACAGCAACCAAACAAATATGAATTTGTTACAGAATAGATGATAAAAGAAACATGATTAGATATAATACTTTTCCTAGGCCGGAGCACATACTTGAAGAGGAAGGAGAACAGCCTGGGGGAAGCATATAAATGTTAATGACCAGCAACAGGCTGGGCAGACATGACAGAAGCTACTCTGACACAACAACAGCATTTCTGATGAGCCTGATAAGGCCATGATAAAAAACTGATTCCCAAATTCTGGGCTGAGAGATTCTTCTTATTCTTGAAATTTTAGAATCCGATTCTAGAGCCTTCGGCCTGGTATACTGACAGGAGGAACAATACCTGGTCCATAGGTGGGAGAGGAGAGAAGGGAGCAGACTCCCTTATAAAGATCAAAGAGACTTATTCTGCACAGTGAGAAACTGTACAAAAGACACTTATGACAGATAACTTCATCTCAGTATTCAGGAAAGATTTTGCTGAAAAGGATTGGGAGGCATGGTGCAGTTACAATGGAGAAGTGGACACATGGGCAGAAACAAGCCAGGTGAGGTGGATCTGTTTCAGCCCTGTCAGACATGAACAGGGATGGAACACAGAAATCTCAAGAAAACTATGTGGAAAAAGGACTGTCCTTAAAGTAAGCCATTTCCTAAAACACAAATAGATGAGGGGTTTCCTAACTTTCAGGCAAAAGTCAAGGTTATCAATGTCAACTATAAAATACACTTACTGTATGTACATTAGAGTTCACAGTGACTGGAGCACTTTCTAAGACTTTTACAACTGTGATTACTTATCTATAAATGTAGATTGCCATAGATCATAATGGAAAGGCATCTTATTTTATTGAAAGGAGACTGTTTTCATACAATATATTCTGATTAGTTTGCCTCCTCAACTCTCTACCCACCCAAGCCTACATTCTTTCTTTTTCTATCTTGTTAGTATGCAAACAGGCATCTTAAAATAATAACAAAGTAAAACACAATCAAACTGGAATAGGATGAAACAAAGAAACACATATAGACACAGAGAAACACACACTCATACATATGGCAAACCCATAAAAATGCAACACCAAACACCATAATACATATGCAAAAGACATGTACAGGAAAAAATAAATAAATAAAATAATGTCCATACAAAGGACGTCCAGACAAAGAACCATGAGGAGTCTACTGAGTTCATTTTGTTTTGGCCATCTACTAAGATGTAAAGTCTAACAGCTTCATGAATAACTACTCCTATAGCCTTTCTGTAAGTCCTAAGCAGACTTAACAATGTTAGTAGTTAGGAGAAGAGGAAGAGCATGAAAGAAGGTGAGAAACAGCTGACAAGGTATTCAGAGAGCGCATTTCCAGCTACAGATCCTGTCTGACAGCTACAACATGTCTGTAAATGTGTGCTAATGAAATGAGGTGCATGGCCTGCTTCAAATCTTAGGAAGATGGTCACTGCCATGTCTTCACAATCAAGTCTATTTCTGTACCATAGTTGGGCTGGTCTGGCTGAGAGGTCTGAGCCACCAGATCTTTGTTATGACGCAGAAAGAGAATGGTGTTCCTCAGAGTAAGTGCATGGTCAAAGTATCTCTGTGCTTCTCCTTCACCAGTGCTCTGAACCTAAACCAAGAGAAAACAGATTTTTTTTAATACCACTCTCATGCTATTCACCCTAATAATCATGTAACACAGGTATAAAGATATTAAAAACAATAACAACAAAAATTAAAACAGTAATTCAAAATCTTGCCCAGAAAATACTGAAGCAAATCACCTCAACCAATTTTGAATAAGTTCCCATCATCTTTATAGGACTCCAAGTAAAGCAATTTTAACCACTGAATAAACTGCTGAGTAGCACATTTTATAAGCTCTATGTCCCCTGCATGATTCAAAGAGGGGAAAGTTCTAAAGCCAATTATGCTTCATCCGAAAAAAGCATACAAGAATAATCAGATCAGTACATGAAGTGTACAGTAAGACAGAAAAACCACAACTGAAGAATAGGAGTGAAGATTACATACTTGAAACCAATTGGTAAGTAATATGTTGAGGTCTGGTCTGTTGCCTTTATTGTAATGCTAAATACTGGCCCCAAAGGGTTGCCCAGGGACAAGAGAATCCACAGGTACACCAAGTGATGCTACGCAACCGACCTTGCTTCTTAATTTAGAACTACTGGTGCAATAAAGATGCCTACAGCCTGTAGCTGGTAAGAAGAGAGGTAGGTGGAGTTTGTGTTCTCAGGCCTTGGGTCTGGGAGGAACCATGAGGAGGGGAGAGAAGAGACCATGGAGAGAGAAGATGTTATGGGACAGGTGAGTCATGAAACATTGCCATGAGGCCTGGCCAGTTGGAGTTAAGAGCTGCCCATATGGAACAAGGCAAGTTATAGCCAGGGTTATTAATGAGGAAGTAGATTTTAATAGCTTAGAGGGTAGATATCTGCCCAGCTCTAGTGCATTAAAGGCTTATTATAAATATAAAAGTTCTATGTCTTTTATCTGGGAACTGAATGACCAAAGGAGGGATAAAAACCCCAACTGACAGAAAATATTTATTACAACAGTATTATTTCATATATTTTTTACACTGATGAATATAAAATTCCTATGGAATAATAAAATAAAAACCTACTTATTTATGACATAAAGAAATTACAAAATCACCACAAATTCTCTAAACTGAACATTTAACATACAAAATTCATAACTAAACTACAAAAACTAAACTATTAGCCAAGGAGCAAATCTGACAAACGGAACACAGAACAGAGGACAGGATGAAACACAGTGAAAAGAAGCACCAGCATGTGGGACTGGGTTTACTCACAGGGAAAAGAAAGGGGTAAAAGCAAACACATCTCCCGTTGTCAACACTAACAGGAATAGTTACAGCAGGCATAAATAAGATACTCGGGATCACCATTCCACATTAAAAACAACAGAAACAAAAACTTAAATAAAGCAGCCTCAGACCTTACCTCGGCCATATCAAATTAAAAAGAATAGGGTGTTACACAGACTAAGGTCTCTACCCAGTTTCTCAGTATATTAAATCATCTTAGGAGTTAGTCCTATCACCTTAGGAGTCACAGAACACATTCACTCATTCACTGTGCTGATGTCTAAACAGCACCACAGAAGATGGGGTAGAGACGAGACAGGAAGAAGCAAGAATATTCCAAGGCCCAGGACAAGGAACATGTACACTGCACAGTTCCACACAGTAGAAAAGGTTCCAGACATGCTGCATAGGGCACTGACCTTCTCTAGTTCTACAAGGAAGCTGTCCAGAGACTCATCTGAGAGTTTGCCTACTTCAAACATGGTGACTGCGTGGCTTTTCAAGTTCTGTGAAAAGAAGCACATTATTAAACTCTGCTTTTCCTTTTTGATGCTAACAACATTTATTGTGCTTTCTAATATATTAAAACTGGAAGATGGGCAGCATGAGCATCTGCTTCACTCCTCACTGGAGACTCACACTGTTCAAAGTAATGTAACACAGCTGGCTGCTTTCAGGACTTGTTCTAAATGTAAAGACATATTTACACAGCAGCAAATGATTTTATATCTCATCTTTAAACATTATTACACCCACAAGCAATTGACTCACTGGTGAAAGGTTTCCCATCATTAAGAATGCAGTAAGAGTGGAGTCAAACAGGAATGCAATTCGCTTTGTGTACCCAGTGGACAGACTCAAGCTGCTCACGCTGGCCGTGTCAGCTGAAAGAAAAAAATAGAACACGGAATCAAGTCAATGAAAGCCTTCTTTGCTTATCTTCTGAAATAAGTTTTTGCTTCAGCTTTATCTGAACCAAACAAACTTAATAATTAAATATAAGCAATACTGTGGTCTTAAGATATTCAAGTGTTTTTGCATCAGGATCTCACTATATAGCAGACTGGCTTTGACCTCCAATCCCCCTGAATCTAGCTCCCTGGTACAAAGATTCCAAAAGAAAAATTTAAAAGACATTTAGATTTGTGTTGATGTGCTAGTGTGTCAAGTCAACCAGATACAAGCCAGGATCATTGAAGAAGGAAGAACCTGAACTGAGAAAATGTCTCTGTAACACTAGCCTGAAGGCATGTCTGTGGGGCATTTTCTTGATTAATGATTGATGTGGAAGGGCCCAACTCACTGTGGTTGGTACTACCTCTGTGCAGACGGGACATACCTGGGAGTATGAGAAAGGAACATGAGCCTGGGGAGTAAACCAGTAAGCAGCACTCCTCAGTGGTCTTTGCCTGAACTCCTGCCCGCAGACTCCTGCTTGCTCTGCCTTGGCTTCCCTTCACAATGGGCTGTGAGCTCTAAGCTCAAATAAACCCTTTTTCTCCTCAAGTTGCTTTTGGTCTTGGTGTTTTATCAGAGCAACAGAAAAGCCAGTGAGCATAGTTAATTTCCTTAAAAACCATAAATAAAAATCCATGGTAATCATCAGATCAATAAGCACTACCAACAGGCTTATGTTCCTCGGTGTGAGGCCCAGGTGACAGGCAAAACAGGAGAAAGGGCATCCCAGGTTCCTATTACCCTCAACATTAAACCCTGCATGTCTCCCTTTGGGCTTTGTCTGCACTCTCTCTGGCTAACATGGCCTTTCTTCAATGACCAATGAACTCACAGCTGCTCCAACCACATCCTCTTCCTGATTGTGGTTTGTTTTTTGCAGCCCCAAACACTACAACTGTTTATGTTTTGGGGGCTATACTCCATCCCCTCCTCCCTCAACTTAATTTCTTGACAGCAAATGCCATGTTCTTATTTATCTTATACTTCCCGGGTTTTGCACAGTGTTCATAACACTGGTAAAGACGTAGAATGCATACCAAGTAGGAAGCCTAAAGAAGAGTTATATAGGAGATGGAGGGCTGTGTCTGGACACAGGGCAGACCAACAGACAGATTCTAAATTAAACTGAGTTGCTGCTAACCTGGATCTTCTTGACTATTTGTATCTGTGTCAGTAGCAGAAGAAGCTTCTTGCACAGGACTCCTACTTTCCCCGCCATCCCATGATAAGAGCATCTTTTGTGGATCTAACGTGCTCCTATTAATGAAGAATACATCATTTTTTTAAATCACATAAATGATCTCACATGAACATAGCTACTGAAGTTGGTACTTACAACTGTGAACAATCCACCAGAACATAAGTCAACACACAAGTCTGAAACTGAGATGAGTTCTCAAATTGTTCTGGCATACAGAGAGCACTGTGACTGAAACTCAAGCACAGGCCTCAAGGAATCCACGTTCTTCTAACTTCTAAATTTTATAAAATAGTGTGTGTACTTTTTCCCTAAACAAAGCATTCTTGCTTCCCATCAGATTACACAGCAGATCCATCACACCCAGATGACTGGAGATACTGGTATACAAGAGTCACCTCAATTGGTAGAGTGAATTAAAAAAAAAAAAAAAAAACAAAAAACTTTCTGCATGTAAAAATTCTTTTCAAAAGGAAACTGTCATATGGGATAAATGAATTACTTTAATCTGTTCACAGATGGAACATTCTTCCATGATGAATGAAGCTGATCCAAATTTATTACTTGTCCCTTCTTATGGGCAAAGCCCAATCGGCAATACATTGAAACAGCATTCTGAAAGGAATGGAAGGAAAAGTAACATTAAAGCAGACATCATATTATTTGAAGAAAAAAATACCCTACAAGACAAAAGCCTCTGGTGATGTGCCAGCGTTTCCATACCTTGCCTACAGAAGCGTCCAAGGCAGTACTGCCGTCCCTACACCCTCTTCTAATGAGGCTAGAGTTGCAGCTTTAACAAGACACTGAGCAGGCTGCTTCCTGCTGACCACATTAATGTGAGTGCTCTAGTCCATTCCACCTGCTGGAAAACAGTCTCAAGGCTTCCCATCTTGCCCTTTCTCTCTCTGCAACCTCCCTTTACCATGCAGGCTCTCTCCAGCAGCCAATACGGACCAGTAAGGTATCAAGATAAAAATCAACTAGTAATCAACTAGTAAACTAGTACTCACATTACAATAGGTTAAAAAAAAAAAAGTCATACCTTCACCAGCGATAAGTCTATCTCAAGGACATTTGCAAGCTACAAAACAAAACTGAAAATTATGTTCCATTCTCAGAATATCAGTATGTCCTCTCAATAATGCTCTCACCACACTTACCTCTGCAACGTTAGTGTGCTCATCTATTGACACAAATATCTTATAGAGTAGGGTCTCAAAATAATCACCTTGTACTCGATTCATTACAAAACCTTCCAGAGGGGGAACTGAAATAAACAAAACAGACTTTTCTCAGCACTGGGTTTCATAAAATAACAAAGTGTAACTCAAGTGCCTATGCAAAAAGAGAAATCATTCAGAGACTAAATGCAGCTTTTATGTATTTCATCCACTCCATAGCAACCTTTCAGAAGTTCCCACAATTAAGGCCATATACAACATCATCTACACAGAGCTGTCTAAAGGTTCACAGGGAACTCTCAATTACTGAGGCAAAGGGAATACTAGACAGTACAGACTTAGTGAAAAGACATGAGAACAAGGCTGAGCCTCAAAGGGATTGAGATATATGTGCTTTTGATGCCTATAGGACAAGAAAATGCACAGCAGAAGACTGTTGGAAAGAGTTAATATACTCCTTGGGAACAAGTTGGGAAAGCTGGCTCACTGCATTCTCTCCCATCTCTATTCTACCCTGAGAAGAAACGACTCTGCAGAGGTCACTAAGGGGAGAAGTCAGGACCAGCACACAAGCAGCCACCATGGTAGTGTCCACTCATACTCAAGCTCGTTTGCTTGCTCGCTCTCTTGTCCCAATGCTCTCATGTGATTTAGCAGCAAGCTCCGCCTAGTAAACAGCAAAGGAGTGTGCTTCACACCCTTCTGTGTGTATGCATCCTTCAAAATATCCTGGGAAAGCAAAATGGCTCACTGGGTGAAGGCGCTTGATGGCAAGCCCAACAACCCATACTTAGTCGCCCACATGGCAGAGAGAATTAGACTCTTGAAAGGTATGTTCTGACTTCCTTCCACAGGAACACCACAACATGTACATGCGGCACATGCACTCACATACACAAAGTAAAATGTAAAAAATGAAATCTCACAAAAAACTGGAGTGCACAGGCCACTAAATTTTTCCAATAATAAAAACTAAAGGTTTCTTTTCAGAAATGTTTAGCAGGGGCTGGAGAGATGGCTCAGCAGTTAAGAGCACTGACTGCTACTTCAGAGGTCCTGAGTTCAATTACCAGCAACCACATAGTGGCTCACAACCATTTGTAATGGGATCTGATGCCCCCACCCCACCCCTTCTGGTGTGTCTGAAGATAGCTACAGTGTACTCGTAGACATACAATAAATAAATAAATAAATAAATCTTTTTAAAAAAGAAATGTTTTAGCAATTCCTGACTGAAGTTTTTTCTTCTGCTACAGTACTGCTGTGTTTAAGCATTTCCTGAATGAATACTTGCTAGGTGCTGAACACCTGCCAAGTACACTGCATTCATCACTTCATCTTTTAGACCGACAAGTTGTATGATGGTATTACAATTATCCCTTCCTTGGAGATACTAAGGTCCTAAAAAGTTAGAAATTTCAACATATAATTTATATCTGGATGATATGATGAGAAAACTGCTTATAGAAATATAAAATCAGTTTCTAATGTATATTAAATTAATATAAAAAGTATGAACTAAAATCTAACTTAAGCTATGGGTCAGAATCCAGTTGTGTATTTGTTCTTCTAAGATACTGGCCATTGGGCTGGAGAGATGGCTAAGTGGTTGAGGACACGTATTGTTCTTGCAGAGGACCCAGGTTCAACTCCCAGCATCCTCATCAGGCAGCTTACAACTGCTTGTAACTCCAGCTCTAAGCATGTATACTGTAGTATACACACATGTACATGTAAACACATAATAATAAAAATATTTTTTGAAATAAAAGATACCAGTCATTCAAATACAATGAAAGCATTATTTCATCTCAAATATAAAAATGTTTCAGACAGACTACAGATTTGACAAATTATTTAGAATTTTGTGTGTATGTATATTATACAATTCTCCAATGATATATTCTTTAAGTACTTTTTAAAAGAATTAAAAAAATATATAGGCACTAAAGCATTAAAAATATACATGTAGAAAAAAAAAGTGTAAGAGCCAAACAACCAGGACATCTGCTATGAGACAGGATCTTCTTTAAAAAAAAAAAAAAAAAAAAAAAAAAAAAAAAAAAAGTGGAGGAGGAAAGAGAGGTGATCTTGGGCTACATGAGAACCTTAAAACAAAGAGGTCCTCAAATAGCAGTTAAAACAGAAATGAGTAAACCCAATCTAATCCAACTTGTGAGTGACTCTCAAATGAGTTAAGTTAGCTTATCAGGTAAGAACAGGGACTGCAATAAATCTTCCAAATCCCAAGAATGAAGAAACCACTGCCATAATTTCTGTCTCCAAGGACTCATTTCCTGCTAACAGTCTGCAAATGTAAACCTAGTGTTCTACTCGTTACGTCATCAACTTCAAACCCAGATTAGATGGCTGAGTGTTTCACTTCCTTTTTAACTGTCTTTCTAAACTTAAAACAGAGTTCACATAAACATATGGTCCACAATGGATTACTGGGTTGGGGACAAATCTCACTAACATATGCCATCAAAGAAAGATCAAGACTTGCTACAGCACCAAGACCTGTCAAGACACAACACTGACAAGAAGTATTTCTGGAACCAGCCAACCACCACTTGTTTCTCAACATCTAGTCATTCCTGGGAATGTGACCCTTTATACTCTTTCTCACACATATTGTTTCAGTATGATTTTAAAATCAAAAATAACTACCGTAGCTAAATGATACCAGAAAAGGTACTTACTATAAACACCTAGCTGTAAGTTACTACTTCTACAAAATTTAAAACTTAAAAAAAGTGATTTCATTAAATAATATACAAAATGAAATAGTAACAAATAATAATAAAACCACAATATTTTCATTTAAGTGTAAAAATAAAAATGTCCTTTAAATAAAAATATTAATATCTAAAATTACAGAAAGATGTGTCAAAGTGATTAAGCTAGTATACAGTATTTAGCTTCAAGCAGTCATTCAAAATACAGTGCAAAATGGCAGTCCAGACTTACCAGCTATACAACTGTCATCTGATATGGGCACATCCAGATAAATAAAGCCTTTGTTATACAAACCTACAAAAGCAAAAGCACCAAGTTTAGATGGAACATCATAGACAGCGTCTCTTCTAACAGCCTGACTGTGAGCCTCCTGTGAAGCCTTACAACTGAATGCTACACAAAGAAAAGAAAATCATATAGAGAAAGTAACTACATTTTCTAAATCTTGATCTCCTAGATATTTTCAGAATTAGGAATCTCTTCCCAACCAGTTGTGCAGGTGTGTAGTTATATCTACACCAGAAAAACCAAAGACTAAGATCACACTTCAAGTAACATGGCTTAGGAAATACACTCAATTTGGGCCAGTAAAGTAGTTAGCATTAGTTATCAACTGTTTAAAACAAGTTTCTGATTGACAAGGAGCATGTGTGCTAAGCACTTACTGTGTACGACATTGTAATCTAATGACCCAGAGAGTTGAGGACCTGAGTCGATGATCTTATCAATAGCGCCTTTCTCAGGAAAAGTGCATATCTAAGAAAAAGAAAATATTTTCAATTAAGTCTGTCCTAATTAACTAATTTGTAAGTCTCCTAAAATACATTCACGTTGAAATCCATAATGGAAATATGCATGGAATGAACCTTATTCCTGCCGTTTATTACCTTAGAATTTAAACAATAAAACTATGGACATAAGTATCACCTAAGTTGCCAAATTATAGTGCCAACAGTTTAGATGGCAAAATCACCATACCTGTCAGCATCTGTTGGTTAGCAGTAATGTTCACTGATAAACACCAGTGCAATGTAATCAGATACATGAGTCCAAATCATTCTTAGCAAAAGTCCACATGAACCATGGTGAAATTACGTCAGTTTGGCAGCACCATGAAGAAGGGCTTAGAGTGAAGCAAATTTCTAAGGCTTTCTACCTTAAAATGCCCTCCAGAAGAAATACAGACAAAAACTAAATAAACAAAAAATGAAAAGGCCACACACATCCCTTCAACCACACAGAGATATGCCTTGGTCTCCAGGCCCACAGTGCACCCTACCCTTTCTGCAGTCAGCATCCTTTTAAAACGTGTGGTCTGGATTAAGTTCTGGAGACGTCACTGCTCTTGATCTTGACACCGTTTCCATCAGGGCACCCACCCCAGTTCGGTGTAATTCAACAGTGACTGGGCTACAGATTCCAAAACAGCGGCCTGAGTACCTACCACTCTTGGACCTTTCATTATAACTTGAGTTATCTGGTTAACTGCTTTGTGCTTACTTTCCTCATCTGTGAACTGGGCGCAAAGGTTGCCATGAGTCTTAACAGTTATGTCAGTGCATGGCACATGTACACACAGTCAGTGTTTAGAAATATTAGCCATATTACTATGGCTACTAAGTGTGACATCATAACACTGCACACTGAGACCACTAATTAAGACCCCAGATTACTATACATAAACCAAATCATGTCTCCTGCACCATTAAAAAGGGTGTTGTAAACTCCACCTACTAACCTATTAAGATCATTTGAATTGGCTTGATTTTCTACTGGAAAATCAAATGTTACTTGTAGGGAGGTGGTTCTGATGCTTTGATTGGAAATCTGTTTACTGATGCTGAAGGTCCTCGCCTCCATTGGTTTTTGATCTATCAACAAAGATGCCTGTGGCCAATGGCTGGGAAGAATAAAGAGGCAGGACTTCTAGGTTCCTGAAGGCTAGGAGAGAGGAAGAGAACAGAGATACCTGGGGGAGAAAGACTGGACAGATGACTCAGAGCTACAGAGGAGCTCTTCCAAATGTGAGCAGAAAGGGAAAGTGGCCCGAAAGCATCTGGGGAGCAAGACCAACAGGCCTCACAGAGGTAACTGAGCAACTACGTTGAGGGCAGATTTAGGGTGTTGAGCTGGGAATGAAGATGAGGGCGCGTTAGCCACAGGAGGCTTACAATACAAGTGTCTGGCCATTGAGCTAAAAAGCATATTAAAAATAAGCCAGTGTGTGTGTTTCATCTGTGGATCCAAGACAGCTCCTGGACGGGTATGTGCATGCGTCCAGCCAGGAGCATAAAGCAGTGCAAACAAACTACATGCAACAGTTACTTCTGAGAACACTGTGTGAGATAATTAAAAACTTTAAGTTAAAAAACAAAAATTCTGGTTTTAATTTTTCCTTTTCCTCGGGTTTTAGCCTATAAGGATCTCTACCTTGATATCATCCTCTGTGATATATCCAGCCTGCACCACCCACCACGCCTCGATGGCAATTTCCACTGGCTTCACTGGTAGAAGATCACGGGCAGTTTTCCTTCTGAAGAATTTCTGCAACAATACAATACTTAAGGACCTGCAGCCAACACAGATTACCACTGTCTTCTATCATCATATTACATATCACATTACAATAGGCTACATCTTCTCAAATTTTCATGTTTAAAATGATAACTAGTCATACAGTATAGAATCATTCTTTCTTATTTTAAAATAAATTACTAAACATAGATGTTAATCCAGAAACAGTTCAAATAAAACCCAAAAGGTTAAAAACCTGGCCGGGCAGTGGTGGCACACGCCTTTAATCCCAGCACTTGGGAGGCAGAGGCAGGTGGATTTCTGAGTTCAAGGCCAGCCTGGTCTACAGAGTGAATTCCAGGACAGCCAAGGCTATACAGAGAAACCCTGTCTCGAAAAACCAAAACCAAAAACAAAAACAAAAAAACAAAAAAACAACAACAAAAAAAAACAAACAAAAAAACCCAACCCCTCCAAAAGGTTAAAAACCTGTACTTGAAAATGTGTACTTATTTCACTCACTAAGTCAATTCTGGGGCTAAATTATCCAAATAAAAAGATAAGCAAAGAAAAGTTAACTTCCAAAAATAAATATTATAAGCTGTAACTCATTAATCACTTAAGCTATAACCTGGTGAACACTGAAGATCTGCTCACTACTCCTAAGATACATACACGCATTATCTGGTTCCTGTTAGAGTCTGTTATTCCTAGAACTTTAAACCAAACTCTGGTTATAATCCAGTTCTGACAAAGAGGCCGTAAAGTGAGAGGGGACAACTTACTTTTGAAGATCTACACTGATTCATCAGGTCAATGTACTGGTTTCTTCCTATGCCAAGAAGCCGCAGACCTGAAAGCAAGCCTTTCCTTTAATACATTTTGAAATGTGAGTATACTATGCTCAATGACATTAGGGAAAATTCCCAGTTTCTATTCTTTTAGTAACTGACTGATATGGCCCATCAATATCAAATTAAACAGAATTCGTCACACAATACAGATGAAACCTCAACTTTGGAAGACGAATTGAACTTACTACTTTTGACAATGCTAAAGAGGTCAGTCATGCTGAAAAAGCAGAAGTCCTCCCGGGTTTGAGAAGTAAAACTATGCTTTTCAGCAGAAGCTTCTTATACACAGAACTCCACGACATGCTGCATGTAAACTTCACTTAGATAAGCATGGTGAAACACAGCAGAGCATGTGTGTGGCACTCCACGTGCTACCGTAAGCTAAGAATCCTGTGCACAGGTTTCCTCCTTCCATCAGCAGACACACAGCCCAGACAACAGCAAGAACTGTCACTAGAGCAGTGACTCTCAACCTTCCAAGTGCTGCGTCCTTTTAATAAAGCTGCTCGGGTTGCGGGGACCCCCAACTATAAAACTATTTTGTTTCTACTCCATAACTTTAATTTTGCTAGTATTATGAATCATAATGTAAATATCTGTAATTTGATCCCAAATGGGTCACAACCCATGGCTTGAGACTTGCTGCTCTAGAATGAAGGTTAGGCCTAAATTTCTGACTCTAAATTATTCTTCCCAATCTCAATCTGATTTTTATTATGTAATAAAATACCCATTGATACTTATTTCAGGTCACAAACACACAATCCTAATGTATTCATACACAAAGACAAAATCTAAATGTTACTCCTCCACAACTGGATACTCACAGTCAGCAGCAGTAAAATTAGGCAATGAGTCGTAACTTTTCTCACTGTTCATGATGTCCTTTGAAAAAGAAAGAAAACAAAATCTGAAATGTAGCTTTCCTTAGATGAAAAAGAGTATATGTATACAGTACTCCGGCCAAACAGAACATGTATTTATCATTACGGGAAACAGTGGATCATACCTGACACCCTAAATGTGCATGCACCACTGTGGTACTAAGTAAGCCATGGCAACAACCCAGTAAAAGAAGGATAAACTTTTGGGTCTGTGAATCACAGACAGTTGCCCTCAACTCTCCATTAGAGTGCAGAGTTCTAGATTTTCAACACTTCTTAGCCAATCCTTCATCCTTACCCTGAGAGAATGTGTCAACTCCATTGGTGTGTATCCAAAATACACATTACCAACAATGATTCTAATTACTTCCAAGCCTTTGTTCCTATCTCAGTATCACATCTGACTTAGGACTGGCTTTTTCAACACCAATCTTCTCCAATAATACTATTCATTGTTAGGTAAGACCCATCTTCTACGCAATCATTTAAAAACAAAACCTTCAGAACAGTGAGTATGTGAATGTAATTGTAATGAAAGCTAGCAAATATAAAAAAATGTAAAAATTATATACACCCTAACCCTGTGGACACCAAATTATATACACCCTAACCCTGTGGACACCAAATTATATACACCCTAACCCTGTGGACACCAAATTATATACACCCTAACCCTGTGGACACCAAATTATATACACCCTAACCCTGTGGACACCAAATTATATATACCCTAACCCTGTGGACACCAGAGAAAGAATCAGAGACAAAAGAAAGGAGCTGACCAGCTCCACCCTGTTCCACCACCCTGGTTCTTCATCAGCTACCTGCAACTATCAGCTGCAAACAGAGCACTTCAGAAACAGACTACACAAGTTCCCACAGAAAAGTGGCTTCCAGAGCTAAGGACGGGAGCTTGAAGTCAAGGGCACTGGGCACACCACAAACTGTACTAGCTTCCCTGCTACTGCTGGCGCTTAGACTTCCCAAGTATATGCTTTTCTCTGCTCTTTCAGTGTCTAGAGAGCCCAAGATAGCAGGACTCGAATATAAACAGTGAACAAATACTAGATATTAATGCCAATCTACTTGACAAAACAGTATAAAATTACTATTAAAGTTATTCAACAAGAAACAAATACAAACTAGCTTTAGAATAAAGTTAAGAATTAATAATTACAGCAACTAACAGGAAAATGGACGCTCTTGTGTGTGTCTCTTTCCTGAGATGTGTACTATACAACACTGGATGTGCATCACCATTATTTACACAGGATGAACAGTTACATACACTCGTTTCCCTTACTTACTGTTGAAGCCTGAAACCCACAGCTTCAATCTTACATATTACAAGCAGCAGCTGTAATAACTGCTGGTATAAATAAATGATTAGTATCCTAACTGCACAAAAGGTAAACAGCACCTTCAAGAACAGAGAATACAAGCAGCCACCTTTCCAACACCAAGCATCAATAATGGCCGGCTCATGCACAAGTGTGCCTCAGCTACCTCGTGACCAGCATTCCTTTCACACACTAACTGGACAGACAACATCCACAATAGCTCAGAGCGGGTAGGCTGGCGGTCTGCTGTAAAGTGTTCCTGGCTTGGAGTCCCACCCCACTGTTAATGGTTCCCTCACACTAGAAACTAACCTCCATGATCCCAGTATAGTATGAGAACGGAGTTATCCTCAGGCCCTTCACCATGATGTCGGATAAGTGGTAAGGGTACAACATGAGGTGATCACGACTGTACTTCAGCAGTTCCTCGTAGTATTTGCGTTCATCTTTCTTGACATGCTTAACTGCAAAAATAGGAAAATGTCCAGGTTTCTCAGGTTTCCTACTGCTTCACTATAAACACAGCATGAAATGCATACCTTTTAGCTTTGAAGCATATACAAACAAGAACAATCAACTGTTGGAACAAAGCAACAATTCTATCTCACACACAAATGTGAGTCTTCATAGTATAAGTGAAACTTAATAAGACATACAAATAGAGAAAAGAATTCTTACTAAAACAAGAAAAAAGTATAAAATCAACATATATAAGCTGTAAGTCTTACCACCCTTGACCACATCACTTCATAAGATAACCAGACCAGACTAGTTTTCAAAGAAAACTTTTAAAAAGCATTTTCTGATTTTGTTTTTGTTTTATGTGTTACAGACTGAAGCCAGGGCATGCGGCCACCACTGAGCTATAACAGAACTAGTTGTGAATTTACTCTATAGGCTAGACAGCTTTGAACTTGCAATTCTCCCAAGTCAGCCTCCCAAGCAGCTGAAATCACAGGCCCATTCTGCCAGGCCTCCTTATTTGTCTGTCCATTCATGTGGAGGAGGAGGCCCCACTCCTCCAGCACTGCTCAGCATATTCACTGCGTTCACTTAAATGTGTGTGTACATATGCAGTGAAGGGTAACGTGAGAGACTAGTTTTCTCTCTCCACTGGGTAGCTCCTAGGGATTGAACTCAGGTAGTGAGGCCCAGCAACAACTGCCTTTACTCACAGAGCCCATCTATCTCACAGACCCTCTACTGACAGGATTTCTTAAGCAAGCAAGTCAGGGAGGCACCAGGATCTGCTTGTCTCTGCCACCCCAGGGCAAAAATTAGACACCTGCTACCATATTTATCTTTCTAATGTAGGTATTGAATACTGTATTCAGGTGCCCACATGGTAAGCACTTTACCAAACTGAACTATCTCCCTTGCTACTCACCATGTTGTATTTTTTAAATTTAAAAAGCTTTCTGAATTCAATGGAAAATACCTGTATAGAAATTCTCCAGAGTATTAATGCTTAAAAGCAAAGTAACACATATCATTGACAGAAAATAACCAAACTAGTTTGACAAAAAAGTAGTACTTTTTTATCTGTAGGGAGGGAGGAAAAGAATACTGCCAGAACTAACTATACTTAAGACTTATTCTAGTTATTCTAGAGTTTTCATTAAAGTTACAGAACTCAGGAAAGTTATGGTGACAAAATAAAACCTACGTCTGGAAATGATCAAGCACTCGCGTCCTTTTTCTTCTCTGGCACATTCCCTCACTCAGATAAAGAGTTCATCAAGTTAAGAGTAAGACATTTATAGGAAAAATGGACCTATAAAAAGTACTCTAAAAAGGAATTTTCATCACACTTATAAAGAAAACTCCACAATATGAACTGCTATTAGGTGGAACGAAGTAATCTGAAGGTTCTTAAAGTCCGTACATGGAGAAATTTCAGATCTGTGCAGAACATACTGATCTAAGAGAGATTTATAAAAGTGAAAAGACAGAGAGTCAGCTCCATCCCAGTAGAAAAACGTCTCTACTTACCTAGGTTATTTCTGTAGCGCAACTGATTGCGGATACTGTACAAAACAACCTGTTTTTCATATTCTCGCTGTGAGTTTCCAAGACTCTGAAAGAAATTGCACATGGCTATTACACAGTTTCTAGATGGTACTATTTTTACCATAAAATTAAAAAATAAAGAAGACCCCTATTTTACCTTGGCATCTCTAATGCTCAGAACTGAATAAGTAACAAGTTAAGTTTTATTATGTGAACTTTACTACTATGATATTAAACAAGATCCCTCATGTTTCTCTGCAGTTTGCCTTTCTACAATGATTTACTTTCCTTCCAGAATATCCCAAATTTAAGTGAAATGGATAGATGGATGCTTAGATGCCTGGATGGATGAGCTGTGACAGGGACGGCCGTGCTCAGCCAGCACAGGTATGCACGAGCTATTTCCACCGGTAACATCCCAAGTGTGCACTGTGGAGACACTACCCCAACGCCCTCTGTACAGCAGCACCGCTCCTGTCAGTAAGGAAGATCACTGAGGGCTTCAGAACGTCAGCACATCTGTCAAGGCTCCCACAGCTGTTCTCCCAGGTCAGAGTCTCTTTCAGGAAACACACATGCACTGTACACAATCATGCCATCCTGCTGCAACCACAGCAAGTTCCAAACTTGAGGCTTTGGTCTTCCAGTCAAAGTAAGTCTTTAAGTTTGTGTTATTTATCTGTATACTGTATACTGGAGAACGTGAACTCTATTACCATGTGAGCTCTAGGACTAGGTGTGGAGCATGTGATCGGCCACATCAGCCGATACATGTTAGAGCTCAAAAATCCCTAAAACTACAGCGAATGTTTGATTTTTCCCTCAAGCAGTTGCTGAACAGATACATTTGACTCTCTACCCTTCTCCAAATCTCCCATCATTTATTACCACTACTGCCCCAGATAACAGAGCAGGGAGCCGGCCATTTCACTGAGGGCTGCACACAAGAAGGCCGGCCGGATGTGGCTGTGCGGCCAGGCTTCACAGAAGAGAAACTGGAACAGGCGATGTGGGATGAACACTAGCTTACAGAGTCTCCCCGTGCAGCACACAGGCCCAAAAGCAAACTTCCTACCCCCAAGGTGCCTAAGAGCCCCAATGTAGACATCCCAGCAGGTACTTGTCTAGAAAATAAATATAGATAGGTAAATAAACATAACCACATCTTAAAAATTGATCCACCATAGACTTTCACTTTAAATGAAAGAACTATACATTTATATTAAACAATGACTGCCTGATATTAGTAAACTATAGAAAATTCCTGAAAGCAATGGCCTGACCTACATTTTTTTCTCCCAAAGCTCTGTACATGCTCAGCCCCCATCTACAGCTTTTTAATGTACCTTCTAGAGTCTGATGTGACCCATAGAACAAACCAGTTTTTTCCTCATCTTATCCACCATGGTATGGCGGGGAGGAGAACTAGTAGCTTGTAAGATTTTTTTTTTTTTTAATCCAAGTCTCCTTCCTCCAGCTTTTCAGAACTGGGAAATGAGTCAGTTCCGAATTAAGCCTACCAAAACTTACTAGAAGTCATATCAACATACTTAGTATTTACAATACCAAAAGACATATTCTTCCTACACCTGTCAAACAATGAATGCCTAATATTAGGAAATTACAGAAAAATCCTGAAAATTCTTTCCATACCATAAGGAAATCCCCATTTGTAATAAAGTTGTGATTTTTATAGCCTTTTAGGAATTACCTCAAACCAATGCCTCATTACCTCTGACAAACAGCTACTAAAAAAACAATGTACGCAGATGCTCAGGGCGCAAAACCTAACTCAGAGTCTAAGCAGTAAAGGCAGCATGATGGGGTGTGTGAGAGGTGGCAGTGCAGGGACAACATGGCTGAGGTGCATGAGGGGTGACAGCGCAGGGACAACATGGCTGAGGTGCATGAGGGGTGACAGCGCAGGGACAACATGGCTGAGGTGCATGAGGGGTGACAGCGCAGGGTGATGGCTGTGGTGAGGGGTGACAGTGCAGGGTGATGGCTGTGGTGTGTGAGGGGTGACAGCGCAGGGTGACGGCTATGAACACAGCTGAGGGTAGCAACTCTGGAACTGGGGAGTTACAGACAGCGGCAGACAGTGAGAGGGCTGGGCTTGCCTCAGCGTCTCTGTCCACACTACAAGGCAGTGTGGAGAGGATGAGAAACCAGACAGAACAATGATGTCATCTAAAGTGGACCTTAACTTCAGAAAACCATGGTAAGCCTGGAGAAGGTCTGCAGAAACAAGTATACAAACAAAGGCCACACTTAGCCGAACTCAGAACTGGGCCTTTCGGTGGTTTCACATTCAAAACCTAACCAATTTAAACTTGAACTTAAGTTTTAGCACTATCCTATGGTTATACTTAGTAACAACAATTAAGTTTGAGGAGGCTTTTGCCAATACTAATAGAATCAATTATTTAAGTTGGGTATAAGCTATTTAAAAAGAAAATAAAGGACGACTTAGCCTACGTGTCTTCAAATATGTCTCAGAACATATTTGTCTAAAGAACAAAAACTGCCAACCTCATTCAAACTTAAGAGGAACTTATTCCCGAGGATTTAGACTTGCTTTTTTTTTTTTTTTCTTCAAGTTTCAGAAACAGAAACTGGACATCTTTGACATCCTAAAAACCCTTGCCCCTGAAACACACCTTGCTATTATCTAGGGTTCTGGTGTCTTAAAAGTGTTTTGTCATGTGACGCCCACCAGACCCTTAACTCATTCCCTAGAACTAGGACCCAAAGTAAATCACAAGACTCATAAAACCATTGCCACCAACAGTCCATACATTCCAAAAATATACCTGCTGCCCATCACCAAGAGAAAGCAGAAATGAGCAGAACTGAACGAGAAACGTCGGGCAGCGAACCTGTGCCTTGGATGTGGCACACATACACGGGATAGGTAGCACACACAACAAGGCCTTCCTAAGAGTTCAAACCACCAGTCCTGTTCTGTACTTTCATCAGTCCATTTACTCTGTTTCGGATAAAACAGACTTTCTGTGAACACGGGATCCTTGTCTACGTGCTGCAAACTATCTGCATCCAAACTCAGGCACAACAACTAGTAGGTGCTCAGTAAGTGCTACTGAGCAAAACCACCATTCATTAGATTAAAAACAAACAAACAAACAAACCCTCAGGTCATGCTCCGGTTGACACATCCTTTATAAACTCAGCCTGTCTAAAGGACGAAGTCCGACAACACAAAGCACACATACCCTTCCAAATCAGCCCTGACTACCCTGCCAGCCTCAACAGCTACCACCCTCACGCATTCAGCCAACATTTCCAAATGGATCGAAACACATCTCCGAACTCTGGTGATTGTTCACAGCTCTGGAGACTTACTCTTCCCTCTCCCCGATGGTGGAGGGTCTTCGTTCCTCATCTTAAGTAACTTTTATTGGTCTCCCAGGGCCACCTTTAAATGCTTTCAGTTACACATGCAACTCAAAACGGGCAACCTAACCCCCAGATGCGCTACAGAGGAGGTGCGTTTGAACTGTCGCCTTGTACTGCCTTCTCCCACCGCTCTTAAGTTTTGGGGCCCGGGGGCTTTATTTTAGATCGCAGGCGCCTGGCTTATAGAGTCTGCGGGCCGAGGTCCTAGGTGAGTCCGGGGGACATCCCTCCAGCCTTCTCGGGAGACAGCGCACACCCAGTTTTCCCAAGCCCCCGACGGTCCGTAGGTCAGGCGACAGTGAAGCGGGGCGGAGCCATACCTGTTTCACGTTAGTTGGCAACTTGCTCCAGGGATAATTGTGCCGGATGTGGAACTCAACGTCGATGTTCATGATGCCGGAGCCCAGGCCCGCGGTGGCCGCGGCTTCCACGCCGCCTGCCGCCCGCGAGCGCCCGGCCAGTCAGCGGAGCCCGCACGTCTAGGCCGCACAAGCACGGCGCCGCCCCATGGCCAGGCCTCCACAGGTCCGCGCGGCGCGGGCCACGGGGCACGGTGGCGGCGACTACGACCCGTGCCTCAGCAGCTCCAAGTTTCTTCCTAGTTTCGGCCTGCCGGAAATGGCTCTGGGCCGACGTCACTTCCGCTCACTGGCCTACGGCGGAAAGTGGAGCTCCGCCCCCTGCACGTGGTCGAGCGGCGCGAGGAAGGCGGGACGCAGAGACCCTCCGGAGCTCCGCCAGCTGCGCCTGCGCCCTAGGATAACAGAGACTCCCTAATCTGCGCCGCTCAGTTTATGTGACTCAGTTTCCCGATTGTGTGCCTCCGGTGGCTCTGGACAGACGGTTAAAGGCACGGCGGTCGGTTGTCTGAGCAAAAGCGCTGCTAATGGAAGAACCACTCTAGCCACCGTCCCGAACAAGACAGGGTCCCGGAGAACACCGAGTATACCTGGGCCCCAGCCATTGGCCTAGAGTCCCTAGCGGCGTCATCCCTTCCAAGCATTGGCTGTATCCTGGGGATGAAGAACGTTGGACTCCTTCCAAGATCCAAATTCTTATAATGTAGGGATTTGAGGTGCAGAAATTTTAACTAGCTTCAATCCCTTTATAAACATTGAACTAGGATGGTATCCCTACAGCTCTCCTGAAGTCTTTGGGAAGGGTTTCTTCCAGAGTGTATTTTATTTCCTAAGCAAGCTCATTTAACTGCAAGACACAACTTCAGTGTTTCTTTGTCTAGTTTTCATTGTAAAACAGTGTCTTTAAGTCATGTTTTGTTATACACCACTGATACGAACCGAAAACATTTAAGACGCCTAATCCATACCTCAACAACTGGCAAGTCCGAGGCATACTATTATATCTAATTATTTGAAACTGTTAGGGTACACACTGCTCTTATGTACGTGTACTGGCCTGGTTATCCGATTGCAATAGCTTCATATCCTGTTGAGGTCCTCCTCAACATAGCTAAATGTTGAGAACCCCAATAATGCAACAGCCAATAATGCAACAGTATTCAAAGGTATGATCTGCCTACTAAGTGTCAATCCTGTGCCTTGCAATAGATTGTTATCTCTCAACATTTAGGAACTATTGCTACAGCTACTAGCCCTGTCAGAAGAAGAAAGTGAAGTTGGCAGGGTTATAAGGTCACTCAGTATGACAGAGCCCACTGGTTTTTACCGTTCATTATTTTATGTATGAGTGTTTTGTCTGCATGTATGTGTGTGTGCACCACCTGTGTGCCTGTGCCTTGAGAGGCCAGAAGAGGGCATCTGATATCAGGTGCCCGGAAATTGGATTTCAGACAGCTGTTAGCCTCCACCTGGGAGCTAAATAAAAGTAGCAAGTGATTTTAGCTGCTGAGCCAACTGTCCAGGCCCAGCCCAAGGCTGTTTACTAGGACCATCCGTTGAATTCCTCAGGAACAACCTTCATAGGAATATTCTGTCTCCTACTCCAGTTTAGGAAAGTTCATTTAGAGTTAGTGAAATAAAGCCCTCCTACATTTTTCATAATTCTGCATGTGGAACGAACAGTGTTCTTCAAAATCTTTTTTTACCTTGTATAATGTAAGTAACAAGAAAATTAAATACATCCTCATGTTTAAATCCCTACAAATCTTTATTTCGGCTGCTAGTCACAGTTAACCTTACATGAACCTATTCATCCTTTTTGTATTTCAAATAGTAAATCTAATTTGAACTCAACAGAGACAAGTAACGGTGAATGGGTGGCTGCTAAGTCAGTAGAGACCTTTGAAAATCTTACCGTGGTCACTTATGAAGGCTCTCAGGATGTAGCCCTCGAAAGCAGATATTTGAAGGAGGAAATAGCATTAGGTCAAAGCTATGTGGACAGGAAGAAGACAGATGGCAATTCCTTCAAAGTGGGAACTGGTAACAGTTTGACGTATAAAAATACAAGATGCTCGTGGAAGGACTGAACTGCCTCCATTTCCCTCAAGGTGGCTAGGAAGGTCATTCATCAACTAACCCACAAAGTCCAGGACCTGCTGTGTGGAAACTCCAGCAACAAGACTGTTCCTCCCCTCCCCACCATCAGAAAGGAAAAACAACTACCAAATGGATTTCCTGAACCTCTTTGGAAAACAACAAATCCCATTTTTTAAAAAATTCCTGACTCCAGTCTCTGTCTTTCAAATTCTAGAGAGATCAGAAACTACAGAGTGTTGTTGCAAGACCCATCCCACAAGCAACCTTGCAAAGACACCCTCTGGGTAAACAATAGCTTCAGACATGCAAATGTCACGTGCTGCCTTCTCAGCCAACTATACTCGATCAGATTAAAGAAAGTTAATCAGCGTCCGGCTTGAGCAGCCTGAGCTTGTTCTCAAAATGTGATGATGACCTCAAGCAGCTCAGGCTGGCCTTGAACTCATTGTGTAGCTGAACTCTGTTCCTCCTGACTTTATCTGTATTAGGATTACAGGCAAGTGACACTGTAACACTGTATCTGGCCTGACAATCTACTCTTTAGAAAAACTGTCCAACTGTTTTATCCCCCGAACTGCAACAGAGACAATGAGAAGTAGCAACTTTTAGCTAAGGAGCTGGTGGATAGCCCCACTCACAGCCCACATTAGCATGCCCTACGACAGGAAGAGCTATGGCTCACAGTGATTCCCATGTCCAGAACCTAGAAGTGCTTTCTTCATGGCAATGTGGTTAAGATGCCCTTGAGATAGGGAAATTATCTAGGGCTATCTAAACGGTATAGGGTGAGCCTAGGGCCCTTAACCAGGGAAACAGGTGACTGATGGAAGTGGACTTCAGTGGTTTGGGACAACAGCCAAGGCTGTGGGAAGCTACTAGGACCTGAAAATGGAAACAGATTCCTCCCCAAACCTCAGAAAACACTCCTACCAAGACATTTGAATTTCTGGTCTCCTTGACTGTAAGATAATAAATTAACATCGAGCTTGGAACATGGTGGTTTGTCACAGGAGCAGTAAGATATTGCTATACTCTTTCAACAACATATTCCCATACCCAAACAAGTGATGTATATAAATTTATATGACCACAGTCTCCCAGTTCTGAATGCAAATACCCTTTGGAGGAATAATCCTTTCTTAGCATTAATATGGGAGGAACAAATGAGTGATTTGAAAGAAAAAGAAACGCTCAGAGATTAAATGGGGTCAGAAAATAGTTTCTAAACAAAAAGAAGGAAACTGTATGCATTTTAAATTTCACACTTTTCCTGGGCTTGTCCTCGGCCTGGGTTTATTTCAGACAGGCTTGACTCTGTTCCAAGGACTGGTTCGTCACCCCACACATTTAGATTTGCTTGATCATACCTCTATGCTTTTGTCCTGGCTAATTTCTCTGCCGCCTTTCCCATACTTTGGAGCAGGAGGCTCTGTGTCCCTTACGAATTGCCTCAGCTTATGTTCTTCATTGCAAGGAATCACTGGCTAGCCGTTTGGTGACTGTGTGTTGTCTGTCTCACTCTAGAGGGCTTTGTTTCATTCCGAAGTCTCTTTTCAGTACCTCGAGTTAGTCTTCCTGCGTAAGTGCTTAGTAATACATGCATTGAGTGAATGAAGCTATGTCACAGCTGAGCCTTGCCTGACATCTTGTTCAGAATTATAACACATCTCCAGCCCTCTGCCACCCAACACACTGCATTTTTTTTTCCTCTGTAAAAGGGGATGGAAACATATTGCCATCTAATATGGTCAATAAGCAATATCATTGTTTTAAATCATCATATTTGTTAGATCAAAGCTTCCCAAAGTCTCAGGCTTTCGTCTCCTTGCTGTTCAAGCTTACATTAGCTCAGGCACTCAATAAACACTGGATGGATGGAAACATAGAACAGAATTCTCATGAAAATCTAGAGGAGTCTCTTGAAACTTTGAGAAGCCCTCAGCATTTCCCACACCAGCCTGTGGAGCTGGGCAAAGGCTACCTTTCTAGGACACATGGAACAGAGCCCCACCCACTTCTTACTACCCTCTGCTCTGATGGCTGCTCATGGTGGAAATCACCAAACTCCTATGCTGAAGTGGAGAAATGCTTCAACCTCTGTCTTTAACAAAAGGGCAGACAATGTCATCTAGACGATCATCCCAGCCAGCCACCTTCTCCTGTGTACCCTCTTCAGAAATACTAACACAGTTGCAATGCCTTTTATGTGTCTTACCGTTTACTCCTTTAGGGCTTTGGGGTGTAAAATGCTCATCTCTATTCCTCTGCCTGAAAAGCTTCAGACACACCAGAAGAGGGCATCGGATCCCATTTCAGATGGTGGTGAGCCGCCATGTGATTCCTGGGAATTGACCTCAGGACCTCTAGAAGAACAGTCAGTGCTCTTAACCACTGAGCCATCTCTCCAGTCTCCTGAATGGAATTCTAAAGAAACCAAATGGACATTGGAGAGGGAGGAAAGAGTAGAGTAATACAGGACGTGCCTTTTGCATGATGGAGTGTCTGTAGATAGTGAGTGCATTGTGATTCACATTTGTAATTCCAGCCTGAGACAGAGGATTGCTGAAAATTCTAGGCCAGCTTGAGCTACATGGTGAGTTCAAGCCGAGGCTGAGCTAACAAGGAGACCCTGTCTCAAAAAGAAAAAGAAAAGCAGTTTCTGGGCTGTTTCCTTTGCAAATGATGGCAAGCAAGTGAGGAAATACAGCTTATTTTAGAGAGAAGCAGATAGGCGCTCTTCCACACAGCCTTCTAAAAAACTCCAATACTCCATACTATGTATAAATATAGAATACTCCGTGTCTAATCTGGAGTTAGTTTGTGTTCCAAACAGTCACCATCTGATGTGGAAAGGAAGATTCAACCCAAAAGGCCTCCACCTCAAAGGAAGACAATTGCAGTACTGAAGGTGGCCACCAGGGGCTGATCTCATACAACGTTTCCACATTTGAAACCTCTGGTGTCTTCTGCCTATTGCTTCTTATCTAACTCATTCTAATGGGCCTGGCAGTCTTTCGAATTCATCTTCAGTAGTTAATAACACCAAATGCTGTTGATTATGCTTTCAAAAGCATGTCACTTGGGCTCACTGGGCAGTGATCCAGCTGAAGTCAGTCCCGTCTCAAGGTCCCCCTTCACACCGTTAAGTAAGCTCCCCATCCACAGGACCACAAGACAAGCCAGCCAGCTGTAAAGCTCAAGCTATTCTTAGTTGAAAATATTTTCAGTGTCTATGATGAAGAGTAAAGTCCATCTGAAAATGAATCAATGTTCTGAAGTTTTTGCTTGTTTGTTTTAATCTTCTTTTGGTTCTGTGTTCCAGGGTTGACTTTGAACTTGCAGCAATCCTTTTGCCTCAGTTTCTCAAGTGCTGAGGTTGTGGGTGTGAGCCACCATACTGGCTTGGAAAAATGGAGACAGAAGAGACAAAATGTTGAAAGCCATGACAGTAAGAGGTCTCTGGAAAGTTCCTCTCCTCTCATCTGTTCCCATTTCTCCAGCAAATTAGGTAATTTAAATATGTAGATAATGTTGAGGGAAGGAAACACAGAATTTTAAAGTGTGGATACTATTTCTAAACGGAGACACAGTCCTGATAACACTAGAAGCACTTGAGAAGTTTGTTTTGTTTTGCTTTGTTTTTCAATACCAGTATTCAGATCAATCAGGCGTCAAACCAGAGGGAATATGTTAGAATCCCTGGAGTTGGAAACCAGGTACTGCCTATTTATAAAGTATCTCCACGAGTTCTGATGTGTAGGAAGGGTTAGCAACTACTTACAAAAATCTTTAAGCCTTAGGTCCTCAACAAGCATTTGTTACATGAATTTCTAAGATGAATGAGATTGGACAAAGATTAATAATATCCAATTCTAATTCTCTAAGCCAATGATTCTGCTGATCAGATACAATGATCAAATTTATCATATAATATAATAATAATAAATATTATGCTTGGGCAACTATAATACTTCATTCAGATGTGCAAGACAATCAACACAGTCTGAGTCCCCTAGTATAAAAAGTGAATAGCTTCAACACTCTCTGAAGACCAAGGAAATATTCTTCCCATCCTTTGACAGCAATCAGGAGACTCATAAGTCATAAATGTATACACTTCTGAGCCAACAAGGCTGCATTTGTGTTTTTCTTAGGAGTTTGTCTCTTTGGTCTTTCTGGCTTGTTAGGATGCTCAGTCGCAGCCTAGGACTTGGCTGGAATAGATCTTGTTTCCTTCTACATTGTGCCACTCCCAGTTTACATGGTTAGCAACAAGGAACTCTGCACCACTGAACAAGAAATACCAGGTTGTTTGCAAGCATGAACTGTGATGGGACATCAAGGTGAGGACGAGCAGGATGGTCCTGTAACCTCTCTAAATGAGATCTGAGTGACAGATAGGGAAAGGCATTGGCTATGGCTACGATTGACTCTGAGAAAATGTCGGTGGCTGCACCTTGGCTGTGGAAATAGTTGCTCCTCAGTTCACAGAAATGTGAAATTGTCTTTTCTGTAGGTTTAATGGATGACTACATCTTTTAAGAAACTATAAAACCATAGTACACACTAATTTTTATTCTTTTCTTTTTCTTCATTTTTTAATATGGAAAGTCTTTTGAATCGTATACCTAGGGGAAATGTGCTCAGGGAGGCAAAAAAAAAAAAATCAGTTAAAATTAATTTAAAACTCCAGAGATACCTATATTTTCTTTGAGAAAATACAAGTTATTATACAGAAATCCAGGGTTCAACATGAACCCTGAAATTGAAACAGTTTTTGAGTCTTAGCCAATTAGTCACGTTGAAAGCTGTGCTTGGCTAACAGGCAGTTTTCAGAATTCTCTTAGCTCCCATGCCGGATCTTGAGAGGAAGCAGGGAAGATCAAGAAGCCTTCACAGCATCCCAGGCATCCCAAAACTTCCCAGCAGAAGTCACTGCCCCAGAGAGATGACAGCACACACAGAGAGGCCAAATTCCATCTATCAGTTAGTAGAATTAAGTCACACACACACACACACACACACACACACACACACACACACACTTGCACATTCACCTCTATTATTCTGTGGGGTAAGGACACAAGGAAAATTATGTCAGCCCCAGAAGATGCAGCAGCAGATTTATTTTCTTGTGCATGCAAATAGTCATGTGTGGCCATCATCATCATCATCAAATGATGGTTAAACCCAAGTGATGGGCTGGTTTAATCTGAACTAAGACCTGTTTTCTGCACAGGAGATAAAGGATGAGACTGAATTGAAGTGACAGCCTTTCACTGTGTTCTGGGACATCAGTATGACAGGACAAGACCTCAGGGACAGCAGGGCATGTCAAGCTTGAACAAGGAAGGTTTCCATGGACACACAGAAGTCACTCAGAGGATCCACAAGTGTGACTTCTATGTGACAGGACTTCGAATCTCTAAATCTAAAGCGTGTGTGTGGCTCTTTCAGGCCCACAAGTCCTACCCATCCTGTGAAGAGGCTAAGGATCAAGGCCATTTCAAAGACTCCATTGGAGACATTGGTGTGAAACACATGATTGACTTCGAAGTGTAAAAGAAGCACATTTATTATATTTAGGGATAAAGGGAAATATCTTATTCTAGAAATAGGGGAAAGATAACAAAAAGCTCTAGCTCAGACTTCTGTGCTAACCCCAAGCCTCACAGGCCAGCAATAAAAAGAATATTAAAAACGGATTCTTCTTTGCTGGAAAATACTGACTCCTGAGTCTAGAAATGAGATTCGGCTAAGGAATATCAACTTAATGAATAGATATAGTTCTTGTCAGCAAATGTGGACCAAATAGTTTGAATGTGCCAAGCACTGCGTTAAGCATTTAGGTAGGGCATGGAGCAAGTAGGATGGAGAATCTCGGTGCATGACTTAATAGACTGTGGAGTATAATATAGGAGCGGATACAAGATGCTAGAGCAAGGAGATAAGGCTCATTAAAGGACTCCCAGGCGAGGATGCTTTTTCTGCTGAACATTAATGCTGGGGTAGATCAGAACCATCTATGAAAGGACTTTTTGCTGCCAGGGAATTAAACAGGAGATATCACGAAAGGCAATGGTTCGTGAAAAAAAAAAAATGAAAAAATAGCCACATGTGGTGGTGCATGCCTATAACCATACAACTTAAGAGGCTGCGCCAGGAGGATTATGGGTTTGAACAAGCTTGGGTTACACAATGAGATGTTGTGTCAAGAAAACAAAACAAACAGAGAGATGCTACTGCTGACCTAATTCAGTGTTTATAGAACAGAAGCCCAACTGAGAGATAATTTGTGATTTATTTTTGGCAGAGCCTCCCATAGCTGAAGCTAGCTTTGAACAGCTGATCCTTCTGCCTCCACATCTCAATTCAGGAATAATAAGCATGCTACGAAGATTGGCTGCTTCTTTTAGCAATTCAACTGGATGTATACACACACACACACACACACAGAGAGAGAGAGAGAGAGAGAGAGAGAGAGAGAGAGAGAGAGAGAGAAAGAGAGAGAGAGAGAGATGTTGCTTTCCTTTAAAAATCTATGAACATTCAAATAGACTGAATGAACCTAGTTTATAATCTGTCCTATGTTTACATAGAACCAACAACAACAAAACCTTGATATGTCCACATATCAAGTCAGAGCAGAAACATGCTGCCTTAAGTATTTACAGCAATTGATGACACTTTAAGCTTCTTGATAAGCTATAATTGCCAAATGTTCTTGCTTCTGGTGTGGCCACTGGATTCTAGAACAATAAGAAGCCGGCTGTTTGGTTCATTAGTAAGCCACAAAGTTAAAGATTTACTGCACATTGCATGAAAACCTAGTAGCTGGTACAAGCTGGTACTGTCTATTTATTACTGATATGAGAAACTAGACACACCTACAATGAGCAAATAGTGACATGATACGGTGGGAATATACCCAAGGAAACATATCTGAGCTGTGTCATCATGGTGACAATTATTAGTAGGATCCTAAGAGACCACAGTGCTCTCTAGATCAGTATTTCTTCACAGGTTTGTTCCTGGGGCATATTTCACAATGTCTGAAGACATTCTGTTGTTGAAACAGAGAAAACAAGCCTGTCTTGATGGCACACATGGATCGTGAATTTAAGGTCATCCCTGGCTACACAGTAAATTCAGGTTAAGCCTGGGCACCATGAGATAGTATCACACACACACAAAAAAAAATAAAAAATAAAGAAGGTGAGATTGGCTTTTAGTGGATGCTGACCTACAACTCACAGGACAGCTCTCCAAACAACAAATTTTCTGACTCCCAATGGTGCCAAGGAAGAACACTGCTGTGGAGAATAAAGCCATGACAATTGGCATGAAAGTGAGAACCCCAGACTTTGACCCCGGTCTAAAATCAGTCCTGAAGATGTGAGGTCAGTCTTTTCGTCGGAAGCCGTGTCCACTTGCTTGGGCCGAGGTCAGAAGAGTTATGAAGGTATAAATGATTATAAGCCTTCAATTCCTATCCTCAGTTTGACATTTAGCTAGGGCAGGAGACGTTCAACGTTAGGTCTCAGATTCCTCCTCTGCAAAATGGGAACAACGCCAGTATCTGTCTCAAAAGGTTGGTGTGACATGCAAACCAATGCATGTAAAGCAGTGAGAACGGAGTCTAGTTTAGAGCTGGAAACCAAACCCAAGTTCTCTGCAAAAGCATTAAGTGCTGTTAATAGCTGAGCCATCTCTGTAACCCTCCATCTTAGCTTTCGAGACAATCTCTCACTGGGACTTGGAACTCACCAAGGAGGCTAGGCTGGCTTGCCAGTGAGTCCCACAGACTCAGATGTACTAGAGTCTACATAATAATTATTTGTATAATAATAAAATTAATAATTATTATACATCTAATACTCAAATGTCTTAGACTCTCTTGTACTAAGCTTTCAAGCACCCACCACGTGTCCAACTTTGTAAAGCCTGAGAGGTGGCGGAGCTAAACAGGTTGCCACGACTGCAAGGTAAACAGTTTACTGAGCCGCCGCCCCAGCACAAACTCCAACATCTTCAACTGTCTTTTTTCTTACCCCTTCTCACTGGAAGGTTTGTTTCCGAGAGAGAGGATAACGCAGCCTGTGTCAGCCCCCGTGTGACAGTAATCAGATTTCAAGACACCCTCTTCTGCTAGGTTTTCAAAAAGCAGGTTTATTCCCTGATTACAGCATGCTACTTCAATTCAATATGTTTGCTTTATATTGTTTCAACTTTTAAATTTTTTAAAAATGTATTTCTACGTGTACACGTGTTTTGTCTTCATATAAGTATGTGCGTCACGTGCATGACTAGCGCCCCTAGAGGTCAGAAGAGGGTATCAGATTTCCTAGACGTGAAGGTATAAAGGGGAGCTGGAATCCAAGCCGCGCGTTCTCTGCGAAAGCAATAAGCATCCTTAACCACTGAGCCATCTCTCCCGCTCTCTGTTGTTTCTTCTTTTATCAACACTGTTTTCTCCGACTATAGCCAGACTTCTAGATCCTACTTTAAGGTCACCTCTTCCTGCCCATCCCCCACCCCCCCTTTCTATGTTTGCCCACTTCACCACACATCCTCATTAGGTTAGGTAAGTTGCACACAGGGGTAAAAATTCAACCACTTAAAAGACAGTCCTATAGCTCTAGTCTTCTAAAAATCAGATGGATAAATTTCCTTGCTACCATGGTGGGAAGGGAGGGTGGGACAGCAAGCGCAAACGGGAGGAATGTGGGGCAGAGAAGGGCAGAAAGCAGATGTTATGTTACCCAGAAGGCAATAGCTTCTCAGGAAAGATCAGCTTCTCGGTCCTGTGTGACATCTCTCCAGAGCAGTGTGAAGCCACTATACCTCCAAACGGTTACCATAAGGAGAAATAACCTATTGGTTATTTCCAGCCCTCAACTGCCTATTGGTCAAAATACTAATACTGAGATACTAATGCTCTTTGCCCAGATGAGTTTCCTGGTGTGCATAGGCTGCACACCACAGCACACGCCACATCCATGGCACACGCCAGGATGCTGTTCAACAATTAGCAATGGATGAATGAGACACCTCCATCACTTACACCACATGTGACATTATCTAGCACCCAGCACAGAGGAGGGAAGGAGGGAGGTAGACTTTCCTTACAGTTCAGCAGGCAAAGGATGACAGCTGTCAAGAGGCATGGCATGCAGAGATGGGTGTTGGCAACTTTAAAGTACCAAACCCAGCCACACCTTTACCAACCCCAACGTCCTGCCTGCATCCCAACCCTTCCTGGACTTCTCAGTAAGAGTCACAAGGCAGCCTCACTCTGGATAAGTGGTGTAGACAAAATGGCCTCAAGTGAAATGCTCAGTATGTGTGTGGAACACTTAAAATCAGGCATCTGGGATGCTGCTGCTGCTGGCTGGCTTATACTGAGCTCTTGAATTTTTACAAGAAACTTTCTACATAGCTCTTCAATCAATTTCTTTTAACAGTCTTTGCCGTACAGTTCATTTTCAGTGTATGTTGCCACCATAACCCCTCCTCCACGGAGCCAAGTCAGCAATAAATAAAACTGTACAGAAAAGGGCTCAGAGGCTCACAATGGTGCTGCAAACAGCAAGATGCCCTTGCTTGTTTTTTGAGTTTGAACGGTACTCCACTATAGATGTAGAAGTATTTAATCACGTCCTGGGGTTTCTACCCCGCCTTTGACCATTTAGTTCCCAGATAAAAGACACACACAGCCTTTATATTTACAATAAGCCTTAAACAGCACAAGAGGTGGGCACATGCCTACGCTCTATGCTGCTAGAATCTACTTTCCTATTGATAACCCTGAGTTGTTACTTACTATTTACTGTGTTTCATCTGGGCTGCTCCAATTGGCCAGCCCTCAGGGCCATGTTTTTATGGCTGACCTAACCCATGGCAGCTCTTCTCCTTCCTCCTCCACCACCTTCCTCCTCTTCCTTCTCCTCTTCTTCTTCTTCTCCTCCTCCTCTTCCTCCTCCTCCTCTTCCTTCTCCTCTTCTTCTTCTTCTCCTCCTCCTCTTCCTCCTCCTCCTCTTCTCTTCTTCCTCTTTTCCTCCTCCCCTTTCTCCTCCTCCCCTTTCTCCTGCTTCTCTTCCTCCTTCATCTTCCTCCTCTTCCTCCTCCTTCTCCTCTTTCTTTTCCAACCCCAAGCCAAGAAAACCTAAACCCCACCTACACCTCTTCTGCCCAGCAATTAGCTATTGACATCTTTATTTACCAATCAGAGATAACTTGGGGGCAGGATCACAGGTCTACATGCAAACTCCAGGACTTGGGGCCCCTCCTTAGCATTACAATAGACAGCAAGACCAAACCTCAACAGTAGATGTTTATAAATGTATGTGTGTGAATGTAAATTTCTTTACATTAATACACTGGCAAGCACTGAGGTTGTTTCCCTCCCTTAGATACTGTGAACATGGAAGTGGAGATTTCTCTACATGAAATAAGCCAGACATGGAAGAGAAGCACAACATGATCTCACTTCCTTGTAGGTGCGTGTGTGTGTGTGTGTGTGTGTGTGTTGTGTGTGTTGTAGACCAGAGACCAGCATGGTCGATCCACCCATCCATCTATCCATGCATTCATCCATCCAGGGATCCACCTGTTTCTACCTCACCCCCAGTGCTGAAGCTATAGGCACCCACTGCCACACCCAGTTTTCACATGGGTTCTAAATATCCAAGCTCATTTCTCATGTCCTCATGCTTATAGAATTTTAATGAAAACATTGGCTACACAGCAGAAACAAAGAATGGAACTCTAGTTATTAAGTTCAAGAGAACAGCAAGATAAGAGATGTAGGTCAAAGGTTACAAAGTTAGAATTATGTAATATGAATAAACCCAGATACCTAATCAATGTCCAGCTCGAGAACCAGAGCAAATACTGCTGCCTCATCCTCTGAAAAACTTGCTAGGAGTCAACTTTAGGAGCTCTAACCGTACTCGCACGTGTAGTTATGTGAGAAGATGGATGTGTTAGCTTGTTTACTGCACGAATTGTAGGACAATAACATACTGTGGTACACTTTAAATAGATACCATCACAAACTGTAGATGGGTTGGGGAGATGACTCAGTGGCTGAACTCTAGCCAGACCAATGTGAGGACTGGAGATTGGATCCCCAGAACCCACTTAAATGCCACGTGGCCAATTTATAATTCCAGCTTCAGAAGGTGGAGACAGGGCATCCACAGAGCAGGCTAGCTAGCAAGACGAGCACGATCGGCAAGCTCTGGGGTTGAGTGGGAGATCTTGCCTGGAAGAAAAAGGTGGAAGAGTGATGGAGGGTGATTCTTGACATCAAACTTGGACCTTTACACACACACACACACACACACACACCACCACCACCACCACCACCACCATAGAGACATACACATGGAAAATAGGAGAAAAAAAATCTCTAAAAATAAAAAAGCCCCTGTCCATATACTTATATATGCTAGGAAGAAAAATGGTCTGGTTTTGACAATTATCTTGAACAACCCCGTAATTCAAAAGCATATCTGTCCAAGTGTATGTTTGTGCAGTCAGCTGTCTGTTAAGCCTGCCCTGGCTGCACAGCAGCAGGCTGGACATATTAACACCTCTCCAATCAGTCAAGACTTTCAAGAGATTTCATGTTTCTAGCTGCTTACCACACACTCCGAAGTATAACCCAAGAACCTTCAACTCACTCCTTTCAAGGCGAGGACAAGCTTAACAATTGGGTTAAAACATGAATTTCTAAAGTAAAGTCTCAGAAATAAAATAAACTATGTGATTAACTCCTGGTAATATTTGCTCCATTTGTTGTTTCCAGCATTCTGAGTCTGAAAGTCTCAACAATAAAGGAAACGATAGGAAGCCTTGGTTATCCGTAAAGAGCGATGTGTCCCCTCCTCATTGCACAGCTCGGCAATGACGTCTCCACTGGCATATTAGTCAGCAGGTAATTTATTGCTTCCTGTCCTATTAATCATTTGTCTATTATTGCTCAGCATGGCTGATATTACGACGTCCTCCAGCCTCCATCCGGAATACACATACCATCTGAAACAGGCTCCAGAGTCTTGTTCAGCTGTCTGGCATGGGGCTCCTGAGTGGCGCCCACACAGGCTGTGTGTGTCAGGGGTACAGCAGTGGTCTTGCGGGCAACGTTCAACGTGGGCCTTGTTGACAAAGTGCTGAGCTCGGCTGGGCCAGCAGCACAGAGCCAAAGCATGGGGAAAGTTCAAAAGACAAGGGACTCTTATCTCAGGCGTCCACCCTCAAGGTCCCCTCATAAAGTAAAACATTTTGAACATAGATCAAGTTTTTTAAAGCCATAAAAAATCTGCAAATGGGGCCGTTGCCTCACGCTGTTGGCATTGCTTTGCATAGAATGGGGGGTGGGGGGGAAGGGGCAAGTCAGTAATAAAAATATTCCTCTGCACAGCACTGCAGGTGTGTAAGCATAGCTTCTAAACCAAATACAGTGTTTTGTATTAATGCAAATACTTCTCAGTAAACAAGGGCTCTTCATGAGTGCTCCTAGTTGGGACCACAGAATACAAATGACCATGAGATAGAAGTGGGTTCAGATGCTCTCTGGTCTGTTCTCTGCCTTAAAGGTATAAATATAGAAGCTAGAGGTGGAATGGACTAACTGGTAGTCACTCAGCTAACTACAGAAGCCAATGGTGGTATAATGAGGTGGCCAGAGGCAAAGACAGAAAGAGATTTTCCCCCAGGGACCAGCCACCTGCTCTGCCTCATTCACACCTGTTGTAGAAATTATTTAAATCCCAACCCAGGGTTTTTACCCCACCTTCTGTTATTTAAGTTCCTGGATGAAAGACACACTCACAGCCTTTATATTTACAATAATCATCACAAGAGCTGAGCAGATACCTAGCCTCCATGCTGTTAGAATCTACTTCCTATCAATAACCCCAGGTTATGACTTACTATGTTTCATCTGGGCTACTCTTAGTTCCAATTGGCTAGCCCAGAGGGCCACGTTTTTTATGGCACAGCTAACCCCTGGTGGCCTCTCCTTTTCCCTCCTGCACATTCTTCTCCTTCCCCTCCAACTCCAAGCCTGGGAAAACTAAACCCCACCTATGTCTCTTTTACCCAGCAATTAGCTGTTGGTTTCTTTATTCACCAATCAGAAATAACTTGGGGCAGGGTCACAAGGGGCTACTTGTAGACTTTTTGTCTGCACTTAGCATTACAATGTAAGCAGCCTTAGGCCAACCCACTCCACCACCCCCAAGCCAATATTGATCCTCCTCAAGCTTCTTTGCCTAAATCAAGTCAAACTGATTGAGTTTAAAAATTAAATCAACTCAAAATTTATTTATATTGATTTTAAAAATAAAATTACCTGAGAAGGATTGGCTGCTGTTCAGGGGATACATATATTTCTAAAGAACAGTAAGGCTAGTTTTTAAAAAATGTAGTATATTCTAGGTGCTTTGCTCTCTTCACAGAACTGGAGAGTACTCAACCCCAAGAGTGGCTCCGTCTTCTCTCATTCTCTCATCTTGCTTTCTGGGCTCCACATTCTTCTGCCCTTTGTCCCCTTCCTATCCTCTCTTCTCCCACTCTCCAGAGCAAAACCAACCTGGCTTTATATGCTCATCTCTAACGCAGGTATTATTCCCACTCGATGGTCAGCTTGACGTCTCTCCCTGAGTGTCTAATAAAATCCTCAGACTTAAGGCCAAACCAAGACCTTTATTTATTTATTTATTTATTTATTTATTTATTTATTGGTTTTTCAAGACAGGGTTTCTCTGTGTAGCCCTGGCTGTCCTGGAACTCACTCTATAGACCAGGCTGGCCTCGAACTCAGAGATCCGCCTGCCTCTGCCTCCCAAGTGCTGGGACTAAAGGCGTGCGCCACCACCGCCCAGCAAGACCTTTCTCCCCCTGCTCCACAGTCTTTTCCTTATCTGTCTTCTTCACTCGGCTTAATGTCATCACCTCACAGTGACACCGGAGGCAAGATCTGCAGAGACACCTGCCATCTTCTCTGGTTTCTCTTTGACCATTTTTTGAACATCCAAATGGAAGCATCTTTATCTAAACACATCCCTCAACCTCATTTTAACATTGCCTCACATCCTCTGGATACCGCCCACTGCAGCAGCTCCTCATCCCTTCAGTGGTATCTGCCACCGCACTAATCTCAAGGTAAGGTCCACACCCCAAGAACTCTTCTGTCTCCTTGGCTACTGTTTCTCCGACTATGCCTAAAGTTAGCAACCCTTCTGAATTTTAGAAGCCAACAATTGTCTGTTCACTTCAGTTATTGAGGGTTACATTTCTAGTCACCTGCAACCAAAAGAATCATGTTGAGTATGCTGTCTTCTATAGACCAGGCTGACCTTGAACTCAAAATCCTCCTTCATCAGCATCCTGTAGCTGCAATGGCAAGCATGTGTCAGTAGGCCTGGCAGTAGATGGAGCGATGAAGGAAGTCTAATTCTTAGGTTCTCAGAACAGAAACCTGAGAACCATGGCAGAAATTCTCAAATAAGTACCAGCCCCAAAGGAGCCTTGTTCTCTCAGTATTTCTTTCTGATGCAAAATAAAACTTTGAGCATTTCCTGATATGGATTATGTATTATCTTCCCTTTGGGGGCACAAGGCATCCTATGGTTTGCCAGCATCCCACACAAAGACTAAGTACTTGCTTGCCCACCCTGAAGTGGAAGGAAGCGTTTCATTCTGTGAGAGATGCAGTTGGGCTTTTGGAAGATGCACGTGAGGTTCTCTGAGTCTTCACTGTTGGAAAGTGCAGACCTAGGGATGTGCTGCTTTCAACAGCGGAAATCCCTTCCTGCCAATGTCAGCGTTTGTGTCTTTTCATGTTTTTATGAAGTCACCTCTGCTGGGGCCCTGGAGTCGCCCCACAAACCACACAAACCCTGATCTCAGGCAGACAGGGGTGGTTTATGGAACGTGCACCTTAAGACTGATCGATTAGGGCCACAGCTCAGCATATTCGAACCAACACAGTGGCTGACAGGAAGTAGAGAAGAGAGAATACAGGAAGGAGCAGGGCAGGGCACAGCTCCTTGACATGGATCCAGTGACCCATCTCCTACCTTTAGTCTTTCTCAAGGATACCATCATTTCATGGCTTCCTTAAGGGACTAACCCACTGATTAGGTCAAAGCCTGGTAATGTAATCAGATGTAGAAATTCCCTCACAGACATACCTGAAGAGAGCTTCACTTATCCCCTAGGTGTTTAGGTCATCGTGTTTTCTCTCATATGTATAAAAGGGGTGAAGGCGTGGTGGAGCGGGGATGAGTCAGGATATAAAAGGGAAGGAGCCACTATGGATGAGAAACAGGGAAAGAGAGTTAATAACGAGTAATAGGAACGAATAGAATCAAACTATTATATGTATCTATCATAATTAACACCTTTCTTTTAATTAATTGATATATACAAAAACACCCACCAAAGGGCTTATGGGTAAAGCTCTTGCCTATGTGAATGGCCCCAGGTTCAATCCCTGGTACCATTTTAAAAAATCAATTAAGGGCTGGAGAGATGGCTCAGTGGTTAAGAACCCTGGGTGCTCTTCTAGAGGACCTGAGTTCAATTCCCAGCAACCACATGGTGGCTCCCAACCATCTGTAATGGGATCTGATACCCTCTTCTGGTGTGTCTGAAGACAGCGATGGTGTACTCCCATACATAAAATAAATAAATAAATATTTTTAAATTATTTTAAAAATTAATTAAAACAAAATGTACTGACCTGATGAAGAGAAATCAACAGGGGTACACGAGTTTCAAAGGGGCTATGACAGGGAGGCCGCAAATTTTAAAAGATGGTCAGTATTCATCCTAAAGCCAAGGAAAAAGCCAGGTTCAGAACTAAGTGTTTTAGTTAGGAGAGACGACAGAGGTTCTGGTTAGTCAACAAAATGATGGACTGGGTATGAGGACTATCTTGTACCTCACGGGTACAAATTGGTATAATTATGCTCTAATTGTATTTTGAGAGAAAAGTTTCCTTTTAACAGGAAGGGTGATATGTAGAAGGAGCTAAGGTGGGAGGAGTACTGAGAGGAAGAGAAGGAGTAAGAAGAGGAGGAGAAGAAGGAGAGGAGAAGCTAGGTGATGAAAGAGAGAAAGAGGGGGGAGACAGGGAGGCAGATGTTCATGTATCTCCACCAGTCAAAGATAGTTGATATATATCTAGGTTGGGTAGTGGGTTACACCTCTGATTGAGCAATACCAAACTTATAAAGCCTATGATTAACATTTTTTAAAAAAATGTATATATGTAAAAAGAAAGAGGGGGCATGGGATAGGGGTTTTCTAAGGGGGGGATGGGGAAAGGGGATGGCATCTGAAGTGTAAATAAAATATCTAATAAAAAAAAATAAAAGATGGTCAGTAAAGACTATTCTGAGTTAGTGTCTCATCAGAGGCCTAGAGGACTGGAAGCACAGCCATAGAAACAACTGCAGGAGGCGTTTACCAAGCAGAAGTCACAGTGTATGCCAGGGTGCTTAGGCCTGGGTCTGGATACTGCATTTTAGAAGCAGCAAGGAGGCAACCATGCCCAGAACACACAGCATAAGAAGCGAGTGGGAGAGAACGCAGGAGAGGGAACGGGGGTAAGGGGGACTGATGTGCAGGCGATTATAAACTCTGACTTACCCTGAGAGCAAGGGAAGCCACTGGAGGACCATAGCCAGGGGAGCAGAATAACCTAGAATGTTCACAGGCTCCTTTCTACAGTGAATAGAAAAACATGGGGACACATCAGTGCAATGATCCTGGAGGACTGCTCTGGAGTTTAGACCATGGAAGTAGAAGGGTGGGCAGATTCCCACTTCTACCAGTCACCATGACAACCTAGACGCTCCCCCACACTGCCAACAGCACCCCATCCCCAGCATGCAGCATCTCCATTTTATGAACCCTCCGAATCCAAAAGACATAAGTTAATATGTCCTCTCTGTTGTGCAGATCCTGTTACAATTCATAATAATTAAATATTTATGATGATAAGAAAACTATGCTCCCACCGCTGGGCTGGTGACTTTTACTCCTGCAGATCACATTCCATAATTCTTTTTTCTCAGAAAATCTCCCTTTCCCCTGGAATCCAGAAATCACAGAAATGTCTTCGGTCCCCAAGGCTGCAGCTGCTGGGTATACCCCAGCCACCTCCATCCTTGTGGGAAAGGAGAAGACACCTAGGAGAGTTTAATTTCAGCCAGATAGAAACCTGACTATGGGCACATCTAGAAAATCAAGATGGTCCTTGGTGGTGATGATCTGGAAAATTAAAAAGCTGAGTTGGCTCGGCCCCTTAGCTTTCTATCTTTTACCTCCCCGGGGGTCATAAATTCATAACTGTGTATCTGTGTGTGCAGTAACTCGGCACCCTTGAACACAAGTTATCTCCACAGCGAGATGCTATCTAATCGTTCCGTTCATTCCTCCGACCTTTGAGTTTCAAAGTCAAAATCGAAAGAGGGAGGGGGCAGGAACCAACACAGATTCCCTGGAAGTTTCTAGGAGGGGTAAGTGAAGCCTAGGGTGTGACTTCAAAGCCAGGACGGAGGAGGGGTAGAGGTGACTGGGCCCTGAGAAGCCTGGGGGTGTTGAAGGAGACAGTGGACAATGAGGCAGAAATTAGGCACAATTACAACAAAATAACAAAGAACCAGTGTGTTGGTCATTTTTCATTTGTGTCTTCTTCCCACTATCACCTTGTAGACAGGGACTTTTGTACTACTCACACACATCCCTAGAACGGCAGTTCTGCCTGGAGCCCAGTTAGTCTCCAACCTTTGATTTCTTCCAATCTGTAGAGTTCTTGCCTATGTTGAACCTCAGCACAGCTACGATCACCCAGTCAGAAATACTGGATTTTCAAACGAGAATACCTTGTCTCTTAATTTGTAGTTTAGATGTTAGATATCTGGGGAATCCCAGAGCTTAGGAGGTAGAAGCCAAAGGTTTGCAGCTCGAGGTGTCAACAGAAAAGTGCACTCATCTCAGAGACAGTAAGAGGCACTACCAGATTCTGGAGCCAAATGAACATCACTAGGGCCCGGGAACACCAGTTTATGGTGTCCCAAAGACTGCGTTCTAATATGGTAAGCATTCCACGCAGTTTCTATAGCTAAAGGACATAAGAAAGTCATCAACAAAGGTGCCTTTGAAACACCATGACGAGAACACCAAGTTAGTAGGTTACAGCCAAGCAGAGCGGTCTCTGCCTCAGACCTCAGATGTCATTTGACGATGTAGTTCCGAGCCTTTGGGACAAGTCACAAAGACATTAGGTAGGATGCTGAGATGAGCAATGAATGGAACCCGAAGATAGACAGGATGATTTGGCTCCAGATCTGCCACGTTTCAAATCTCCATAACCACGAAGCTCTGACCAGTTATTCGGCCTTGTGGAATCGTTAGCACAGGTGGGGCCTTCAATTCACAAGCTCACCATGGGCTACATGAAAAAAAACTGTCTGAAAATAAATATTGGCCCCTTAAAAGTCCTGTTCCCAAGTGAAGGAAATAACACACACACACACACACACACACACACACACACACACACAAACACACTCTTATGACATCCTTTCTTTATCTAGACCCTACTTTCTGATATTGGCAGATATCAGGGTTTCCTGGGCACCTGCCAGGATTTCCAGGTTCCTGTGACTCAGAGCAAAGAATCGGTCCGAGACACATGGATAGCAGCAAGCAAAGCAAAAGAATTTATTAAGAAAGGAGACTTGACAGGAAGGAAGCAGGCCAGACAGTGAGGAGTCTGGAAAGTCAGCAGGACAGTGCACAGAGGGACCTAGATTTTCTGTTACAGTTTTCATGATTCCTGACTCATGTGCAAGTGAACTTTTCTCAGGCCTGCTCCATTAGACGTTGGTCTTGATGGGATGGGGGTTTCCAGCCTTCCTCTTTGCCAACATATGCTAAGCCTGTAGCCTCTGTCTAAGACCTTTGAACCCCACTTTCCAGCCTACCTCCTGCCTCATGTGTGGCCCACATAACCACTTGCTATTTACTTGTTTATTCTTATTCAGAAGTATAACCATACATTGGAGGAAGAAAAATAAGCCCTTATCCATCTTCCTTGGGCTATCACCCCAGTCACTAGCATGTCTGTGACCACAATCTAGAAAAGTTAAATACAAACAACAAAAACGAACCCATTTAGAATCAAGATTTAATAAAATTATATGGAATTTTAGTTTTAGGTTATAAGAGATTTTAGGATAAAATAGAGATAGCATCTTGCACCAACAGAGAGAAAAATGAATGGTTAGCTATCTAGTCTCAAATGCTTAACCAAGAACTGACTAATCCCCCTTCTTTAATCATTATTAAAATCAGTTCCTAACAAATCAAAGATTAAGTCTTTAAAAAATGGAAACCATTGATCCACAGCCAAGCCTGACTCTGCAGGGGAGCCCACCCTGATAGCCAGCCCCGCCCTGCATATCTACAGGAATACACCTGCCAATTAACCACGACCCTTCACTGTGGCCAACATGGAGGCTGCTGACTCACTCTGTCTGTCCCCAGTGACACAAGAAGACCCCAGGCACTCAAGTGTCCCTGAATCATTATCCTGACTCTAGAGGCCTGGGCAGGCAGCCACTTGCAGTTATCACCCATGGGTGGCAGGTCAGAGAGAGACCAGTTTCCCCAGTCCCTATCTGATTACCCCCTTCCTGCTCACCCCTACTTCTTCTGCCAACGTGACCAGGCACATGTGAGGTGTCTAATATGAGGATATTGGACATAGACAGAAGGGACACCATGTGTCTTTGGAGTAGCATGCCAAAGAAGGGAGAGTCAGGCTTTTTATTTAGGAGAGGAGGGAAGGGTGCCTGCTTATTAATACAAATAACAGAATCTTGCTGTCTTCTCTGCAACATGAAGTAATATTGTAATAACATGAAGTAACATTGTAATGTCATGGTTTGGATATTCATTGTTTATAATTTTTAAAAAAAAAAATCAGCGTGGGGGGCGTGTCTTCGGAACCCTGGCTACCTCATGGCGTTTCCTGGTTGGCTAATATTGGGACAGAGTGGGGAGCAAGAGTTGGGGGAAAGGCTTCACACATTCCTACCACCCATCCATAGCTTCAGAATGGGGGTTTTATCATCTGATACAAATAATATTTGTTTTTGTTTTGAGGCAGGGTGTCATGTAGCCAGGGTGTCCTCAAAAATCCTTATGTAGCCAAGCACTGGCCTTGAACTCCTTATCTTCCCACTTCCATTTCCCAAATTCTGGGATTAAAAGCATGTACCATCATGCCCAAGACGGTGCTTTGCACTCTGGACGTGCAGGAAGTGGGTACAGGTCAGGTAACAATGTCCTTTCCCACAGCTCATGTGAGAGCAGTGCTCACTGACGCTTGTTCAAGAATTCCTTTCATATATAGCCATTAGCATCTGATGGGTGCCATGCTCCGGCCTGGATCCTGGGTGTAGCAGTGACCAGGCCAACAAGGACCCACCACCCATCTTGTTGGAGTTGGGAAAGAGATACTAAACGTAAATAAACGTCAGTGGCTGAGTCTGGAGAGATGGCCCAGTGGTTAGGAGCACTTATTGCTCTTCCAGAGAACCCAGGTTTAGTTCTCAGCACCTACATCAGGTAACTCACAACTGTCCGTAACTCCTGTTCTCAGAGGTCAGACGTCTTCTTCCGACCTACACGGGCACTGGGCACACACGTGGTACACGTACATGCAGATAAAAATTGATGCACATAAAAATTAAATATGTATCTTTAAAGATGGTTTTAAAGATAGAAACCTAAACACTAAGGATTGCTTTTTTAGTTAAGCAATTTAAATAATTTTAAGCTAGGGCTGATGGTACAGACCTATAATTACTGTTGCACTGGAGGCTGAGGCAGCCTGGGCCACAGGGTGAGTTCAAGGCCAGTTTAGGGAACATAGTGAGACTTTTTCTCAAAATCAAAAGTAAAAAGAGAGCGTGATCCAGGTCAGCTATAGGAGACTGAGCCAGCACCTCAGGCCCTCAGTTCAATTCCAGTTACTGAAACAAATGGGGGAAAACACTTGGAAAACCATAACATTTAAGCATCTTAACGCAGAAAAAAGAATTTGTAAGAGAGAGGAAGTAAACACTGACATATTTAACAACATTAAAACTTCACAATTTCTTCTTATATATATTCACATGCTCAAAACAAACAAACGAACAAAGGCAAAAAAAAAAAAAAAAAAAAAAAAAAAAAAAAAAAAAAAAAAAACCAACACAAAAAAACCTGGTGAAAATCAATGGTTCCACCTGCAATGGCCTCAGTTTTACTAAAGTGTTTTATGAATAGAAACGCAAAGACTAGTAACTCTGACAGGAAACAGGAGCATGCTCAAAAACATAGCAGAAGCAGTTTCAAAAGCTTTCAGGGAATTGAATCTATTATTTCAAAGATATTAAATGAAAGAAATATTAAATCATTATTCTTCCTCTGAAATTGGCAGGAATGAAAAGTTAGACCATGTGGATGCTGGCAGCCGGTGGGAAGGAGCAGTGTGCCATCATCGGTGTCAGCTTTGCCCTTTAAACACAAGGCCCATGGGTCAGCTGACCCTCAGCAGTAGTCTAGCGTTCTAATGCCTATGTAGAAGATAACTTGACAAGCACTTCTAGAATTTTAAGTTTGTGTATTCTTTGATAAGCAATCACATTTCAAGACTCAACACATAAAAATCCCAGACCTAAGACATTTATGCAGAGGATCCAAAACAACCTAAAAGGACTGTAGTGGTGAACTTATTAAAGCAGGCTGAGTTCGTGCCGGTAACAGATTGGTATCTCTTTAGTGTAGGGAGCATACAAGGCATGGAGCAAAACATGTCATGAAATCCTTTGGTTGTAGATAAATATACCAAGAATGGAAGACAGACAGACAGACACAGAGGCAAGTAAGGAAACAGATATTGGCACATTTGTATGGACCATTTTTGGAAGGATTCACAGAAGCAAGCCTCTAGAAGAAGAAACTGAGAATTCAGTAGGCTTACTTTTAATGGTTATCTTTTTGTGAAAAAATTTACTCAGACTGGCAGCTATTATTTTTTTAAACTTGAAAATTATTCAGACTATAAGGGTCAGACTATGATGACCCTTGGGGGCAGGAGAGATGGCTCAGCGGTTAAGAGCACTGATTGTTCTTCCAGAGGTCCTGAGTTCAATTCCCAGCAACCACATGGTGGCTCACAGCCATCTGTAATGGGATCAGATGCCCTCTTCTGGTGTGTCTGAAGAGAGTGACAGCATATTCACATAAATAAACTAAATAAACAAATCTTTAAAAAAAATGATGACCCAGTACAACTCCATGTATCATAAAAATTTATCTATAATAAAATAACAATAGTGATATAAATAAAATGGAGTTTCAGTCTGCTTGGTTAGTGCTATGATGATGATGATGATGATGATGACAGCCATGGTTTCTAAGACAGGTCTCTGTTGAGGTAATAATTTAATGCAGCGGCACCGATCTGTCTTGTGTTACAGAGCAGCCATGTTTCTGTCTAGCCTAGGCCTGAGGCCACAAGCTGCAGCTTTGCTCAGGTCACTGGCTCAGGCAGCCAGAAACACCAACTGCCACCCACAAGATGCCAGCATGGGAGATGGGCTCTGCCAATCTTCCACGCTGTCTCCACAAGGCTGAGCTGAGCCCACACCATCCCACCATCCACTCGGGCCTGCTAGGAAATGAGACTCTATTGCTAAGATTATCCAAAGGCTTTATATATTTGGTAATGCTCAATAACAAGATGCCCATACAATTGGAGGTGTTTCCCATTTAACTAGCCTAGATATAAGTTGTTACCCAGGACTGTTCTCGATCCAAGCTTGGTTCTCCATCCTCCTACATCTCTGCCTCCCTAGCTCCTCTTCTTCCTTCTGTTCCACTCCTTCCTCCTCCTCTTCCTCTCCTTACTCCTTCCACCTTAGCTCCTCCCAACTTGCAGGGAAAATTTCCTGCTACAGGTCTCATTATGTAGCACTGGGTGACCTAGAACTCACTGTGTAGACCAAACTGGCCTCAAAGTCTCAGAGATCTGCCTGCCTCTGCCTCCCAAGTGCTAAGACATTAAAGGTGTGTCCTGTCAGCAATGCTTTTATTATTAAATACACACACACACACACACACACACACACACACACACACACACAAATACAAGAATAACTTGGGGCTACTAAGATGCAGCTGCAGGTAAAGGTGCTTGTTGCCAAGCCTGACCATCTGAGTTTGATTCCCCCAGACACACATATTGGGGGAGAACTGATTTGTCCTCTGACCTGCATATGTTTTCCATGACATGCATATGTACACACACACACACACACACACACACACACACGAAAGTAAGAATTTTAATTAAGAAAATAATTGTAGTGCCAAGAGTGGTAGTAAATGATTATAATACCAACACTTTAGAACTGAAACAGGAGGATTTCTTCCAGTTCAAGTCTAGTTCAGGCTATATAATGAGAACCTATCTCCAACAAGGGGGGGGGGGGAGGAAAATGATATTTTCAAATTCTTTCAACTATTAGAAGTGAGGTGAGCTTAACCCCTAAAGAGTCTAAGCTCCCGTTCTCTAGGTCTACATTCTCTCAGATGGGCGGCCAACTTATCGTGCGTGCGTAGCTAAAGCACATGGGCAGCTATTGCCACTCCTTACCCATCCCCAACAGTGTGTTCAAATCCAATGCCAGCAGTTACTTATTAAACACAGGAGATAATGTGCCCTGCGAAATCCATTATAAACTTTGTCTGTGGGAGAACCAGTCTCTTCTTGAAGAAATCCAGGACAGTCACCTCAGAGAAGAGGAGATGGGGAACCGTCACGTGAGTATTCGCTGCCTTTGAGACTCAGTTTTCTGTTTGGTTATCCTGTGAAAGAACTCAGCTGTGAGGTCAGCTTGATATCTTCATGTTTTACTGCTTTAATATTCCTTTTGTTGCTAGCATTAGCAAGAGTGTCCCGTGCTTTTTAAATGTATTCGGAATTTTGGAAGAGGGGCTTTAAAAGGTGTTTAATTAACATAATGCAATAAAGATCGCCTTGCAGCGAGCAAATGGCTAGCATATGCTTGTAGAATGTATAGGTAAAGCTTTTAATTGTGGCGAAGCTGTTCAAACCCTCAGAGACGATTGCTATTCAGAGTTTGTGTGACAGATGGGGTGCTGTTGAAAATACCAGTGCAGTAAGATAAAGACGCTCCCGTGAGGCCATCTAATTTAGACTACAAGGTGAAAAATCTTCCAGTGTTATCGCCGAACACCCAGATATTCACAATTGTTCATGGAGTAGACTTAAGTGTTTCACTTTTTACTTGTGAAATGTCTAGGCTTACAAATAGCATGTCTGAAGTGACAGAAAAACTGATCACAAGTGCACCATTTGGAATCTTTGCTGCATGAGGCAGATAAGAATTGAATTAGATTTTCCCCTTGTTTTGGAAATCATTTCTTTTGATAATACTGCTTAACATGAAGCCTGCCATCTTAACAAATTTCAAGTGTGCAGTAACAGTTATACCAGCTACACGTATAATGTAAGGCAGGCCTCCAACTTGTGCTTAAAACATTGTGTCCATTGATTAGTAATTCCTCTTTCTCCCACTGTCCCAGACCTTAGGAATCCACTCTACTCTGATTGTCTAGTGTGGATTACTTTATATCCTATACATTAATGAAATGTGTCTTTGAATCAGATTTTTTGTGCTGAGATGTGAGTGATTGCAGCTAGACCAGTAAGAATTTGGATGAGGCCATGTACAGCCACAGTAGCTTTTCATGGTGACATTTGATACACACAATAGACTTAAAATAGATATTTGTAGAACATGATACTAGGGGTAAGGGGAGTAAAAATTCATTTTTTCCTGCAAACTAGCCTTGTTTATAAGGGTTTGCCTTCACTTGTATGAAAGTATTGTTTTTAGAGAGTTGTTTAGTTTAAATCATCTGTAATAGCCTTTTCCAGCTAGTCAAGGTTATGAATTATCTATTCACTGCCTTTCCCAGAAACCAAAACCTAATTATGTTACAAATGTTTTAAATGGGCACAAGGGATTTCAGGAGACCACAGGTCCAACACCTGAATTTTGTCCCTTGAAAAATCACCCCTGAGTGGGGCAGTTGCCTTTAGAGACTCAAACAGAATTTGTGTGGATTTCATTTTTGCATCCCCAGGTCTGTTCTTCTTCCTCTCAGAAGGCAATCAACACAACAGTTGGTCAAAGGGGACAACCCAGGCTTGGTAGCCTTGCACCACTCAACCATGGCCTGGAGGCACTTCATTCTCCTTTCACAGTATAAGATTTCTCCCAGAAATACTATCACCTAGCTACTACAGTCTTTTTCTTCAGGCTGAAAAATATGCTCTCTCTCTCTCTCTCTCTCTCTCTCTCTCTCTCTCTCTCTCTCTCTCTGTGTGTGTGTGTGTGTCTATGTATCTCTCTGTCTCTCTGTCTCTCTGATACACACACACACACACACACACACACACACACACAGGCAAAAAGCTTGTTACAATATTTGCAGCTAATGGGAAAATATTTCCTTCTAGGACTTCACTGTTCCCAACAGCATCCCTTTAGCACTGACCCCCCCCCAGCACATATTGCCCCAAGCTAAGTTACAGTGTAGCAAGGAAATGTAACAAGTGTATCCATCCTAAGAGAGTGGATGCAAAATCTACTTAAATAACAAAGCATTATGCCAGAAATGACTCAAATTTATTGCCTACCAAGCTTCTTGAATATGTACAAACTAAGATCTGAATGCCAAACTGATTCACAAATTAAATCCTAAATGGGTGATGTTGTTTTTTTGAGCTACCTCGTCCTGTGCAATCTCTGAGAGTCCTGGTTTTTTGTCCTACTGTTTCTTTTGAGTTTCTGCAGGCCTAAACACGCTGTGCTGACTGGTGACTTCCTGTGCTGTTGTGCTTACTCCAATCACAGTCAATCTAGTAAGAAAGTTTTAGTTTCAATACTACTTGCAATGTCATTGGGTCTTTCTCTTGGCTTTGATACTTGACTTTCATATTCTCTCCCCGCCCCCATCTTCGTTATTTCCCTCCTGTGACTATGAAATAAAACTTGACTTATTAAAATTAAAAATACAGGGCTGTAGAGATGGCTCAGCCATTAAGAACACTGACTGCTCTTCCAGAGGTCCTGAGTTCAATTCCCAGCAACTAAGTTTTAGGCTAAAATCATCATTTAATACCTAGGAAAATCGTAACTTCCTAAGAACACATACACAGACCACTATCCACATAGAACTTAGTACATAGCACCCCAGATCATAAGGATTTGTAAGTGCTGGCACTTGAGTTCAGTGCCTATCATTGTGTATGTCATTTTTAATAATACTTTTGTTTTATACATATAAGTACACTGTAGCTGTCTTAAGACACACCAGAAGAGGGCATCAGATCCCATTACAGAAGGTTGTGAGCCACCATGTGGTTGCTGGGAATTGAACTCAGGTCCTCTGGAAGAGCAATGGCCAGACATGATTTTTCCAAGTACTGACATCTGAACCCTTGCCAGTCCAGAAACTGAAGGCTATGGTTGCTTTATGCTTTGCATTTTTTCTCCCCATTAGTGATTTCATTATTATTATTATCTTTATATATGTGCATGTGTGAGCATACATGCTGTGATGCATGTATAGAGGTCTGAGGGCAACTTTATGGAGTCAATTCTTCCCTTTCATCTTTATATGCCTTCAGAGGATCAAACTCAGGCCCAGGTTTTCTCTGCAAGCACCTTTGCCCACTGAGCCATCTCACCAGTCCTGAATTTCTTCTTCTTCTTTTCCTTCCTTCCTTCCTTTCTTTCTTTCTTTCTTTCTTTCTTTCTTTCTTTCTTTCTTTCTTTCTTTTTTTGTATTAGGTGTGTAATTCATTGTCACAAACCCTTTTGAATACCAGTAACCAAGACACTGGGTTGCTACTCTTACACCATAGTTAAAGAGTTTGCATAGCCTAAGCTGGTCGCTATGCTATAGGGCACTACACATAGAAAAATAAGACACGGAAAGCTATGCTTAGGCTTAGCTAAGTAATTCATCAGTTCTGTGTTGTCATGTGGGTTCTTTTCAATTAGTATCTAGAGGAAAATAGAAAATTGAGCAGTCACTGAAAAAGTGACGATGTAATAAAGAGAGAGAAAGCAAGACTCAGGAGGGGCACTAAAACGTGGAGATGCTCACCAACCCAAATGGGTGAGTGGTTTCTGGGAAATTATTTGTAATGTTGATAAAGAGAGTCTAGACAGACAGACAGACAGCTTTGCTATTCATGGGGCCCCTGACCTAGGAGAAACATCAGCATTGCTAGGATTCTTATCAGACATTCCAAGCCAGGGCTGGGGACACCGCTCAGAGAAGGGCTTGCTGCACAAAGTCCCAGCAGCTAAGGAGAAAGCCTGTCCCAGCACAGCAGCACACGCCTGTAACACGGGCACTGCAGAGACAGGAAGATTCCTAGAGATTTCTAGCCAGCTGGTTTAGATGAATCTGTGAGGTCCAGGGTCAGGGAGAGACCCTGCCTCAAAAACAAGGTGCCTGGCCAGGTGTGATGACACACTTCTTCAATACCAACACTCAGAAGACAGAGGCAGGTGGATCTCTGTGAGTTCAAAGCCAGCCTAGTGTACATGGCGAATTCCAGGCTAGCCAAGGCTACCTAGTGAGACTTGGCCTCAATAAAAGACAAATAAAGTAGAGAAATAATTAAGAATGGCATTCAGTATCAACCTCTGACTTCCACAGGAGCACACACGTGTGAACGCCCCCATACACAAAAGAAAAAACAATACAGAATCTTAGTGCCACCCAGAGGTCCACAGAACTTCAGTCTGTATCTTACACTTCTTCCATGTGTCTCATACATACAAAAGTCTGTCTCATACATACAGGCACTTGTCTTGGGTACAAGTTCCCAAGATTGAATGCACATTGGATTTACCTGGAGAATTCTAAAAATCCACTGGTGTCCAGGTCCCACCCTAGAAATCTGAAATCAGTTGCTGAGACTGCTGTCCTAGACATCGGAATTTATAAGTGTTCCCTCAAGTGACTCTCAAGTCCCATGCATACACCTAACTTTAGAAAGAGCTCGGCACACCGCTGATGAAAGCAGGTATCATTGAGAGTGCCCATGAAAGAAAACCTACTTGTAAATTGTTCTATCTGCCCAGCCATCTGCTTCGCTGTCTGTAAACATGCCAAGTGAATGACTTGCTTGTGCTAATATTTAGCCAACATAAACATTATCTAATGTGGAGAACAGGTTGGGATCAGGTGAACACTGAGCCAGCTCAGGTGAAGGTGGACCAGGGGTACTTTGGGGGGTACACAGCAGGTGGGGAACAAGCTTAGATTTCTGAAAAAACAAGCTTTGGAGGCAGGTGCAAATACTGTAAAGAGTTTCAGGAAAGAAGATATGGTTTTAACCAAGTGTGTCCATTCAGTTGTGACCTGTTATACAAGGGTACCTTAGCAGAGACACCCTGAAGCCGTGCTTTCCTTAGCAGGAAAACATTTATGGTGGAAATCTAGTCCTTTGGATCATTACCCAGAGTATAGAAAGTTATGGTTTTAACCAAGTGTGTCCATTCAGTTGTGACCTGTTATACAAGGGTACCTTAGCAGAGACACCCTGAAGCCGTGCTTTCTTTAGCAGGAAAACATTTATGGTGGAAATCTAGTCCTTTGGATCATTACCCAGAGTATAGAAAGTTATAAGAAGGACCTGTGAATGCAAAATATCCCATGTGCAAAGCGGGCCTTCTTCATTTACACATGGATTTTTGTTCAAAGTCTAGCTACTTCTCAAGTGAAATTATGTGCCCTGGGCTTTGGAGGAATTTCCTGTCTATGGCAGATAAAAGCAGCCACGTTTAAGAGGTGGTAAGGAGGCTGCCAGGAACAGATAGGGAAGATATTGATATACTCACATAAGGAAGAAATGAAACTCACAGAATGACATAGAGGACCTAGGAGCTGCAGGTACCGAGAGCCACTTTGTACATGGATGTACTCATACACAGCCTGGTGGCACAGCCTAGCAGCACAGCCTGGCATTGTTCTCAGCTCAGAAGCAAGAACTGAGACTCTGTAATGATGGAGATAGATGGAGGTGAGATAGGGCCTTAGAAGTGCTGATGACAGCCAGTGCCATCATCTGTCCAGTGCTTACTAGAGTGGGAGTTGCATAGGTGTGCACTGTGACCTGTGAGGCTCGAAGTCTTCATTGCACCTGGGACAGTACCGAGCTCTGTGCAGTCTTTATGACAATCCTGAGAGATATTGGTACAATTCCTCTCCGGAACAGAAAGATCTGCTTGGCTGCAACACACACACACACACACACACAGGGAGAGACAGAGATAGACAGAGAGATAGAGACAGATGGAGACAAAGAGACAGAGACAGACAGAGGCAAAGAGACAAAGAGGCAGAGAGACAGAGACAGACAGAGACAAAGAGACAGAGAGACAGATCAGGATCAAAATATACAGGCTCCCAAGTCCCTTATATAAAACTGATTAACATTTTTATGTAACTTATGCACATTCTAGACACCAAATCATGGTCTAGACTAGTGGCTATATAACACTGCATTATATATGCAGTGTAAACCGATGTTTCACTTTACTATTTCAAAATTAAAGACAATAAAATTACCTCTACATGTGCTGGACAGATGCAATTATTTTCCAGATAGTTTTTTTTTTTTTATCTATGGTTGGTTGAATCTGAAGAAGCAAAGCCAATGGACACAAGGACTGTACATTATCTGCCTTCAGCATCCGTGTATAGAATGTCAGTGAGGGGTGGAGAGATACTTCAGCGGCTAGGAGTGCTTGCTGCACCATCATGAAAACAAGAGTTTGAATCCCAACCATGGAGTAACAAGTGAGGTGTCCTGTGAATGTTTATAATCCCAGCTCCCAAGGGAGGCAGAAACATGAGGATCTCTGGGGCTTGTTGTATTCCAGCTTGGCCAAGATAACATGCTTCCCCGGCTCAAGGAGAGACTCTGCCTAAAAAGAACAGTCAGAGGGTGAAAGAGAAAGACACCCATCACCCTCATCTGGGCCCTTTGTTACCTTCAAAGACACACATAGCTCCTTTCTCTCATACATACGTATATGTACGTGCACACACACACTCACACAAATAAATACATCACACATGCTCACACACACACACACACACACACAAATAAATACATCATCGTTTTTTAAATCTCAGAGGATTCTAGTTGGCTTGGGTCACATCCTGCTGGTGGATGTTCACTGTGGCCGAGGCTGAGTTTACCTTTGGGGATGGAGCCATTGCCTTACCATCACTGATTTCTTCAAACTGTGGTTCTCACTGATATCATGTCTGATCCCCCCACCACTCATAGTAACTTTCAGATGACTAAGGGATAATAAAGACTAGAAGAACAGACAGGAAGTAAAGCAACCCCCTCTTCTTATGATGGGGGATTTGAGTAGTTATAGTGTCAAGGTCGGGGGGGTGTGTGTAAAGACACAAAAGGGAATTTTAAAAGAATTACTAGGCTTGGAGCCAGTGCACATTAAAGTCTCTTGCTAGGGGAAGAATAGCGTTCATTGTTTTGGTGCTGACTGGATTTGCTGAAGTGAACTCAGCTGTTTCACCTTGCTTCCCTTTAGCAAATCAGAACATGTCCACAGGTCTCACTGTACAGTGTGTACAACACCACAATCATTTGACCCAGTCCCCAATATTTTCCCTCTTCAATTCCATCTTCCCACTTATCTTTGATCATGGAGCTTTCTAGAATACACCAGTTATTATTATTTTTTTTTATCTTATAGGAAATGAATTCCAAGTTTTCACCCTGGGTGACTTGGCTAAAGACAGACTTTGGCAATATAAGAAGGAAATGGATCATTCCTTTCTGATGAAAACATGCTCCATTTGTTCTAGTCCCCTGAAGACATGGCTCCTGTCACCACTGAGAAATATTCTTCATCTCCCACCAACCACCGTGCCCTCCATGCTTGGTGCAGTACAGTAGTTACTGGATATATGGAAACTTATTATTCTTCCAAGGTTTCTGGCTCCCAGAACAATCTGTGGACAACCTTTGACTAGAACTGTCACTTTCTCCATAACACAATTTTTTTTTCTAGATAATTAATCCTATTTCCCTTTCTAATAGACCAGCAGTTCTCAACCTGTGGGTCTTGACCCCTTCAGGGGTTGAACAGCCTTTTCACAAAGGTCACCTAAGATCATCAGGAAACCCAGGTATTTACATTACAGTTCTTAACAGTAGCAAGATTACAGTTGCGGAGTAGCAACAAAAATAATTTTTTTAAAGAATTATTTATTTATTTTATGTATATGAATACACTGTAGCTGTCTTCAGACACACCCAGAAGAGAGCATTGGATCCCATTACAGACGGTTGGGAGTCGCCATGTGGTTGCTGGGTAATGAACTCAGGACCTCTGGAAGAGCAGTCAGTGCTCTTAACCGCTGAGCCATCTCACCAGCCCCCAACAGAGATAATATTTGTGGTTGGGGGTCACCATAACCTGAAGAACTGTAATAAAGGGTTGCAGCATTAGGAAGGTTGAGAACCACTGTATTAGACACTCCATGCTCTTGGGTCAAACACAGTACTAAAAGACCCTAAAATAGGCCAACTGAGAGCTGTCATGTAGCTGTGACACCTTGCCATGCAGGCTGTGGTGCCCTCAATATCAGGATGCAGACAACAGAACCGGTGGCAACAGGTTCTCACTCAGCTTCTCGCTCGGGGTCTGTGCTCAACCCCATTTTTTCCCTTCCACATTATTTTACCCTGTTACTCACCGTTCAGATTTATCTCAGAAAGACACGGCCTGCTTTTAATCGTCTCTTTTTTTGGAAGCCCGGTAATTTCCCTTAGTGCTGGGAGATCTTTGCCTTGGTCAGGACCCACCTGCCGATTCACCACTAGAAACGCAGCTGCGCATGTGCCACCTTGTAAAGGCGTGTGTGTTGACGGCATCATGGAAAGCACGGGCCATCTAGACCTTGACACTTGGGCTCAGGCAGCGCTTCGTTGTGAGGGTTTTCTATGTGTTGGAGGACGTTTAGCAGTCCATGGCTTCTATCCTTGGCTATAAGAGTAGTAGGCCCCTGTTTGGGAATCATTGTAAATGTTTCCAGGCAATATTGCCCATAAGAAGAAGTCACTCCTGGTTAGTTACGAGCCAGTGCATTTGTCACACACCTTTGGGAGAGCGGGACCACGGGCAGAAGCTGTCCCCAGAATGTCTTCAGCTCTCCGGATCTGCATCTGCTATCATATCTGTTACCTTCCACCTTCACATTGACCCTATCTCTTATCACAGGGGAAGAGCTCCTGGAGACTGACCCTTGGCCTCCTGATGAGGGCAGCAGTTGTTCTGTGTTAGTGATTTATGGTTGCCGGCCGGGTCGGTGGGAGGGACGGTCTCACTGCACAGTCAGTGACATGGCTGACGGACTGCTAAGCTACAGGTGTCCCTGAGCAGAGTGACACGGTGGGGAAAGACACTGCTGTAATCACTCATGAATTCACTTACACACCTCTCCCGCTTGGTTGGAACCCACTGAAGGCTGCCTGGCTTTGTCTCCCTATATTCCGGCTCGGTGGCCACACATCTACACATCTGGGTGTTTACTGCCTCTTTAGGAACAAACATACCTGCTGCTTCAAGGCTCTGCTTTTGAATACTCTTAGCTCAGGCCTCCTTGCTTCTGGCCAAGTCCACTGTCACCTTTGATAGGTAAAAGTCACATCAACACATACAGCCTAAGAACACTTGTTTTTATAGAAAATACCCTAACTATGCCAATTGGCATTAAAATGTACCAAAAATGCACCCATTTAATCCCAGCAATCAGAAGGCAGAGACAGGAGGATTTCTGTGAGTTTGAGACTAGCCTGGTCTACATAGTGATTTTTAGGATAGCCAACTACACAGAGGCTCTGTCTCAAAAGAAATCAATTTAAAAAAAATGGTCCAAACATAAAGAATATATGTAAAAGAAATTTTATTTTTAATATAAGTTTTACTCATTTATGAAAACACAGTCAGTATATGAAAATATGCATGTCAGGTTCTGATCCAAATGGATGTCTTCTTTTCTTTTTTCTTTGCATGTGTCTACCTGTGTGGTATGTGTGTGGTGTGTGTGTATGGTATGTGTCTGTGGTATGGGTGTGTGTGTGTGTGTGTGTGTGTGTACATGTCCCCATGTGAATGGGTACATACGAGTGAGTATGTGAGTAGAGGTTTAAAGCTAACATCAGGGGTCTTCTTCAAATGCTCTCCACCTTGTACATCAGAGGCACAGCTGAACACAGAGCTTGCCAGTTTCAGCTCATGTACCTACTCAGATTGCTCCAGCTCTGAAATTATAGGAGGAGCACGAAGCATTTACATGCGTACTGGGAATTGCAACCCCAGGTCTCACATTTGTATGGCAAGCACTCTAACCACTGGGCCACCTTTCCAGCCCCATTTATCTTCCTTCAACCTTGTCAAATTATTCAAATAGCTTACTCGTGTAAAATGATGACCAATCACTTAATAATCATAGTACCACTTCAAAACTGCATCCCTGACAGCCAAAACCATGGCAACACATGGCTCTGTCACACCTCTAACACCCGTATGTGGACAGAGCTCAGGTTCTCCGATCCATCCCAAGATTAGTAAGTGTAATGGATACCGGTGGGAAGAAGCACCGAGACCAGGGAAAGCTCTGCCTTAGCTGGTGTGATCAAGGAGAATCCCAGTGGAAATAGTTATAATTATGGAGAAGAATACCAAATATTCCCGTAAGATTCAAACTGGGCTTGAATGTGTCCAACAGAATATACAAAAAATAAAAATAAAAAGTTTTCTGTTTAGTAGTCTTAGCATTTGCCATACACGCACTGAAGTATGCTTTATTAAATAAAACAAGACTTTTAATCAGATTGATTAACCATAGGAAACCATGACCAAGAAACAATCAACCTAATGAAACCAACATGTCATGTTTAAAACGCAAATGGCCCCTTGATTGTTTCAAGTTGTCTGTCAGTCTCTACTATCTGTGTCTGTGGATATGTCATAAGGATATTAACTGGCTCTGAATCCATGAACTTTAACTGTGCAGTAATTTGTGTTCAGGCTAACTGGCCCAAAGTACAAATGACTAACCAGTTAGAGGTATGAGACCATTATTCTAACAGGGACAGGAATCTATTCCATCAGTAAGTAGCTAACCATAGGCAGGTGACTTAATCACTAGATTGTAGTTTCTTTACCTGTGAAAGGACAAGATTAGATAAAGTGTCCTAAGGTTCAAACCTAAATACAACCTTCGTGATGTTGGCAGGATGCACATGTCACCCGATCTTCTAGAACGGTTGTTCTAATTACCATCTTTAAATCTGTTTTTTTTTTTTTTCATCAGTGAATTTGTCTTAAGCGGAAACTCTAGATTAGCACCATAATGGTGAACTAGTATCAGTGTATGTATAAGAAGGTGAAAACAGAAGACGGTATCAGATTCTAACTAAGTCTACTGTCACCTGCTAAAAGCTCTGATCCTGGCACCCTCTCTTGGATTTTACAGTGTGGGGGGAAATAATTTGCATGGACAGAATAGAAATTGACACGGTAAATATCTGAGGCCTTGGTGACCAGTGTGAAATTACTTATATCCTGTTATACAGAAGTAGCCATGGACCAGACATAACTGGATAGACTGTTACAACTTTATTTTTGCGCACACATGATGGAAAGGGGTGGCCCTCAGCTTACGATGTCGCATCTGTTAGGTTAAAAGGTGTGAAACCCTCATGTTACCAGGCAAAGACAACCAGAAGGATTGAGGAAGACCTTAAAAGGGAATTGTTTTACTTTTTCTTATTACATAATTTGTTTGTTTATTTTTTGTGATGTGTGTGTGTGTGTGTGTGTGTGTGTGTGTGTGTGTGTATTCACATGCCATGGTTATATGGAGGTCAGAGGCACATAAGTAGAGTTCAGAAGCCAGCTCTGGGACTCAGTTTTCTCCTTTACCATATGAGTTGCAGGGAGCCATCTCGAGTCATTAGGTTTGATGGCAGTCACATCCGACCACTAAGTCACTCCCAGGCCTGGGAAGTCCTTTTCTAATGACTCCTGTACCTTGGTGTTCTATGTCATCTATTTGAAAAGACTCTAATTGTGTTCCACCATGAGAGTCCATGGTAAAAGCCTTCCCTCTCTGTTTAGCACTTTGGAGATGGTTCAGGCTTTCTTGCCTACATAAATCCTCACAGCATTTCCACTTTTCCTTTGCCTTCATTGGAATATGAACAGGAAATGTTTATAATTATTGCTCGATCGATGGCTCTCAACCTTTAGCTGCCCATTAGAATTGTCTGGAGAATTTGAAACTGACAGGAGACCTGCCTATAACTTGCCTCTCCTGGTTTAATGGGACAAAAATATGGCTCTGTCCTTTGTATAATTTTAAGCATCCAAAAATGATTGTGATACACAGCCAGGGTTGAAAAACTACTCAACTTTATCCTGGCCAGGCCATCGTCCTCAGAGCCCATTCTCCCTCCATGTGGTATTAATTCTAAGAGCTCTAAGTTCAATTTGGCTCAGACTTGCTCCACATCTGAGTATCTGAGGACCTCGCTTTCCCATGAGTCCTGTCTTCCTGAGGGAATGGGAACCCAGTCCGCCTACAGTTATTTTCTTTCATTTCTGTGCCCCACTGTCCCAGGAAACCTGATGTCATTTGCAACTCGGCCTATCTGTCCGGATAGGTTTTCTCTTACCTCCCTCTGGCCTCACCATTGTCCTTGACCAATGACAATGACACAAAGTAGGACAAGGCCACGCTACACGTTGTATAAGGAAGAGGAACCTTGTCTCCTGAAAAGACAGAGAAACGCGTCTGCCTACGAAGAGTTCCTCCATTTGTTACATGTGGGACGGTTGGAATTGGCAGCATAGGGTCCGGTCACCTTCACTAATACATGTACACTGACCAAGTGCCTCAGTGTGGGGCCACTGTAATGAGCCTTGATGATGTGACAGTAAATACGTAATGACTCTTATCACCAAGAACTCTACAGTCTAAGGAAAAAGCCAGGCTGATACATGTCACAGTGATGGGAATATGGTAGAAATCTCTAATGTAGAATGTAAACACAAAAGACAAAGTCCGTGGATGTTCTAGAAAACGAGGCCATAATCAAAAGCCTTATTTATAGGTTTGCTAACTATATGGCCGATTTTCAATACCCGATATGACCTCTCTGAGCCCAGAGTTAGGGTGAGATGCTCACAACTGGTGCTTGCAAACTTACCTAGTCAGCCTCAGATGAGATGGTTGATCTGCTCCAGCACTGTCAGACAAAGTCCTGAAAATCCCACATCCCAGGAACTCCCCCGTTCTATGCAGACAGGTAGAGATTGTTTTAGAATAGAGTAGAGGCTTTAGTGTATTCCCATATACAACTGTGTGCTCCGTGACTTCCCACGGGATCAATGGCAATGACTTGTTGTTGTTTTTTGTTTGTTTTGTTTTTTTTTAAAAAGAAGAGTCATGAGGTCCTACCCAGGAAATTACAGTGAATACACTTGAAGTATCTTTCCTCTTCCTCTCTTGCCACACCATGATGGCCTCTTGGGAATAGCACAAAGCAGGAGACAATTTATACATTCTATCAGAGGAACTCATGACATTTTACCTATGACAATATTTGACAGTTCGTCAGGCTGGAAGTCAGTCCCATATCCCCCCCAAATATACACATTAGAAGTGACCTTCTACTAGTCACACCTTTCCAGTCTTTAAAATGCCTTTGCTAAAATTACTCTCTGTCTCTCTCTGTGTGTCTCTCTTCATCTCTGTCTCTATGTCACTGTCTGTCTCTCTCAAACACACACACACACACACACACACACACACACACACACACACACACACAGCATGCTGCAGTACTTTCTGTTCTGGAAAACAGTAGCAAGTTTAGAAGTATGGGGTGAGATGGGGAGAGGAGGAGGAAGTGTCCTCAGAGCTTTGTGAAGGACTGAAAAGCTGATTTCTCCCTGCCAGCGCTGGGTCATCATGCCAATTGGCCAATCGCTAATCTTTGCGCGACTGTTAATCTCAGGCCAGGTGTTAATCTCAGTTTCCAAATAAGAAGCAGAACACATGGTTCTACTTGAATGAAAAGGAACACAGTGACCATCCTGCGTGCCCAGCCTGCCTAAGAAGAGATGGTTACCCATGTTACCTTGCAAAGAGTGGTACCCAGCCCTCAGCTTTTATTTCACTTTTTATTTTTGTTTCACTAAACGCCTCTTGATCCCACAGCTATCTACGCAAGAGGCTCTTGGCTTCTCTGGCCAGGGGACAAGTGTCACATGATGCTTCTGTGAAAGACAATCTTTCAAAGATGTAGACTACAATTTCCATTCCTAAAGATAATTTAAGTAGGGGCCCAAGGAATCAGTAACGGGAAGTCAATAGCAGAGTTTCCGGATCCAGAGTGTAGGTACGCAAACTTACTCTGTCACTTGACTTTGGACGGGTCGTTTACCTCTCTGCCTTGGTCTTCTAACTTGCAGAGTCATAGCACCTGTCTCCACAGTTGCTGCAAGGATTAAACATGGCTTTTATGTAAATCATGTAGACCAGGGCCTGCCATGGAATAAGTGACGTGGTTTTGCCTGTCGTTGTCAGTGCTAAGCTTTGCTCCTATACATTTCTCTGTGGCCTTCAGTCCTCTCGGCTAATTAAAAAAATAAAGTGGTCTGGATCTAAGACCAAATGTATAGTTTGCAATTTTGAGTTCACTGTGGTAAAGGTAGATTTTATTTCTCTCTCTCTCTCTCTCTCTCTCTCTCTCTCTCTCTCTCTCTCTCTCTTTCTGTGTGTGTGTGTGTGTGTGTGTGTGTGATGTATGTTAAGGTGCAAGTGTGTGCATATTTGTATGATGACCAAAGGGCAATCAGATAGCCACACATGTCATTTCTAAGGGGCTCCCCATATTGTTTTTAGTTTTTGCTTGTTTCTTTAGGACAGGATCTTTCCAAGTAGGCCAGGCTAGGCTGGCTGGCCAGTGAACACTCAGCTGCCTGTCAATACCAGAATCACACGTGTGCAGTATCACGCCTAGCCTTTTTTATGTGGGTTCTAGGGATTGAACTTGGATCAGTGTGCTTGCAAAGCAAGCAATTTACTAAAGGAGCTATCTCACAGGTCAGGTTCCAATTTTGAAGTCTGCATGTTAAGCACCACGGAAGGAATTCACTCAGTGCCAACCAGAGGAGATAACCAAAATAATACTGAGTGTTCACCACAGGCCAACCATCCTGTCAAATGCTCCATGTCTATGTCCTTACAACAGGCCATAAGAGGTGGAATTCTTGCCGACTTTCAGAAGGAAAAACAAAAGATAAAAGGGGAAGTAGCTTTGTACCTTGATCAAGAGTAAGTATCTTCAAGGGCAGAGAGAGAATCTATTCTGTCTCAAAGAAGTCCTTTCCCAAATGAGAACTCAACATTACAACATTCTTAAAACCAATACAAGGCAATTTTACAATGGGATATGCTGCAGCCTTAACAAAGAAAACAATCGTACCAGTTGTGACAATTTCGATGAGTGTAGAACACACTCTGCTAAGTAAAATAAGCCTGTCACTAGAAGACCAGCACAGCACCCTTCCACTGAAGGGTGGTACCTACAGTAGTCAGACTCATGGGAATGCACACGTCACAGTGGCTACACTACTCCACGTGTCTCAGGTACCTCTTCCCTTCCAGGCAGGGAGGAGGGGCTGTTGTGCAGCCACCGTACAGACTCGACCATGCATGATGAGCTAGTCCTAGATCTAGTGTGGAGCGCTCCCACCACACACTCAAGGGAGCACAGTGACTTGGGGGATGTGAGGATGTGTCTGGAACCCTGACCTTGGTGACAGTTCCACTGTATAACTAAAGGCATCAAGTTGTATGCAGTGTATGCTACCAAGTACACATCAATCAAATTGTTAAATTTTTTTTAAAGAATATTGCTTTGGAAAAACAAAACAAACAAAACATCATCATCAACAGTAAAACAGTGCAAGACAAGCTAAGCCAGAATAGCTAAACTTGCTTCATGCACCATAAATGTTGGAATGGTAATTGTCATTAAGAAGAGTCTAGACATGTCTGGGGCTATCTCCAGTATAGTCTCCCTCTGCTTTGCTTCTGGTTCATAGACTGAGATAACACCTTCCTCTAAATCCTGCTCTTGGCTTGTTGTTGTTCTTTATTTTGTTGTTGTTGTTATTATTATTTATTATTATTATTATTATTATTATTATTATTATTATTATTATTATTATTATTAAATCTCTTTTTACAGTCCAGTTGTTATCCCCCTCCTGGTCCACCCTCTGACTGTTCCTTATCCCATATCTCCTCCCCCCCCCACCCCCACCCCTCATCCCCATCTCCAAGAGGATGTCCCCACCCCACACCCATACCCCACCAGACCCTCCCATTCCCTGGGTCCTCAAGTCTCTCAAGGGTTAGGTGCATCTTCTCTCACTGAGGCCAGATCAGGCAGTCCTCTGCTATATATGTGGGGGGGGGGGGCTCATATCAGCTGGTGTATGCTGCCTGATTGGTGGCTCAATGTCTGAGAGATCTCGGGGGTCCAGGTTAGTTGAGACTGCTGGTCTTCTTATGGGGCCACCCTCCTCCTCAGCTTCTTCCAGCTTTTCCCCAATTCAACCACAAGGGTCCCTGGCTTCTGTTCATTGGTTGGGTGCTAGTATCTGCATCTGACTCTTTCAGCTGCTTGTTGGGCCTCTCAGAGGACAACCATGCTAGCTAGGCTCTTGTCTGTAAACACATCATAGCATAAGTAATGGTGTCAGGCCTTGGAGCCTCCCCTTGAGCTGGATCCCACTTTGGGCCTGTCACTGGACCTCCTTTCCCTCGGGCTCTTCTCCACTTTTGTCCCTGCAGTTCTTTCAGACAGGAACAATTCTGGGTCAGAGTTTTTGACTATGGGATAGCAACCTCATCCCTCCACTTGTTGTCCTGTCTTTCTGCTTGAAGTGGGCTCTACAAGTTCCCTCCCTTGGTTTCATCTAAGATGATGATGTTGGGCATTTCATCTAAGATCCCTCTGTTTTGAGTCCTGAGAGTCTCTCACCTCCCAGGTCTCTGGTGCATTCTAGAGGGTTCCCTCCCCTCCCATCTCCCAAGGTTGCCTGTTTCCATTCATTCTGCTGGCCCTCAAGGACTCTGTCCTGTTCCCTCCATACCTCATCATGTTCCCCTTTTCCCTTCCCTGTCCCCTCTCCCACCTAGGTCCCTCCCTCCCTCTGCCCCCCACCATCATTGTTTTCTTCTCCCTTCCAAGTGGAATTGAGGCGTCCTCACTTGGGTCCTTTGGCTTGTTACCCTTCTTGAGTTCTGTGGATTGTATCCTAGGTATTCTGTACTTTTTTTTGCTAATATCCACTTATTAGTGAGTACGTAGCATGCATGTCCTTTTGGGTCCGAGTTACCTCACTCAGGATGGTATTTAATATCCTCACCCTCTTCATTTACCTCACAGCAGCAGCTGGCAGATCAGTGCACAGCAGCCCTCTGCCCTCTGCACTTCCTGAGCCCTGCTGGCCCAGAGCCTGGACACCAGGCAACCATTCTCAAATATTTACTAAGCTGAGTGCCCCTAGCCAGGACCTCCAGGGACCTGTGGCAGAACTATTAAGTCCCAGTGCCACTCCCATTGCATGTCAACAATACTTGAGAGTTACAAATGACCCTTACATCCTTATGCCACCAGGCAGCCCACCTCCTACGTGCCACCAACCAAGTGATTACGGTAATCAGGCATCTTGCTACCCTGTCTCAGACACGACTGCATCTGAATGCCACACTACACATGAGAAAGAGTATTCTCTTTAAAGATGAGCTGGTGACTCCAATTAAATAGATAACGAAGTGTTTCTGGGGCGGGGCAGGGGGGAGTCAAGCGTAAGAGGTTCCTGGTCAGGCTGGATTTGAATCCCAGTAACTCAGACTTGTCTACCCTCAGTCCTGATTCTCAGCTCAGGCAACACTGGGATTGGAAAATCCCAGAGTATACTGTTATAGAACTGAGCATGTCCAAGATTCCAGAGGCTGAGGCAAGAGGATTGCTCTGACTTTGAGGCCATACTGTACAATAGAGTAAGTTCTGGGCTAGCCTGAGCTACAGAGTGAGACCCTGTTTTAAAAAGCAAAACACCCAACAACCACAAAAGACTAAAAAGAAAGCCTAACTGTGTAAGAGCCACAATTAATTAAGGCTATTAATTAATTAATTAAGAGAGATCACAGCAAACAAAGCTCTCTCCTGAAGAGTGCCTCCTTTTCTCCGTCCTTCCCCTTCTCATTCCTCCTTCCTTTTTTCTTTCTTCATCTCTTCTTTCCTCTCTTACTTCCTTCTGTAGACAAGTGTTCAGGACCAATGGTGGACCAAGCAGGCATTTGAATGCATATATGGTACACCACATGAGAGCCTGGTGTCTGTGGACATCAGAAGAGGGCATCTGAGCCTATGAAACTGAAATTACAAACAATTGAGACCTGCCTTGTGGGTGCTGGGAATCAAATCCAGGTGCTCTGGGGGAGCACCCAGTGCTCTTAACCACTGACCCACCTCTCCAGCCCACTGGGGGAAAAAACCTAAAGTGAGATATCAATTTGTAAATAAAAACTATATTTTCCTTTCTTAAATGTTAGATGATATGATTAAGTCAACGAGGAGTGGTGGTAAACTATTCTGGTAAGACCCAGAATCTTTGCTAGCAGGTAGATTACACAGCCAGTGATGAGTAACATTTCACAATCTACTTAGCTTAACTAGTAGGTTATCAGTGGCCAACTACAGTATATAATATTGTTCGGATATTGTGATATATAGACATACACACATATATGTCTTTATATAGAGATACATAGATGTATGTTAAATATCTGTGAATCAAAGTATGCAGAATATGAAACTCATGTATCCTCATATATGTTCATGTAACTTTCCAAACGTGTTGATCAAATATGCATAACCGAGCCAGGCATGGCATGATGACTCACATCTGTAACCCCAGCACTTGGAAGTAAAGGCCGGAATCTCGAGTCAAGGTCATCCTTGGCTACACAGAGAGAGCCTACCTCAAAAACATATATGTAATTGATATTTACATGAATAACACTTCCTGAAATGTTGTAGACAGAATTAAAGGACAAAAAGGCAAGACATGGCTGAAGAAGCAGGGACGGCCGGGCCACTGTGAATGCTCTGTAACAGTGGGACACTGAATGCTGGCAGGAAGCAACTGTGTGGTATAAAGCTGGCATTTGAAAAGGACCCTCAGGCTGCTTGGGCCTCGCCAGGTAGACACGGCCTGCATTTTACAGACCATGGCCCTGACTCAGGTGAAGAGCCAGGCAGAAGTGGCAGAATCACACTTGAGCCAGAATTCCTGTGGCTCGGAGCCCAGACCTTCACACTGATTGTTGCTGGCATTCAATCCCTTGTGCCATCTTTGTTTCCTGAGTGTCACTGGGTGCCAGGGCTGCTCAAGACAAACACATCAACACAAAGGGTGTCACTCTGCCTCCACGTGCAAAGCAGGAAGAGGATCTGTGTGTTCATGCAAAACCTGGGGAATATCGTGACCCCATGCTGGAGTCCCCGGCCACCAGCTCTATGTCTGACCCCACATTCCTCCTCTATGTGGAAGTTCTGCATTATGGCTCTGGTTTTAAGAATGAAATCTCCTTCTTGGCAAACAGGACTGGGTCCCAAAGTCAGCTACTCATTTAACAATGACCATGGTATGCTTGCTCCCTGTGCATTACAGAGAAGATCCTGTTCCAGCTCCTCTAAAAGGGCTCCAGGACATCCCAGGATCAACCAAGGAGCTTCTGACAAACATAAATATGCTCACTGTGGAGACAGACCCAGACATACAGAAGAAACCCAAACAGATCTCTCTCTGTCTCTCTCTGTCTTTCTCCCTCTCTGTCTCTCTCCCCTTTCTTTCTTTGTTTTTGTTGTCATTTTTATTTTTTCAAGACAGGGTTTCTCTGTGTAGCCCTGGCTGTCCTGGAACTCACTCTGTAGACTGGACTGGCATTGAACTCAGAGATCCTCTTGCCTCTGCCTCCAGAGTGCTGGCATTAAAAGCATGCACCACCATTGCTTAGACCCTAAGTCTTTTCAAATAGTGCTGCTCTCTGATGGCCAAACCTTGAAATCTATGAGCGTGAGGACCTGGGTTCAAATCAGCAGGATCTCCATAACACCGGATGCAGCAGCACACACCAGTAACACTAGAGTTCCAACAGCAAGATGGGAGCAAGGAAGCAAGTATCCAGGGAAGCTCCCAGGCTGGCTAACCTGGCGTACACAATGGCAAACAACAAGAGACCTTGTCTCAAACAAGGTGAGGACTGACACCCAAGGCTGTCTTCTATCCTTCATGCTGGCAAGATGGCAAATCCATACCTATACTCACACACAAGCCGGCACATGCACACATACATTATGTTCCCAAGTATACATACAAGTAACATAGGCTTCTTGAATATGTCTGTGCAGCCTCAAGGGTCCCATGCTCAAAGAGCCCCATGTTTGCCTGAGCACTCTGACTCGCCGTGTTGGAATGTTTCACCATGTTTAAGCATCGCTTAGTAATGAGCGTTGAAAACAATATGGCAGCTCTTATCAACAAGCCTCCAAAAGCAGCAGTCCTCAAACCCACACAAGAGCTGGGTTAAGGGGAATGGGACACCAGTCTTCTGCCTGAGCGGAAGGTCTGTGGCATTAGTGGGCGAGGAGCATGAGGGTGCATGACCTGAAGCCAAGAGTCCTTACCTGTAAGGCAGGCTATATTCGTTCATTTTTCTCTATGGATAGCGAAGGTCTATAAATTGGCTAGTATGTAGCAGGTGTTCTAAAAATGCCAGTCCATCTCCTGGCTTGTTTCAAATACTTCAAAACAGGTTGTGTCAAGCTGGAAAGATGTTTCAGTGAATAAAAACACCTGCCACCAAGTTCGATCCTTGAGACCTACATGGTAGAAGGAGAGAACACTGCAAATTATCCTCTGACCTCTGCACAGACTGTTGTATGCACACACCCATAGGCATACAAACAAATCACTCATTACATAAATGACTGTAAATTTTTTTAAAGGAATTGTTTTTTAAAACTGATAGCCCATGCCTTCATAATCCAAAAATGGTGATGGGGGCCCCAAGATGCCCCCCAACCTCTGACTCTCAGAACCTATGGTTCTCCATTCATGGAAAACTTCAGACCACAGACTTGGTCGGGACACTCAGGGTCTTGAAGGCAGAAACCCAAGTCATAATCTCTTAGCTAAATGGGAGGTTTGTGGTTGTCATGAATAAAACAGAAAGTCAAGGATTCAGGCACTGCCATGATGGGATATTTTTATCCCTACCCTCCTCCTCCTCTCCTTCCTCCTCTTCCTCCTCTCCTTCCTCTTCTCCCTCTTCTTCCTCCTCCTTCTTTCTAGCCTACTCTCCTCTCTCCTCACTGACTCTCGCTCTCATCTTCTCTCTCCTCTCTCACGCTTTGTCTCTGTGGCATGAGTGGGCAAAACAGCCACCAACAGCCTTAACCTAAGAGCCATTCACCTCCTCAGGACCAGTAGATGACCTCTTACACCTATAGCAGTATGTTAACCAGGGGAAAGACTCCACGACTCCATTTGGACTTCGTGCTGCGTTCTGAACAGATCATGACAGCCAGAGTGGTGGGGCCAGTGTCCACATTGCTGACCTACGATGATAAGCACCAGGCCTCATGACTAACAGCCCCATTGGGTCACCAAGATTGTGGGAGGGGCAAGTCACCAAAGAAATAGTGATGTGAACCAGACAAATGCTACATGGCCATTGTCCTGTGCGTGGCTTGATTTCACTTCCTCTGTGCAAGGAGGGAAAGTGGAATGAAGGGGACGTGGACCTAAGGAAGCTTCACATGGAAACACATGGACGTCCTGTTGGTGGAGAAAAGGCAAAGAACTGAGAAAACTCAGGTGTCCTCAAGGCTACCAGCTTGAGAGTGGCAATTTAGCCTCCTCTCTTGACATATTTAATCATGATCTGTTACTTTGATGGTTATCTGTTATTTATGCAAATGTATCGGTTTTCCAGGTTAGTGCTAATGGAAGTGTCTTTTTAGAATAACTAAGGAAAAACAAAGTTTATTGACTGAGTGAAGAAAAACCTTCACACTTGCAACATTATCTATTATTATTATTATTACTATTATTATTATTATAACATAATAAGGAGATCAGAATACATAAAAGAACCATCAGTGGGTGACCCATCCAAGGACTGAGACACAAGACAACTCAATACATAAACAGGACTTTTCTCTCTCACGAGAACTAAAAGCTAAAAACTACTCCCTTGTCAGTTCACACAGAGTCTCTGACAAGCTAAATGGTGTCCCTCCTGTATGGATGGCACTGATCTAGGCCAGCAAGAAAATGTAATAAGGTTCTCTCAGCTTTGGCCAGCAAGTCTTGCTCCTTGGATATACTGGCCTATCCATGATGGAGGACAGATATTCCAGGGACACTGTCCCACTGGATCATGCTTTGTTTGAGGGAAAAGGACACACAAAATGGGTTGCTATGAAAATCACTTACCATAGAGTTAGCCAGAGCAATTCATTGTCCTTAAGAACAGAGGAGACCCTTCTCCCATGGCCATTCAAGGCCAGCTGACCCCAAGGAGTACCTGCCATCTCTCTGGGGAAAAAGCTTCCCCAGCTGACTCCCACAAACACCCACTTGTAGAGGGGCATCTGCCCTGTGTTTGGACCATGGCTTGGTCTTCTAGTTGGTTGTCAAGTCCAGCAAGACCAAGTTAAGAACAACTACATTATCCACCTCACCCTTTGAATTGTTCTCTCTCCAGGCCAAAGAGAGAAGCCGCCGCCACCACCACGGCTTTGATGCAGACCAAGATGCCAAAAAGCTATACAAAGCCTGCAAAGGAATGGGTAGGAAAATCACTTTCTCCACTTATTTCTTTTTGAAATAGATTAATCTTGATGTCATGACCAACTTTGCCATAGCGACAGGAAGGTGACCTGCCTGCCATGTGTATTCTGATCTCTTCCAGGGATCTCTTTATTTGAGGTCACGAAGTTATCACAGGGGCTTATTGTTTTTGAGGCTATAGGAAGCTAAATCTTGTGACATTTAATAAGACCTTGAAGTTATGGGGAACTTCATTAGAAGTGACGCTTATTCTATCTTAATCTTGTCTAAATCACTTTGGCCTTTTCCATGGGAGACGGTGAGGAAGCTGGATTCTGGTGAGGGAGAGACAGCTAGTAGACAAGCCCTGCTTGGCAGTGGCAGCTGCGGGAAATCAGAGGGAAAGCCCAGAGGTTGTGGCTTCCTGCTCACCTCCTACTGTGGCTCATCTCACGCTTGGCAGACAGCTGTCAAGGAAAGGCTTCAGGATGTTTACGTCTGGCCTGTGTGTTGCTAAGTGGAAGAGAACTCCAGGGTACTGTCCAGGCAGCTGAGCCTTCCCAGATTCTCTGTAGTGAGGTCCAGATACCCGGCCATGGGTTGCAGACAGGGGTTGGGTATGGTCATGATGTAATATGAACTCCTTATTTTTTATTTTTACCTAGAGTTCATTTTAAAAAACACCTGGGCTGAGTGAGCACCTACTGGGTGCCAGAATCAGAGTTCTCATGTCCCTCTTGCATGTGACCACAGAACGGAGCCTGTTCCTGTGTGACCACCGCCTAGCTCAGTGTCACTTATCCGTCCTCATCCTGTTCAGTCTTCCCAGCAAGCCTGTAAAATAGACATGAACATAAGAACTATCAGATGAGAATGAAAGGCTTGATGTCAAACATTTGTCCCAAATCATAAAAGTATGAAACAAAGGGTGGAGCTGTTAGACACTTGGCCATCTGAGAGATCTCTGATTTGGTGTAAAGTGTAAAATCTCACCTCCTTTGACAATTACACACTGAAGCAAACCTATATAACCTGACATAATCTAACTTGATGACTTTATGTGACAGCCCTGCCAGGGCAGAGTTTAAATGTCTAAAACGAAGCTTTCCAACAGTCACAACGGTAAACCACATGGTCACTTTACTTGAATTGTTACTTTGAGATAAGGACTTGCTATTTAGCCCAGGCTAGCCTCAAGAATGGCAATCCTCCTTCCTTAGTGCTGGGATTATAGGTGTGTGCCACCACATGCAGCTTTGCAATTTTATGCTGCAGCTATATGTGGTCATGCATGTGCAAGCCAAAATCTGATGTCAGGGGGCTTCTTCCATCACTTTTTTAACCTTGTTTTTGTTGTTGTTATTGTTTGTTTGTTTTTGTTTGTTAGTTTGAGAAAAGGTCTCTTGCTGAGTATGGAGCCCATTGCTTGGGTAGACTGGCTAGCCAGCAAGCCCAGAGACCTTCCTGCTTCTGAGCACCTATATTTCAGGTGTATACCACTTTTTACGTAGGTGCTAGGGATCTGAACTCACACCCTCTTGCCTCCACAGCAAATAATTTACCCATTAAACAGTCTTCCCAGCTCTATCTTTGTTTCGAAGACAGGGTAGTCTAGACTGTCCTAAGACTCATGTAACTGAGGCTAGCCTAGATTGATCATGCTGCCTCCACCTCCCAAGTACTGGGAACAAAGGCAAGTGCCACCACACCCAATTTCACTTTAATTCTTAAGAAGCCAATTTTTAAAAGAAAAAAAATATATACAAGTTATAATATTTTGATGATACAGTTTCGTTAACCCCAATCTATATAAAAATATCATTTTATCCCACTATTGACATAAAATTATAAATGAGGTATTTTACATTCTGTTGGGATTTTTTTTTTTTTTTTTTGCACAAAGTCTCTGAAATGTGGTGTGTAGTCTATACTTAAAGAATATTTTTATTTGCATCAGTCACCCTTTAAGCACTAAATAGCCATAAAGGGTCAGAAGCTGATGGGTTGGATGAAGGGGGGCTGGAAGGCCCAAGCACAGGAAAGATTATGTGCACTCCTACCCCTCACCCACCAATGCAAGTCACAATTATAACGTTCCATAATAAAATGATAGTTTGTTTCTCTAAATGATGCAAAACGTAGATTCTAGCTTGGAGCATTTATGTTCCCCTGGTGTCTTATGATGTCCTAAGTATGTGGAAGACCTGGGTCCTGGGCAACCCCAGATGGTCCCCAGCCTCTCCCTAACATGGACACTCTTTCTCAGCCTAGGCTCCTCTACTGCCCCAGTCTCAGTTCCAAGGCACTGCATCCTCCACCAGCTTCTACCTAGACTTACCCTTTGGAGTGATCCCTACCAACTGACCCCTCCACAGAGAAGGTCCAAATAGAGAACAGATGGACCAGCAGCCTCTCGGACATCAGAGTCACTGGAGATCATCTAATACATGGCTCCCCAAATGTTCAAAGGCATTCTAGTCATCAGGAGCTCTTGGGGAGATGGGGAAGAAGGGGACTGTCCATTTTGCATTGCTAATAGGTCTCAGTTAGTAAGAACAAGGCAGAGCCTGGGACCACACCTTAGGGTCAAGCTCAGGTCCACTAGAGTGCATGGAAGTTAAACTGTTCAGCTACTTCAGAGTTTCTGACCTAGAACTTAGATCCTAACTTCCAGACCAGCAACCCTTTCCGCACACTATCTGCGTGCTATGTATGGTATTTCATTGGTAACCATTAAGCTGTTCCTTAACAGTGAGCTCAGATCCAGTTACATCAGCCTGTGCATTAAGCAGGCCCAACCTGTTCTCCATTACAGAAGGTTGAACGGAGGCATCTAGAAGGTTTAGGCCCCCAGGATCCGGGAGAATGGCCCTGTCCTTATTTGGAAATGGGGTTTTTGCAGATGTGCTTGAGTTCAGGATGCTAGAAAGAAAGTCCCCTGGGATACCTGTGTAGGTTCCAAATCCAAAGACAGGTGTCCTTTAGAAAGACAGAAGAGGGCTGAAGAGACGGCTCAGGGGTTAAGAGCACTGGTTGTTCTTCCAGAGGTCCTGAGTTTGATTCCCAGCAACCACATGGTGTCTCACAACTGTCTTTGTTGGCCTCTGATTCTCTCTTCTGGTGTGCATGAAGACAGAGCATATATATTTGCATATGCATATACAATAGATCTTTTTTTAAAAAGACAGGAGAGAAAGATGGCGTGGAGGCCAGTTTGGGGACACATGAAGACAGGTAGAGACTGCTCTCATATACCCACTGTCATAGAACACCAATGGCCTGGGAGAACCTGTTGACACAGTGACTTCAGACTTCTGGTATCAGAACTGTGGTGGTATAGGTTGTGTTGTTTAAAGCCATTGCATGTGGAGTAGAAGACGCAACAACCTCTGGAAAAGAATGCAGAGAAGTGTGAGCCCGTGGTCCCATCAGGCAGACAGTACTCAGCCCTGGTCATTACTTCACTTGTCTTCCCTGTGCCCTTCTTCCAGAAGACTTACGGGGGCAGGGCATCCCAGCACCCCATCTGAGAACACAGCTCTCTGTGGTCAGCCAGGTCAGCGCGGACTGGAGTTCTGCTAGAAGCCCCCAGTTTAGCCTTGTTTATCTGCCACACGGGCCTTCAAACGCTGTGGCTCCATCCTGCCAACACTCCACCACCACCCAGTTGCTTTCCAGAAAACTGCTGGGAAAGCATACCACAGATGCACATGGATACTTCCAGGCTGGTGACCACTCTGGCTCCAACAGTGCGATGTAATTACTCCCCTCCAGTGTCTAACGCACAGCTAGTATGGAGGGTCTTTATTTTTTTTTTCCTTCCAATTTTAAAGTCTTTCCCAGAACCACTGGGGACCGCCCTGAGTGCCTCAAACCATTGTAAATGTTTGCAGGAAAAGGCTCTGCCTCACAGACTGCTTATAAGACACACGGACCGTGAAATGTGGAGTGAGGTCATCTTTAGCAAACCGCTTCTTTGTTGGGTTGCAAAACCAAATAGTAGCTGCTAACTCCCTGTAGAGAGGATGATAAGGGCTTGGGAGGGGTGAGCAATAGGATGTAATACTAAAAAGCCCCTTGGGCTCCTCTGAGACCTTGCCGTACATGAAGGGACCTGGGTTGAAAGGTTGGAGCAGAGGACTATTTGGACACAGAGTGAGAGGAGAAAGATCCAGGGATGAAGCCCCAGATTTTCACTGGCCCCAAACAATCCATGTACCAAAGGAAGGAAGCAGGCATGGAAGGGTCTAGGATCTAAGCCTGAAATACTGAAGTCTCTGACAGGGATAGGAGCAGCCCCAAAGGAAAGACGGTCCACTACACTGAAAGGGTACATTCTATGATATTTAAAGGAAAGTGAAACCCTCTTTTCTGAGGGTGAGACTTCCGGCATTCTCGGACATTTAAAGGTTAATCACGAAAGCACCACAGAGTAAGTAAGCAGACACACATCACCTACGCGAAAGCCCTGGAGGAAATGGGGGGGGGGAGGGGCAGTGAGTAACAAACAGTGTGGGAACCAAACCAGGAAGAGACAAACAACTCACTCCTGCTATGTTTGCAAGTGAGCTCATCCAAGGATTTTCTCTTTCTCTACTTGGACTCAAATGGCTAAAGTCTTCCCAGAATTACAGAGGTGGGAATAATCCTTGAGATGAAGTGAATGGACCACTTCAAGAACACAACGCTAGTGGCTAACCCAGGATTCTCTATCCTCTGGGCTGAGCCTCTCCTTCTAAGTTCTGGGTGGGTCTTTCCAAAGACAGTTTTCAGAGCTGATACAAAGCCAAAGTGAAGGGGAGACATGTCTGCCAGGGTCCATCTTTTCCTTCCTCATGTCCAGCAGGTCCTTTCCATCTCCTGTTCCCGACCACAGTCTGATTTTTTTTTCTTGCTCCCAACTCTTCCATCAAACATGTCAGCTCCATTTACTGGTCCCCCAAGATCCCCATCTCTGAGCAGGGTAGTGCTCACCCAGTGAGTCCATTCATTCAGTTCCACTCAGTGGTCACTTTGCCATTGCCCTTCCCCTACAACTGAAGGTGGTGTCCAGCAACTTCAGGACTCTTCACATTTGGGGTTGTGGAGAGAGGTCTTGGTTCCTGTCACAAAGTCTGAAGACATTGCTGAGGAGAGCAGTTATATTCATGTCTTAGAATCTCATAATGACTTGCCAAAAATTAAGTGGCTTAAAACAATGGAAAGGTGTCAATATCACAGTTCTGGACATCAGAAGCCCACCATGAAAGGCTTTGTGGGCCACGGTATATGTCTATGGGCTGTGGCCATTTCTGAAGAGACAATGAGATAAGTGGGAGAAGTTTTAGCCCAAAGGTACAGGAACCAGCTTTACATCACAACATCTTTTTTTGAATAAATCACCACAGGCCAATGCAACCCATACTTACACAGAATATTTTAGAACCACCATAATCCACTGTAAAAAGACTCAAGTCTATGTCAGTCAGACTCATCCACATCCCTGAAGAGTCCATAATCTATAGCAAGGTATCTGGACCCCCAACATTTGTTTCCCCAAAGTTTTGCCAATACAAATATGTCTGACTTAGTATTTTCTTCTCCTTCAATTTACTTGTAACCCTTGTTCTTTCACAAAACACAAGTTCACATTAAGTCATAATTATTAAATGTGAAAATGGTTATATGTCAGCCTTTCTAAGTCAATTGTATACTTCCAGTAATATGGCTTAGCAAAGAATAGACTGGTGGACTTGGCAGAACCTTCAAGTTTCTAGTTATGTGACCCAAGCAATGTAACAGTGCCTGCTACCATTGAGTGACCACTGCTCAGGGCCCAGCCACTAGGCTCACAATATCACATACAATCCTATAACTGGTCCTAACACTGACTGTGTAACTGGCTATGCAAGAACAGAGTAAACAGGAACTTGGCTCCTCAAGGCTTATGAAAGTAACTGATCTACAGACAAATGTCATTACGAGAAGCTAAGTGTTAGTCATCACAGAAATGGATCTAGAAAAGCAGCTTGAGACCAAATTTCAGGAAGTCTTATTCCATGTCGAGATTCTGATCCATCATTAACAGCATTTAGATTATGAGGTGACATGAGACGGACATGGCGGAGATCAGTGCCTTGTATCAGGAAGACTAAAACCAGTCAGGACTTGGCAATGGAGGCAGAAGGGAAGGATGCTCAGATGAAAGAGCTATTAACCTATCTGTGGGTGAGACAGATATGGTTAAGTGGCCTTAGAAAGCAAAGCAAACAGGGATGGATCCCTTAGGTGACGTTGGATTTTCTAACTAAGGTGATGCCATGCATGGAAACGAAATAATAGCACAGAGAATTAGACTTAAAAGTGTAGCAAACTAATCTAACTAAGCTACACTCCAAGCAGCTTGGAGGGTCATGTAAATGTGGCCACAGGCCACTGAAAAAAAGATGGGAACTCAGAGGAAAGAGCTGGGCTAGAGGGGTTGGTCTGGAGCTCAGTTGAGGGCAAGAAAGGGCTGTGGTCATCTGACCAGGAAGACCACAACCAGAAAGGTGGATTGGAACTGAGGTTGGAGGGCAGGAAAAAGAAGGGCCAGCCAGCATATGATGCTGAGAAGGTGGAGGAGGGGGAGGGAAGAGACTGATGGGAGGGTAGGGAAACTAACTACAGTGCTTGGAGCATAGAAAAGAGTATGCAGGAACCAATCAAATGTTCTTCCATAGGCTTCCTCATCTGTCAATAAGAACTAGATGACCTCAAAAGTTCCATGTAGAGCTCACAGTTGCCGAGTGTTGTGGTGGGACCATAGCATACTCTATCACTGCTAAGCATCCCCTGCAGGGTGGCCTGGACACAAGCCCTCCATGGAGTCGAGGCAGTGCCAGATCCTGGGGCATTTACGCTGCTGGTTGTCTGTGGTATACAGTTTGTTGCTGTATGCACCATGGCCCCTCTTTGGACTCTTGTCTTTTCATTCTCACAAACCCTTGAACAACATGACCCTGGCTTGTGAGGAACTAGAGGTGTCCAAGTATTTTACACACGTACACAGAGGGGGGGGTGTATGAGTAAGATTAATATTCAGTAAACTTGGGCTTCAATCTTATCTGTTCAGTTATAAGTACCCAGAAGAAAAGGCACAAGCCATACCTTTTATTAGGTTTTCAAAATAACTTTATTAAGATTGTAATTCACATACTGTACAACTTACTCACTGGAGATACAGTTCAATGTTTACTATATTCATAAACATATGCACCCCTGCCATAGTAAATTGATATTTGATGAGATGGGGTATGTTTAGGGTGGTGTGGCCCTATACAGTTGCTTGTTTTTAGAATACTTTCATGTCCTTATGTTCCACCCCCAAACATATGTTCCACCCCCAAACACTAATCAACTTTCTCCCCTATGAAATCCCTTATTCTAGATTTGCATATGAATAGAATTGTACAATACAGGTCTTTTGTGATTGGTTCATTTTACTTAGTATAACATTTCCAAGGTTCATTCATATTTTTTTGTACTCTAGTCCTTCTTGTGACCCCCCAATATTCTGTTGTATGGATACCCCATATTTTGATTAGCTGCTTGTCTCCTGATGGTCTTTGGGGTATTCCTACCATTGGCTGATTTTGGCCAGTGTTGCTCTGAACATTCATGTTCAGGTTTCATGCTGACTTCTTTACTCTCCTAGAAATTAAGTTAGGGAACATGCCTGCCATAGACATTTCTCTATGAGTAACTCTCGCTGCCCCTCACACATGGTGAGGTCTCTGAGTGTCGAGAACATGGTCTTCAGCAGAAGAGAGTAAGCACCAAGTCCATCTAGTCCATTCTAGCTTCTGACACTTTTTAGTCCAGAGACGTGGCTTCTTCAGACCCGAACAACAATAACCCCCATATCTTTTCTTGATCTCTGTGACTTTGTTTCTATCTCCCAAACTTCAGGAACGGATGAGGCAGCCATCATTGAAGTCTTATCCAGCAGGACATCAGAGGAGAGGCAACAGATAAAGCAGAAGTACAAGGAGAAGTTTGGCAAGGTATGCGGGGATGTGCCAGCCTCAACCTCGGCCTCTGTTACACACCTCAGAAGGGAGAACACGGTGAAAGTCAGAACAGTCTGAAAAAAGGGCATTTTTATTTTTTAACTGACTAGACAAAAGATTAACATTGCTATGTCAACTTAACACCTATATGTCAATACTCCTAGACTCATTGGCTTTTTTAAAAATTGACTTCATTTTTCTATTGCAGTTGCTCATTTTTAATTCAGTTTGGGCTAATTACACATAATAACTTATAGACAGGACAGTGATTTGAAAACCAATTCCTACAAGCGGGGCTTTCTATACAAATTTTTGTGTATTCAGTTGTCTTCAAGGTCCATATTTCTTTATAAACCATTGGTAAAAAAAACTATTTAAATTATTTCTTTTAGTTTTTGAAATGATAATATAATTTCATCATTTCCCCTTTCCTTCCTCCCTCCAAACTCTTCTGTATACCTCTCAATGTCCTCTTTCCAGCTCATGGCCTCTTTTTTTCATTGTTGTTACATACACAACATACACACATCTTAAATATATACACATAAATATTATATTACATTTCTAAATATGTCACTAAATATATATTGCTAAATAGTCTCTATTTTTAAATATTACCAGATACATAATATGACTCCTCAGTCTGTATAATGTTACTTGTAAGCATGTTTTCAGGGCTGACTCTTTGGTATTGGATAACCATTGGTGTGCTCTTCCCTGGGGAAGACCGTTTCTCCCGCTCCCAGCTTTCACCAGGTTCCTGTGGAGCTGAGGCTGAACTTAGTTGAGGCTCAGTTGAACTTAAAGCCTCACTCATGCTAAGCCTAAAACCACCTATGGTACGTCGGGGTGGCTGTCCTCAGAGCTCAGCTGATGTGAGAACTGAGAGGTGATTATTTCTAAGCCTCTCTGCCACTGAGCTAAGTCCCACCCCCCTGTCTATTTTTATTTTGAAAAAGAATCTCCATGATTTGCCCAGGCTGAGTTTGAACTTGAGATCCCCCTGCCTCAATCCCCAACAGTGGGGAAATCATAGCCCTGAGACACTGGAATTATTATGCAAAATGAAAATCATTATGATATATTCTTATTCCTATTGATAAAGGTCCTATAGTAATTTCTTTAGGCTTTGGTCTCCGCAGAGACAAAATGAGAATGGTCGCTTACTGTTTTTCTTGGATTTCAAACAGAATAATTCCAGCATAAACCAGTAAATAGAAATTATGACAGTTTAGAGTGTTTCAGTTTTATAGGCAGGGAAGTTAGAGCACATATGCTCAAATGTTTATATGTTAAAGTAATGTATTTAGTGGGTTTTTAAAGAAGTGTGTATTTCTTTTCCAAATTTAACACATATATCTTTTTTTAAAGATTTATTTAATTTATTTTATATGAGTACACTATCACTGTCCGCAGACACACCAGAAGAGGACATCAGGTTCCATTACAGATGGTTGTGAGCCACCATGTGGTTGCTGGAAATTGAACTCAGGACCTCTGGAAGTACACTAAACCACTAAGCCATCTCTCCAGCACCTAACACATATATCTTGACTATACCCAACCTAATGTCTACTCCTCCTGTGCCTCCCTCACACCTTCTCCTCCATATTTAATTTTTGTTAAAAAGAAAAGAAAGGAGAAAGCAAAACCCATGCCCAAGTCTTCAGTAACCAAGGCCAACCTCTATCCCCAGAAGACCAGGGCATAATGGGCCTGTTTACTTATAAAACAAATGTTCAATAGCTGTGATGTTGCAGTGTGTGTGTGTGTGTCTGTGTGTGTGTGATATATGTGTGTGTTATATATGTGTGTATACTGTGTGTTATATAGTGTATATTATGTATGTGTGTTATGTGTGTATGTGGTGTGTGTGTGTGTATGTGTGTGTGTGTCTTAATGATCAGACTTGTCAATGTCATTTTTTAGGAAATTGAGTGACTCTCCAGTTCACTTGCATGGGATGAAAATAGGATTTTCATTTGTTTCTGCATGCCTAACTCAAACTGGGCATCCCCCAACTTATATCTATTGCTAGCTCAACAAAATTGAAAGTCAAGACAGAGACGTCTTAAACTCTTGTCCAGAACAAAAGTAAATATGGGCCTAGGAATTCTGCTGAAAAATAGAGATCATTCTAGCACAAATTTCAGGAGACTTTTCTGTGCCCAGTGTTTCCTGGGAGCTGAGCCCAGGGATACTAAAAACCCAGAGGAGCCCAAATAATCTCTCAGTCCTCACATAAGCTGAGCCCTGAGAACAGCCACACCGAGGTACTATAGATAGTTTTTAGAGAAGCCAGGACAAGAGTCCAGGTTTCTTGAGTCTGCTTCTTGGGCTCAGAAACACATAAAAACACCAGATTTACATTCGTGTTCATAGATCAAAAGATCTATGAACTATTTGGGGGGCTGCATTTCTAAACAATGCCTATCTGACCTGAAAAAAGTATTTCAAATGTTTCCATGGACCCATACTGGATAGTTTTCAGAAAGGCACGCCTTCACAGGATTCAGTGTTAGCTGAAGTAACATGAGGTTGAGGGATAAGGCATGATATCACAGTCCCCTTTAACACAGCAGATCCCCTTATATAAAATCTTTTGGGGTTTTTTTTTCTCCCAAACCCAGAGCTCAGATCTATCAGAGAAACAGTTGATTTCTGTTTTCTCAGAAAATTCTTTTTAAGACAGAATAATAATATTCTTGCATACTATATATTACCATGAGTATTTTTTGAGCATTGAACATGGGCACTATGCTGAGTTTCTCATGGACTCTCATTCCTCCATCAACCTTATGACATAACTAAGTCTTGCTACTCTCCCGTTTGGAAACACTGACCATCCATGACCATCTTTTCTAGCTGAATGTTTGGGGGCAAATTCTTCATTTTCTGAGAGTTACTAGGAGGAGACAATGCGATCCATCCGCCAGCTTTGCAGGCTGTTAATGAACTTTAGCTGGAGAAAGTTCTCTGAACTCTAAAATGTTCTGTAAATGTTCTATCATTTTAAATGTATCTTGGGAGGCTCCAGCCTTGAGTGAGATGCCTCTCAGCCAGACTTAGGGGTAGGGGACAAATGAACAGGCAGTCGTGGTGACCGCAATCGGGTATTCTCAAGATCAAGTGGTTCCTGCCCAGACCCTATGCATGTCTACAGCAGATGTCCTGTCCCGGAAACTCACTCCTCTTCCTGTGACTCGCCCAGCCAACTGCTCTGTGCTTCCTGCAGGACTTAGAGGAGGTGCTCAAGAGTGAACTGAGTGGAAACTTCGAGAAGACAGCTTTGGCCCTTCTGGATCGCCCCAACGAGTATGCCGCGAGGCAGCTGCAGAAAGCTATGAAGGGCCTGGGCACCGATGAGGCCATGCTTATAGAGATCCTATGCACAAGAAGTAACAAGGTTGGTCTAGCTTGAGTCCCTTGGTCTCAGCTCCTGGAGGACAGGTCATTCACGCATCACACATGGCTGAGTCCTGCTGGAGGAAGCTAAGCCCCTACCTGGTATCCATGAGTAGACAAGATTCTGGCAGAAACATACCTGCTAAGCTTATGCAGGAAGAGCAACTCTTTGGAGTCCTCCAGAGGTCAGTCAGACAGAACTGTGTCAATCCAGGTTTTGTTTTTCTATTTTCTATTTTTTGTTTGTTTGTTTTTGTTTTTTCGAGACAGGGTTTCTCTGTATAGCCCTGGCTGTCCTGGAACTCACTCTGTAGACCAGGCTGGCCTTGAACTCAGAAATCCACCTGCCTCTGCCTCCCAAGTGCTGGGATTAAAGGCCACCACCGCCCAGAGGTTTTCTTTTTCTAATGAGTGTGCTTTTCACACAGAAGGCAGAATTTTATTTTATCTGCTCCCAGTCTGACTTCGTAGGCCCTCTGCCGTGAATAGCAATAAGTAGCCAAGCATGTTTGTGTCACTGCCTCCTCGTACATGGCTGTTACCTAGCATAGAGCAGAATGTTTCAATAACGGCCAACATGTGAGGAACCAAGCATTCCAGAGAGCAGTCTCCGTGGGGCTAGCATCTCCGTTCTGTAACAGTAGTTTTTTGTTGCTTTATTTGGGGGGGAGGGGGGTTCCATGTTGCTGTTTTGCATATTCTCTTCTCTCTCTCTCTCTCTCTCTCTCTCTCTCTCTCTCTCTCTCTCTCTTTCTTTCTTTCAGACAGAGGCTCATGTAACCAAGGTTGGCTTCAAATTCACTGTGTAACTGAAGATGACCTTGAACTCCTAATCCTCCGGCCTCTATCTCTGAGTGTTGAGATTATAGGCGCGCACCACCAAACCCAGTTTTATGATATCAAACTGAGGGCTTCTTTTGTTAGGCAAGCACTCTACCAACTGAGCCACACCCCCAATCCTGATCTTGTGTCCTTCCTTTATCAGCGGATCTCCCCACGGATTCCTTGAGAGTGCACCACCCTTTTGGAAGTTGTTAAGGTGGGGGCACAGCCAACTTGTCTTTGATTTCCCAAGCCAGGGGAGTTGAGAGTAAAGTCCACAGATCATTTCTAGAGATCCCCACCTTTCTCCATAATCACTAAGATGGGGAGGCATGGCCAAGAACGTGCCAGAAAAGCCCAACATTCCGAGGCTCCCAGTTGGGGACCCTGCCTTCATGCTCCATGTAATGCTGCGACCCCCTTTTCAGTGCTGAGTGTAGCATGTAGTTTTATCTACCCCACTTTATCGATCCTGGGCGGTTCGAGCTTCCAGTCACCCGCCCTTCCAGCTACCCACCAAGGGAATCTTTGGATCCTCGGATGAAAGACACACATATACACTCATTCGCGTATCTTTGACATGCCTTACTGGCTCATCGGCTGTATATTTCTAAGTCTCCCACAGCTAGCATGCCCTTCCCTCCAGTACTCCTGGCTAACCACTTTTCAAATCTACCTTTAACTTTGCTGCCTGGATCTCTTCCATGATGCCCATTGGTCTTTGCTGCCCATGACCTTCCAAGGGTCCTTTTCCTTTTCTCCCTACATCTTGGATGATCTCCCCTGCAGCTCTGAGTCTTTTCTATCTCTCTCCCCCCAGGTATGGGGATCTCCTTCCTTCCCTCTCTGTGTCCTGCCCTGTGCCCAGTTATTGGCTGCTGACATCTTTATTGAGAGATCAAAAACCAGCTGCAGACAAGGACCTTCTGAAAATTCCTCACTAAATCAAAGCCTCGGAACCACTCCCCTACAGCTTGGAATTGAACTCAGAGCCTACACCTACCAGGCAAATGCCCTACCAATGAGTTAAATGCCCAGCCTGTAACCCTTCCATCTCAAGGAGATAGGCTAGGAGCTCAGAAGAGGAGTAGCACAGACCGCATCTGATGTCACTCATATTCTCCATACGTGCCCACCCTTTCCAGAGATGCTGAGGTCCCTGCAATGGAGCATCCAATGTCAAGAGCAAGCAGTACCTGCTTTTGTGACCCTTTACTTCCCTTATTGTTTTCTTAATCTTAGCAGGGTTCCTTTAAGATCCAAGCAACCAGCAAAGCTTTTCTTTCAAACAAATAGACTTAGTGGTTTAAAAAGGAAAACACACACAAAGTGAAGGTGGGGGGCTGGGTTCAGACAGATCCCAGGGTTAGGTGGAAAAAACAAAGTGGGGGAGGACAGCTGCATAAACAAAAGTGGTGAGCAGCTCCTACCACCTTGTCTGCCTTCCCTCCCCCATCACAGCCCACACCTGCCCACTTGTTACCCTCCCTGCAACTACTGGTCGGTCCTCTCTTTCTTTTTAACTCACTTAAGAGCAGGGAAATGCCAGCTCTTCATCACTGCTGGCTCAAGCGAAAGTTGAGACAGCTCCGAGGTGGGCGACTTGACACAGAGGATGTAAAACAATTCCTGCCAGTACACATTCTAGAGGGAGACTTGCCCTGCTGACCTAGCAAGTTGTTTAAAGCACAGGCAAACTGGAAACCACCTAAGCAGCCACCCGGAGGAGGCTAGACAAATCAACCGTGGCTTATGCAGAATGGGATACTTTCTATCCCTTCCAAAAAACACATCGATAATGTACGTTAGAGGATAGCTTGACAATATAGAGTTAAGACAAGACAAGACAATATAGAGTTAAAAATAAGCCACAAAGCAATAAGCACTGGTTCCCATTGCCTAAAGGTATGATGCAGACAATAGTTCTAGAAAGTTCTGTTGCTAAGATTCCTTTCCCAGGGGAGATATAACAGTGTCTTCCCCTAAGGTCTCAATGACAAACCAAGTACAATTCCACAAAATTCTCTCTGAGAAACCAATGGGTTTATTAGGCTTACTTATAGAGCAGTTGGGGAGGGGCTAAGGCATGAGTGTGGGTGGCCTTAAAGCAGCCACACTGGAAGGTCTGCACCCTGCATAGATGCCCTTTCCCCCACAGCTACATAGATGCAGCTCCCTTCCCTAGTCCCCATCAGCCTAAATACCTCTAGCCTCTCCTTGATGTTACTGTTATGGTTAGGGCAGAGTTACCTGTAACTAGTTATAGTTATAACTATGGGAGGAGTGGCAGTATATTTAGGTAAGGATCCTATGACCCTCTACACCCCTTCTCCCATAAGAGAAGGTCACTAGTCAATAAACTCAGCTAAGATGATCTTTCGCAAGTGGGCATAGCCAAACTTACAAAGATGGTTGATGTTTGGCTTGGAGGATAGTCCACTAGGCATAAATACAAGCATTCAGGACTGTGATAGGCACCAGTGAGATACACACTGAACTCTAACCTTGGTTGTATTGGGGGGGGGGGGGGCGCGGATAAGAGAATGAGACTGTATTAAGAGACCGAGAAAAGTAGTAGCTATTAGTTTAGTCATAATTATTCTACCATTCTATTTTCTTATTGACACATCATCACTGTAGCTATGTCTGGTCTAAGGTACAATATTTTGATACATATGGACAAAGTGTCATGGTCAAGTTTGAATAACTGGTGAATCCGTCACCTTAAATATTTACCAAGCTTTCATGGTGAGAACATTCAAAAATCCTCTTTTCTATTCATGCTGGAATATACAACAAATTTTGTTAACTTCAACCATCCTACTGTGTGGACTAGAACTCCTTATGCCTATCTCACTGTGTGTCAGTTACTTTTCTGTGACTGTGATAAGATACCGTGACCGAGGGCCAGTCATAGCAGGAAGAGGATACTGTAACTATGATTCCAGGGGGGATAAAAGCCCATGATGAGCAGGAAGCTGAGAGATCACATCTTCAACTGTGAATCTGAAGCAGTATAAAGTAAAGCTGTAAACCCTCAAAACCCTTTCCTAGTGACCTCCTCCAGGAAGGCTGGATCTTCTCATAGCCTCCACAAACAGAACCAGCAACTGGGGACCAAGTTTTTAAAGGCCTGAGTTATAGGGGACACTTCTCATTCAAACCACCACACATTGTAAATTAGTATCGATGGCCCCTCCCCCACCCCCACTCTCTCCAGCCTTTGGTAAGCACCATTCGACTTCCTGAGCCTATGAGGTTAACATTTTTATGCTCTGTGAATGAGTGAGTTCATGAGGTTCACGACTTTCTGTGTCTCCAGGACAAACCATGTTGCCACAGATGACAGAATTTCCTTTTATGGGTGAATATTATTCCATTGTCTAAACATACTAGAGTGTCTTCATTTGTTTGGTGATAGAGCCCCCAAGTTTGACTCCATTTCTAAGGAGATTGTATGCATACACTACTTACATGTATTGAACCATTTGAAACGCTTACACAGTGAGGGCCATTTTATACTAGCAGACTTCTCACAGGCCTGTGCCCTGTCCTGTAGGGACAATCATCTCAAGAGAAGGTCACAAAGGCCAGATGCCTACATCTGAAGACAGACTCCTACCTCATCTCCCTATTTCCTAGCGACTCTCAGCTTAGACACTAATTGTTTCAATCATCTTCCTAGGAAATTGTCGCCATCAAAGAAGCTTACCAAAGGCGTAAGTAAATTTCATTCTGGCTTTGGGTTGAGTATGTTTCTTTTGAAAAAACCCACTGGGAACTCAGTCATCCACTTTCCCTTTTCCTTTGTTTCTTCCTCAAAAGTATTTGGCAGGAGCCTTGAATCTGATGTCAAAGACGACACAAGTGGAAACCTGAGAAAGATTCTGGTGTCCTTGTTACAGGTGAGAACAGGCTTCGCCTACTTCATGATCTTAGGAATGAACGCTTGGCCATGGGCTATTGTTACACACAAACAAACAAACACAGAAAAAAATGGACAAAGGAGAGAAACATTTACTTAAAACATTAGAGAAGAGGTCAGGGATGCTGCTCCATTAGTGAACTCTTTGTCTCGAGTGGAGGAAGACCTGAATTCAATCCCCAGAACCATGCAAACTGGGAGTGACGGTTCACATGGGTGATCTCAGTGTTTTAGAGGTAAAGACAGGAGGATAAGAAGTTCAAGGTCATCCTTGGTTACATATCAAGTCTGAGGACAGCTTGGGCTATCCAAGTTCACGTCTCAAAAATGAAGACCGTGTTAGTGAGAACCCAGGCGCCATTGCGCCATCATCTCAGGAACTGGAAAACCATCACCTCTCTCAGCACTCCACCCGACTATTTGTAGGTTACAGTCCCTTTAGCTGAATCCTGTCACTTAACATAGGTGCCTCCTTTGTCCAAGAAAGAAATGCAGATCCCAGAGGTGGACAGCAGAGCTGGAGAGACACAACCCAGGAGCAAGAACCATCTGGCCTCAGACAGAGCTCTTTCCACACACAGCTCTGCTTGCTTACAGGATATAGCTAAAATCTAGACCTGTGGGAACCATGAGATCTCAGACAGGAGAGTGGCTCTTTTAAGATCTGGCCCTTCTGTGACATAGGCCCTGGGGCTCCAGAGAGACAGCACCCAGTGCTCACAGACAGCACCGTCCACTCTTTCCCATTTCACTTTTCCCACTTGGGCGCAGTGATAGCAGAGAACTTGTGTGTAGATTTAACCACAGATGGAAGGGTCTTCACTTTAACTGCCCCAAACATAACAGCTCAATGCATCGTGGTCCATTATCCAATGCCATGGGCCGAGGGTCCAGATATCTATTCGCTAAATCCTTCATGGAGTGTCTCACCAGGATGAAATCAACATGTCAGCATGTCGGCCACCCAAGGCTCAGGGAGAATTCATTTTTGGGGGGCCTGATGACTGATGTGACTCTTTTCTTGCTAGCTGTTACCGAGAAGTTCTCGGGACTTTCTCCAGATCCCTACCGCATGTCCCTCCACCCTTGCCACCGCCAGGACAGTTTACAGCCTGGCTGCCTGCTTTCTCCAAAGCCAGCAGCAAGAGTTCCTCTGGGATTTCCACCTCTGATCTTTAAGAACTCTCATCTGCTTGGACCAGGGGCCACCCAGGATAGTTTCCCTTTGGATTTCCTTTGCCTGATTAAAGACCTGGATTACATCTGCAAAAGTCCCCTCATGCTATCTGACATGATGTCATCATGAGATCATCCATACCCGAGGAAAGGAGATTATACTAGGGGTCAAGTCACTGGGGTCATTTCTGCACTCTGCCACCCACCCAGGGCTTTCTTTAGACTTACATAGTCTTCCACGACCACCTTTCAAAGCTCTTGGGCATTGGCCACTGAGTGGTGGCGTTTGATATTTAAGGAGGAAGGAAGCTTACTTCCTAGTGGATTCCAGGTTACCATCAGCTCCCACTGAAGGCTGTGGATTTGGTGAGCGACCATTGTGGGGTTGGAGAGAGAGAGAGAGAGAGAGAGAGAGAGAGAGAGAGAGAGAGAGAATTACAACTAAACTATTTTAGTCTTTCCCAAAAGATGGCAGCAAAGAGCAGGCCTTGCCACTCTGCCAGGCTGAGCAGAGCTTCACCCGCTTCCTCCCCTTTCCCCAAAGTCACAGGACTCACTTGGCTTTTCTGCGGTCAAGCAGGTACATGAGTTAATGGCAATCTGGTCAATCTTTGTAGGCCAGTCGTGATGAAGAAGGTACTGTGGACAAAGAATTGGCCGGTCAGGATGCCAAAGATTTGTATGATGTAAGTGTTTGCATGCACCTGGCTCCGCACACTCTTTGGGGCTTTGACTTACTAATACTGCTTTAACAAGCATTTCTTCGTTTCCTGCAAATGAGGATGGCTTTAGAATGAAATGTGGCCTTCGATAATTAAATACTTCCTGCAGTCTGCATAGAGTGTATTCTGAGGTCTTGTTTCTGTTCTTATACTCTGGGGTTAACCTCAGATCCACTTTGGAACACAGGATGGTATAGATAATAACACAAGCAAGTATGTCACACATACCATAGGTTAGAGGCTTCAGATGTTCTGTATAGCTGCCTGGCTTCTACTGCATGCATATTTTGTACTTCTCTGTAAGTGAGGCCTACTCATGCTCTTATGGGATCTCTCAGCTCTTGCCTTCTTAAAGGAAAGCAAAGAGCTGAAAGGCATAGATAATTTAAGCAGAAGTTTATTAGGAAAGCAGACACTCCAAAGAGAGATTAGAATACGATTCTGAATGGAACCTCCCAAAAAAGGGAATACCCTAAGAGGGGTCTGCATCGAGGGTTTAAGGATGAGTTGTGAATATGAGATGGTGACATACTGGTGGGGTAAGGTGGTTCCTTTTCTCTCAAATACCACAATGGGCCAGATCTCTTTTGGGAGGGGATATTTCTTCCCAGAAACCTCTAGAAAAGTCCACAAGGATGAGAGTCCAAACTACAATGTAAGTGATATTGTAGTAACACTGGGGGGGGCTTTTGAGAACACACCCCTTTGATTGGTGTGCATGGGTAGCAACAGAGAAGATGTCCCGTCACCTTGGTTTCTGAGGAAACAACCTCACTTCAGATTCAAGGACGGTTAGCCATAAAGTGACATTCTGACACAGCTACTGTGACGGTTGTAGTTTTCTATGTTTACATCATGTCTATCCTGCATCAATGGCAATGCATGTTCAGCGTGTCTGCATCAGTTCTTGTCACGCCGTTTGCACTTGGCCCTTAGGCAGGCGAAGGCCGCTGGGGTACTGACGAGCTTGCCTTCAATGAAGTCCTGGCCAAGAGGAGCTACAAGCAGCTGCGTGCCACCTTTCAAGCTTATCAGATGGTAAGTAGTGAGGCTCTGGGGGCTCTTTCAGACATTGTCCTGAACTATTTCTAAAGGAAGCCAAGATCTGGGATGCGGAACTGAGTTTGGGGGATGGGATCATTTACATTAGTAGTTCTCAATGGTAGGAGAAGGAAGGCCCAGACGACTGCTATACACACACAGAGTCAGGACTCTGCCGAACTGACGAGCCTCAAATGTGGGACTGAGGTTGGGATACTGTGGGCTAGAGCAGAGCCAGGACAACAGACATGTGTCACGCTTAGGAGCAAAGCTCTATACTCAGAGGGTCCAGGTGCAAACCCTGGTTCTACTGACAGTGACTCACTAACTTCCCCTCTTCTTTTGTGAGACAGAGGCCGCGGGCATCATCTCTCATAGAACCATCTTAAATGTGAGGTCAGATGCAGGCTCAGAATGTATCTGGTATGTGACAAGCATACAAATGTTTGCTCTTATTTTTATGATTACAATTTACTGTCAGCCTCCCAGGGGAGAGAGATGTGCTATGCCTCAGAGAAAGGCTCCTGAGGAAAACATGCATAAATTATGTTTTTAGACTCACTCTCACCATGAGCCAACAAAACAAGCTAGCTATTTCAAGGTATTTAGTGATGAGTCCTTTTCTGAGAGAAAATCGTTAATCTACAAAAAGCCTACAGGGAGTTTCCGATTTCTTTTGTCTTCTATTTTGTTTTTGGAGAATGGTTTTACCTCTCAAAAACATTCCTATGCCCTGTGCTTGATTTCAATTTCACCACCGTATCCTAACTATCATGTGGGCTGAATGGCTATTTTATGGTGGCCCACAACTGCTGGACAAAGCCAGCCTGCAGAGCAAGGAGCCATCTGTAACTTATCAGGACCACACAGCAAGTCGGTAGCAGAAGTGGACAAGAACTCCAGGACTCCCCAGCTGAGTTCCTACCTCAGCTGGGGCTGGCTGCTCCTCACTCAAAATAGCCTCTCGTGTGTGCTGCCAGCAGATGAAAAGGCAACGCTTTGGAACTGTAGCCTTACTGTATGTGAGCCTCCAGGGCCCCCTGCTTTCAAATCGTGCCCAGTGTCACGATCAAAGGCAGCGGCCCTCGTCCTCTCCATTCTCGAGGCCTGAAGCCTGTGGCCACTGAACCGGAGGACTTATCTGTGATCTAGGTCTTCTTTCCATGTCACAAGGGCCACAGACAGGGTTTCTTTGGATGGCTGACATCGGTGATGGGTACAGAAACATATACATGTGTGCACTCACATGTGCACACACACACACATACACACAAACATATACACACTTCATGAGCTAGTGACTACCTCAGTAAAGTAGTGAAACGAACAAATGAGGACCTAGGCTATTCTCACAAAGTTTGTCTCCAATCAGCAGCAACATAGCCACTTGAGAACCCATTAAAATGAAAATTCTCAGTCCTCTCCTTGGTCCTCTGAGCCCTACTTCCTGAGCTTTGGGCCTTGAATCTGATGCATGGTAAAGTCTGAGACGTCAGTGCTAGGATTGTCCTCAGCCAGGTTGTTGGGGCTCTGTGCCTTGGTTTCCCAGTCATAAAATCCAGTTACTAATACCTACGGGATTGGGCCTTATTAGGTTTGATTAGTAAGGATTCAATGAATAAACAAAAGCAAGCACTTGGTGCCCGGCCTGCAGTAGGTGTTTCATGAACACTGACAGCCATGTTTCCCTTTGTAAGCCAATGGTGACAATGGACGGAGTAGGGAGTCCTGTGATGTCGTGATCATTATAGGAAAAGAGCTTTAAATCAGCTCTCAAAGCCTTGCTGGACCGTTGGTGCTCCGGGCTGTTAATTTGTTTAAGCGCTCACCCTGCTCTCAGACACCAAGCCCTGTAAGGTTTCCATATTCACTGCCCAAAAGCACAAAGATACCAGTGTGCCACCATTGGCGTGTTACATACTACGCTGTCCTGAAGTAGAGGTGAATTTAATTTCTGACACTATAGCTCAGGTTTGCTCTTTTTCCCTGCCCCCACCTCTAAGCCCAAGTCTTAACTTCTTAAGTCTTAACTCACCCCACAATGCCGGATCAGGCAACGGAACCACTCAAACTGCCACACCATGCAAAACGATCACAGTCCTGATTTTATTAAGCACAAAAGACTTAACAGTCACAGGGCCAAAGTAAGTTCCGTGAGCAGAGATCAGTAAGAGCAGTGCGTGCACATAACCACAGGCCTGCCGCCTACGAGCCATGCCCCTCACTACTTGGTGTCTTTGAGTACATAACCCTAAGTCCACACAAGAGGCTTTGGCCCTTACACTGCTGGTGTGCTGTTGATTTGGGAGAATGCGTTTGAAAAGAAGAGCATGTGTCCCCTACTCTTCCTGTAAACTCTATGCAGGCACCGTAACCCATTTATCTTGTATCTGAGATTAGTTTGGTCCAAAGATCAGAAAGAGCACCATAAAAAACAGGTGTTGCAAGAACTGAAGGGAAAACTTTGCAAATGAGGGTCCCAATAGCATGGGCCAGTCCACTGTCTTCAGACTGTGTTCAGGGGGTCCACACAGATGCCAAGGCAGCCGCCAATAAGAGGTGAAGCAGGAAGAGAAAAGACATTATGAGAATATGGCCTCCCTAGAGGTACATAAACAAGATCCCCTATACCACACAGAGGCAGAGTGTGGGGATGCTTAGAGCTCCAGCCCACCTCCTGCCTCCTCAGGAAAGCACTTCCCCACTTGTGTCTGCTTTGGAGGCTGAGCGTCCACAGGAAATTGAAAGTCACTGCTCTGACTCAGTCCTAACAATAGAAGCAAAAAGGTGGTTTTGTGTGTGTGTGTGTGTGTGTGTGTGTGTGTGTGTGTGTGTGCACACGTTTGCTTTGCTTTGTTTTGTGTTTGGTTTTTTTGTTTTCTTTTGCTTTTTTTCACTTTGTAAACCCAGACCTGTGTGAACAAAACATCTCCATGAAATACTGTCTCAGTCTGCACGACAAAGAGCCCAGGTTCTGGGGGAGCGATTCTCATCCCTTCCAGAGCACTGACTCCCACATCAAACCTCAGAAAGGTGGCTGCAGCTCAAAAAGGGAGAGCTTGAACGCTCCTGTTCCCTTGTGATCTGGTGTTCTTGGCTTCACAAAAGACTTCCAGACATATGAATGGTGGGGAGGGCCTTTAACCCCCCTATACACACACACACACACACACACACACACACACACACACCCTGTCCTTACATCACAAAGAATGTTTGTTTGCCTTTTGTCCCCCCCCCCCATAAAAGCCCCAAGCTCTCCTGGTGTGTACTCAAATGTCTCAATTATTTTGAGGATCAATTGTGTCCTGTCCTCAAAGACAATTTCTAAGAAAGAGACAAAACCCTCAAGCCCAGCAGAGTACACGCCTTTCTCTTTATTTGCCTTCCCTGAGCCTGGCCCTGGCAGTATTTGTGTTAAGGATAGGCACAATTTACTTTAACTTTAGTTTCTGTAAATATTTGAAAAGAAACCTAATGTGTAATACTGCGCCAAGTGACGTGATGCAGTTGTGAACGTAGAAGGCCATTAGCAATCTTACCCAGCAGTAAACAGAAGTGGTCGGCCCCTGGCTTCCAGCCCTTGAAGCCCCATGCTATTATGAACCATTGGATCAAGTTCCATCGTGAACTTCACAGCCTCTTCTTACTTTACCCAGACTGCAAGTGATTGAGTCTACAGTCCCAAGACAGGTGAGAAGAGAAAGACCCGGGCCAGAGTTTCAGCCATTTATATTTATGGCCTCAACACACACTGTCTGTGATGGGATCTCTCTCTCTCTCTCTCTCTCTCTCTCTCTCTCTCTCTCTCTCTCTCTCTCTCTCAACACACACACACACACACACAAATGTACACATATACCACACATATACACACAAAAAAATCATTGTAATTTATATATATATATATATATATATATATATATATATATATATATATATATATAACATAAAATATAAATATATATCTGTGGTTCCAGATTCCAACTCTCCCTTCAGGGTGTCCGGATGCTGCTAGTACACCAGCTAGAAGAGAACAGGGCAAAGTCTAGAATAGGTGGGGTCCATAGTCCTCCTCTCCCTCCAGGGTGTCAGACACCATTGCCAGGCTGGAAGGAGAAAGTGGAATAGTGCTGGGAAGGGGGCAGTAGAGAGGGCTTCTTCGAGAATCTTGGTATTATGACTTTTTAGGTGAAGGCCTTCTTCAAAGATCTTGAATGAAGCAGCTCTCTGAGAAGATCTTAGCTTGTTTGTATTTCTTTCTTTGGGGTGGGTTCAAATGCAACTGCTTTATGGGGGGGGGGTGAACCAAGGGTTATACACTTTTGGGGAAGGGTGTGGGAATATCCAGGGAGGGAAAGGGGTCATTGGCTGAAGGCTAAGGCTACTGAGATGCCTCATTTGCACAGGGAAGAGTTCTGGGTGCTGTGTTAAGTGACTGATGACCTAGTTGGGGGGTGGGATTTCTAGGCTAAGAGCTCAGAGCCAGGCATGGAAACAGAGAGGCAGTTAGGCCTATTCCTACTGGTCTTAGTGTGAGAGTCTAATCTCAGTTTTTGAGCTTTCCGGGGTTTGGACATGCTCTACCTCGCCAGTCCCACACCAGTTCCTCTTGTGGTACGATCTACACGCCCCCACCCACATCCTCTATCCCTCCACTTCTAACTTTACCGCCGAGAAAATGGAAGCTAAAGAAATGGCAATGCCTGGAGTCACGTGGTCAAGTGCTCAGCAGTGAGACTCTCCTCTTGAGTAGGGGGACAGCCATCCCACCTTGCAATGCAAGAGGCAGGACAGGCACCCTTAGCATCAAGGCACCAAATCTGACACTTTCCCTAAAGGAAACTGAAGGGAGCTGAGGTAACAGCAACCCCTGCAGTAATGCCTGGGCTTTGTCTCTCCAGCTCATCGGCAAAGACATGGAAGAAGCCATCGAAGAAGAGACATCGGGAGACTTGAAGAAGGCCTATTTAACTATAGGTAAAGTAAAATTAGGAGAGTGCTGCTCCAGAGTGGACTCCTTGGAACCCTTCGGGGGAGGGGGGGTCTTTTGACTTAAGTCATTTTGGAAGCACCACATCTGAGCAGCACTGGGCAAGGCAGAAGAAGGTAGATATGATGTAGTTTTTGTTCTCCGGGGAGCTCTGAAGGTGGGCGTGTCCAAAGTGAAGCAAGGAGACAAGTCTCTGCACTCTGTTAATGACTGTACACCAACCAGTCACTGGATGCAGCCTGTGCCCCAGGACCATTTGCAACACTGTACAGCCTGCTCTCTCACTTGGAAGGTGACTTCAGAGAAGGGACCTAGCTGTTAGCAATCAACAAGCGACCCTGGCACTGAGTGCCCCATCCTAAAGAGAGCATCTAAGTAAGGTTCATCACAGTGTCTCCTGTGATTATACTGAGAGTATGGGTTTCTGTCCAAAGCCTGAGCCTATTCTCTAAGCCCAGGGAGCAGTCTGCAGTTTACATGACACACACTGAAAAGTGCCCACAGTTAGGACCTATGGGCAAGTTGCTGCAACATGCCTGACAGCCAGAGGGTTTCTTTTTCCACTGGATTCCCTTCAGTGTTCTCAAAGAATGAGGTCTGTTTAGAAACATAGGGGAGGGAGGCTAGATCTTGGCCATGCCAAGCCAACCCCAGGACCGTCTTGTCAGGTGTTGCCCAAAGGCAGGAAATAGCAGAGAGATGGGCATGGGGCCATGTCTGGCATGTCCCCTAATCCTTCTTGCAAGTCTCTGGAATGAAGACATTGTCCATTGTCCACATCGCTGTGGTAGGGAGTCCAGGAAACCATTGCGAATGGCACAGGAATGGAGGAGGGACATGTCCCCTCGAAGGAAAAAGAACCAAACAAGCAGCTCTGGAACCTAAAATATGTGCTTCTGTTGCCAAACCCCTTTGTGGAGTTCGGAGGATGTTTTGTCCTCTCTGTTTTATTTTAAACAATGCCAGAAGTTGACCTTTTCCCATTTGTGCTCATTTTACATTCAAATTAGCAAACATCGATTTGATGCACAGAACTCTAAACGGTACCAACACTACCCATGCCCTGCACACAACACACATGAGCCCTGTGTGGACAGCTGTCCTCTGGGCTTCACAAAGGATCTACCCAGTGACTTGTTCTGAGGGTCCAGACCTTTTCCTGTACTTGTGACATGAGGAGCAGGAAGACCCCAGAGCACAATCAGAGGACACCAGTGCCACCATTCAATGACAGTGTTTTCCTGGTACCTGCCTGGCCCAGAGTTGTGCTTAGTCTAGGATCAGAGGCATGAAAGACCCAGGTCTTTCTAATAAGGAGCTGAATATCCGCAAAGAACATATGCATGCACACACACACACACACACACACACCAATATATTAAGCAACAGTGAAGACAGAAAACAGATAGTACATATGGTTAGGAAGAAGGAAAAAGTCAGGCCCTGGAGTTGAGAGCTGTGAACCACAGGAGCCAACTGGACTCATGGTTCCAAAGGTAAAGTGCTTAGAGAAGACTCTGGGAGTCAACCTTACAAAGAAATGGCTTCATGGCTGTTTCCTAGATATCCCCAACTCTACTCCACTTAACCTCTTAAAGACATCACCTAACTGCTCAGATCCAGACGGGCTGAGATCACATGATCACCACCATAAACACTTCTTCAATGGGGCCCATGAACCATCTTCCTCAAAAGCTCCTGTTAGGAAAGTTTCCTGAACCCAGCCCAGATTTACCACAGAGAAACCAGAAGTGGGACGGAGCCTGGAGAGCCTCCGCCACAAGCTCCCTGTGATGATTTTGTGCTCAGTAAAGTTTGTGAAGCCCCACTCCTTGAAAGCAAGATCCGAGTACGGTGATGAGCCATAGCTGCCATGGCTTCCACTCAACGTAAACAGTTTTATTACAGATGTTCTCTAGCTATCCTGGCCCAACCTTTTGAGGGATTCCTGCTATCTGCTGCTAACAGAGAGCTGGCCTCTGGATATCCATCCATGCTGCATGTCATAGGAAAACTTTGTGGCTGCCAGCAGCTCATATAGCCTGGGCACTGTAACGAGTCTCAAGTATTCACTTGTTGAGGTAGCATGGGTTTCCTACCCACCTCAAACCAGGAGTTTGGGGAATAGAGAGATGAGATATCTCACCCTCCACTTTTCCACTGAAACTTAAGTGGCTGATGGGTGGCCTGAGAAAAGGGGAGCAAAGGGCTGGCTCCTGACCTGGCTTCTACTCCTCTTCCTGGCTCAGAAACATCAGCCACACAGATAGTGGCCTAGAAAATGAAAGCCCTGCTCCAGTACAGATGAACGTTTACATCGCACACTTAAATTGACTTTATTACTATTACTAATATTGAAAAACTTGTAATGCTAGCACTGTGACTTCCATCTGAGGCAAGGGGATTGCTTAAGTTTGAAGCTAGCCTGGGCTATAGAGTGAAACCCTATCTCAAAACAAAACCTAAATTAAAATAATAATAATACCAGTAAGCTTTCTAGGAAACCATTGCCAACCTAAAGAGTAAACAGTTCATTCCTTTTCAGCATTTGCAGAGTGGATACCTATGAGTCCAGGAGAAGGGGCTGGAAATCCTGACTTTCCTCCAGTGTACAGGTCCACCCAGTTGCCTGGTTGATGAGTAAACACCAAGCTTCATCAGTTTGTAAACAGAGATGCCAAAGATGGCAGGCAAGGGGAGGGCCAGAAAGGAGTTCATAGCAACAACACAGAGAGGGAATCTTTAGCAGTAGGAATAACGATGTTTGTCTCATATACCCGATGAAGGATGCTGGGGACCTACACACGGGAATGCAGAAGGTACCCAAACAAAGGAAAAAAAGGGTGTAGAGTTTGCTGAACACAAGAAAGCAGGGTGTGGTCGAACTGAGCAATCCTCCATATGAGGTTCTATTACGGAAGGCTGCCGGCCAAGCTGTGTTCCCACATAGCCCTGCTCTAACCCCGGAGGTTCCCCTGTATAGCACCAGCTATGTCCATGAGTGAGACCCCAGATCCACAATATGAGCCTGAGGAAGGCCCACACTCCTTCCCCAGGCCTTGCAGAGAATGGAGGCCATTCTCCTCATTCTGCAGTGGTTTTGACTCAGCTCTGGTTGGAGAGGCATGCTATATGGACCCAGGGAACCTTCTAGATCTCATTTCACAACAGTAAAAAGTCAGATCCTCCCAAACCTCTGCCTGTCAAGGCCAGAAGTCCCACGAGTAGCAGGGACACACTGTGCCTGTGCAGGTTCTCTGTGTTGTCCCACAAACCATGAGGACATTTCATATTCTCCTCTTCCCTTCCTCCTAGTGAGATGTGCCCAGGACCTTGAGGGCTATTTTGCTGACCTGCTATACAAGGCCATGAAGGGTATGGGGACAGACGAGGAGACGTTAATTCGCATCATTGTGACCAGAGCAGAGGTAAGACACGCTTGACTCCAAAAAGGGCACTTCAATATCTTTTTCTCTTACTGGTGTCATTGGTTACGGTTGTTGTTGTTGAACTTTTTCTCAAAAACTCTTAGACAAAGACAGCCCTTCCCTTCCCAGAATATGCAGAACACACTGGACTCCACTTCAGCCTTCTCCTTTTTTATTAAAATACAATACTGAGTGTGGCTTCTATTCTTGTCGTCAGTGGCTCCAGAGAGCTGGTGGCGCTCTCGGTGTAGAGAGGGACGGCTGGATCTGTTCTGAGGTAGCACAGCTACACCCAGCTCTATTTTAAGGAAGACAAACCAGAGCCATGGAAAGGGGTCACCCCGCAGCAAGTCAGAGATAGTACGCAAATGATTTCTCTTTATCTAATGGAGCATACCTTACAAGTATGATTTTTCAGAACAAAGTGGGGAAAAAAACCATCAACGCACACCCCTAAAATTTCAACAAAACAACTTCTTGGTCTTTCTTTTTTTTCAATCCAGAGCCTCTCAAAGAGCCATTTTAGACACTTTTTTCTAATTACGATCTTTTCTCTCCTAAACTTAACAGCATAGAGAATACTGAATATCTGCTTATGTGCTAAGATGCAAATATTAATTCTTCACATATAAAAAGCTGGGGCTTCTTTTGCTCGCTAAGGACCATTCTGCACCCTGTGCTAAGGACAGGTCTGCACCCTGTCTCAGAGAAGAATGTGAGTGTCAGAAAGAGAAGGGCAGGAGTAGGCAGAAACTTGGAAGCAGCCAGCAAGCATCACAGAGAGTGCTTGGGGCTGTCAGGCCCTGGTCAGCAGGAGATGTGCACTGAAGGGGAAGCAGCAGGCTTGTCCCACTGCTGTGGCAGAAGCTTTGGAAAAATGAAAGGAGTCAAGCAGCTGAAAACCACAGACATCTTTAAAAAAAAATGTTCAGTGGAGTCGGAGAGGTAACAACCCAAATTCTGACCCATGCCTTTCGACAAGCACTTAACAGCTGACGTTGTTTTTAAATATAGCTTTGCAGCAGCAAGGCAGTTCTTTCGTTTTTTATTTTTGTGCCTGGAATTTCTCCCTCTCCTCCTCCATGCCCCCCCCCCTTCATGTGAGCAGTCTCTTTGCTATTCTTCTAGAGTTGCTTTCTCTCCTCTGTCCTGAGTCTGTCTCCCTCCCTTCAGGTGCCCCGCCTTCTTTGTCTCTCCAGCTCTCAGCCATTCAGCCCCTGCTGAAGTTCTAGAGAGCTCTTGAGAGCAAGCAGCAGGGTTCTGTAGTTCCTGGAAGAGATTGGGTCCCACCAGATGGGTTGTCAGCATTCCATGCTCACTCCAATATAGACTCCAATTCCATCTCCAAATAGACCACATGTGAGTTTGGATAATCTCCATAAGTGGCCAGTCTCTCTGGAATGCTTCAGGTCCAGGCACATATATGTTTAAGGGATCCTCTAATCTTCCACCTGGACTAGAACAAAATGCCAGCTGCCCAATCCTGCACTCCATCATCCTGCTCCTCCCCCAGGGCTGGGCATTCAGCCAGACAGAGGACACCCAAGCAGGGTAGCATCTGCCCTCCAGCAGCCTCTCTATGGAATCAGCATCCATAGCAAAGAACTCCTTACTCCCAACCCTCTCCTACCTTTCTTTCTTCTCTTTCTCAGTTCAACCATATACCGAAGCAAGAGAAGGAGAACCAGATGCCTGTGCGTCTACAGTTTCTAGGCCTGGCACGCAAGGCAGAGCTCAAACCAAAACTGAAACAGAAAACTAAACTTTGTTTCTTTGTAAGACTTGTTTGGTCCAGTCTGGATTTTTTTTTTTCTGGTGTAGCTCTTCTCTTTACAGCTGAAAGAAGCTGAGCAAGACAATGTTTTGTCTGTTTCACTCCCCATCTTCCTTCAGCCTCTCAGTTCTTAAGCTTTCTATAAATTAGACTCAAAAGAAGTCCTACAAATGGTGATCAGTTTGAAAATCATTAACTGGAACTATTATTCTCCCTGATCTGGTACAAAGAAGAAATAATTTTTTTTTTGGGGGGGGGGGGGGTTGAGACAGGGTTTCTCTGTGTAGCTCTGGCTGTCCTGGAACTCACTCTGTAGACCAGGCTGGACTCGAACTCAAAAATCCGCCTGTCTCTGCCTCCCAAGTGCTGGGATTAAAGGTGTGCGCCACCACTGCCCGGCTAATAATTTCATTTTTTAAAAAATTATTATTTAAGTGTGTGGGTATTTCTCCTGCATGTCTGTCCATGCAACATATGTGCCTGATGCCCAGGAAGACCAGAAGGCATTGGATGACTTGGGTTTCTACGGAACTGGAGTTGCAGACAGTTGTGAGCTGCCATGTGGGTGCTGGAAATCAAACCTGGGTTTTCGGGAAGAGCAGTCATTGCTCTTAACGGCTGAGCCATCTCCCCAGCTCCCCGTGCTTAATTTTAAATCTCCATCTGGGAAATTATCTTTTCTATCAAATACTGTCAAACTATGACTTGGAAAACCACCTACCTTTTTGTGTACAGCTCTGCTGCCCAGAACGACTCCTTTTCCAACGCCTATAAAACATTCAAGAAAAAAATATTTTGTAACATTGAAAATATATGCAGTTTAGGGGCTGGAGAGATGGCTCAGTAGTTAAAAGCCCTGGCTATTCTTCCAAAGGACCCAGATTTAATTCCCAGCACCCACATGGCAGCTTACAAATGCCTGTAACTCCAATTCCATGGTATCTGACACACTCACACACATGTGCAAGCAGGCAGAACACCGATGTACATAAAATAAAAATAAATAAACCATTAAATAACTTTTTTAAATATGCAATTTAAATTTTAATTTCCATAAATAAAAATTTAATGGAATCTGTGCATTGGTGTGTGTATACATACACACATTAAGAAACACCTACTTTTAGGGAGCTATCGTAGGCTTTCCTTTTCTTATCCTCAAAATGGAAACATAATGCCAGCCAAGCCCCCAAGGGCTGTTCAGAGATATAGTAAATGGATGTGGTGGTGTAGGAGAGTGCCTGCCACTTACAATGCACACACCATGGATCCTGTCACTATGCTGTTGTCATCTTTTCCACAGGTGGACCTGCAGGGGATAAAAGCCAAGTTCCAGGAGAAGTATCAGAAGTCTCTCTCTGACATGGTTCACTCAGATACCTCCGGGGACTTCCAGAAACTGCTGGTAGCTCTCTTGCACTGATCCAAGCCTGAGGAATGTGGGGAGAAACCCCAGTGTCAGGATTCTTCCTCAGAACAAGTCAAATTTGCAAATGGGTGAAAACCCTTCACCCCTCCCCCCCCCATTGTTTACTCATCAGTTTAAAAGGCGCCCCAGGGCCAAGCAGCCTCCTCCCAGGGGTTGAACAGTTCCCCTTGAATGCTGGCTTAGCAGGAACCTAACCTGCCTCCCAGGTTCCCTTTAGCATTTGAAGCGAATGCTTTTTAAGCACAAATGAAATCAGCAGTTGGGGGGTGGGGGGGCTGAACATTTATAATAAAATGTTTAGAAAATTATATGCCTCCCAGATGTACAGAGCCAAAGCAGAGATTAAATGGCTAAAGCGGAGTAAAGACAAGATTAAACGGCTTGTTCATTTCCCTTCTGTGTGTTCGGTTTCAAAGCCTTTCTGTTAATTACAGTTATGGTTTGTGCCTCCATCAGCGACTTTGCCAAACTGGCCTGATGAACTTGGGTTCTTGCCCGGGAAGTAGAGAACTTGTGAAACCCAAATGGACTAGGGGATTGCAAACATTTATTAACAATCACTGGGGATGGCAGGCGGCATCGAGGAGAGAGACCTGCAATAATAGAATCTCTGTTCCAAGATGCTGGCCTTGTAGTCACATGGAGCCATTCAGAGACTTGTCAAGTTAACTTAGCCACCTTGGGCAACCAATCATAGCTATCCTGTTCTTGATGAGATCTGCTCCTAGCACTGCTAAATACCACAGTTTCGTACTGAACCCACAACCCTATGAGGTTCGTATGACCTCCACTTATGAGTTGAAGACATTAAGGAACCTGACTAAAAAACCATTTGCAAACAACAGAATTAGGATTCGTCTCACGAGCTGGATGGCTTCAGAGATCATGCTACTGACCAGGTTTCTCAGAAAAGTAGGTTGCAGGACGTGTGTGAGAATGACTCAGTAGTCATTCTCTGCTTATTACTCTAACCTTCCGTTCACTATGGTAGGTAGGTTCCACTGACACAAAGGTAAACAGAAACATGGGCTGCTTCTAATATAATATCTTTCCAAGCCAGTCTTGAGATGAGATGCCTCCATCAGTACATGGAATGTTGTCAGTACACTAAGAAGACTCAAAGTGCAGAGAATGCTTGTCTACAGAGTGTTCAGACATAAATGGGGCATCTGTACCACACCTCCTCCCATTGGGGTTCAGGAAACACCCCAGACAGGGAGAAGGATAGACTAAGAGCCACTGTGGCAGAATAGCGTCTTCCAAACACGACATTACATTGTGCTCACGAGCTTGTAGCAGTTATGGTTGCCTACGTAAGATCCACATGATCAAGGCAGTCAGCACTCCAGTACAGGTGGGGTAGGAGGGCAGGACCCCCATCCTTAGCTGAGGAACTACTGACGTGGTCTTCAGGGCTGTGGCCCCTCATAGGTTGAGAGGCCGAGAAACAGTAATGGACAGATGGTTTGGGACACAGGCGTTGTGAAAAGGACAGGCTAGCAAGGCTACAGCGGGGTTGCTGAGTTTGTATTTTGACCCCAGGAGCCATGGATGTTCTCCCAAGGTAGGACACTGTGTTTTGAACACTGGCCCTCACAGGTGATATCTACATGAACAAAGAACATGATCAGGTCTGAACCATTGGGAATCATTTGGATCATAGCAAATAGCTCAAACATTCAGTGTAAGGATAAATGTCATGCCATGGGATGTCCTTTTTAGTAATTAGAAAACGGTGATCCATAAGTTACGGAGTTCTGCAAACATTGCTATCTGCCTAATAATCATTGTCAAAGCTGAGCTTTTACACATAAAACGTTATTTAAAAAAAAAAAAAATCCAGGACTAAGTCTAGTAACACAACATATGAAATCTACTTGTCACCAAACAAAAGCAAAGCAACCAATTATTGGGATCTAAACTCAGCAAGGACAGAAAATCAAAAGAGTGGATTGAAAAGAAACCGGGCCAGAATTAACCTTGTTTGAGTGACAGATTCAGAGACAGAGAAGAAAGGTGTTTCATGTGATCAGTATGAATACGACAGAAAAGCAAGGCCATTTACTCAAAGTTACATGAGGGTTAAGTTAGGGCTAGAATTTCACCCTAGTTCTTCTGACCCTAAGAATGCCTGTGTTCCCCATTGCACCAATGCATGGCTCATAATTGCTTATGTCCATGGCTGAGTTGAAGGAAGCATCCAAATGTATGTCCCTATGATTGCTGACTATTCACTCAGCACCTATAAGCAGAACAGGCCTCTATATGTCTAAGTAAAAACGTCTGTCTGCTGTGCCCTGGGACTACCATCCACACCCTAGCCTCTGGTTCCCTAGCCACCTAAGGGGGTTTCCTATTTCTCCTTCAAACTCTTGTTTTACATAGACCACGCCTCATTCTTGCCGTGTCCTCAGTTTTATAGTTGACGATCTATCCAGGGAAGTGAGGGAGAGAAAGCAAAAGATAGAAAGTAGAGAAGACAGCAGCTCTGTCTTGGCCTCCACTGCACAGCCCTTTTCCCACCCTGCCATTTCTCCAGGGCCACCAGAGAAGTACCATCTCCTGTCATCCAGATATTCAAGACCCTGGGGATTACATCAAAGCCCACTTCCGAGGTTCTAAGAGGATAGCACATTCCTCCATGCCTGTGCTAGCCCAGAATGCATTTCCCCCAGCAAGCTCTGCTCCAGGTTCTGACGACACTCTGCAGTGCTAATTAACCTAGTGAGATTGTTGGGGCATTATAGGTAAGTAATCTGGGAGTCTAGCCTGGGTAAATCAAATAGACATTCACCCTCAAAGAACTAAGGAATCTCACCAGCAGCTCTCAGAACATTAGCCCCTGCTCTGCAAATTCCTCTCAATAGCTTTGAGGGTCCCAGGTATTCCCTTCCATGAATCTCTACCCCTCGTTCCATTTCACCCACTGTGTTCGAGAGGTATTGTTGCTTATTGTTCTCCAACTCATATTCCATGATGTCATGTCAGCACCTTGAAACAGGCTGTGATATTTACAGCACAGGAACTGGAAGATGCTGCAGATCAGGCCTTACTGCTGAGTATTTACAGCTGTAATTCACACATTTCGGTCTGCACACATGTGTATGCACGATACACATGTAGGCGTAAAGAAATGAAAATCCATCTGTGTTTCTGTTAAGTGAGTTCATAGGATGTCTTCAGCTATCATCGACGCCATATGATTCTTGCTAGGATGCAAATGATGACTCTCGGAAGAAACCCAATGGAGCAAGAGAGGAGGAAACCATAATACTAGAGTAAGTCACAGGGATAGAGGACATCCATGGTGTCCTGCCATTGCCACGGACTGTGTTTCCATTCCCCGTGGCAGGATTTCTTTGACTTAGCTTACAATCGGGAACTTTCAAGCTTGTCTATGATAAGGCAGTACTCTGTTGGAATCTGATAAGTTCTGTGGGACCGTATCACAACATAGCAGAGACACAGAAAGGAAACCAGTCACCACAGGAGGGGCATACATGCCTGAGCCGAGAGCTTAAGAGAGGTGTAAGGCTAGCTTACAGCAATCTGGCCACCCAAGATTTCTCATGAGAGTGAGAAGCCTTAGTCCTTACAAGACAAACCCTTTTGACCCAATTACCTTTCACTTTTAAAAATATCCTAACAGGTTGTAAGTCCATACTATGAACCAAGACACGGTGCACATACAGAGAGGATTAAATGTGCATAATGAATTTCATTTGCCCTGTTTTATTTGTGGACAGAATTTGTAACAGAAAGGATGGAAGGTTGCTGAACGGTCCTCAGACTCCTATCCCCATATACCTAAGGGTTTATTGACCTTAGGCTCTGAAGAGAATGTTTCGTGACTTCTTTGTAACTAAAAATAAAGACACTGATATCTTTTGTTTTTACAGCAACCAATTCCATGAGTTCAAAACCTGGTCAGTTAATACCCACTCCACACAGAAGGGGCAGGGAATCAGAGAAATACTACAAACTGGAGAAATGAGAAAAGCTCAAACCCCGGACAGTTTACAAAGCTTCTGGAGCAGACCGAGCCTCTTCCCAACAAAACAGACCCATAGCTGGGAGGAACCATTTGTTTCGTGAGCACCTGGATGAAAAGAGTTCATTGATTTATGTGGGGCATCTATACAATAAGGTGCCAATTGCTGTCAGCTTCAGTGGGCTTATGGGTCACTTTATCTGTTAGTAATTTTTGGTCTCCAATGAGTGGCACATTTAGATTGCTGAGAATATAGACACCTCAGGACAAAACAGATGAGGCATTTTTTTAGGCTCTAAACTAGAAGACAAGCACTGATTTTGAATCATTCTTCACAGGGAGGAGTTGTGTGGACCAGGATAATATGACTCACCCAAACAAACTGGCTCACCCAACCAAACTGGACAACACTAATTATCCAAACTCCAAACCCAACCCAAGTATTATTTTTTTTTTTTTACTGCCCTGAAAACAATATCAATGTTGTTGTTTTTCAAATCCTACTGAACCAGTTCAAATTAGAACCAGCCTTTTGAAAAGGTTAGGCCAGGCAAAAGAAAAGAACCAGAAAAAAAAAAAAAAAAAAAACACAAAATCATTTCAATACTAGTCTTGTGTTCAGTTCACATGTTTGTCAAGCCCCAGTGTGAACCGAGCACACGTGTTTCTGTCCAGAGCACTTCTCTTCCAAACCCCTTAGCCTACTTGTCAGAACAACTATTGCAAAACCGGTTGATGGGTCCATGGTTGCCGTAGGGGCTGTCAGCCTGTGGGGTGTGTGTAGAAAGTCCCCTGTCTTCTGGAGGACTGTGAACTTACAGTTGCAGATTGTGTTTGTGTACCAACCTACTTATATCTGTTGTATTTGCCACTGTTGTTAAATAATGTCGCTAGTTCTTAAGTAAGCTGATGGACTGTGAAGAGAAAAGCCTGTTTCATTCCTGTGGAAGCCAAACTGAATATGATGAAGAAGAGGAGGAGGGGGGAGGAGGGGATAGAGATGGAGTAGCTTTGATTAACGTCACTGCCAGGTTGACTAGATTGAAAATCACCTAGGAGACACCTCTAGACATGTCTAGACATGTCTGCGTGGGGGATTTTCAGAGACATTGTGACTAGTGAGGCAAGATCTACTCTGAAGACAAACTGCAGCATTCCCCAGGCTGGGGACCCAGAAAGAAGAAAGCAGGCGGAGTACCAGAATTTATCTCTCCCTGCTTTCTGACTCTGTATGTAAGTGACCAGATACCTTACATTCCTTCCCTGGTGCCTCGGCACTGTGATAGAATAAACCCTCAGACTGTCAGTCAAACTGACACCCCTCCTTCCTTCAATTGCTTTTCCCAGAGCTTTGTCAGAAAATTAAGTCATACAAAGACGGAACAGAAACTGCATGCCCACCCTTCCGTTAGAATTCTCATTAAGTCACTGTACATTTCCATATCAGACATAAGACTGTTGTAGATGCTCTATTCCGAGTCGCTGCTGTAGGCTAAAATACAAATGGTCTACCACATTGGATCACCTGTGCTAAAGGGGAGAGCTTTTAGTGTGTGCACATCTTTTCTTCCTTCTGAAATACTAATCCAAGTAGGATCACCTCCCCAGTTTCTTTTCCGGTCAAAGGTCTCATGACTCTGTCACCAGCTCATCCTCTCTCATCCTACCCTTGACTGGACTTGGAACCAAGGAGGAAAGGGAAGACCCAGAGAGGGACCTGCTTGTCTGCACGCTTTGCTTTTCTGAGACTCAACTTTTCTATCTGTAACATGGGGATGGATGCCCCAGAAGTTCCTACTTAAGTGTTTAAGGCATAGATGAGAAGAAACTACCTCTGGGGAAAACAGGCGGCTCTCTTGGCTAAGAGCTTGGTCTTCTACCTCTAGTTAACTCCTGCCTCCAGGCATTGCCCTCCTCACAGTCGGATGCCTTTCTGTGTCTCTTCCACTCTGTCCCCAGGCACCTAACCCCATGGGAGGGTTTGCCACTCTCAGATCTCAAGCTTTCATGAAAAAAAAAAGAGAGAGAGAGAGTTCTTCCCTTTCTTCCAGAGTGTCCAGTCCATAGATCACATTCAGCCCAGCTAATGCAAAACCCAGTCTCCAAAATCAGCTCCCGTCGCTCTTTCTCCATCTCAGTCACCACTTCTACCTACAGAGCTTCTCAAATAATTGCACAGGAATCATCCTTGAGTCTTCAGAAGTGCCATTTTTTCTATCCCCCCAGGTATCTTAGAGTCCTCATGTTTCAGACTTCCATAGTAATCACTACTTAGAGAAACCACTTTATCCTTTCCAGCCTGGACTTCACACTGGCTTCATGGCCAGGCTCCCTATTTCACCAGGTGTCTCATCTCTGGATGCTTCTGGATGCCAATCGCTCACTCCCCTGTCAGGCACCAGCCACCCTAGACATTTTTCTCTTGCTCAAATTTAATACTCTTCTTCCTGTCTCTGGTATTCGGAGCTTGAAAGTCCTTCTACCTAGGTATCCCCACAGTCCCATCTCAGCATGTCACTTCTTTTGTGTCACCATGTCACCTTCACGTGTCATCTCTTCCAAGCCCAGTCACATCCCATAACTGCCCTCAGAGCACATTCCAAGTCTCCTTTAATCCTTATCCTACGTTGCCTTGAACTGCCACCTTTCCAAACCATCTTACCGATTTACTTATTGTCTACCCGGTCCACTATTAGAACAGAAACACTGGAAGGCCAGCTTTAACTCTCACACCTAGAACAACACAGACACACATAGAATAGGTGCTCAGTGAACTGTAGTTGGCCAACCACACCTTAGCAGGATTGTGCATCTTCACTTCCTCCAGCCACCTTTATCCTTTGCTTTCCATGTTTGCTTCCTGTCATGGCTCCAACACCAGGATTCAAGAAGACAAGCCTTCCCTCCCGACTCCCACAAACTGAGTCAGTCCCCCTGTGGGCTTCCTTTTAGCTAGTTCCACCATAGCTCATTATAGCTCATGATTCTCCATAATTATCTTTATCCATTTGCCCAAGCAAACTGGGGGCTCTGTAAGGGCTGCATGTTACCCAGCCTTTGAACACAATCCATGGGGAGTGATGCTGTTTATGGAGGTTATAGAACCTTTAGGGGGTGCAGCCTTGCTGAAGGAAATGCATCACTGGAGGTGGGACTTGGGGTTATAGCTATGTTCCACTTCCTGTTCTTTCTCTCTCTGCCTCTGTCTCTATGTCTGTCTCTCTGTATCTGTCTCTCTTCTGTCTTTCTCTCCTCATCTTTCTGTCTGTCTGCCTCTCTGTCTCTGTCTGTCTGTCTGTCTGTCTGTCTGTCTGTCTCTCTCTCTCTCTCTCTCTCTGATTCCTGTATGTGGATGCCAGCTTCCTGCTCTTTCTGCCTGATACCATGCTTTCCTGTCGCTTATAGACCCCCATCCCTCTGGAGCCATAGCCCAAAATAAACTCCTTTTTCTCAGTTTGCCTTTGGTCACAGTTTGGTCATGATTGCAGCAACAGAAAAGTAGCTAATACAAATATTAGACAGCACACCAATCCAACCACTTCTGCATCCTGGGCTGACTTCACAGTATTTACCTTCAACCACAGCGTTGTCAGGGATCTATTGACTTTGTCTACTCATCCTTCCTCTGCCCCTTCCAACTGTCTCCCTGGTGTGGAGAACGGTAGCTGAAACACAGTAGGTACTCACAGCCCACATGTGTATTAGTGAGTCACCTGACACATTTGTTAAATAAAGGAGTAATTGATTGATTGGGCACCACGACACACCCCAAAAAGCAGGGAGGCTCAATGCTATGCTAAGCATCATCTCTCATGGTTTTCAAAACAAGACAAAGAAATGTGAGTCGTGACAATCACAGTCTGAAATAGATATTAGGGAAAGGGTAAGGAGAGACTTAGTCATTTAGAAAAATGTGTTTTGGGGAGGGGGCTCTAAGGCACTCACCCCCTGTATTACTGATTGCTTGCTCTTTTTGTTTGGCAGAGGGAGCCTAAGCAGGAGCACGAAGGCTCTCCATTGCCCTCCTAATTCCAGTCCAATGAGAGCAGTCAGCGGTCACCCTAAAGGTAGTTATACACTGCAGTTGACCCAAGACTAACAAAAATGCTGGCAAGCAGAGGCAGGAGGGATGGCTTACAGAAAACAAGTTTCCAATGCAGCTTCCAAGAAGAGTAAAGAAGTGCTAGCAGCCTCTTTCTAAGAGGGAGTTCTCACATCTGCCTTCATCCAGGTCAGCGGTCATTGAGAGTATGAGATCTATTAACGACCTCAGGTAAGCACCTTTATATGACATGTGAGTCATGTGACCACATCAGTCCTATGGATCTACAATGTTGCTGAAGGGACAATCAGTACAAGTTGACCATGTGGAAGCCACAAAGATGAAAGTGAAGACTGAGTCTGAGCCAACCATAGGGCCAGCAGAACACAGGCCAGCTCAGGGCTGCCTATAGCTAACCTCCCACCCCCAAACCAATGTTTCATGAAGATGCCGTGTGGCCTGTCATAGGTCCATATGAGGAGAAGGATATTGAATGACTGATATTAAGTCAGTTTAATAAGCCAACTTGCTCAAGAAAACACGACACTTGTGAGACTTCTGTGAGAGTTCTCTCTCCTTGCCTTCCAAGAGCTTTCTTCTTCCCTTGAGATGCTTTGTCTTGGCCAGAGGCAGCTTTCACTGCAGAAGCTCTAGGAAAAGTGATGTCCATTTCCATAAGGCTATAGCACTTAGGGGAAATTGAAGGCACACAAGAAAAGAAGAGGAGAAGTTGAATCTGGTGGCCATGTCACTTAGGTCCACAAAAAGATCCCTCGCAAGAAACGACAATGGAAGGTATGAGTGTGTATGCTTCTGCAAGTGACAATAAGTTGTCTGAACAAAAGGAGAAACTGAGAAGAAGAGATAGCATAGGGGTGGGGTGGGATCAGTGCCTGGAGACAGAAAGCGTGACAGAACTTTGTAGGGAAGTGTCAGGAAGGAAAGTCTGTTGTGCCTTGATTAGATCATCTGGACACATTGTGTGGTGATAAGCAGGAAGGAGGGAGAGGGTTCTTGAAGGTCCTCTAACAACCCTGGGTGCTTCTGGGATGCAAGGTTTTGGTGTTGCCTGGTTTACCTGTCCAATGTTTTCCCTTTCACACCCAAAACAGTTCATCTGACCAGCAAAGCACAGATCTGAAATGTTCTTTCTGGGGATAATTCACATTCTGATAATGCCTTCTGGAACAATCTTTTTTTTTTTTTCTTTATCCGTGGAACTTTTCTCCATGTTTTAGAGGTCATCATCTGATCTGACTTGGGGTGGGGATGATTTCCAGGTTAAAGAGCAATGGCTGACTGTATGGCTTGTCAAAAATAGGATCTTCATTTCTCCAAACTTACACCATGGTCAGTGAGGAGAGTATGTATATAGTCTTTGTTCTGTGACATCACATTGGGTGGATCAGACATCACTCTGTTAGGATCAGAACTAGTAATGCTCCAACTCTCTGCAGTGGCAGTCTGTAGGAGGAATAGCATGGCCACCTCTGCATAAATGCTGCCCTCCAGCCCCCAGTCTCAAAGGCATCTCCTGCAGGAGGACCTAATTGAGGACTGCCTGAGAGACCAAGGATTGCTGATTCAGACAATGCCAGGCAATCAGGAATTGCTGTTTAGAAGAGATGCTTTCTTAGGACCAATGAGGCAGGGGTGAAGGGTATTAAAGGAGCTTGCAGCAGCATTCAGACTAGCTTGTTGCAGCATTTCTCACCTGCTCCTGGAGTCTGTGTCATTGATTCCACACCAACTCACCTCCAACCACCAAAGGCAAGTAGGGTCAGCAGTGGGTAGTCCAGGGCACAGGCAACAGTGGTCCTGTGACTGGCCAGAGAATTCTCTGACAACTGGAAAGCTCACACTCATTCCATAATATCCTATTTCTGCAGCCACAAACCGAGACCATTACCATTCTGTCACTTGGATTGGGTTGGAGAAAACTCTGGACATGACCATAGGAATAATGTTCAAATCTCCCAGGTGGAATAGCAGATTCCTGGTTTATAATTCCTGGTAGTAATTGCAGCTATTACCACCAGAGTTGTGCAATGTCTCTGGACAACTGACAAAGCCCTGGGTGTGACAGAGAGTTTAAATAGCAGACTCTTCAAACTCCAGCTCATGTCTGAAAGTCCCTGCCTGTACTGGCCTGTCCGCTGGAGTGCAAACACAAGAAGGTGCTTCCTGCTTCCTCATCCAGAGCCCTGGGGACTTTGGCAAGTTATCTTCGGAATGGAAGTTACCAAATCAACTATGTTTGGCTCTGCCGACTCTTCCTATCTTTTGATTATTCAGGTGCAAGAGAAAGTGAAGAGATG